>NC_141151.1:137702206-138367206 GCF_053477565.2 Lygodium microphyllum | reverse complement strand
CGGCTGACCGGGACCACCCATCCATAGGACGGACCCATGGTCCATCCTCCGCACTTTCCTCGGTTTGTTTTAGTTATGTAATTACCTACCACATTAATTTGACATATAACAAACAGCTTCTTTGATTAACCCTGTTAAGCACTGGTTCCTTCACGTAATCTTATCACAGGACATAAAGAAAACAATGTCAAACAACTTCTTTATTATCATTTTATCCTTTTATCTTTGAAATACAAGGAGTTCCGCCCGTAGGCTTGATCATAATCCGCCCGTAGGCTATCCAGTAATCCACCAGGGATCACTATTCCAAGCTTCTGCCCGTAGACTAGTATGCGGGCCTCGAGATCCAATCCCGAGTCACGTTAGCCTCTTGTGCAGGGCCCGGAAGGCGAGGGATTCACGGCCAGAGCCCCCTCTGGCACCCAAGCGTCCTCCTGCTCCAAGTAGAACTCAACGGAGAGACCTCTCAAGGCGGGTTCGGTCCACGTTCCCGGCGCAGTCAACAACCCCCTTGGTTAGGGTCAGGCAGGCAGTCGGGGGTAACTGAAGCTGCCTCTCCCTTCAGGCCTTCAACCTGAAGTATTTAGATATCTTTTCATCCTTTAGTTCCTTGAGCAAACAATGCAAACAGTGCTTTCTAAACTGTTACAAGCACAATCAATTTCAGTGGTCGTTTATTTGGCCAACTGTTAAGGAGTGAATCTTTCTCTCCGAATGCATCCAACATTCGATCTGGGATCAATTGCGACTTGGCAAGATCCCCAAGGGTTTGTTTGTTCACCCTTTTGTCCTTGGGTTAGGGCCATACCCTGTTAACCCAACTTAACCAATACCTTAGGTTTTATTAATAGTAAATCCTGGCGACCATGTCGCTTCAATTTATTGATTGGTCATTTGCTTCCAGGCAAATACCTAACTCTCCTTTTTCTTGGCAATTATTCCCCAAGAAAGGTGATGTAACAGGATGATTACTCATCCTCTTGTAAGTTAAATTTGCGCCATAACTTGCCAATCTCATTTCAAGAAATGACAAAACTCTCTTGTGGACAAATCACAAGTCTATGCGATGTTGCAACTTTTTGCACATGTGTTGCATCTATTCCACGGGATTATTTCACCCATTGAATGGCGTTTTCTGGTCACGGAATTACCTCCAGCCGAGTAGCAGGGTTTAAGGTGTCTTCTTACCCAACCCATTCCTAATTATATTGGGCCACGGTCCTAGGAATTTTAGTATTAGGTCATTCGGTCCTTAGGGTAAAAACCCTAGATCGTTATTGTATGGGCGTCCAATTAACCCAAACATTCTGTGAATGTGGGTAGGACCTTTGGGTTTGAAGGTCTCGACTTGGCGTCCAAGTGCGATACTAGGCAGAATTTCTAACGTGCTAAACCCTAGCTAGCACTGGGGTGTTCGTTGTACTAACTAGTTATGCTCATACGAATCCCTTGAGGGTTATACCCTTACAAGTAATCTAGCCAAATCGGTCTACTTGTCTCGCGACAAGAAGCGATCTTTTCTTAAATATGCTAACTTATTCTAAAGGTGTAAATAGTTGCAAGACATTACAATATGTGTAAATATGCGATTCATTGCTTCCATGCAATTATAAGATTTGTAATAACTAATTTCTTTCCCTTCCTAAAATCAAAATGTTTGACAACTTGGGAAATAACTTGCATAAATTCTACATAGATTTACATCAAGAGTTTTGCCTACTACATTTCATTTAATGCAATCGAATTTCAGGCTTTGATATGACATGCAACCTTCCCTAGATGCAACTTCGTTGAATGCAGTTCATGCGTGACGAATATTATAAGACTATTGATGACTTAATCCATTTTACAAGCATCTTTGCATGCAACATGCAAGTCCATGGTTTCATTTCCATGCTATGCAATTCTTTGGACAACATCTAACAGATGTTAATGATTTTTCCTCATGCGAATCACAAGGAAATTATTACCTAAATGCAATATACGCTTGTTCTTTGTTGTAAGGGAGGCAAGGGCGAATTAAACAAAATTTTCATCCTTTTCACCTATGCAATATGCGTTTAGGCTTGTCACTTTCGAAATGCATGAAAAGGGAAACATGTGACTAAACTCGTAAGATGAATAAGTAATTCATATTCATAACTTTCCTATGAATTTTAAGCATGCCCAACGCGGAATTTAACTTCCAAGAACCTGGTTATGAGGACTTGCAGTGATGTCCATGTGTAAATTTGGGTTCAAAACTTCCGCGCGTGTGCCTTGCGACTTTGGCTTTGGAGCCATCGTTGATGACTTGAACTCCGTGATTTGTTCTTGCTTTTACACGATCTCCGAACTCACTCCAAGCTTCGCAACTCACCCTCAAGATCTGCCTACTCCCTCTTGCACAGGAAATTCCTTCACAAAACACAATTTTAAGAAACCGGGAAGGCTCGTGGAAACGGGGCTTATGGGAGCCCAACCTTAGAAGCTTCTCAAGAAGCTTCTAAGAAGCTTTTGCTTCAACAGAATTACGTGGGAGGAGGAATGTAATGATTGGAGAAGAGAGGATTGATGACGATGTTGGCAGGGGATATGGGCGGCAGCCTGGCGCTGTAGGCGGACTGCATGGCGTTGGTGACGACGGCTGTAGCACGGCCTGGCAAAGCCTCTCCTTTCTCCCCCTTCGTTCCTCCCTCCGTTCCTCCCTTCGTTCCTCCCTTCGTTCCTCCCTTCGCGGCAGCCTGGCGACCTCCCCCCTTTCTCCCCCTTCTTCACGGCAGCCTGGCGACCTCCCCCTCCTTCACGGCAGCCTGGCGATCTCCCCGCTTTGCCTCCAGCACGCAGCCTCTTTTTTTTTCCCTCCCGTTCCCTTTGTCCACAGGGGGGTTCATATAGCCTTAGGGGAGGGAAGGGAAGCTCCACCACGTGGAGGATTCATGCCATTCCCTCCTCATGCATTCCCTACATCACTCTTCCTTAGGCCATTCCTCCCCACACTCCCTCTCCCCCAGCCATGCATCGGCTGGGGGAAGGAATAATAAAAAAATTTTCCTAAAATTTATCCAATTGCCCCTTCAAAAAAGGGTGTTCCCTCGCGGCTTTTACGGACTTCAACCCCAGCCTCTAATTCACAATGTGGAGGCCTCATTTTTGAGCATGCATGGTATGGATTAAGCTACCAATAATTACGATGTAGGGGATAACCCTTGCACAGGATTTACACGGCGTGCGGGAAGTCAATATTTACGGTACGCAGTGTGCGGAAATATTACATTCTCTCCCCCTTAGAAGAATCGAGATGTCCTCATCTCGAGATAAACTGGGGATATTGAAGATTGAGAGAGTTTTCATCCATCTAGGTAGCATCCTCTTCGGGATAATCTTTCCACTGGACGAGGCATTCTTTCAGGGTTCTAGATCTCAATTGTCTCTCCCTGACATCTAAAATCTTTTCCGGTCTTAGTTCAAGGACTCCTTGACTAGGCATTACAATTTGTTGGTCATCAAGTACATGATTTGGGTTGGGTACATACTTTTTTAAAAGACTAATATGGAATACATTATGAACTTTTAGGTTATCAGGAAGTTGCAATTTATAAGCATTGGGTCCCAGGCATTTGAGGATTTTATACGGTCCACAATACCTTGGACTTAGCTTCTTGCATTCACCTAGAGATAAAGAGCTCCTCTTGGGGCGTACACGAATGAAAACCATGTCTCCTTCTCCGAAGACCCTCTCTTGGCGTTTCAAATCCGCATATGCCTTTTGTCTATCTTTGGCTGCTTGTATGTCTTGTCTTATTGACCTTATTTGGTCATCCATGTCCTCCAACATTTGTCTTGAAGCTTCCACCCTTAGGGTAGGATCAGAAAAGTTTAGGGGACTTCGACAATCATGACCATACAGTGCCTGGAAATGCGTCATTTGAATGCTCTGCTGATAAGAAGCATTGTAAGCAAATTCTACTAACGGCAAGTATTGAATCCATCTCTTCGGCTCTCGACAGCAGTAAGCCCTAAGAATATCCTCAATGATTTGATTTACTCGTTCTGTTTGTCCATCCGTTTGGGGATGGTAGGCAGTGCTAAAACAGAGCTGAGTTCCAATAGCTTCAAAGATAGCTCTCCAGAAGTGTGAAGTGAAGAGAGAGTCTCGATCGCTAACGATCCTTCTAGGTAGCCCATGTAGCTTGAATATCTCTTTGATAAACACTCTTGCAATGTCCGAGGCTTTATAGTTTGTCTTTACTGGAATCAGGTGTGCAACCTTAGTAAGCATGCCAACTACAACCATAATGGAGTTGTACCCTCCTTGGACTTGGGGTAAGCCCACCACAAAATCCATACTGATGAATTCCCATTTCATTTGGGGAATGTCAAGTGGTTGCAATTTTCCTGGCATCAAGACATGTTCAGCCTTGATACGTTGGCAAGACAAACATTCAGTGACATATTTGAGAACGTCACCTTTGAGCCTCTCCCAATGATAGCTCTTCCTAATTGCATTAAGAGTTTTTGCATAGCCAGGATGTCCTGCGAAAGGGGAATCGTGAGCTTCCCATAATATCTTCTGCTTAAGTGACTGACTTGTTGGTATACATAGCCTTGTTCTGTAGTAAATAAGTCCATTGTCAATAGAAAATTCATGATACTTGGCCTGTAACTTCAGATTCTGATCCTTGGTAGATATTTCTTTTATCATTGCTTGGTAGGCTAAGTCATGGCATGCTTCCTCTCTAGCTAGTTCGAGTATAGGGTTGCTTGGCATAGATACCTTTGTAGCCAGAGATCTGGCCGTTGACGGATTCTGCAAGATTAGGGAGTTTAGGAATGCCTTGCGACTGAGTGCATCGGCAACTACATTCTCTTTCCCTGGTCGATACTTGATTTCAAAATCATACTCCTCCAATACTTCGATCCATCGACGTTGCCTCATGTTGAGCTCGTTCTGGGTAAAAATCCATTTGAGACTCTTACGATCTGTTACTAGAGTAAACTTGTTACCCAACAGGTAGTGTCTCCAAAGCTTTAGAGCATGGATGACAGCTAATAACTCCAGATCATGCGTGGCATAATTCTTTTCATGACTCTTCAATTTCCTTGAAGAATATGCTACGGGATGACCTTCCTGCATGAGTACACACCCCAAGGCAAGAATGCTGGCATCAGTTACTACCTCGAACTCCTTATTGAGGTCGGGAAGTTTCAGAATAGGTGCTGATACCAAGCATTGCTTCAATTGGTCGAAGCTATTTTGCTTGGGAGTTGACCATGTAATAGAAGTCTGCTTCTTTAGTAAGTCGGTAAGAGGTGCTGCAATCAAAGCATAGTTTTTGATGAAGACCCCATACCGTCTTGTCAATCCAAGAAAGCTAAGTATTTCTTTGACAGTTGTTGGTATTTGGCCATCCTAGAATATTTCTAAGTTAGGCTGGCTCCACTGAGATTCCTTCTACCGATATGATGAATCCCGGATAACCAATTTGATGTTTGGGGGATGCACATTTCGTCATCTTAGCATACAGCTTGTATGACCTCCTTGTCTCAAGGAAAATCCGAAGTTGGGGTTCATGATCTCCTTCCTGTTTGGAATAGTCTAGAGTGTCATCAAAGAAGACGAGCACAAAGTTTATCAAGATATGGTCTAAAGATATCCTTCATTAACCTATTGAATGTGGCAGGCACATTCGTAAGCCCTAATGACATAACTAGAACTCAAGTGTCCATATCTAGTGTTGAAGGTCGTCTTTGGGATATCTTCTTCCTTGATTCTTATCTGATAGTAACCAGACCTAAGATAATCTTGGAGAAGATTTTGGCACCCTGAAGACTATCAAGAAGCTCATCTATTCTAAGAATATGATATTTGTTCTTGACTGTTGATTGATTCAACCCACTGTGATCAATACATAGCCGAAGTGTTCCATCTTTCTTTTTCTGGATCAGTATTGGTGCTTCCCATGGAGACTGTTAGGACGGATGTAGCCCTAATCTAGTAGTTGCTTGAGTTGTTCCTTCAACTCAATTGCTTCCGATATAGACATTCTATATGGTCTCTTCGCAATTGGCGCAGCTCCTATTACTGGCTTGATCTCATGATCTACTTCTCTTTGAAGTGGGAGTTCTGTTAACTCTTCAGAAACTACGTCCACGTATTCATTCAGCCAAGTGACCACATCACTTTACTTCTTTATCAATATTCATGGTCAAGACAATCGGAAGAAAAAGTTTTATTCCATTCATATCAACATAGCCCTTTCGAGGTACAATTATTTCTTGGGGCGATGGAACAAGTTAATACATTAATTCGAAGAGAATAAGATATTATTGCATTCAGCTACAGGAACTGAGTAGTAGTACGGATTGGGGTCATCGATTTTCAGGAATCAATAGTTCCTTGGAAGATTAGGGTATCTCTTCCTTCGATATCCCTTCTTCACATGACGTCCCAAAACCTTGATTCGGTCGGCAGGGATTCTTTGAATCACTTCCCCGTACACATACTTATTCTGGTTAACCCTTCGACCTCCAACCTGTAGGGTCGCGTTTGCGTGAGCCTCAACAAAGATGAACAGCTTCACGATCTTCAAATCCTCCATCCACTTGATTCTCTTCAAGTTAATTTGAAGGTACGCAGGTTGGTAGGCAGTTATGTAATAGATCCCTGTAACACCCATCCATCTCCATTCCACGTACACAGGCGGTGGATTGTAAATGCGGTCTAGGATGTTTATCATCTCAACCCTTTGTCGATAATCCGTGGAATGCATCGCGGTCATAAATATGACTCGGAACACTAAGAACTTGTTCCATGCTTCGTAATTCTGCAAGACAGCATTGAAGTAAGGAAATGTTTGGGACACAACATTTGCTTTACTTCTTATTAAAATTTCCTAAAAACAAGTCCTTTGTTGGTTTGCTCTGATACCAACTGTAACGTGTCCCCTAGAATCATCTCGGACACGTCTTAGCAGTCCATCGGAAAGGATGTCTAGAAAGCTCCGCCCGGCACTCCCATGGAATGTTACGGGACTTGCGATCTAGGTCTTCCCGCGTCTGCCACGTAGCGGAAGTATCCTGGCCGTTCCCACTTAGGATCGACCTGAATTTGGGTTTTCCTGTTTGGTCATTAGCTAGCAGTAACTAGCGTCAGACCCGAGCGAACTACTTTACGCAGAAACGCCAGGTCCGAAGCGGAATCACGCTGCCCTTGGTTCAAGGAGAATGGGAACGAGAGGGATGCAAAACTCAACCTCTCTGCCATAAGGCATAGTCCCATTCCGTTCCCCTAAAACAACGTAAATTAGGTAATAGGTAATTCTAAGTCATCGTTCTTGTTATTTGTTCCGTCGATGATGATCATCCCTCTGTTCGTTGAAGATTTTTGAGAAAAGTTCCCGGCTGACCGGGACCACCCATCCATAGGACGGACCCATGGTCCCTCCTCCGCACTTTCCTCGGTTTGTTTTAGTTATGTAATTACCTACCACATTAATTTGACATATAACAAACAGCTTCTTTGATTAACCCTGTTAAGCACTGGTTCCTTCACGTAATCTTATCACAGGACATAAAGAAAACAATGTCAAACAACTTCTTTATTATCATTTTATCCTTTTATCTTTGAAATACAAGGAGTTCCGCCCGTAGGCTTGATCATAATCCGCCCGTAGGCTATCCAGTAATCCACCAGGGATCACTATTCCAAGCTTCTGCCCGTAGACTAGTATGCGGGCCTCGAGATCCAATCCCGAGTCACGTTAGCCTCTTGTGCAGGGCCCGGAAGGCGAGGGATTTACAGCCAGAGCCCCCTCTGGCACCCAAGCGTCCTCCTGCTCCAAGTAGAACTCAACGGAGAGACCTCTCATGGCGGGTTCGATCCACGTTCTCGGTGCGGTCAACAACCCCCTTGGTTAGGGTCAGGCAGGCAGTCGGGGGTAACTGAAGCTGCCTCTCCCTTCAGGCCTTCAACCTGAAGTATTTAGATATCTTTTCATCCTTTAGTTCCTTGAGCAAACAATGCAAACAGTGCTTTCTAAACTGTTACAAGCACAATCAATTTCAGTGGTCGTTTATTTGGCCAACTGTTAAGGAGTGAATCTTTCTCTCCGAATGCATCCAACATTCGATCTGGGATCAATTGCGACTTGGCAAGATCCCCAAGGGTTTGTTTGTTCACCCTTTTGTCCTTGGGTTAGGGCCATACCCTGTTAACCCAACTTAACCAATACCTTAGGTTTTATTAATAGTAAATCCTGGCGACCATGTCGCTTCAATTTATTGATTGGTCATTTGCTTCCAGGCAAATACCTAACTCTCCTTTTTCTTGGCAATTATTCCCCAAGAAAGGTGATGTAACAGGATGATTACTCATCCTCTTGTAAGTTAAATTTGCGCCATAACTTGCCAATCTCATTTCAAGAAATGACAAAACTCTCTTGTGGACAAATCACAAGTCTATGCGATGTTGCAACTTTTTGCACATGTGTTGCATCTATTCCACGGGATTATTTCACCCATTGAATGGCGTTTTCTGGTCACGGAATTACCTCCAGCCGAGTAGCAGGGTTTAAGGTGTCTTCTTACCCAACCCATTCCTAATTATATTGGGCCACGGTCCTAGGAATTTTAGTATTAGGTCATTCGGTCCTTAGGGTAAAAACCCTAGATCGTTATTGTATGGGCGTCCAATTAACCCAAACATTCTGTGAATGTGGGTAGGACCTTTGGGTTTGAAGGTCTCGACTTGGCGTCCAAGTGCGATACTAGGCAGAATTTCTAACGTGCTAAACCCTAGCTAGCACTGGGGTGTTCGTTGTACTAACTAGTTATGCTCATACGAATCCCTTGAGGGTTATACCCTTACAAGTAATCTAGCCAAATCGGTCTACTTGTCTCGCGACAAGAAGCGATCTTTTCTTAAATATGCTAACTTGTTCTAAAGGTGTAAATAGTTGCAAGACATCACAATATGTGTAAATATGCGATTCATTGCTTCCATGCAATTATAAGATTTGTAATAACTAATTTCTTTCCCTTCCTAAAATCAAAATGTTTGACAACTTGGGAAATAACTTGCATAAATTCTACATAGATTTACATCAAGAGTTTTGCCTACTACATTTCATTTAATGCAATCGAATTTCAGGCTTTGATATGACATGCAACCTTCCCTAGATGCAACTTCGTTGAATGCAGTTCATGCGTGACGAATATTATAAGACTATTGATGACTTAATCCATTTTACAAGCATCTTTGCATGCAACATGCAAGTCCATGGTTTCATTTCCATGCTATGCAATTCTTTGGACAACATCTAACAGATGTTAATGATTTTTCCTCATGCGAATCACAAGGAAATTATTACCTAAATGCAATATACGCTTGTTCTTTGTTGTAAGGGAGGCAAGGGCGAATTAAACAAAATTTTCATCCTTTTCACCTATGCAATATGCGTTTAGGCTTGTCACTTTCGAAATGCATGAAAAGGGAAACATGTGACTAAACTCGTAAGATGAATAAGTAATTCATATTCATAACTTTCCTATGAATTTTAAGCATGCCCAACGCGGAATTTAACTTCCAAGAACCTGGTTATGAGGACTTGCAGTGATGTCCATGTGTAAATTTGGGTTCAAAACTTCCGCGCGTGTGCCTTGCGACTTTGGCTTTGGAGCCATCGTTGATGACTTGAACTCCGTGATTTGTTCTTGCTTTTACACGATCTCCGAACTCACTCCAAGCTTCGCAACTCACCCTCAAGATCTGCCTACTCCCTCTTGCACAGGAAATTCCTTCACAAAACACAATTTTAAGAAACCGGGAAGGCTCGTGGAAACGGGGCTTATGGGAGCCCAACCTTAGAAGCTTCTCAAGAAGCTTCTAAGAAGCTTTTGCTTCAACAGAATTACGTGGGAGGAGGAATGTAATGATTGGAGAAGAGAGGATTGATGACGATGTTGGCAGGGGATATGGGCGGCAGCCTGGCGCTGTAGGCGGACTGCATGGCGTTGGTGACGACGGCTGTAGCACGACCTAGCAAAGCCTCTCCTTTCTCCCCCTTCGTTCCTCCCTCCGTTCCTCCCTTCGTTCCTCCCTTCGTTCCTCCCTTCGCGGCAGCCTGGCGACCTCCCCCCTTTCTCCCCCTTCTTCACGGCAGCCTGGCGACCTCCCCCTCCTTCACGGCAGCCTGGCGATCTCCCCGCTTTGCCTCCAGCACGCAGCCTCTTTTTTTTTCCCTCCCGTTCCCTTTGTCCACAGGGGGGTTCATATAGCCTTAGGGGAGGGAAGGGAAGCTCCACCACGTGGAGGATTCATGCCATTCCCTCCTCATGCATTCCCTACATCACTCTTCCTTAGGCCATTCCTCCCCACACTCCCTCTCCCCCAGCCATGCATCGGCTGGGGGAAGGAATAATAAAAAAAATTGCCTAAAATTTATCCAATTGCCCCTTCAAAAAAGGGTGTTCCCTCGCGGCTTTTACGGACTTCAACCCCAGCCTCTAATTCACAATGTGGAGGCCTCATTTTTGAGCGTGCATGGTATGGATTAAGCTACCAATAATTACGATGTAGGGGATAACCCTTGCACAGGATTTACATGGCGTGTGGGAAGTCAATATTTACGGTACGCAGTGTGCGGAAATATTACATTTTATGATTTCTATGGTGTTTATATGGGCTCATATGGAATATAATGCTGGTTCTTGATTCATGCAATCTCTATATGTCTAAAAATTAGAAAAAATAGTAAATAATAAGATAAATCAATTAAAAAATCAAGAAAAATAAATAATAATATTTAACACATGAAAATTTCACAAAAATTTATGAATGTGTCCTTGAATGTATGGTGGGGCTTGGGCATGAGGTTTAGCCTCAGTTTATTTGCATTCTTTATGTTGTACTACATGTTTATTGCTTTTTAAATACAAAAAATCCCATAAGAATACTTTTTACACCTACTATCGAATGCAAAATATCAAATGGCGGGGGAAAAGCGACTGTGGGAGTTAAATATCATTGGAATGTTGATTTTATGCATATCTTATCATATAGGATTTGTCCATTTTAAGTTTAAGAAAATAGCAATAGTGCGAATTATTTCGGTGCTACCTTGATAATGACGCACTATATTAGAGTGAACTCATGAAAAGAATTGTTTATGCACATACACACTATTTGATCTATAAGTTTACTTGTTTGCATACTCTGTGGCATTCATATGTATCCACATTTTTATACATGGTATTAAGAGAATGCTCTCTTGGATGCATAGCACTTGTTTTCAAGAAATTGACCCACATTGAGTGCAAAATTCCCTAAGTTGTAGATTTAGTGTTATCATTTCTATTTGGGGACTAATGTCATAAGGATTAAATTATCTCCTGGAATGTTTCATTAAAAGATACGACTATGTTGCCTATGTGCTTCATGTTGAACCGGTGTATCATAGGGCTCATCCATGAGATGTAGGAGAGTCGTACTAGGGGCCACAACAATAAGTTGGGGACGCTCCCTTTTTTTGTGCTAGGACATGATAGAGACTATTATGTTTAGGTACTCTGGTTGCTTGGAGTTAGGAAGGGCAACACGTTGGACTACAATTTAGAAATAGTATCTACAAATGCATTATTTGGATAAATCAGTGTATAATGTCTATACACTCTTGGCGGCAAGGACTTGAGAATGTTTAGGTGAGGTTAGAAGACTCAGATAGAGCCATGAAGCGAGTATCGGGCCCATTTTTTGTCCCGATAAGTGGTGCATTTTTTGAGAGCCGCTTATAAGTGGCCATTTTTTAATCTTGCTTAATTAGAGACTAGTCTATTAGTTTATTCCAGAGAGTATCAAGATTGATCTATTATTTCCTGATAAACACCCTCAAGTAGAGATCCAAAAACAAGAAAGAGCCAAAAGGGCTAGATGGCGGTCTGGAATCATTATTAGGAGAGGCATTCCTCCCAATCTAGCAACCCGATATCCCTACGCGAGAGAGGTCTTAATAGCCTTAGTGGCACAAACAATCCATTAGGAGGAGAAGGAAGCTTCAGAACTTTCCTTCTCCTAATAAGTCAATCCACTTCAAGTGCAGTTATGGTTACATCATTATAAACTCCTATAGCAAATGTAGTTGGGTTCGTTATGGTGGAACCTATTGCAATTCCTACAAGAATGGTAGATTTGCCAACTTTAGGGTTCCCCCTACCCATCTTCAACGGGTTAGTGGAGGAGGATATAAATTTTCACATTAGTGAGTTTCAAAAACTTATGTCTAGTTGTACAATTCAGGATGAGGGACATCTTATGATGTTTTTCAACATTACCCTAAAAGGGAGGGCTACAATTTGGTATTATGTTTTAGAAGTAGGTATCGTAACTATGATCGATCTATTCTTTGTAGCCTTTCATAGGGAAATTTCCCTTGAGTGAGGTGGTCAATATTGGTTACAAGTGCTCAATGTGACACGTTAAGATGCCCATGAAAATGCTCGAGCATATGCCAAGAAGATGCAAGAGGTCTTTCACAAGTTGCAAGCCTCTATTCCTATTCCACCTGTTGTCTAACTACAATATTTCTTGTGTGGACTTGACTTTAATATCTAACTACACTTTATAGTGTTCCTTTAGCGAATATACACTCTACCATAACCCAAGCAGAGGAAGTAGAGTCCCACTTACAAGTGGCTTACACCTCGAGGGAATACTTAAATTCAAGCCTTAGTAACTGAAAATAATTTGGGAGTAGTTAGTGGAGATCAAGGTGCAATCAGTGCCTCTACGACCAATCCGAATGGTAGAGGAAGAATGATGCAGAATGTGCCTTTTTTGTGAGCTCCTCTAAATATTGTTAAGCCAATAGCTAGCCAAATAACTCCTTTTGTAAACTAAGGTTTAGTCCAGTTAGTAGCCCCTTTACAAGTTGCGTAACTTTGTGAGAGGGTAGCTCCTGAAGCCATTGGTTATGAGTCCTCTGCATCAAATATTGTAGAGGAAGTAAGAGATATGATGAAAAACTATATGGATATGATCCTAAACTAAAGGGGATTCTCCCCTTTGTTGCCATGCTGATTCCATTGAAAGAAGGTAGTAAGCTAGTAAGACAAAAGATTAGACATATGCCTTTTGAGCTAAGAGAACCTCTTTTTGAGGAATTGATGTATTTAAGAAATGTCAGTCTGATCTTTCCTGTTGAACACATGGAATGGTGCTCGCTGATAGTAATAATAAGAAAGGAAAAGAACAATCAAACCCGCTCGTGTTGATTTTAATAAATTGAACAAGCAGACGGTGAAGGATTATTATTCTCTGCCCTTTATCGATCAAATTTGGCAGGGTGAGAGATATAATATTTCATGGACTGTTTTGTGGGTTATAATCAAATGGCTATTATATTGAAGAGGATAAGTTAAAGACAACATTCATCAAAATTTTTAGTACTTTTGCATACTTGTGATAGCTTTTGTCCTATGTAATGCTCCTAGGTCTTGGCAAAGAATGACTGACAAGACATTGGCTAATATGTCCCCTAAAGAGCCCAAAATCTTCATAGATGATTTGGGGGTAACTACCATGACCTGTCATAGATAGTCTATTGTTTTATGTTCATGCTTTGAGTGGTTTGGGTCACACTGACTCAACCATGGTTACATCTACGTCACTTTAATTTTGTATATTCGGTTGTATATACACAAGTTAGAGTGTGGAAGATAATGGAAGTTTATAGGGAGCATGGCTACTCTCCTTCTTGCCTAACCTTTGTCCCTCTCTCTCTCTCTTTTGTTTCATAGTAGCAAATCTTGTTCATCAAGTTGTCATTAGAGAGGACTGAAGTCCTATGTAAAAAGTATGTGAAAAAAAAAAAGTGCTGCCGTAGCCAAAAAAACAACATCACATTGGAGTGGACATTGCGAGAGCTACATGCATCGGATTAAGGTGAAGTAAATTGGAAAAGTATGTCTCATCTCACAAGGAACAAGCTCAGTATACTTGATGGAGCTAAATAACTACTCAGAATCCACAGGAAATCAATCATTGCATCAGAAAAAATTATTCTTGTTTTCAGCCATCTGGAAAATTCTACAACAGTTATTGTGTCACTCAAAATTGAAGGATATCTACCTTATTTGCTTACTGACATTGAAGATCAAGTGGATAATCTAATCCCTCACTAAAATAGCTTCCAAATGAGCTATTACATGCTGATTTACAATAAATTCAAAGGCAACCATTGAAGTTACAAAATAGAGCAAAATAGTCCTCAACTGGAGTGGACCGCACTAGAGCAACTAGAGTGACCAAACTGAGCAAGATTGAGTTGGGCATTCCACATCATCGATCACGATTCAAATTTCAGAGGTAATATCCATCACTAAAATCCATTTAAATCAGCTCAAAAAAGGTGGATAGCAAGGTATACAAATTGTCCAAAATAGTTTCACTATTCGGCAAGGTTTGACTGTCTAAAAATTAGCTTAAAATTAGTCTAGAAAGTGGAGCAACCACTGGATTTTGATTTGGTAAGTATTGAGCTAGTCTAAACTCATCAAATGTATGCTAGATTTTCTAAAAAATAGAGTAGAAATTTATTGGTTGTTGTTGGAGCTATCTGAGCTCTTAATTGGACAAATACAAGTGGTCAGATATATGTATGTCTCATACACATACTTGGGAACAAAGCACATGTATTGGCTGATAATGCAATAGTGTTTATTGCTGCAAATTTTCAATAAATATTGGTTGCACTATAGGTCATTGAAGTGCATTGTGTGCTGGAATTTTAGGGTAATTGACTCTATACATCAAATCTTGTTTTGCAAAGGTGAAGACTTCGAAATGGCACACACAGGAGAGAAGGATACTATCACCCATATAGTAGGTTAGAAACAGGACTACAACAACTTTTTTTAATGGAAGTTCACGATGTCAAACTTCTTGATTGGAAGAGGGTATTGTGATCTCGTCACACGTCTTGAAGATGAGCCCAAGCTACTGGAGGATAGACCTCCAACACAGGACCAAACAAAGACACATAAGACATGATTGGAAAAAGCTAGCAAGCTCTTGCATTGGCTGTCCTTATGTATGTGAGATACAAAAGCTATGCAAGTTGCAAATTGTACATATCCAAAAGCCGCTTGGGACTTGTTAATGAAGAATTATGGCCATGTCACTCGTGCAAGAAAGACAATTGAAGCAAAAATTTAGCCACATATCTAGGAATGGAAGTTCTATTGAAGACTATGTGAGTGAGATTAGAACCATTGCAAAGCAAGTAAGCTAAATTGGAGCTAAAGTTGAGGATAATGATTTGGTGGACCCTCCATGAACTTGGAGAGGAGTACAAGCAGTTTGACACTTCCATATCAATGCATCAGGATCAGCCTAACTTTGATGAACTTGTGGCACTTCTTTTTCATTAAAAAATCTTGGACTGAATACAAGTTCCAGTGGGTCTAAGAAAAGCATGCACAATGTCTTCTATTCAAATCAAAGGGGTAGAGATGGAAGAGAAATGTCAAACATTAGAGGAAGATGGACAGGAAATGCATATGCAGCCCATGGACAACAAGGTAGCGGATGGGAAAATAGGCAACCTCAAGCAAATAGAGGTGCCTTTAATGCTCATGGAAGATGGGGTTAACCATCTAGAAGAAGAGGTAGTTGGCAATAGCCCCAAATGAGCCATGGACAGCAATCAAATGCAAATAAGGATTGTCATTATTGTGGTAAATATGGGCATGTAGCTAGAGATTGCTACAAGAAGCAATATTATTAGAGAGCAAGAGGAAGGAAACATGGTACTCATGCCTCTTCTAGTGGTATGCAAGAGGATGATAGGTTGGTTGCTATGCAACATGTGAAGAAGGGGTTTCCTACACAAGGTAAAGTAGATGATGTATGGTATATAAACTCAGGGCATCTAACCACATCACTCCTCATGGAGAGTGGTTTGACACATTGGTACAAGAGATGCTCGTGGATATGTTTGCACAGGGGATGATACGCAGCCCAACATTAAGCATATAGGTACCATTCCCTCGATGATGCCACGGTGACAAGAAAAAACATCTATATGATGTGTTACATGTACACTCAATTACCAAAAATTTCTTTCTGTGGGACAAATGATTGAATAGAATATACAAGTTAGATTCAATAGAGATGAATGCTACATTGAATACTACAGTCAAGGAGGAAAACTCGTTGCTAAGGGAAAAAAAAAAGGCAGAATGTTTACCTTGAATACGAAAATTCCAGCCTTGAATGCTGCTATGTATTCACATGATAATGTTGCAATAAGGGACATGAAATCTTGTTTTGCAAAGCTAAAGACTTTGGAATGGCAAACACAAGAGAGAAGGATACTATCACCCATATAGTAGGTGAGATGTAGGACTACAACAACTTTTTTTAATGGAAGTTCATGATGTCAAACTTCTTGATTGGAAGAGGGCATTGGAATCTAGTCAGAGGTTTTGAAGATGAGCCCAAGCTACTGGAGGATAGACCTCCAACACAGGACCAATTGAAGAAACATAAGACATGATTGGAAAATGATAGCAAGCTCTTGCATTGGCTGTCCTTATGTGTGTGAGACACAAAAGCTATGCAAGTTGCAAATTCTACATCACCAAAACCCGCTTGGGACTTGTAAATGAAGAATTATGGCCATGTCACTCGTGACAGAAAGACACAATTGAAGCAAAAATTCAGCCACATATCCAAGAATGGAAGTTTTATTGAAGAGTGTATGAGTGAGATTAGAACCATTGCAGAGCAAGTAGGCTCAATCGGAGCTGAAGTTGAGGAAGATGATTTGATGGACCCTCCATGGTCCTCGAGAGGAGTACAAGTAGTTTGACACTTCCATATCAATGCGCTAAGGAGCGACCTGACTTGGATGATCTTGTGGCACTTCTTTTGCATAAAGAAGTGAAGCTTGGACTCAATACAAGTTCTAGTGGGTCTAAGATTAGGAGGGACAATGTCTTCTACTCAAATAAAAGGGGTAGAGGTGGAAGAGGAAGGTCAAACTTTAGAGGAAGATGGATTGAAAATGCAGATGCAACTCATGGACAACAAGCTAGTGGTCGGGAAAATAGGCATACTCAACCAAATAGATGTTCCTATAATGCTCATGGAAGGGGGGGTTACTCATCTAGAAGAAGAGGTACTTGGCAGCAGCCCCAAATGAGCCATGGAAAGCAACCAAATGCAGATAAGGATTGTCATTATTGTGGAAAATATGGGCATGTAGCTACAGATTTCTACAATTAGCACAATGATTAGAGAGTGAGAGGAAGGCAACATGGTAATTATGCCTCTTCTAGTGGTATGCACGAGGATGATAGGTTGGTTGCTATGCAACATGTGAAGAAGGGGTTTCCTACATAAGGTAAAGTAGATGATGCACAGTATATAGACTCAGGGCACCTAACCACATCACTCCTCATGGAGAGTGGTTTGACACACTGGTAGAAGGTTCTCATGGATATGTTTGCACAAGCGATGCTACACAGCACAACATTAAGTATATAGGTACCATTCCCTCGATGATGCCACGATGACAAGAAAAAAAGTCTATATGATGTGTTACATGTACACTCCATCACCAAAACTTGTATTCTGTGTGACAAATGACCGAACAAAATCTACAAGTTAGATTCAATAGAGATGGATACTACATTGAAGAGTATAGTCAAGGAGGAAAACTCGTTACTAAAGGCAAGAAAAATGGCAGGATGTTTACATTGGATACAAAAATTCCAGCCTAGAATGCTGCTATGTATTCACATGATAATGTTGCAATAAGGAACATGAAATCTTGTTTTGCAAAGCTGAAAACTTTGGAATGGCAAACACAAGAGAGAAGGATACTATCACCTATATAGTAGATGAGAAGCAAGACTACAACAACGTTTTTTAATGGAAGATCAGGATGTCAAACTTGTTGATTGGAAGAGGGTATTGGGATCTAGTCAAAGGTCTTGAAGATGAGCCCAAGCTACTGGAGGATAGATCTCCAACACATCATCAATTGAAGACACATAAGACATGATTAGAAAAAGCTAGCAAGCTCTTGCATTGGCTATCCTTATGTGTATGAGACATGAAAGCTATGCAAGTTGCAAATTGTACATCACCAAAAGCCGCTTGGCACTTGCTAATGAAGAATTATGGCCATGTCATTCGTGTAAGAAAGACACAGTTGAAGCAAAAATTCAGCCACATATCCAGGAATGGAAGTTCTATTGAAGACTATGTGAGTGAGATTAGAACCATTGAAAAGTAAGTAGTCTCAATTGGTGCTGAAGTTGAGGATGATGATGTGGTGGACCCTCCATGGTCTTCGAGAGGAGTACAAGAAGTTTCACACTTCCATATACATGCGTCAGGAGCAATCTGACTTTGATGAACTTGTGACACTTCTTTTGTATAAAGAAGTGAAGCTTGGACTCAATACAAGTTCCAATGGGTCTAAGAATGGTAGGGACAATGTCTTCTTCTCAAATCAAAGGGGTAGAGGTGGAAGAGGAAGGTCAAACTTTAGAGCAAGAGAAACTGGCAATGCATATACAGCCCAGGGAGAACAAGGTAGTGGATGGGAAAATAGGCATCCTCAAGCAAATAGAGGTTCCTCTAATGCTCATGGAAGATGGGGTTACTCATCTAGAAGAAGAGGTACTTGGAAATAGCCCCAAATGAACCATGGAGAGCAATCAAATGTAGATAAATATTGTCATTATTATGGCAAATATGGGCATGTAGCTACAGATTGTTATAACAAGCAGAATGATTAGAGAGCAAGAGGAAGGAACATGGTCCTCATGCCTCTTCTAGTGGTATGCATGAGGATGATAGGTTGGTTTCTATGCAACATGTGAAGAATGGGTTTCCTACACAAGGTAAAGTAGATGATGTACGGTATATAGACTCAAGGCATCTAACCACATGACTCCTCATGGAGAGTGGTTTGACACATCGATAGAAGGTGCTCATGGGTATGTTTGCACAGGGGATGATATGCAGGACATTAAGCATACATGTACCGTTCCCTCGATGATGCCATGGTGACAAGAAAAGAAGTCTATATGATGTGTTACATGTACACTCCATTACCAAAACTTGCTTTTCATGGGACAAATGACCAAATAGAATCTACAAGTTAGATTCAATAGAGATGGATGGTACATTGAAGAGTATAGTCAAGGAGGCCAACTCATTGCTAAAGGAAAAGAAAATGGCAAGATGTTTACATTGGATACAAAATTCCAACCTTGAATGCTACTATGTATTCACATGATAATGTTACAATAAGGAACATTAAATCTTGTTTTTGAAAGCCGAACACTTTGGAATGGCAAACACATGACAGAAGGATGATATCACCCATATATTAGGTCAGAAGAAGGATTACAACAACGTTTTTTAATGGAAGTTCAAGATGTCAAACTCCATGATTGGAAGAGGGTATTGGGATCTAGTCACAGGTCTTGAAGATGAGCCCAAGCTACTGGAGGATAGACCTCCAACACAAGACCAATCAAAGAAACATAAGACATGATTGGAAAAAGCCAGCAAGGTCTTGCATTGGCCATCCTTATGTGTGTGAGACACAAAAGCTATGCAAGTTGCAAATTTTACATCACCAAAAACTGCATGGGACTTATTAATGAAGAATTATCGCCATGTCACTCATGCAAGAAAGACACAATTGAAGCAAAAATTCTGCCACATATCCAAGAATGAAAGTTTTATTCAAGACTATGTGAGTGAGATTAAAACCATTGCAGAGAAAGTAGACTCAATTGGAGCTAAAGTTGAGGATGATGATTTGGTAGACCCTCCACGGTCTTGGAGAGAAGTACAAGCAGTTTGACACTTCCATATCAATGCTTGATGAGCAACCTCACTTTGATGAACTTGTTGCACTTCTTTTGCATAAAGAAGTGAAACTTGGACTAATTACAAGTTCCAGTGGGTCTAAGAACAATAGGGACAATGTCTTCTACTCAAATCAAAGGGGTAGAGGTGGAAGAGAAAGATCAAACTTTAGAGGAAGAGAGATTGGAAATGCATATGCAGCCCATGGACGGAAAGGTTGTGGATGGGAAAGTAAGCATCCTCAAGAAAATAGAGGTGCCTATAATGCTCATGGAAGAGGGGATTACTCATCTAGAAGAAGAGGTACTTGGCAATAGCCCCAAATGAGCCATGGACAGCAGTCAAATGCAGATAAGGATTGTCATTATTATGGCAAATATGGGCATGTAGCTACAGATCAAAAGCAGAGGATGTATGTTATATCGACTCAGGCATCTAAACACATCACTCCTCATGGAGAGTGGTTTGAAACATTGGTAGAAGGTGCTCATGGATATGTTTTCACAGGGGATGATATGCAGTAGAACATTAAGCATACATGTACCGTTCCCTCTATGACGCCACAGTGACAAGAAAAAAAGTCTATATGATGTGTTACATGTACACTCCATTACTAGAAGTTTCTTTCTGTGGGACAAATGACTGAACAAAATCTACAAGTTAGATTCAATAGAGATGGATTCTACATTGAAGAGTATAGTCAAGGAGGCGAACTCATTATTAAAGGCAAGAAAAATGGGAGGATGTTTACATTGGATAAAAAAATTCCAGCCTTGAATGCTGCTATGTATTCACATGATAATTTTGCAATAAGGGACATGAAATCTTGTTTTGCAAAGCTAAAGACTTTGAAATGGAAAACACAAGAGAGAATGATACTATCCCCCATATAGTAGGTGAGAAGCAGGACTACAAAAACGTTTTTCAATGGAAGTTTAGGATGTCAAACTTCTTGATTGGAAGAGGATAATGGGATCCAGTCACAGGTCTTGAAGATGAGCCCAAGGTACTGGAGGTATAGACCTCCAGCACAAGATCAATTCAAGACACATAAGACATGATTGGAAAAAGCTACCAAGGTTTTGCATTGGCTCTTCTTATGTGTGTGAGACACAAAAGCTATGCAAGTTGCAACTTATACATCACCAAAAACTGCTTGGGACTTGTTAAAGAAGAATTATGGCCATGTCATTCATGCAAGAAAGACACAATTGAAGCAAAAATTCAGCCAAATAACTTCCATTGAAGACTGTATGAGTAAGATTAGAAGCATTGCAGAGCAAGTAGGCTCAATTGGAGCTGAAGTTGAGGATGATGATTTGATGGACCCTCCATGGTCTTAGAGATAAGTACAAGCATTTTGACACTTCCATATCAATGCGTCAGGAGTAGCCCGACTTTGATGAACTTTTGGCACTTCTTTTCCATAAAGAAGTGAAACTTGGACTAATTAGTTCCAGTGGGTCTAAGATTAAGAGGGACAATGTCTTCTACTCAAATCAAAGGGGTAGAGGTGGAAGAGGAAGATCAAAGTTTAGAGGAAGAGGGATTGGAAATGCATAAGAAGCCCATGGACAACAAGGTTGTGGATGGGAAAGTAAGCATCCTAAGGCAAATAGAGGTGCCTATAATTCTCATGGAAGAGGGGGTTACTCATCTAGAAGAAGAGATACTTGGCAGCAACCCCAAATGAGCCATGGGTAACAATCAAATGCAAATAAGGATTGTCATTATTATGGCAAATATGGGCATGTAGCTAAAGATTGTTACAAGAAGCAGAATGAGTAGATAGCAAGAGGAAGGAAACATGGTAACTTTGACTCTTTTAGTGGTATGCGGGAGGGTGATAGGTTGGTTGGTATGCAACATGTGAATAAGGGGTTTCCTACATAAGGTAAAGCAGATGATGTATGATATATCGACTCAGGTCATCTAACCACATCACTTCTCATGGAGAGTGGTTTGACACATTGGTAGAAGGTGTTCATGGATATGTTTGCACATGGGATGATACGCAGCATGACATTAAGCATACATGTACCGTTCCCTCTATGATGCCATGGTGACAAGAAAAAAAGTTTACATGATGTGTTACATGTACACTCCATTACCAGAAGTTTCTTTCTGTGGGAGAAATGACCGAAAAAAATCTACAAGTTAGATTCAATAGAGATTGATGCCACATTGAAAAGTATAGTCAAGGAGGCAAACTCATTACTAAAGGCAAGAAAAATGGGAGGATGTTTACATTGGATACAAAAATTCCAGCCTTGAATGCTGCTATGTATTCACATGATAATTTTGCAATAAGGGACATGAAATCTTGTTTTGCAAAGCTAAAGATTTTGAAATGGCAAACACAAGAGAGAAGGATACTATCCCCCATATAGTAGGTGAGAAGTAGGACCACAAGAACGTTTTTCAATGGAAGTTTAGGATGTCAAACTTCTTGATTGGAGGAGGATATTGGGATCTAGTCACATGTCTTGAAGATGAGACCAAGCTACTGGAGGTATAGACCTCCAACACAAGATCAATTGAAGACACATAAGACATGATTAGAAAAAGCTACCAAGGTTTTGCATTGGCTGTCCTTATGTGTGTGAGACACAAAAGCTATGAAAGTTGCAAATTGCACATCACCAAAAACTACATGGGACTTGTTAAAGAGGAATTATGGCCATGTCACTCATGCAAGAAAGACACAATTGAAGAAAAAATTCAGCCAAATATCTAGGAATGGAAGTTTTATTGAAGACTGTATGAGTAAGATTAGAAGCATTGTAGAGCAGGTAGGCTCAATTGAAGCTGAAGTTGAGAATGATGATTTGATGGACCCTCCATGGTCTTAGAGAGGAGTACAATCATTTTGACACTTCCATATCAATGCATCAGGAGTAGCCCAACTTTGATGAACTTGTGGCACTTCTTTTCCATAAAGAAGTGAAACTCAGACCAATTACAAGTTCTAGTGGGTCTAAGAACAATAGGGGCAATGTCTTCTACTCAAATCGAAGGGGTAGAGGTGGAAGAGGAAGATCAAAGTTTAGAGGAAGAGGGATTGCAAATGCATAAGCAGCCCATGGACAACAAGGTTGTGGATGGGAAAGTACGCATCATCAGGAAAATAGAGGTGCCTATAATTCTCATGGAAGAGGGGGTTACTCATCTAGAAGAAGAGGTACTTGGCAGCAACCCCTAATGAGCCATGGGTAACAATTAAATGCAGATAAGGATTGTCATTATTATGGAAAATATGGGCATGTAGGTATAGATTTTTACAAGAATCAGAATGATTAGAGAGAAAGAGGAAGGAAGCATGGTAATTATGCCAATTTTAGTGGTATGTAAGAGGGCATAGGTTGGTTGCTATGCAACATCTGAAGAAGGGGTTTCCTACACAAGGTAATGTAGATGATGTACGGTATATTGACTCACGGTATCTAACCACATCACTCCTCATGGAGAGTTGTTTGGCACATTGGTAGAAGGTGCTCATGGATATGTTTGCACAGGGGATGATACACAGCACGACATTAAGCATATAGGTACCGTTCCCTCGATGATGCCATGGTGAAAAGAAAAACATTATGTATGATGTGTTACATGTACACTCCATTACCAAAACTTGCTTTCTGTGTAACAAATGATTGAACATAATCTAGATGTTAGATTCAATAGAGATGGATGCTACATTGAAGAGTATAGTCAAGGAAGGAAAACTCATTAGTAAAGGCAAGAGAAATTGGAGGATGTTTACATTGGATACAAAAATTCCAGCCTTGAATGCTGTTATGTATTCACATGATAATTTTGCAATAAGGGACATGAAATCTTGTTTTGCAAAGCTGAAGACTTTGAAATGGAAAACACAAGAGAGAATGATACTATCCCCATCTAGTAGGTGAGAAGCAGGACTACAACAACATTTTTCAATGGAAGTTTAGGATGTCAAACTTCTTGATTGGAAGAGGATATTGGGATCTAGTCAGAGGTCTTGAAGATGAGGCCAAGCTACTAGATGTATAGACCTCCAACACAAGATCAATTGGAGACACATGAGACATGATTGGAAAAATCTACCAAGGTTTTGCATTGGCTATCGTTATGTGTGCGAGACACAAAAGCTATGCAAGTTGCAAATTGTACATCACCAAAAACTACTTGGGACTTGTTAAAGAAGAATTACGGCCACGTCACTCTGCAAGAAAGACAAAATTAAAGCAAAAATTCATCCACATTTATAGGAATGGAAGTTTCATTGAAGACTGTATGAGTAAGATTAGAAGCATTGCAGAGCAAGTAGGTTCAATTGGAGCTGAAGTTGAGGATGATGATTTGATGGACCCTCCATGGTCTTCGAGAGGAGTACAAGCATTTTGACACTTTCATATCAATGCATCAAGAGCAGCCCGACTTTGATGAGCTTGTGGTAGTTCTTTTGCATAAAGAAGTGAAGCTTGGACTAATTAGAAGTTCCAATGGCTCTAAGAACAACAGGGACAATGTCTTCTACTCAAATCAAAGGGGTAGAGGTGGAAGGAAGATCAAAGTTTAGAGGAAGAGGGATTGGAAATGCATAAGAAGCCCATGGACAACAAGGTTGTGGATGGGAAAGTAAGCATCCTCAAGCACATAGAGGTGCCTATAATTCTCATGGAAGAGGGGGTTACTCATCTAGAAGAAGAGGTACTTGGCAGCAGCCCCAAATGAGCCATGGACAACAATCAAATGCAAATACGGATTGTCATTATTATGGCAAATATGGGCATGTAGCTACAGATTGTTACAACAAGCAAAATGAGTAGAGAGCAAGAGGAAGGAAACATGGTAATTTTGCCTCTTTTAGTGGTATGCAGGAGGGTGATAGGTTGGTTGCTATTCAACATGTGAAGAAGGGGTTTCCTACACAAGGTAAAGGAGGAGGGTGATAGGTTTGTTGCTAAGGGGTTTCCTACACAAGATAAAGTAGATGATGTACGATATATCGACTCAGGTCATCTAACCACATCACTTCTCATGGAGAGTGGTTTGACACATTGGTAGAAGGTGTTCATGGATATGTTTGCACACGGGATGATACGCAGCACGACATTAAGCATACATGTACCGTTCCCTCTATGATGCCATGGTGACAAGCAAAAAAGTTTATATGATGTGTTACATGTACACTCCATTACTAGAAGTTTCTTTCTCTGGGAAAAATGACCGAACAAAATCTACAAGTTAGATTCAATAGAGATGAATGCTACATTGAAGAGTATAGTAAGGAGGCGAACTCATTACTAAAGGCAAGAAAAATGGGAGGATGTTTACATTGGATACAAAAATTCCAGCCTTGAATGCTGCTATGTATTCACATGATAATTTTGCAATAAGGGACATGAAATCTTGTTTTGCAAAGCTAAAGACTTTGAAATTGCAAACACAAGAGAGAAGGATACTATCTTCCATATAGTAGGTGAGAAGCAGGACTACAACAACGTTTTCAATGGAAGTTTAGGATGTGAAACTTCTTGATTGGAAGAAGATATTGGGATCTAATCATAGGTCTAGAAGATGAGCCCAAGCTATTGCAGGTATAGACCTCCAACACAAGATTAGTTGAAGACACATAAGGCATGATTGGAAAAAGCTACCAAGATTTTGAATTGCTTGTCCTTATGTGTGCAAGACACAAAAGCTATGCAACTTGGGAATTGTACATCACCAAGAACTGCGTGGGACTTGTTAAAGAAGAATTATGGCCATGTCACTCATGCAAGAAAGACACAATTGAAGAAAAAAATCGGCCACATATCCAAGAATGGAAGTTTTATTGAAGATTGTATGAGTAAGATTAGAACCATTGCAGAGCAAGTAGGCTCAATTGGAGCTGAAGTTGAGGTTGATGATTTTATGGACCCTCCATGGTCTTAGAGAGGAGTACAAGAATTTGGACACTTCCATATCAATGCGTCAGGAGTAGCCCAATTTTGATGAAATTGTGGCACTTCTTTTGCATAAAGAAGTGAAACTTGTACAAATTACAAGTTCCAGTGGGTCTAAGAACAAGAGGTAAAATGTCTTCTATTCAAATCAAAGGGGTAGAGGTGGAAGAGGAAGATCAAATTTTAGAGGAAGAGGGATTGGAAATGCATAATCGGCACATGGATGACAAGGTTGTGGATGGGAAAGTAAGCATCCTCAAGCAAACAGAGATGCCTATAATACTCATGGAAGAGGGGATTACTCATCTAGAAGAAGAGGTAGTTGGCAGCAGTCCCAAATGACGCATGGGCAACAATCAAATGCAGATAAGGATTGTCATTATTATGGCAAATATGGGCATGTAGCTACATATTGTTACAAGAAGCAGAATGATTAGAGGGAAAGAGGAAGGAAACATGGTAATTATGCCTCTTTTAGTGATATGCAAAAGGGGTGATAGGTTGGTTGCTATGCAACATGTGAAGAAGGGGTTTCCCACACAAGGTAAAGCAGAGGATGTACGGTATATCGACTCAGGGTATCTAACCACATTACTCCTCATGGAGAGTGGTTTGACACGTTGGTAGAAGGTGCTTATGGATATGTTTGCACACGGAATAATATGCAGCAGGACATTAAGCATACATGTACCGTTCCCTCTATGATGCCACGGTGACAAGAAAAAAAGTCTATATGATGTGTTACATGTACACTCCATTACTAGAAGTTTCTTTCTGTGGAACAAATGACTGAACAAAATCTACAAGTTAGATTCAATAGAGATGGCTGCTACATTGAAGAGTATAGTCAAGGAGGCGAACTCATTACTAAAGGCAAGAAAAATGGGAGGATGTTTATATTGGATACAAAAATTCCAGCCTTGAATGCTCCTATGTATTCACGTGATAATTTTGTAATAGAGGACATGAAATCTTGTTTTGCAAAGCTAAAGACTTTGAAATGGAAAACACAAGAGAGAAGGATACTATTCCCCATATAGTAGGTGAGAAGCAGGACTACAACAACGTTTTTCAATGGAAGTTTAGGTTGCCAAACTTCTTGATTGGAAGAGGATATTGGGATCTAGTCACAGGTCTTGAAGATGAGCCCAAGCTACTGGAGGTATAGACCTCCAACACAAGATCAATTGAAGACACATCAGACATGATTGGAAAAAGCTACCAAGGTTTTGCATTGGCTGTCGTTATGTGTGTGAGACACAAAAGCTATGCAAGTTGCAAATTGTACATCACCAAAAACTGCTTGGGACTTGTTAAAGAAGAATTTTGGCCATGTCGCTCATGCAAGAAAGACACAATTGAAGCAAAAATTCAGCCACATATCCAAGAATGGAAGTTTTATTGAAGACTGTATGAGTAAGATTAGAACCATTGCAAAGCAAGTAGGCTCAATTTGAGTTGAAGTTTAGGATGATGATTTGATGGACCCTCCATGGTCTTAGAGAGGAGTACAAGCATTTTGACACTTCCATATCAATGCGTCACGAGTAGCCCGACTTTGATGAACTTGTGGCACTTCTTTTGCATAAAGAAGTGAATCTTGGACTCAATACAAGCTCCAATGGGTCTAAGATTAGCAGGGACAATGTCTTCTACTCAAATGAAAGGGGTAGAGTTGGAAGAGGAAGGTCAAACTTTAGAGGAAGAGGGATTGGAAATGCATATGCAGTCCATGGACAACAAGGTATTGGATGGGAAAATAGACATCCTTTACCAAATAGAGGTTCCTATAATGCTCATTGAAGAGGGGGTTACTCATCTAGAAGAAGAGGTACTTGGTAGGAGCCCCAAATGAGCCATCAAAAGCAATGGAATGCAGATAAGGATTGTCATTATTAAGGAAAATATGGGCATGTAGCTATTGATTACTACAAGTAGCACAATGATTAGAGAGCCAGAGGAAGGCAACATGGTAATTATGCCTCTTCTAGTGGTATGCAAGAGGATGATCGATTGGTTGCTATGAAACATGTGAAGAAGTGGTTTCCTACACAAGCTAAAGTAGATGATGTATGGTATATAGACACAGGGCATCTAACCACATCACTCCTCATGGATAGTGGTTTGACACGTTGGTAGAAGGTGCTCATGGATATATTTGCACAGGGGATGATACACAACACGACATTAAGCATATAGGTACCGTTCCCTCGATGATGCCACGGTGACAAGAAAAAAAGTCTATATGACATTAAGCATATAGGTACCGTTCCCTCGATGATGCCACACTGACAAGAAAAAAAGTCTATATGATGTGTTACATGTACACTCCTTGTAACAAATGATTGAACGGAATCTACAAGTTATATTCAATAGAGATGGATGCTACATTGAAGAGTATAGTCAAGGAGGCAAACTCATTACTAAAGGAAAGAAAAATGGTAGGATGTTTACATTGGATACAAAAATTCCAGCCTTGAATGCTGTTATGTATTCACATGATAATTTTGCAATAAGGGACATGAAATCTTGTTTTGCAAAGCTGAAAACTTTGGAATGGCAAACACAAGAGAGAAGGATACTATCACTCACACATAGTAGGTGAGAAGCAAGACTACAACAACGTTTTTTAATGAAAGATCAGGATGTCAAACTTGTTGATTGGAAGAGTGTATTGGGATCTAGTCACAGGTCTTGAAGATGAGCCCAAGCTACTGGAGGATAGATCTCCAACACAACATCAATTGAAGACACATAAGACATGATTAGAAAAAGCTAGCAAGCTCTTGCATTGGCTATCCTTATGTGTATGAGACATGAAAGCTATGCAAGTTGCAAATTGTACATCACCAAAAGCCACTTGGGACTTTTTTATAGAGAATTATGGCCATGTCATTCGTGCAAGAAAGACAGAATTGAAGCAAAAATTCAGCCACATATCCAAGAATGGAAGTTCTATTGAAGACTATGTGAGTGAGATTAGAACCATTGGAAAGCAAGTAGGCTCAATTGGTGTTGAAGTTGAGGATGATGATGTGGTGGACCCTCCATGGTCTTCGAGACGAGTACAAGAAGTTTTACACTTCCATATCAATGCGTCAGAAGAAACTTGACTTTGATGAACTTGTGGCACTTCTTTTGCATAAAGAAGTGAAGATTGGACTCAATACAAGTTCCAATGGGTCTAAGAATGGTAGGAACAATGTCTTCTTCTCAAATCAAAGGGGTAGAGGTGGAAGAGGAAGGTCAAACTTTAGAGGAAAAGGAACTGAAAATGCATATACAGCCGAGTGACAACAAGGTAGTGGATGGGAAAAGAGGCATCCTCAAGGAAATAGAAGTGCCTCTAATGCTCATGGAAGAGGGGGTTACTCATCTAGAAGAAGAGGTACTTGGCAATAGCCCCAAATGAGCCATGGGCAACAATCAAATGCAGATAAGGATTGTCATTATTGTGGCAAATATGGGCATGTAGCTACATATTGCTACAAGAATAAGAATTATTAGAGAGCAATAGGAACGCAACATGGTAATCATGCCTCTTCTAGTGGTATGCAGGAGGATGATGGGTTGGTTGCTATGCAAGATGTGAAGAAGGGGTTTCGTACACAAGGTAAACTAGATGATGTATGGTATATAGACTTAGAGCATCTAACCACATTACTCCTCATGGAGAGTGGTTTGACACATTGGTAGAAGGTGCTCATGGGTATGTTTGCACAGGGAATGATACACAACACATTAAGCATACATGTACCGTTCCCTCCATGATGCCACGATGACAAGAAAACAAGTCTATATGATGTGTTACATGTACACTCCATTACCAAAAGTTTCTTTCTATGGGACAAATGACTGAACAAAACCTACAAGTTAGATTAACTAGAGATGGATGCTACATTGAAGAGTATAGCCAAGGAGGCGAACTCATTGCTAAAGGAAAAAAAAATTGGCACCATGTTTACATTGGATACAAAAATTCCACCCTTGAATGCTGCTATGTATTCACATGATAATGTTGCAATAAGGGACATCAAATCTTGTCTTCCAAAGCTGAAGACATTGGAATGGAAAACACACGAGAGAAGGATACTATTACCCATATACTAGGTCAGAAGCAAGACTACAACAACTTTTTCTAATGGAAGTTTAGAATGTCAAACTTCTTGATTGGAAGAGGGTATTGGGATCTAGTCATAGGTCTTGAAGATGAGCCCAAGCTACTCGAGGATAGACCTCCAACACAAGATGAATGAAAGATACATAAGACATGATTGGAAAAAGCTAGCAAGGTCTTGCATTGGCTGTCCTGATGTGCATGAGACACAAAAGCTATGCAAGTTGCGAATTGTACATCACCAGAAGCCGCTTGGGACTTGTTACTGAAGAATTATGGCCATGTCACTCGTGCAAGAAAGACACAATTGAAGCAAAAATTCCACCACATATCCAAGAATGGAAGTTTTATTGAAGACTATGTGAGTGAGATTAGAACCATTGCAAAGCAAGTAGGCTCAATTGAAGCTTAAGTTGAGGATGATGATTTAGTAGACCCTCCACGGTCTTCGAGAGGAGTACAAGCAATTTGACACGTCTATATCAATGTGTCATGAGCAACCTGACTTTCATGAACTTGTGGCACTTCTTTTTCATAAAGAAGTGAAGCTTGGAATAATTACAAGTTCTAGTGGGTTTAAGAACAACACGGACAATGTCTTCTACTCAAATTAAAGGGGTAGAGGTCGAAGATGAAGATCAAATTTTAGAGGAAGAGGGATTGGAAATGCATAAGAAGCCCATGGACAACAAGGTTGTGGATGGGAAAATAAGCATCCTCAAGAAAATAGAGGTGCCTATAATGCTCATGGAAGAGGGGGTTACTCATCTAGAAGAAGAGGTACTTGGCAGCAGCCCCAAATGAGCCATGGACAACAATCAAATGCAGATAAGGATTGTCATTATTATGGAAAATATGGGCATGTAGCTACAGATTGTTACAAGAAGCAGAATGATTAGAGAGCACGAGAAAGGAAACATGGTAATTATACCTCTTTTAGTGTATGTAGGAGGGTGATAGTTTGGTTGCTATGCAACATGTGAAGAAGGGGTTTCCTACACAAGGTAAAGCAGATGATGTACGGTATATTGACTCAGGGCATCTAACCACATCACTCGTCATGGAGAGCGGTTTGACACATTGGTAGAAGGTGTTCATGGATATGTTTGCATAGGGGATGATACACAGCATGACATTAAGCATACATGTACCGTTCCCTCTATGATGCCATGGTGACAAGGAAAAAAGTCTATATGATGTGTTACATGTACACTCAATTACCAAAAGTTTCTTGCTGCAAGACAAATGACTAAATAAAATCTACAAGTTAGATTGAATAGAGATGGATGCTACATTGAAGAGCATAGTCAAGGAGGCGAACTCATTACTAAAGGCAAGAAAAATGGGAGGATGTTTACATTGGATACAAAAATTCTAGCCTTGAATGCTGCTATGTATTCACATGATAATTTTGCAATAGGGGACATGAAATCTTGCTTTGCAAAGCTAAAGACTTTGAAATGGCAAACACAAGAGAGAAGGATACTATCACCCATATAGTAGGTGAGAAGCAGGATTACAACAACGTTTTTCAATGGAAGTTTAGGATGTCAAACTTCTTGATTGGAAGAGGATAATGGGATCTAGTCACATGTCTTGAAGATGAGCCCAAGCTACTGGAGGTATAGACCTCCAACACAAGATCAATTGAAGACACATCAGACATGATTGGAAAAGGCTAGCAAGGTTTTGCATTGGCTGTCCTTATGTGTGTGAGACACAAAAGCTATGCAAGTTGCAAATTTTACATCACCAAAAAATCCTTGGGACTTGTTAAAGAAGAATTATGGCCATGTCACTCATGCAAGAAAGACACAATTGAAGCAAAAATTTAGCCAAATATCTAGGAATGGAAGTTTTATTGAAGACTGTATGAGTAAGATTAGAACCATTGCAAAGCAAGTAGGCTCAATTGGAGCTGAAGTTTAGGATGATGATTTGATGGACCCTCCATGGTCTTAGAGAGGAGTACAAGCATTTTGACACTTCCATAACAATGCTTCAGGAGCAGCCCGACTTTGATGAACTTGTGTCACTTCTTTTGCATAAAGAAGTCAATCTTGGACTCAATACAAGTTCCAATGGGTCTAAGATTAGCAGGGACAATGCCTTCTACTCAAATTAAAGAGGTAGAGGTGGAAGGGGAAGGTCAAAGTTTAGAGGAAGAGGGATTGGAAATGCATATGCAGTCCATGGACAACAAGGTATTGGATGGGAAAATAGGCATCCTCAAGAAAATAGAGGTTCCTATAATGCTCATGGAAGAGTGGGTTACTCATCTAGAAGAAGAGGTACTTGGTAGGAGCCCCAAATGAGCCATCGAAAGTAATCAAATGCAGATAAGGATTGTCATTATTAAGGAAAATATGGGGATGTAGCTATAGATTACTACAAGTAGCACAATGATTAGAGAGTCAGAGGAAGGCAACATGCTAATTATGCCTCTTCTAGTGGTATGCAAGAGGATGATTGGTTGGTTGCTATGCAACATGTGAAAAAGGGGTTTCCTACACAAGGTAAAATAGATGATGTACGATATATAGACTAAGGGCATCTAACCACATCACTTCTCATGGAGAGTGGTTTGACACATTGGTAGAAGGTGCTCATGGATATGTTTGCACAGGGGATGATATGCAACACGACATTAAGCATATAGGTACCGTTCCCTTGATGATGCCACGGTGACAAGAAAAAAAGTCTATATGATGTGTTACATGTACACTCCTTTACCAAAACTTGCTTTTTGTGTAACAAATGATTGAACGAAATCTTCAAGTTAGATTTAATAGAGATGGATGCTACATTGAAGAGTATAGTCAAGGAGTTAAACTCATTACTAAAGGCAAGAAAAATGACAGGATGTTTACATTGGATACAAAAATTCCAACCTTGAATGCTGTTATGTATTCACATGATAATGTTGCAATAAGGGACATGAAATCTTGCTTTGCAAAGCTCAAGACTTTGGAATGGAAAACACAAGAGAGAAGTATACTATCACTCATATAGTAGGTGAGAAGCAAGACTAAAACAACTTTTTTTAATGGAAGATCAGTGTTGAAATGACAAGCTCAACACATGCGGACATTAATGATGGACTACCTGGTTAGATGGGTCCACACGTCTACACTTAGCATGTCGGTGGTCATTATGACTCTCACATGGCCACTGACCCATTATTTATTATATTCACGTTGTTACACCTATTTACAACTAGCATAGTTATAGCGCCAATCGACTAGTGTAGTCGGTTATGCATTGTTTGACTTAGTAGGCCACTTTTCTTTATGTTCTATCTTATCTATACTTTTTGTACATTGTAAAGTGAGTGGAAGAAGAAGAAGAAACCAGCAAGAAAACATTTTGGCCTCCATCTCTCTTCTTGTCTCTTGAGTGAGTTTCTCCTTATGCATTCTGTGTGTGTTTGGCGCAACATCTTGAGCAAATCCCCCCACCACGCGATTCTTGACATGGTATCAGAGTTGCGCCACTGAGAGAGGCTAATTTCGAAGGATGAAGTGAAGGAGAAGAAGCAAGGTTCGAGCAAGCAAGCAACGAGTAAGAAGCTGTCCCATTCTTCCACTCTCTCTCTTGGATAGTGCCTATGGAGGCACTGGAAGTAGGGCATAGCCGAAATCTCAGATTGCACTAAGATTTGGTGTGCACGAAGAGCATTGTGTATTCTGTAGATTAGCCCTTTAGGGCTTCCTCACTGCTATTTTGGCCATCCGAAGTCATTTCAGGTCAAAGTTTACAGGAAGAGGATTGGAAATGCATATGCAGTGGTAGAGTGGAAGAGGAAGGTCAAAGTTTAGAGGAAGAGGGATTGGAAATGCATATGCAGCCCATGGACAACAAGGTAGTGGATGGGAAAATAGGCATCCTCAAGCAAATAGAGGTGCCTATAATGCTCATGGAAGAGGAGGTTACTCATCTAGAAGAAGAGGTACTTGGAACTAGCCCCAAATAAGCCATGGACAGCAATCAAATGCAGATAAGGATTGTCATTATTGTGGAAAATATGGGCATGCAGCTACAGATTGCTACAAGTAGCAGAATTATTAGAGAGAAAGAGGAAGGAAACATGGTAATTATGCCTCTTCTAGTGGTATGCAGGAGGATGATAGGTCGGTTGCTATGCAACATGTAAAGAAGGGGTTTCCTACACAAGGTAAAGTAGATGGTGTACGGTATATAGACTCAGGGCATCTAACCACATCACTCCTCATGGAGAGTGGTTTGACACATTGGTAGAAGGTGCTCATGGATAAGTTTCCACATGGGATGATATGCAGTACGACATTAAGCATATAGGTACTATTCCCTCAATGAAGCCACGGTGACAAGAAAAAAATTCTATATGATGTGTTACATTTACACTCCATACCCAAAACTTGCTTTCTGTGTAACAAATGATTGAATAGAATCTACAAGTTAGATTCAATAGATATGGATGCTACATTGAAGAGTATAGTCAAGGAGGCAAACTCATTACTAAAGGCAAGTAAAATGGCAGGATGTTTACATTGGATACAAAATTTCTAGTCTTGAATGCTGCTATGTATTCACATGATAATGTTGCAATAAGGGACATGAAATCTTGTTTTGCAAAGGTGAAGACTTTGGAATGGAAAACAGAAGAGAGAAGGATACTATCACCCATATAGTAGGTGAGAAGAAAGACTATAACAACCTTTTTCAATGAAAGTTCAGGTTGTCAAACTTCTTGATTGGAAGAGGATAATGGGATCTAGTCACAGGTCTTGAAGATGAGCCGAAGCTACCGGAGGGATAGAACTCCAATAGAGGATCAATTGAATACACATAACACAAGATTGGAAAAATCTAGCAAGGTTTTGCATTGGCTATCCTTATGGGTGTGAGACACAAAAGCTATGCAAGTTTCAAATTGTACATCACCAAAAGCTGCTTGATTATGGCCATGTCACCCGTGTAAGAAAGACACCATTGAAGTCAAAATTCAGCCACATATTTAAGAATGATAGTTCTATTGAAGCCTATGTGAGTGAGATTAGAACTATTGCAGAGCAAGTGGGCTGAATTGGAGCTGAAGTTGAGGATGATGATTTGGTGGACTTTCCATGCTGTTGGAGAGGAGTACAAGTTGTTTGACACATCCATATCAATGTGTCAAGTGCAACTTGACTTTGGTGAACTTGTGGCACTTATTTTTCATAAAGAAGTGAAGATTGGACTCAATACAAGTTTTAGTGGGTCTAAGATTAGCAGGGATAATGTTTTCTACTCAAATCAAAGGGGTAGAGGTGGAAGAGGAAGGCCAAACTTTAGAGGAAGAGGGATTGGAAATGCATATGCAGCTCATTGACAACAAGGTAGTGGATTGAAAAATAGGCATTCTCAAGCAAATAGAGGTTCCTATAATGCTCACGGAAGAGGGGGTTACTCATCTAGGAGAAGAGGTACTTGGCAGCAGTCTCAAATGAGCCATGGAAAGCAATCAAATGCAGATAAGGATTGCCATTATTGTGGAAAATATGGCCATGTAGCTACACATTGCTACAAGTAGCAGAATGATTAGAGAGCCAGAGGAAGGCAACATGGTAATTATTCCTCTTCTAGTGGTATGCAGGAAGATGATAGGTTGGTTGCTATGCAACATGTGAAGAAGGGGTTTCCTACACAAGGTAAAGTAGATGATGTACTGGTACACAGATCGGATGCTGTATGCTCGTCCAGTGAACGCCAGAAGGTCCCCAAGAACAAAAAACTCTACTTTTTGCACAAAACTCAAGGTAGAAAGCATGCACGACATGAACCAGAGACCAATTGGGTACAATCTCTCCCCATGCCTTGTGTGAGCACTCCACAAAGCATGTATTTTATGTATTAATCATCTTCAAGCTCAAATAATAGCCCAAATTACAAAATAGCATGCTTTTGGCTTTTGAGTTTGCTTTAGCACAAAATAGAAATAAAGCTAATGGACGGGCGCCCAAAGAGTCAGGCATATCCAATACAATGTCCAAATACAAATATCATAATCGTGGGCCCATGCGCATACAAAATAATAAATAAATATCCAACGCCTTAATAAATAGGCGCGACAAAATGTAGACACCATGCCTAAGGTATGCGCCCATCAAAATATAAGCGATAACTCCAATACACGCTATCCTTCAATGCTTTCCTCCGCCATTGCTACTATCTCTACACATCAACTGAAGCATTCACAATCGTTAGTAAAATAATACAATTAAACTGTAACGTGTCCACTAGTATCATCCAAGACACGTCTTAGCAGTCCATCGGAAAGGATGTCTAGAAAGCTCCGCCCGGCACTCCCATGGAATGTTACGGGTTTTGCGATCTAGGTCTTCCCATGTCTGCCACGTAGCGGAAGTATCCTGGCCGTTCCCACTTAGGATCGATCGGAATTAGGGTTTTCCTGATGGGTCATTAGCTAACAGCAACTAGCGTCAGACCCGAGCGAACTATTTTACGCAGAAACGCCAGGTCCGAAGCGGATTCACACTTCACTTGGTTCAAGGAGAATGGAAAACGAGAGGGATGCAAAGCTCAACCTCTCTGCCATAAGGCATAGTCCCATTCCGTTCCCCTAAAACAACGTAAATCGGGTAAGACGTAACTTTAGGTCATCGTTCACGTTATTTGTTTTGATGATGATGATCATTCCGCTCTTCTTCGAGATTTTTGAGAAAAGTTCCCGGCTAACCGAGACCACCCAACCGCAGGACGGACCCATGGCCCATCCTCCGCACTTTCCTCGGTTTGTTTTAGTTATGTAATTATCTAACACATTAATTTGACATATAACAATCAGCTTCTTTAATTAACCCTATTAAGCACTGGTTCCGTCACGTAATCTTATCACTTGACATAGAAAAACAGTATCAAGCAAGTTCCTTTAACATTTCATCATTTTATCTTTGAAATACAAGGAGTTCTGCCCGTAGGCTTGTCCATAATTTGCCCGAAGGCTATCCAATAATCCCCAGGGATCACTATTCCAAGCTTCCGCCCGTAAACTAGTATGCGGGCCTCGAGATCCAATCCTGAGTTACGTTAGCCTCTTGTGCAGGACCTGGAAGGCGAGGGATCTACGGCCAGAGCCCCCCTGGCACCCAAACGTCCTCCTGCTCTAAGTAGAGCTCAACGGAAAGACCTCTCGCGGCGGGTTCGGTCCACATTCCCGGCGTGGTCAACAACCCCCTTGGTTAGGGTCAGGCAGGCAGTCGGGGGTAACTGAAGCTGCCTCTCCCTTCAGGCCTTCAACCTGAAGCATTAGATATCATTTCATCCTTTAGTTCTTTGAGCAAACAATGCAAACAATGCTTTCTAAACTGTTACAAGCACAATCAATTCAAGTGGTCATTTATTTTGCCAACTGTTAAGGAGTGAATCCTTCTCTCCGAATGCATCCAGCATTCGATCCCGGATCAATTGCGACTTGGCAAGATCCCCAAGGGTTTGTTTGTTCACCCTTTTTTCCTTGGGTTAGGGTCATACCCTGTTAACCCAACTTAACCAATACCTTAGGTTTTATTAACAGTAAATCCTGGCGACCATGTCGCTCCAATGTATTGATTGATCATTTGCTTCCAAGCAAATACCTAACTTCCCTATACTTGGCAATTTTTCCCCAAGAAAGGTGATGTAACAGGATGACTACTCATCCTCTTGCAAGTTAAACTTGCGCAAGAACTTGCCAACCTCATTTCAAGAAATGGCAAAACTCTCTTGTGAACAAACCACAAGTCTATGCGACGTTGCAACTTATTGCACAAGTGTCGCATCTATTCCATGGGATCATTTCACCCATTGAATGGCGTTTTCTGGTCACCGAATTATCTCCAGACAAGAAGCAGGGTTTAGGGTTTCTTCTTACCTAACCCATTCCTAATTACACTAGGCCGACAACGTTCGGTTCTAGGAATTCCAACTCAATCCGAGTTTCATCATTTGAACGAGTGATCCTTAGGGTAGAAACCTTAGATCGTTTTATGCTTGAGCGTCCAATTGTCTCTACATTCCGTGAATGTGGGTAGGACCTTTGGTTCAAGGGTTCGTCTTCATAACAAGTGCGTGAAACTAGGTCAAGTCCTTAACGTGCTAAACCCTAGTTAGCACTTGGGTTATTTATTGTATCGGTTGAGCCATCCTATGCAAATCCCTTGCAGGTTAGGCGATTTAGATAATTCGATCTACTTGTCTTGCGACAAGGACGAACCATCCCTAGAGATGTTAACTTGATCTTAAAGGGGAAAGCTAGTTGTAACATCTCACAATTCACCTACGTGTGATTCATTGCTTCTACGTACCCGTGAATTCGCAATAACTCTAACTTTTCTTGTTAAGATCAAAATGCATGTTAAATTGCGGCATAACTTCCATTGATCCTACTAGGACTTGCATTCAAGAATCATGCCCACAATTCTTTTTCTAAGCTTTTAAGATTTCATGCTTCAATAAACCATGCAGCCTTTCCCTAAATACAACTCTTGATGAATGAAATTTTTCATATGACAAATATGCAACATGCACTCCTTTCCTGACTACAACGTAGTGAAATTCATGCCAAAAAAACTAGAGTTGACCTATTCCATTTTACAATCACATGCCACACGCAAATTCCTAGAATCATTTCCGCGCTCTTCTATTTCCTACAGGGTTAAGGACTTTCCCTAATGAATCGTTCAATGAAGATTTGTCTAAAAATGCGACGTGCAATTAATCTTTCCATGCCTAGTCAAAGGTGCACTTTAATAATCTCAACCTTATAATGATAGGCAATAGGTGTTCTAGGTTGTCACTTTGACATGCACGACAAGGCAACATACTATTAAGGAAGTTAAATGGATAGACAATTTCTTTATATGGAAAATACCAATGACCCAATTTCATGTCATGAACTAATTCTAATCATTGTTCGAATAGTCGATTTATTTCCAGTTGCATTTAACTTGATTAGGTGATTTTAAGCATGCATAGGTGCTTCCTAATCCATGAAGTTATCGTGATTAATGCAATGCTTTTGCGTGGAATCAAAATTAGTAAAAACCTGGACTTGTGGGCTTGGGGAGATATCCACGTGAATATTAGGAGAAGAACCTCCCATAGGCGCACCTTGTGACTTTTTAGGGCCCATCGTAAGCGTAATTATGGACTTCCGATTTGCCTTTATCCTTACCCGATCGGTGAATTTACTTGCCTTGGTATGTAGCCTCAAGATCTTGCCCTTCTCGCTTGTATGCAGGAGATCCCTTCCAAAGTGTGGATCCTTGAGAATACCGGCTTGCGGAATTTGGCCTTATGGGAGGCCTTATGGGGTTGGAGCTTGGTTTGTGGAAATGGGCTCCTACAAAGTTCTTGGAAATGGGGATTTTATGAGTGGAGTTTCAAAAATTGAGGCCTTACGAGGATGTTCGCGGAAAGGGCTCTTGCGAATGGGCCTTGCAAGAATGGAGGCTTTAGAGGTCTTCTTCTCCTTCCCTAAAATCCTAGGGTCGGCCTTGTGGGTGATTGGTGGGAAGGGGCTTGTAGGCTTCCCCTTCTTCTCTTCAAAGCCCGGGCTAGGGGGCTTGTGGGTGTTGCAATGGAAAAGGGGTTTAAAAGGAACCCGTGGGGGTAAAATGGGCTTTATGGGGAATCCATGGGAAAGGGCCTTAAAAAATCGGGGCTAATATGGACTTGTGGTGGATCCAATAGGAAGGGGGGCTTAGAGAGCCCTCCTTAGAAGCTTTTAAGAAGCTTTTAACAGCTTCTGACAACTACGTGGCGGCATGGAGACCGACGATTTCGTTCAGGGGGGATTTGGTAGAGGTTGGTGGTGGCGTGATAGCCCGTGGCGGAGAGTGGTGGCAGTAGTAGCAAGCCCAATGGCTGGTGGCGGCTCCCTTTTGCAATGCGGCGATGACGTACGCAGCCTCCCTCCTACCTTCCTCTGATGCAGCATGGCGACTAGCAACTCTTATGTAGCAACTCCTTCCTCCTCACGGCGCATCACGGCACATTGGTAGCGATGTAGTTCCCCTCCTCTTACTCCACACGATTTATATAGGTGAGGGGAGGGGATCCTTCCTCCCCCATGCGGCATCCTGCATGGGTTCACCCCCCCCCTCAGGCATCCAGCAAGGATGCTCAGTCATCCTTGCTATTCCCCTTCCCTCCAGCACGACAGTCGCTAGGGGAAAAAGGGGGAAAATAATAATTTTTTTTCCTTATTTTCAATCTATTATTCTCATGACCTCCTATTAAGAGGAGGTTCATGTAAGGAACGCGTGCTTAGAAATCGGGAATGTCACATTCTCTCCCCCTTGGAGGAATCGAGATGTCCTCATCTCGAGATAAACTGGGATATTGGTGGTTGAGGGTGCCCTCATCTATCCAAGTGGCATCCTCCTCGAGATAATCTTTCCACTAGTCGAGGCATTCTCTCAAGGTTCTGGATCTCAGTTATCTCTCCCTAACATCTAGGATCCTATCAGGCCTTAGTTCAAGGACTCCTTGACTAGGCATTACAACTTGTTGGTCATCAAGTAAATGGTTAGGATTAGGTATATACTTCTTCAATAGACTGATATGGAATGCATTATGAACCCTTAGGTTCTCAGGGAGTTGCACTCTATACGCATTAGGTCTTAAGCACTTGAGGATCTTGTATGGTCCGCAATACCTTGGACTTAGCTTCTTGCAATCTCCTAAGGATAGAGAACTCTTCTTTGGGCATACGTGAATGAAGACCATGTCTCCTTCCTCAAATATTCTATCTTGACACTTCAAATCCGCGTATGCCTTCTGTCTATCCTCTGCAGCTTGGATATCCCGAGAAAGGGAAATCATGAGCTTCGCACAATATTTTCTACTTAAGTGACTGGCTTGCTGGTATACATGCTCTCATTCTATAGTAGACAAGTCCACTATTGATAGAGAATTCATGATACTTAGCCTATAACTTTTATTCATGGTCCTTGATAGAGATCTCCCTTAGCATCTTTTGATAGGCTGGATCATGGCATGCTTCTTCTCTAGCTAGCTCAAGTATTGGGTTGTTCGGCATGGACACCTTTGTGGCTAGAGATCTAGCTATTGATGGATTCTGCAAGATTAGGGAATTTAGGAATCCCTTGCGACTGAGTGCATCGGCAACTACATTCTCCTTCCCTGGTCGGTACTTGATTTCAAAATCATATTCCTCCAATACTTCAATCCACCGACGTTGCCTTATGTTGAGCTCGTTCTGGGTAAAAATCCATTTGAGACTCTTATGGTCAGTCACTAGTGTAAACTTGTTACCCAGCAGGTAGTGTCTCCAAGCTTGACAAGTAAAAGTTCAAGATCATGGGTAGTATAATTCTACTCATGGCCCTTCAGTTTCTTGAAGATTATGCTATAGGATGACTTTCCTACCTGAGCTCACATCCTAAGGCAAGCATGCTAGTATCAGTTACTACCTCAAACTCCTTACTGTGGTCTAGAAGTTTTAGGATCGGTGCTGATACCAAACTTTGCTTCAACCTATCAAAGCTAGTTTGTTCGGTAGTTGACCATGCAATGGACGTTTGCTTCTTCAGTAAGTCGTCAAAGGTGCTGCAATCAAAGCATAGTTTTTGATGAAGACCCTATACCATCCTGTCAATCCAAGAAAGCTACGTATCTCTTTGACGGATACTCGTATTGGCCATTCAAGCACATCTCTGACCTTGGCTGGGTCTACTGATATTCCTTCTGATGATACTATGAATCCCAGATATTCAATCTGACTCTTGAAGAATGCATACTTCTTCATTTTTTGCATACAATTTATAAGACCTCATTGTCTCAAGGACAATCCGAAGTTGAGGTTCATGATCTTCTTCCTGTTTAGAATAGACTAAAGTGTTATCAAAGAAGACGAGCACGAAGTTATCAAGATATGGTCTAAAGATATCCTGCATTAACCTATTGAAGGTGGCAGGCGCATTCGTAAGCCCTAATGACATAACTAGAACTCAAAGTGTCCATATCTAGTGTTGAAGGTCGTTTTTGGGATATCTTCTTCCTTGATTCTTATCTGATAGTAACCAGACCTAAGATAATCTTGGAGAAGATCTTGGCACCCTGAAGACTATCAAGAAGCTCATCTATTCTAGGAATAGGATACTTGTTCTTGATTGTTGATTGATTCAACCCTCTGTAATCAATACATAGCCGAAGTGTTCCATCTTTCTTTTTCTGGAACAGTACTGGTGCTTCCCATGGTGAACTGCTAGGACGGATGTAGCCCTAATCTAGCAGTTGCTTGAGCTGTTCCTTCAGTTCAATTTCTTCTGGTATAAACATTCTATAGGGTCTCTTCTTAATTGGCGTAGCTCCTATTACTAGCTTGATCTCATGATCTACTTCTCTTTGAAGCGGGAGTTTTGTTAACTCTTCAGAAACTACGTCCGCGTATTCCTTTAGCCAAGTGACCAAATCACTTTACTTCTTTATCAATATTCACAATCAAGACAATCGTTGATTTAAAAAAAAGCTTTATTCCATTCATATCAGCATAGCCCTTTCGAGGTACAATTATTTCTTGGGGCGATGGAACAAGTTGATACATTAATTCGAGGGGAATAAGATGTTGTTGCATTCAGCTACAGGAACTGAGTAGTAGTACGGATTGGGGTCATTGATTTTCAGGAATCGATAGTTCATTGGAAGATTAGGGTATCTTTTCCTTTGATATCCATTCTTCTCATGACGTCCCAAAACATTGATTCGTCGGTCGGCAGGGATTCTTCGAATCACTTCCCCGTACACATACTTATTATGGTTAACCCTTCGACCTCCGACCTGTAGGGTCGCGTTTACGTGAGCCTCAACAAAGACAAACATCTTCATGATCTTCAAATCCTCCATCCACTTGATTCTCTTCAAGTTAATTTGAAGGTACGCAGGTCGATAGGCAGTTATGTAATAGATCCTTGAAATACCCATCCATCTCCGTTCCACGTACACAGGCGATGGATTGTAAATGCGGTCTAGGATGTTCATCATCTCAACCCTTTGTCGATAGTCCGTGGAATGCATCGCAGTCATAATCATGACTCGGAATACTAAGAACCTGTTCCATGCTTCATAATTTTGCAAGACAGCATTGAAAGTAAGGAAATGTTTGGAACAATAACATTTGCTTTACTTCTTCTTATTAAAATTTCTTAAAAACAAGTCTTTTGTTGGTTTGCTCTGATACCAACTGTAATGTATCCACTAGTATCATCCAAGACACGTCTTAGCAGTCCATCGGAAAGGATGTCTAGAAAGCTCTGCCCAGCACTCCCATGGAATGTTACGGGTTTTGCGATCTAGGTCTTCCCGCGTCTGCCATGTAGCGGAAGTATCCTGGCCGTTTCCACTTAGGATCGATCGGAATTAGGGTTTTCCTGATGGTTCATTAGCTAACAGCAACTAGCGTCAGACCCGAGCGAACTACTTTACGCAGAAACGCCAGGTCCGAAGCGGATTCACGCTGCACTTGGTTCAAGGAGAATGGAAAACGAGAGGGATGCAAAGCTCAACCTCTCTGCCATAAGGCATAGTCCCATTCCGTTCCCCTAAAATAGCGTAAATCGGGTAAGACGTAACTTTAGGTCATCGTTCACGTTATTCGTTTTGATGATGATGATCATTCCGCTGTTCTTCGAGATTTTTGAGAAAAGTTCCCGGCTAACCGGGACCACCCAACCGTAGGACGGACCCATGGCCCATCCTCCGCACTTTCCTCGGTTTGTTTTAGTTATGTAATTATCTAACACATTAATTTGACATATAACAATCAGCTTCTTTAATTAACCCTATTAAGCACTGGTTCCTTCACGTAATCTTATCATGTGACATAGAAAAACAATATCAAGCAAGTTCTTTTAACATTTCATCATTTTATCTTTGAAATACAAGGAGTTCCGCCCGTAGACTTGTCCATAATCTGCCCGAAGGCTATCCAGTAATCCCCAGGGATCACTATTCCAAGCTTCCACCCGTAAACTAGTATGCGGGCCTCGAGATCCAATCCCGAGTCACGTTAGCCTCTTGTGCAGGACCCGGAAGGCGAGGGATTTATGGCCAGAGCCCCCCCTGGCACCCAAGCGTCCTCCTGCTCCAAGTAGATCTCAATGGAAAGACCTCTCGCGGTGGGTTCGGTCCACGTTCCCGGTGCGGTCAACAACCCCCTTGGTTAGGGTCAGGCAGGCAGTCGGGGGTAACTGAAGCTGCCTCTCCCTTCAGGCCTTCAACCTGAAGCATTAGATATCATTTCATCCTTTAGTTCTTTGAGCAAACAATGCAAACAGTGCTTTCTAAACTGTTACAAGCACAATCAATTCCAGTGGTCGTTTATTTTGCCAACTGTTAAGGAGTGAATCCTTCTCTCCGAATGGATCCAGCATTCGATCCGGGATCAATTGCGACTTGGCAAGATCCCCAAGGGTTTGTTTGTTCACCCTTTTGTCCTTGGGTTAGGGTCATACCCTGTTAACCCAACTTAACCAATACCTTAGGTTTTATTAACAGTAAATCCTGGCGACCATGTCGCTCCAATTTATTGATTGATCATTTGCTTCCAAGCAAATACCTAACTTCCCTATACTTGGAAATTTTTCCCAAGAAAGGTGATGTAATAGGATGACTACTCATCCTCTTGCAAGTTAAACTTGCGCAAGAACTTGCCAACCTCATTTCAAGAAATGGCAAAACTCTCTTGTGAACAAACCACAAGTCTATGCGATGTTGCAACTTATTGCACAAGTGTTGCATCTATTCCATGGGATCATTTCACCCATTGAACGGCGTTTTCTGGTCACCAAATTATCTCCAGATGAGAAGCAGGGTTTAGGGTGTCTTCTTACCCAACCCATTCCTAATTACACTAGGCCGACAACGTTCGGTCCTAGGAATTCCAACTCAATCCGAGTTTCATCATTTAAACGAGTGATCCTTAGGGTAGAAACCTTAGATCGTTTTATGCTTGAGCGTCCAATTGTCCCTACATTCCGTGAATGTGGGTAGGACCTTTGGTTCAAGGGTTCGTCTTGGTAACAAGTGAGTGAAACTAGGTCAAGTCCTTAACGTGCTAAACCCTAGTTAGCACTTGGGTTATTTATCGTATCGGTTGAGCCATCCTATGCGAATCCCTTGCAGGTTAGGCGATTTAGATAATTCGATCTACTTGTCTTGCGACAAGGACGAACCATCCCTAGAGATGTTAACTTGATCTTAAAGGAGAAAGCTAGTTGTAACATCTCACAATTCACCTACGCGTGATTCATTGCTTCTACGTACCCCTGAATTCGCAATAACCCTAACTTTTCTTGTTAAGATCAAAACGCATGTTAAATTGCGGCATAACTTCCATTGATCCTACTAGGACTTGCATTCAAGAAGCATGCCCACAATTCTTTTTCTAAGCTTTTAAGATTTCATGCTTCAATAAACCATGCAGCCTTTCCCTAAATACAACTCTTGATGAATGAAATTTTTCATATGACAAATGTGCAACATGCACTCCTTTCCTGACTACAACGTAGTGAAATTCATGCCAAAAATACTAGAGTTGACCTATTCCATTTTACAATCACATGCCACATGCAAATTCCTAGAATCATTTCCGCGCTCTTCTATTTCCTACGGGGTTAAGGACTTTCCCTAATGAATCATTCAATGAAGATTTGTCTAAAAATGCGACGTGCAATTAATCTTTCCATGCCTAGTCAAAGGTGCACTTTAATAATCTCAACCTTATAATGATAGGCAATAGGTGTTCTAGGCCGTCACTTTGACATGCACGACAAGGCAACATACTATTAAGGACGTTAAATGGATAGACAATTTCTTTATATGGAAAATACCAATGACCCAATTTCATGTCATGAACTAATTCTAATCATTGTTCGAATAGTCGATTTATTTCCAGTTGCATTTAACTTGACTAGGTGATTTTAAGCATGTATAGGTGCTTCCTAATCCATGAAGTTATCGTGATTAATGCAACGCTTTTCCGTGGAATCAAAATTAGTAAAAACTTGGACTTGTGGGCTTGGGGAGATATCCACGTGAATATTAGGAGAAGAACCTCCCGCAGGCGCACCTTGTGACTTTTTAGGGCCCATCGTAGGTGTAATTACAGACTTTCGATTTGCCTTTATCCTTACCCGATCGGTGAATTTACTTGCCTTGGTACGTAGCCTCAAGATCTTGCCCTTCTCGCTTGTACGCAGGAGATCCCTTCAGAAGTGTGGATCCTTGAGAATACCGGCTTGTGGAATTTGGCCTTATGGGAGGCCTTGCGGGGTTGGAGCTTGGTTTGTGGAAATGGGCTCCTACAAAGTTCTTGGAAATGGGGATTTTATGAATGGAGTTTCAAAAATTGAGGCCTTACGAGGATGTTCACGGAAAGGGCTCTTGCGAATGGGCCTTGCAAGAATGGAGGCTTTAGAGTTCTTCTTCTCCTTCCCTAAAATCCTAGGGCCGGCCTTGTGGGTGACTGGTGGGAAGGGGCTTGTAGGCTTCCCCTTCTTCTCTTCAAAGCCCGAGCTAGGGGGCTTGTGGGTGTTGCAATGGAAAAGGGGTTTAAAAGGAACCCGTGGGGGTAAAATGGGCTTTATGGGGAATCCATGGGAAAGGGCCTTAAAAAATCGGGGCTAATATGGACTTGTGGTGGATCCAATAGGAAGGGGGCTTAGAGAGCCCCCCTTAGAAGATTTTAAGAAGCTTCTAACAGCTTCTGACAACTACGTGGCGCCATGGAGACCGACGATTCCGTTCAGGGGGGATTTGGCAGAGGTTGGTGGTGGCGTGATAGCCCGTGGCGGAGAGTGGCGGCAGTAGTAGCAAGCCCAGCGGCTGGTGGCGGCTCCCTTTTGCAATGCAGCGACGACGTACGCAGCCTCCCTCCTACCTTCCTTTGATGCAGCATGGCGACTGGCAACTCTTATGTAGCAACTCCTTCCCCCTCACGGCGCATCACATCACATTGGTAGCGATGTAGCTCCCCTCCTCTTACTCCACACGATTTATATAGGTGAGGAGAGGGGATCCTCCCTCCCCCACGCGGCATCCTGCATGGGTTCACCCCCCCCTCAGGCATCCAGCAAGGATGCTCAGTCATCCTTGCTATTCCCCTTCCCTCCAGCACGACAGTCGCTGGGGGAAAAAGGGGGAAAATAATGAAAAAAATTCCCTTATTTTCAATCTATTATTCTCATGACCTCCTATTAAGAGGAGGTTCATGTAAGGAATGCGTGCTTAGAAATCGGGAATGTCACATAAACCGACAAAAGTGAATAGCTAGCAATCTTCAACTACATAAATAAATCAACTGGTTAGAAATCAATCCTAACCTTAATTTATTATGAGTGCGCACTCTAAACTCATAAATGTTTATTAATTTAATATGTAATTTGCGGAATCACCCGCTATGGAATCACCCATGTACACACTAAATTAATGAAATGCCTGAAAAGGATAGGCTTTCCCATCAACTTCTCGCACAAAGAATCCAATTTGTGCATGAGCCCCGGTCAACAAAGTTTATGGAATCCACCGTAAAACCTCACGGAATCCATCGTGGCACGGAATCCACTGTGAAATATGCCTCCTAGCATCAAATCTGCGTATGTCCTTCTGCGTGTGCTGAAATTGGTTCAGCAAGTCTGCGTATGCGAACAGAGTCTTCCAAGGAATAACTTTGCAGTTCAGTGCTTCTGCGCAGGAACAGTCCTTATGGGAGTTTTTGGCATAAGTCAGTTCTGACTTCTGGTGACTTGACTGACTTACAAAGTTGCAGAACTTATGAAACTCGATAAACTTTGAAGCTTTGTGTGATTGAAAACTTGAGTGACTTAGCTTATAGCTAAGTCTAAAATAAAACGTCGAATTTTAGGAGGGGACGTTTTTCAACGGGGAAATCACGGGATGCTGCCACCCTGCTGCCGATTTGAAGAATTATGGAGCTAAGCTTTTAAAAAGCTTAGCTTTGAAGCTTTTAAGCTTAATAGAAGATATGAAACTTATCTCTTTTGTCTGAGAAAAACGACTTGAGTAGGGAGATGTTGATGTGGTCCTCCGCCTCCTCAGGCCGGTCCTTCGTGATGAGAGGCTGTAGACCGAGGTTCTTGACTGCCAGGAATCCACTAGTATTGACGGTTCGCGATGAGACTGACTGTAGAGCTCGATCATTCCAGGAGCTCCGCCTTCGCGCAAGTTGGGTAGCGATTGGAAGCTCTCGATCTCAGCTTCACTCTGATACCACTGGTGCACAGATCGGATGCTGTATGCTCGCGTAGTGAACATCGAAAGGTCCCCAAGAACAAAAGAACTCTACTTTTTGCACAAAACTCAAGGTAGAAAGCATGCACGACATGAACTAGAGACCAATTGGGTACAATCTCCCCCCATGCCTTGTGTGAGCGCTCCACAAAGCATGTATTTTATGTATTAATCATATTCAAGCTCAAATAATAGCCCAAATTACAAAATAGCATGCTTTTGGCTTTTGAGTTTGCTTTAGCACAAAATAGAAATAAAGCTAATGGGTGGGTGTCCAAAGAGTCAGGCATACCCAATACAATGTCCAAATACAAATATCATAATCATGCGCCCATGCGCATACAAAATAATAAATAAAAATCCAACGCCTTAATAAATAGGCGTGACAAAATGTAGACACCATGCCTAAGGTATGCGCCCATCAAAATATAAGAGATAACTCGAATACACACTATCCTCCAATGCTTTCCTCTGCCATTGCTTCTATCTCTACACATCAACTGAAGCATTCACAATCGTTAGTAAAATAATACAATTAAACTGACAAAAGTGAATACCTAACAGTCTTCAGCTACATAAATAAATCAACTGGTTAGAAATCAATCCTAACCTTAATTTATTACGAGTGTGCACTCTAAACTCATAAACGTTTATTAATTTAATATGTATTTTGCGGAATCACCCGCTATGAAATCACTCATGTACACACTAAATTAATGAAACGCCTGAAAAGGATAGGCATCCCCATCAACTTCTCGCACAAAGAATCCACTTTGTGTATGAGCCCCGGTCAACAAAGTTTATGGAATCCACTGTAAAACCTCAGGGAATCCACCGTGGCACGGAATCCACCGTGAAATATGCCTCCTGGCATCATGGATGGTATATAGACTAGGGCATCTAACCACATCTCTCCTCATGGAGAGTGGTTTAACACATTGGTAGAAGGTGCTCATGGATATGTTTGCACATGGGATGATATGTAGTATGACATTAAGCATATAGGTACCGTTCCCTCGATGATGCCACGGTGATAAGAAAAAATGTCTATACGATGTGTTACATGTACACTCCATTACCTAAAATTTCTTTTTAATTAACAAATGACTGAACAAAATCTACAAGTTAGATTCAATGGAGATGGATGCTACATTGAAGAGTATCAAAGGGGTAGAGGTGGAAGATAGGTTGGTTGCCATGCAACATGTGAAGAAGGGGTTTCCTGCACAAGGTAAAGTAGATGATGTATGGTATATAGAATAGGGAATCTAACCACATCGCTCCTCATGAAGAGTGGTTTTACACATTGGTAGAAGGTGCTCATGGATATGTTTGCACATGGGATGATACGCAGTATGGCATTAAGCATATAGGTACCATTCCCTCAATGATGCCACGGTGATAAGAAAAAAAGTCTATATGATGTGTTACATGTACACTCCATTACCTAAACTTGCTTTTTTATTAACAAATGACTGAATAGAATCTACAAGTTAGATTCAATAGAGATGGATGCTACATTGAATAGAATCAAAGGGGTAGAGGTGGAAGAGGAAGGTCAAACTTTAGAGGAAGAGGAACTATAAATGCATATACAACCCAAGGACAATAAGGTAGTGGGTGGGAACATAGGCATCCTCAAGTAAATAGAGGTGCCTCTAATGCTCATAGGAGAGGGGGTTACTCATCTAGAAGAAGAGGTACTTGGCAATAGCCCCAAATGAGCCATGTATAGCAATCAAATGCAGATAAGGATTGTCATTATTGTGGAAAATATGGGCATGTAGCTACAGATTTCTACAAGAACAAAAATGATTAGAGAGCAAGAGGAAGGCAACATGGTAATTATGCCTGTTCTATGTCAAGAATCGTGTGATGGGGAAATTTGGTTGAGTTGTTGCACCAAACACACACTATATACACAAGAGGAAGCTCACTCAAGAGCACAAGAAGAGAGATGGAGGCCAAATCATTAACTTGCTGGTTTCTTCTTCTTCTTCCACACACTATACAATGTACACAAAGTATAGATAAGATATAACATAAAGGAGAGTGGCCTACGAAGGCAAATATTGCATAACCAACTACACTAATCGATTGGCGCATTATCTTTGGCAGCTGTAGGTAGGTGTAATAAAACTAAGTATAATAAGTGATAATTCGCTGACCATGTGAGTATCATAATGACCACCAATGTGCTAAGTGTAGACGTACGGACTCATCTAGCTAGGCAGTCCATCATCAATGTCTGCACGTGTTGAGCTTGCCATCTCAACATTCTAGTGGTATGCAGGAGGATGATAGGTTGGTTGCTATGCAGCATGTGAAGAAGGGGTTGCCTACACAAGGTAAAGTAGATGATGTATGGTATATAAAGTCAGGGCATCTAACCACATCACTCCTCATGGAGAGTGGTTTGACACATTGGTAGAAGGTGCTCAAGGATATGTTTCCACAGGGGATGATACGCAGCACATTAAGCATACATCTACCATTCCCTCGATGATGCCATAGCGACAAGAAAAAAAGTCTATATGATGTGTTACATGTACACTCCATTACCAAAAATGTCTTTCTATGGGACAAATGACTGAACAGAATCTACAAGTTAGATTCAATAGAGATGGATGCTACATTGAACAGTATAGTCAAGGAGGCAAACTCATTGCTAAAGGCAAAAAAAAAAGGCAGGATGTTTGCATTGGATACAAAAATTCCAACCTTGAATGATGCTATGTATTCACATGATAATTTTGCAATAAGGGACATCAAATGTTGTTTTGCAAAACTGAAGACTTTGGAATGGCAAACACAGGAGGGAAGGATACTATCACCCATATAGTAGGTGAGAAGCAAGATTACAACAACTTTTTTTAATGGAAGTTCAAGATGTCAAACTTCTTGATTGGAAGAGGTTATTGGGATCTAGTCATAGGTCTTGAAGATGAGCCCAAGCTACTGAAGGATAGACCTCCAACACAGCATCAATTGAAGACACATAAGACATGATTGGAAAAAGCTAGCAAGGTCTTGCATTGGCTGTCCTTATGTGTGTCAGGCACAAAAGCTATGCAAGTTGCAAATTGTACATCATCAAAAGCCACTTGGGACTTGTTAATGAAGAATTATGGCCATGTCATTCGTGGAAGAAAGACACAATTGAAGCAAAAATTCAGCCACATATCTAGGAATGGAAATTCTATTGAAGACTATGTGAGCGAGATTACAACCAGTGCAGAGCAAGTAGGGTCAATTGGAGCTGAAGTTGAGGATGATGATTTGGTGGAAACTCCATGGACTTGGAGAGAAGTACAAGTAGTTTGACACTTCCATATCAATATGTCAAGGCCAATGTGACTTTGATGAACTTGTGGCACTTCTTTTGCATAAAGAAGTGAAGCTTGGACTCAATACAAGGTCCAATGGGTCTAAGAATAGCAGAACACTGTCTTCTACTCAAATCAAAGGGGTAGAGGTGGAAGAGGAAGGTCAAACTTTAGAGGAAGAGGGACTGGAAATGCATATGTAGTCCATGGACAACAAGGTAGTGGATGGGAAAATAGGCATCCTCAAGCAAATAGAGGTTCCTCTAATGCTCATGGAAGATGGGGTTACTCATCTAGAAGAAGAGGTACTTGGCAATAGGCCCAAATGAGCCATGGACAGTAATCAAATGCAAATATTAATGATTGTCATTATTGTGAGAAATATTGGCATGTAGCTACAGATTGCTACAAGAAGCAAAATGATCAGAGAGTAAGAGGAATGCAACATGGTAACTATGCCTCTTCAAGTGGTATGCAGGAGGATGATAGGTTGGTTGCTATGCAACATGTGAATAAGGGGTTGCCTACACAAGGTAAAATAGATGATGTATGGTATATAGACTCAAGGCATCTAACCACATGACTCCACATAAAGAGTGGTTTGACACATTGGTAGAAGGTGCTCATGGATATGTTTGCACATGGGATGATATGCATCATGACATTAAGCATACAGGTACTGTTCCCTGGATGATGCCATGGTGACAAAAAAAAGTCTATATAATGTGTTACATGTACACTCCATTACCAAAACTTTCTTTCTATGGGAAAAATCTGTTCAAAGGCTAAAAAATATGTAGCATACTCAAGTTATACTTGGACTCTCTAAGTTCAAGTATGTGGAATTGGGACATGTATGTCAATCATGTCCATTTGGGAAGCAATCAAGGATTCCATTTATGGGGCATATAAGCACCACTACTAGACCATTACAAATTGTACATCCTGTTGTATGGGGACCCCACAAAATGCATCTCTTGGGGGATCACACTACTATGTAGCATTCATAGATGACTATAGTATGTACACATGGTTGTATGTGCTGAAGCATAAGAGCGGTGTCATGGATGCTTTTCAGGACTTCAAAGAGATGTGGAGAAAGAATTGGCTTGTTATATCTCATGCTTAAGATATTATAATGGTGGAGAATGTCTCTAAAGACTTTGATCACTTCTTGGCAGCCCATGGGATAAAGAGGCAATTGACATGCATGTACACACCACAACAAAATGATGTGGCAGAAAGGAAAAATAGGGTGATCATGGAATTGGCTAGAGCCATGTTAAATGAGAAGAGCCTACCAAATACATATTGGATAGAGGTTGTAAAGACTGTTGTGTATGTCATGAATCGTACACCAACAACAGGGATACATGAGGTGACTCCTCATGAGAGGCTTTATGGGATAAATCTTGACATTAGTCATCTTAAGGTCCTTGGATGTTTGGCATATATACATGTTCCAAATGAGAAGAGGAAGAAGCTTGATCCAAAGGTAAAAATTTCCATCTTTATTGGGTATGTGCAAGATAGGAAGGCTTACAAATGCTACAATCCTTCTACTCATGAGACATTCGTCTCAGGAGATGTAGCATTTGATGAGCTAAATTCATGGCATGAGAAAAAGATCATCTTGATATATGATGATGATGTTTGTCTCAGGAGACTTATGTACATGCAGGTACAAATGAGAGTGCATAAATTTTTGGGCCTTTTAAAGATGCTATTACATCAGTTAGTCCTTGGACAGGTAGATTGAGGAGTGTAGGATCTTTATCCACACTGACACGGATATGTCAGTGAGGGGGAGAAATGTGGATAAAGGCAAAGGAAAACTTGATGATGTTATAGGGCCACTCACTTTTGGTTATGATTCACCCGACAACTGACAGCTTGGATAGTGAGTTTGACATTCCATCAGTTGTGATTCTTGGTGTGAGACATAGATATGTACCACCTCATGAGAGAGGAGAGTCTCATATTGCACCTCAGTTGAGGAGATCATAAATAGTCAGAAATCCTATGGATAGTCTTACATACAATGGCTACACAGTGAGGCACTATGCATATATGGAAAAATTCACTAGCTTCAAGGAACCCACAAAATTTTCTAAAGCTATTTTGGATGATCATTGGTGTAAGGCAATGGATGAGGAATATTCAGCATTGGCTAAAAATGACACTTAGGATTTGGTTAATTTTCTTGAAGGCAAAATGCCTATTGGTTGCAAATGGGTATACAAGGTGAAGTGCCAATTAGATGGCACATTGGAAAGATACAAGGCAAGACTTGTGGCAAAAGGGTATGCACAACAATATGGTCTTGATTATGAGGAGACATTCAGCCCAGTTGCTAAAATGAAATTTGTGAGAATAGTGATTACATTGGCAACATCTAGAGGATGGAGTATGTATCAGATGGATGTGAAAAATGCTTTTCTCAATGGTGATTTGGTTGAGGAAGTATACATGGATCAGCCCAGGGCTATGTACATCCTAATTTTCTTACATGTGGTGTAGATTGAAGAAAGCACTGTATGGGTTGAAGCAAGCACCTAAAGCTTGGAACCCTAAGATAAGCGCATGCTTATAGAAACTTGGTTTCACTATGGGCAAGGTTGATCATACCCTATTCACAAAGAAGACAAGGGCTGGTTATGTGATATTAGTCATCTATGTGAATGATTTGATCATTATAGGTGATGATGCCACGAGAATTGGAGAGATCAAGCAAAACTTACATATTGAATTTCAGGTAAAAGATTTGGATGAACTAAAATATTTCCTTGGGATTGAGATTGTTTCTTCACCTCATGGTACTTGGTTTTTGCAAAAGAAATATGCACAAGACATGTTAACCAAGTATGGTATTTTGGATTGCAAGCCTTTGAGCACTCCATTGGAGCAAAATGTTAAGCTACTTGCAGATATTGGGCATGAGATTGAGAATGTCACTATGTATAGATAGATGGTGGGTAGCCTGATTTACCTTACCATTACTAGACCGGACCTTAGCTATTCAATTGGACTAATTAGCCAATACATGCAGAAGCCTAGGAAGCCTCACTTGGATGCAATGAGGCTTTAGCTATTCAATTGGACTGATTAGCCAATACATGCAGAAGCCTAGAAAGCCTCACTTGGATGCAGTGAGGGGGATCTTGAGATATGTGAAGGCTACATCAGATTACGATCTATTCTATGAGCATGGTAAGCCTTTGGAGCTTACAGGATATACAGATGTTGATTGGGCAGGAAGTGCCTATAATAGGAGATCTACTATTGGGTATGCATTTTCCCTTGGTAGTAATATGGTGAACTCTAGAGTAGTAAGAATCAACCTACAATTGCACTTTCTAGTACTAAGGCAAAGTATAGAGGTGCTGCACTTGCTACATGTGAGCCAGCATGGCTCATGAAGCTTCTTGATTATTTGGGGATGCAGGAAGTCAGGCATGTCACACTCTATTGTGACAACATGAGTAGTGTGATCCTAGCCTAGAATCTTTTCTATCATGCTATGACTAAGCACATTGAGGTACAGTATCACTTTACCAGAGAAAAAGTGATTGCAAGTGACATTGGTTTGGTCCATGTGAGGACAAAAGACCAAGTTGCAGATATCTTTACCAAGTCATTGTATAAAGATGAGTTTATGCATTTCACAAAGCTACTTGGAGTGAAGTACAACACTTGACCTTGAGGAGAAGTGTTGAGATTCAAGCTCATGTACCTTTGGTTTGGTTTGGTTATCTTAGTTGAATAAGGTTTGGGTCAAACTCACTCAACCACGATTACATCTAGGTCACTTTGCTTTTGTATGTTCAATTGTATGTACACAAGTTAGAGTGTGGAAGATGATGGAAGTTTGATAAGGAGCATGGCTACTCTCCTTCTTCCCTAACCTCTCTCTCTCTCTCTCTCTCTCTCTCTCTCTCTCTCTCTCTATCTATCTATCTCTCTCTCTCTCTTTCTCTCTCTCTCTCTTTGTGTGTGTTTTGTTTCATATAGGGCATTCGAAGCTTGTTATATAAGCTCCTCCCAAACCAAATCTTGTGAAAAATGGTTGCTCATACAAGCTGCAGCAGACAAAAAACCAGCCAGGTCGTCTTAGAAACCCTAAAAACCCCATAGCCATTTTGCTTCAAGAATTTTACCACTCCATTTTCTAACTCCTCTCAACACACTGAAGGCCCTACCACTATGATCTGATTGAGCGGTGAAGTTCCTAGCAAGATTTGAACAAGAAAAACATCCAAGAGAAGACCAAACATCCATAGCCTTGAATTTCAAGCTCAAAATTTCCTCAAATTTTCATCATTCTTAGTCAACTGGAATTCTCATCATTCAAATTTGATCATTTCCAAAGCAGCAACAAGTGTAAACCTTAGGAAGAAGATTTGGAGAAACCCACCTGAAGATCAGGTATCATCAAGCTCAACGTGAAGTCTTCAATCATAGTATCTCTTGATACTAATCTAGTACTTCTTAGCACTTGTGTTTTCTCAATAGCACATTCAAGAACCAACTCATTGCTAGTTATTCGCAGTTGTTGGATACTGATATCCAGTCATGTCATTGACAAAAAAGAAGATTTTTATGTGAATACCTTTCATGAAAAATTAAAAATATAAAGCAAGAAAAATGAAGGACAAGATGTTGTATGATCTCAGGAGAAAATCCAATGTAGTGTCAAGACATGAGTCAAAGCCATATGAAATCCCAAAATATATATATCCTGAGATTTATGTAATGGTTCAACAAGTCATGTCAAATCACATAAATGTACCTATTTGTATCCATCTCAAACTCACTTAGAAAAAGAACCTTACAAAGAAGACTAGAGCACAAGATAATGAAGAACAAGTCAAAGATGAAAAGCATGAAGAAAAGACCAAGAAGACCAAAGACAACAATATGAAGACCAAGAAAATCGAGGACATCACCAAAGGATGCCAAAAAAGTAAAAGAAAAATGAAGAAGATACATTCTGCTATGCTACTAACAATAAAAATTTTTCCATAGTGGATCTTTATTTCTAGTAGTGGATCTTGTTTCCCATAGTGGATGTAAAATCCCTTACCAAATATGTAAAGTTTCAAGCCTTACCTTGACTAGGTTCCCAAAGAGCTAGTCTCCCAGGCCATGTCATCATGTAGGGGGGGTTTCAAAAAGCCAATAAGGATAGAGACTCATCATTTGAGGGTGGTTGTTGAGAATTCCAAATGATACTTTATATGTATGCCCATAGAGACTGGATGTGTGCCCAAAAGAGGCTTGCCCATAAGGCTGTGTATGAAAGAGATGACAAATGATGTATGCTTTAGGAAGAGATGTCTTGAATCCCATATGCATAATGAGGAGAGTGGAACAACCCAACTACTATAAAGGAATGTACTTGACACTCATTTCAAAGTAATGAACTATCAATTTGAGTCATTTCCAGTGTCATTGTCCATCTTACACAAGAATGTGTTTATGAGTCCAAGCTTCCATCTTAGAACCTAATTCACTTGTGTAACAATTAGTCTATATTCTAAGTCTATATCATTATGAGTTGTGTATTCATCTTCCATCCTCCATAGCTCCTGCCATGCTCTAGATCTATGTTTTTGATAGTTCAAACACTATATTCTTTATTAAAAGATGGTATTTTTCACCAAGGCATAGGGATTGCACTTATTATTGAACAAGCTTCAATCCCCTAATTGCTTAGAAAAGTGATTGATTTGTTTGCATGAGTTTGATTATGAGATTAGAAGCAAGAATCTGCCAAAGCTGTAGGGTATTGTAGAGTGCCTAGTAGATTTCGGTGAGCTCAAGGAAGAGTGGGCTAATATTAGTAACTGTGAGGATTTATGCAAATTTGATGCAACCTCTATTTTGTCATGGTATGCATTTATTACATATTATCTATCATAGGACATCCAATGAAAAATCATTTTAAATATGAGAAAATGAAGACTTAATAGCAAGCACTTTGCTTTTCAATAATAGCGGGTGTTTTATATACAAAAGGTGTGGATGAGATTTATTTTCATTGTGTGGTGCCTGATGAAGTACTCTTTATTCTAGAAGAATGTCATGATTCAGCATGTGGAGGCCATTTTGCTAGATAGCTCAGTGCCCACAAAGCTTTATGTACTGGCTATTGGTGGCCAATGGTTTTCCAATATGCTTTTGCATATGCTAAGCATTGTGATGTCTACCAAAGATACGATGCTAGGGAAAATCGTAAGTGGCCACTTAGTCATGTTAAAATATTCAGAATGCATACTATGGAGGATCAGTGAAGAGTAGATAGACAATCATAATGAAGCGTAAGCATTGACAAAGAAGAACAACTCATATTATCCAAGCATAATGCAAGTACAACTGATGAGAATGAGTGACTGAATGAGTGTGGGGATGAGTGTCTTTTATAGGCTTACAGTAGGTGGTATTGGTAGGTGGAGAAAAGTGAAAAGGAACCATGGTCATCACCAACCGTGGTTTTAATAAACCATGCATACATGACTAGTCTAAGGCTTTATTTGCAGTATGTTTCTTTTGTGATAATTCATGGATCTAGAGCATAACAACAGTTATGGAGGACGGAAGGTAAAGAGAGGACTCATGAAGACATGACTCATACACTGACTGTCACACAAGTGAATTAGGTTTCAAGATTGAGACTTGAACTCATAAACACAATCTTGCGTGTGGACAATGACACTGACACTTTACTGGAAGGAAAAAGAGTACTATCATTGCATTTAGAAAAGGAAGCGAGAACAATGCTTTATAGGAAAGTAGAAAACTGCAGTAGGCACCATTGTGCATATGGGATAGGCACCATTTAGAAAAGATTGTGGGAGAGAAGGAAGGAGTCTCACTTGTAGCTTTCTTGCTTGCACAATGGGGGAATACACACAAAGGTGGAGGCTGAAAACAGTTTTCCTCTTCTTAGTTGTGTAAGCCAAAAGGAACTCTCATACATAGAAATAGAAGAACCCTATATATGGGTCTCAAACCAAACTCAACTAACTAAGGTGGCATACTAACTGAGCCACAAACTAGAGTAGATAAGGATAGCTGTCATCTAGCTATTATTCATGGGCGGTGTACCAACTGCATCTGCAACTAACAAGTCGGTGACGTAAATGCACAACGGTCACCTTGGCATATCACGAGTGGAGCTCGATATCTCAACACTCCCCCTCGAGCTCAATCCCGATTCCTGCACACCAAGTAGGTCTCTGAACTGCGCAGCTTCTCTGCGCCCAATGCCTTCCTAAATATGTCAGCTACCTGATCCTCTGTGCTGACATATACTAGATCAATAAGACCTAGTAAAACCCTCTCCCTCACATAGTGATAATGCACCTCAATGTGCTTTGTTCTAGCATGATAGACTGGATTATTTGCCAAGTGTATACTACTCATGTTGTCACAATAAATGACAACTGACCCATCCATAGGCTGATGCATATTATAAAGTAGCTTATGCAACCAAGCTACCTCACATGCAGCCATTGCTGCGCCCCTGTACTCAGCCTCTGTACTCGACAAGGCAACTGTAGGTTGTTTCTTGCTGCTCCAAGTGACTGCAGCACTCCCAAAAGAGAACACATATCCAACCACTGGTAGATCGTCTATCAGAAATACTACCAGCCCAATCAGCATCAGTGTATCCATGCAACTGTATCTGAACCCCAGTCTCATAAAATAGTCCATAATGCAATGTGGACTTCACATATCTGAGTATGTGTCTAGCCACATCCAAATGTGGTTTCCTTGGAGCCTGCATAAACTGACTTACCAATCCAACAACATAGCTCAAATCTGGCCTGGTAATAGTCATATAAATCAAACTTCCTACTATGCATCTGTACATAGTAGGGTCTTGGAGAAGCTCACCTGCATCTACGCTCAACTTCACATTCTGCTCCAAAGGAACTGAAATAGGCTTACAGCCTGTCATCCCATATTTGGATAGCATGTCCAATCCATATTGCCTCTGCAAGAGCCATATCCCACTTGGTGATCTAATCACCTCAATGCCCAAGCAATAACGCAGCTCTCCCAAATCCTTCATCTCAAATTTCTGCTTCAATAGCATTTTTACATGAAGGATATCTTCATCACTATCACCTGTGATAATCAAATCATCAACATAAATGACAAGCAGCATAATACCTTTCTCTATTTTTCTCACATAAAGTGAGAAATCTGCCTTGGAAATCTGAAAGCCAATAGTGACAAGATACTGTCTTATCTTGTCAGACCATGCTCTAGGTGCTTGCTTCAAGCCATACAAGGCTTTCTTCAACCTGCAAACAAACTCAGGATGAATAGCATGCACATTACCTGGTGGCTGCTCCATATAGACCTCTTCTTGCAAATCACCATGCAAGAAGGGATTCTTTACATCCATCTGATGTAAAGACCATCCCTTTGATGCAGCCATAGCAATGACTGCTCTTACGGTTTCCATCCTTGCAACTGGACTGAATGTTTCTTCATAATCAATGCCATATGTTTGTGCATATCCTTTGACTACTAATCTTGCCTTGTATCTGTTCACAGAGCCATCTGCATTGTGCTTCACCTTATAAAACCACTTACAACCAATTGCATTCTTATCTTTAGGAAAAGGTACCAATTCCCATGTAGCATTTGCTTCCAAAGTATCCATTTCTTCATCCATGGCTTTCTCCCATTTTTCTTTTCCCATGGCCTGCTCAAAAGAAGTGGGTTCTAGTTCCTGTATCACTTTGACTATATAGGCATAGTGAATGGCTATAAATCCATCATATTTCAGCCTATCCACAGGATACCTAGCTCTGGTAGACCTGCGCAAAGTAGTCTCACTTCCAGATGCTCTCAAAACATCCCTGGTCTTCCTTACTCTAGGTGTAACAACAGAAGGAATACCCAACTCATCATCAATGCTCTGTTCTGAGCCACTGGATTCACCATCCACATAAGAGTGACCTGCATTCACATCAAACATGGGCTGATCTACCTTCTCTTTTTCTTTTCATGATACCTGCATACCACTATCTGCATTGCTTTGAGAAGATTCTCCTGATCTCAATCTGCCTGTCCATGGCAAAGAATGTGAACCACTACTAGAGGACGCTCCAGGTCCACTAATATCTTGTGAGACTGCTGCTGTGAATTCTGTGCAGCATTACCATTTTGTGCATCTACATTATCAATCACATTTACTAGTTTATACCAGCTACTCATCTCATCAAAAACAACATCTCTGCTCACTGTAAACTTACGAGTAGAAGGGTTATAACATCTATACCCTTTTTGTTGTAAGAGAGTAACCAATAAAGATGCACTTCTAATCTTTTGGATCCAACTTGGATCTCAACTCATCTGGCACATGAACATAGGCAATGAAACCAAAAATTTTCAAATGAGAAATATTTGGTTTCCTACCAGTGTACCTCTCCTCTGGAGTCATGCCATGTATTGCTGTAGTGGGAGTCATGTTCATTATGTAGACTGTTGTAGCAACTGCTCAGCCCAGTAAAAATCTGGCAAGTCTTTTTCGTTGAATATGGCACGAGATACCTCTCCAATATGCCTGTTTTTTTCTTTCTACAATTCCATTTTGTTGTGGGGTATGACTGCATGAATATTGCTGCTTTATGCCATGCTCCTGCAGGAACCTTGCAAACTCATTTGAGAGGTACTCTCCCCCTCCATCTGACCTTAGGCATTTTATTTGCATGCCTCTTTCTTTTTCAACCATAGCTTTAAGAGTTTTGAAATGCCCAAAAACTTCATTTTTCTTTTTCATAAAATACACCCAAACTTTTATGCTATAGTCATCAATAAAAGTGACAAAATAATGACAGCCTCCAAGAGATGCAGCTTTAGTAGTCCACACATCAGAGTGGATTAATTCCAATGGCTTCTTACTCTCTTGAACATGTCTAGGAAATGGTTTCCTTGCCTGTTTTCCAAATTGACAGGCTTCACATACCTTATGCATTTCTGCAACCTTGAATTTAAGCAATCATACAACAATATTTTGGGCCTGCATTGATTTAAGTCGATGTACATTAACATGACCAATGTGTTTATGCCAGATATCAATATCTGCAACTACACCGGTCCCATGTGCAAACATTGCTGCACTCAATTCAGGCATGTCTACATCCAACGTAAACATTATGCCCTTCTTCTTTCCTTTTGCTATAGCGATCTTTATTTTTCATATCCTCAACAAAGCATCCATGAGGATTAAATCTGACCTGCAAGCCCTGCTCAACCATTTGACCAACAGAAAGGAGATTCTTGGTGATATTCAGGACATGAAATACATCCGATAGGTATTTCTTTTTCCCATCCTGCATAAACAAAGGAATTTTTTCAATCTGTATAATAGGATGTACAGTATCATCACCAGTCTCCAAAAATCCAGGTTTTTCCATTTTCCTTGCATCCTGCATCCATTCTGCATGACCTGTCATGTGGTTTGATGCACCTCAGTCAACATACCACACTTCATTGCTTTCTTCTGCACTTGTCATAGAATTGTTCATGTGCTGCACCATAAACAAATGCTCATTTCTGTCATCACCCTGTCTACTAGAAGATGCATAATTCCCTTGTTGCAATTTTCCATTCATGATGTCATTCTGCTTTTTATAGCAGTCTTTAGCCATATGACCCATTTTACCATAGTAGTAGCATTCAACATTGATGTTTGCATTTTGGCCTCTTTGCCATCCACCACGACCTCTTTGGCTCCCCCTGCCTCTAGAGTTACCACATCCTCCTCCATAGGACTAGTTTTCTTGAGTTTACGGCATATTCTGATTTCTACCACGGCCTCCAGATCGGCCTCCTCTACCTCTGCCTCTACCTCTTCCAGCATTTGAGTAGAAGACAGCTTCTTTTGAAGTTCCTCCTGAAGAAGATGTACCACCATTTCTCTACTCCTCAGAAATTAGAAGAGCAATCAACTCCTCAAAATCAGAAAATCTTTCACAGATGGAAATGGATGTTCCGAACTGTGCATAATCCTTTCCTAGACCATTCAAGGTCACAGAAACTAAATGATCATCTTCCAGTGGCAACCCAATGGAAGCAAGCTGTGTATCTGCAATCTTCTTCACCTTCATGTGGTAGTCATTGATGCTCATACTTTCTCTTTGCACATTGTGCAACTCTTGCTTGAGCTTCATTTTCCTAGCTTGCGTATTTGTGCTATACATTTTTGACAAAGTATCCCATGCCTCCTTTGGCGTACTTGCATCTTGAATATGCACAATCATAGAGTCTGAAATGCTGATAGATAGCTAGTACATAACTTTCTTGGATCTCTCATGCCATGCTTTAAATGCCTGCATTTGCTGTTGATTAGGAACATCAGGAAGAACTAGTTCTTCTTCATTTCCTGCAACAAATTCCCAATATCCTTTTTCCATAAGGAAATTCGTCATTCTAAACTTCCATGCTTGGAAGTTGTTCTTGTCAAGCTTTTCAGTGGACAATCTGTGAAAGAGAATCAGACGCCATTATAGAACACTGCAAAAAATTCTGTCACTGCAAAGACCATAGCTTCAGCCTCACAAGGGCAAATCTGCAAAACTGACGAAAGTGGTATTTGACCACACAGTCACTTCCTAGTGATGATTTTGCATCAACAGGCAACAAGGATAATTCTGTAACTCCCAATGTCTCTGCGCACAGGCATACAATGCAATTTCTACGGTAACTTTTCACCGACTTGTAGAACAGTGGTCGCACAACATAAAACAGGGCCTTTTCCTGAGTGCGTGCAGAAAAATTCTGCCTCCAAAACAGGCCACGAAATGACCTCAAATAAAAAAACCAGACCAACCAAGGGCTAAAGCCCTTACCTGCAGCATATACTGCCCTCTTGCTATACCGCGAAGGGTGTCTCAATTTGAGACAATGCACTCTTGCACTTTCTGGCTGTGCTACCTGCAGAGACTTGCTCCCAAACAGAAAAATGAAAGCAACACTGGTCCTCTTACTAGAACACCACGAACTTGGTTTGCTTTCTTGAGCTCCTTACCACGAACAAGGCTCTGATACCATGTCAAGATTGTGGGAGAGAAGGAAGGAGTCTCACTTGTAGCTTTCTTGCTTACACAATGGGGGAATACACACAAAGGTGGAGGCTGAAAACAATTTTCCTCTTCTTAGTTGTGTAAGCCAAAAGAAACTCTCATATATAGAAATAGAAGAACCCTATATATGGGTCTCAAACCAAACTCAACTAACTCAGGTGGCATACTAACTAAGCCATAAACTAGAGTAGATAAGGATAGCTGTCATCTAGCTATTATTCATGGGCGGTGTACCAACTGCATCTGCAACTAACAAGTCAGTGACATAAATGCACAACGGTCACCCTGGCATATCACGAGTGGAGCTCAATATCTCAACATGAAGCTCCATACAAAGAGGCTGTCAGTGGGTGTGATTTTCTGAATCTCAACACCCCTCCTCAATCACAACCAGAAAGGCACTAAGTGTGTAGAGGCTGTAATGAGAACCACATGCAAAGTGTGGGCACACCACAAACATGGTAGGCATCAGAGGCTGTCGCAGAAAAGGCTAAGTGTGGGCGCCAAAACATGATGGACATCCAGAGGCTCTAACAGGGGCCTCACAAAGTGTACGGGGACTGTAATGCCAAGTTACACGAGGAGTTTTCAAAGCTTATGGCAACAAGCATTAGGGCTAAGAAATACAAGGCTTTTAGAACAGTTTATCAGAGTAATGAGAGTAGAAGGACCGGTGAGGTTTGTCCTTCTGATCCTGGTGGTCTTCATCTTCATCTTCATCTTCTTCTTTTGTTCATGGTCTTATTCTTCTTTCACAGCTACAAGATAGGCCTTTTGAGACCTCTTCTTGGCATGACAAAATTTCTCCGTGTGTCCGGTTCTTTTGCAGAAGTCACAGAGGAGCGGTTCCTTCTTGCCCTTGTACCTGTTGCCAACGTTCAACATTTGTTCATCTTTAGAGGTGCTTGGTTCTTCCTTAATTTTTAGCTTCTTTTCCTCTTCTAACAATGATGCCTAGATATCAACAAGCTCAGGATTTGGCATGTTGATTAAAGTTGTTGATACATTATTATATTCAAGAGGAAAACTCTTAAGTAGAACACCAATGCAAGCATCTTCTTCCATTTTAATATTGATTCCTGCAAGTTGGGTTAGAAGTCCTTCCATGTAATTTAGATGTGTGGCAAGTGATGTGCTGGACTTCATTTCAAGCCTGAAAAACTCAATCAGGAGACCATACTTTGATGATTTAGACTGTGCACCGAACAAGGTGTTAAGTCTCTTCCATGTATCCTGTGAGGTCTCACAATTATCCACATGGTGGATATAGCTGTCGCTAGCTCCAGTTTGATAATGGCCTAGTCCTTATCATCGTTCTTTACCAAGTTACAACAAGATCTGCATCACGAGGCTTCTTTTCTTTTCTAGTGGTAATGGCCCAGAGGCCCTTCTTCATCAGGATGAGTTTGATGCGGGTCTGCCAGGTGTGAAACCCGACTCCTTTGAATCGAACTATCGGTGAGTCTTTTCCCATGCTGGAGAGCTGGAGTAGCAGCAAATCAGCTCCAAAATTCTCAAATTTCAACAACGGAAGAGTTGACTTTGAGTGTGCTAATAAGCACAAGTGCCAAAAACCACTAAGTGATTAGTATCAAGAGATACTTGTGGAGCCAAATGCTTGGAAAATTCTCAATAGGTCTTCTATTCCCCTCCTTGATTTGCTTGCTGAATTGCTTGCTGGAAACTGAAGGTGGTAGAACCTTGAGTAGGGTAAAAAGAATGAGAAGGATGAGATGTAAGAGGTTTGATTTCTTCAAGACTTCAAAGAATCTTCAAGCACTTCCCCTCCTCAATGATTTGATAGCCCAAAGTTTGTTGAGACCTCTGTTTTGAAGCTGATCAAAGTGGCAGTGGGTTGCTCCGGGTGGCATGAGAGAGAAAATGATGAAAATTTGAGCTTAGGTGAAATTTGGCTATGACTGACAGTTAGGGTTTCTGAGGTAGCCCTGGTTTTTTACAAATTGCAGGAGCTATAGTTGATCATTTTGAAAACTTTTTTTTAATGGAAATGAAGCTTAGCTAATGCTCTACAAAAGCTCTATAGCAATCATCAAGATCTGGTCGAGCAATAGGCATGCAGAGACGAAATCCGAAACAGGTGTAATTTTTGTCAGTGATCACGAATTCATGCAATGATGGGTAGGGAGGCCAATGTTATGAACTAATGTTCCAGGAGGGAGTGCCACGAGCAGAATAACAAATCTTTAGAAGGAAGCGGGTTCAAATATGGCTTGTGTAGTGAGATATGAAAGCTCCAAGCAAGGTAGGTAGGTGCTAGCTATGGCAGATACAAGGTCAAATGAGAATGGAGAGAAAAATTGGAGCCATGAGCTGAAGATGAATTGACTAGAGGTGGAGAGGGACTAGAGGAGCTGGAAGAGTAGAGAGAAGGGTTGTGCCATGCTCAGCTGGCTCTGATACCATGTGAGAATTCATGGATCTAGAGCATAGCAACAATTATGGAGGACGGAAGGTAAAGAGAGGACTCATGAAGACATGACTTAGACACTGACTGTCACACAAGTGAATTAGGTTTCAAGATTGAGACTTGAACTCACAAACACAATCTTGTGTGTGGACAATGACACTGACACTTTAGTGGAAGGAAAAAGAATACTATCATTGCATTTAGAAAAGGAAGCAAGTACAATGCTTTATAGGAAAGTAGTAAACTATAGTAGGCACCATTGTGCATATGGGATAGGTTAGCCTGCATATCCTTGGCCCTAAAGCTCCATACAAAGAGGCTGTCAGTGGGTGTGATTGTCTGAATCTCAACATCTTTGCCTTGTTTGTTCCATACAAAGAGGCTATGGTGGGTGTGATTGCACATTTCTCAACACCCCTTCTTAATCACAACCAGAAAAGACATTGAGTATACAAAGGCTGTCATGAGTTGAACCTTGCTAAGTGTAGACATGGAAGAAAAAAAGGCAACCATAAAAAGCTGGAGGTTGTTACAAGGCCTCACTAAGTGTGTAGAGGCTATAGTGTGTAGAGGTTACATGAGGAGTATAGGAGCTTATGGTGGGAACATTAGGCAAGTCCACATCGTTAACCTTTTAAAAAATTCTATCAGAAAATGAGCTACAAATGAGGGACTCGTGAGTCATATCCTTTTGTTCTTGGGGTTCTTCTTCTCCTTCTTCTTCAATGTTGTCTTCATATTCTTTGACTATAGCAAGATAGACTTGTTGAGACCTTTTCTTAGCATAGCAAAATTTCTCAATATGCCCAGTTTTCTTACAAAAATCACAGACTACGCTCTTCTTCCCTTTCACATAGATGAGTTGTCAGTCTCCTCTTGGGATGCTTGTTTCTCCCTTGTTCTTAATCTTCTTTTCCTCTTCCAAGAGAGAGGCTTTGATGTCCACAAGTTTTGGCTTTGTCATTTTGATCAATGTGGTAGACACATTATCAAACTCAGGTGGAAGACAAGCACTCCAATGCAAATGTCTTCATCCATCTTCAAGTTGATTCCTACAAGTTGTATCAACAAGCTTTCTATATAATTCAAATGAGTTGCAAGTGAGGTATTACTTTACATTTCAAGCCTAAAAATTTCCATCAGCAAACCATATTTTGAGGATTTGGAATAAGCTCCAAATAGGGTTTCTAATCCGTGATCCCATGTCGCGTAAGAGGTTTCACAATCATCAACATGCTGAATGTAGTTGTCATCAAGTTCGAGCTTGAAAATAACTTGAGCCTAATCATCATTTTTATCTCCATACAACTGTAGTGTAGCTTCCCTTGGTTTCTTCTCTTGACCACTTGTGATTGACCACAACCATTTCTTCATTACGATCAGTTTGATCCTAGTTTGCCATGCATGGAATCCAACACCATTGAATCAGGATGTCAATGAGTCCTTGCCCATTTTTAGATTGCAAGATCAGTAGCAAATCAGCTCCAAAAATTTCAAATTTCAGTTTGGTGACTATTATGCCCTTGATCAACTTGGAATCTTTAAGATCTTGCAAATCTAAGTCCCAGTCTTCCCCTCCTTGATTTGATGCTAGAGTTGCAAAAAAAACTTAGAATAGTCCAGCAAAATTGTTGAATTCGAGTGTCTCAAAGGACACAAAAGGATTAGTGTTAATCAACACTAGTATTAAGAGATGCAATGTAGTTGGCACTTGATGTTGAATCTTCTTCTTGTTGATTCGAAGTGGTAACTTAGCTAGGAAATCAGTGTTGTAGTAGATCAGAGGGTCAGTGACATTATTGAGCCCAAAGGAAGTAGGAAAATGAAGGAAAAATTTGAGCTTTGAGGTTGATGGCTATGGAGTCTACATTAGGGTTTCTGGGGGCAGCCTAGTTTTTCAACTCTTGTGAACTGAATAATTGATCATTTACAAAAATTTCTTTATAGAAATGAAGCTTAAGAGATAGGCTATCAAATCCCTATGATTATCCTCAGCATCGCGACATGTGCAGTTGGAATGAACCGTACGAACAACAGAGGCGCAGATTTGATCTCAGCGCACAATGTTGGAGCATGGAGTCAATAATGTTGGGCTTTGAAGTGACAAGGAGGAGCGCCCAGAGTCAAGAAAGGTTTACCTAGAAGGAAGCATGTACGAGCTAAGATAGCTTGGAGAGGGAGATTCAAGTCCTCCACTAAAGGTGGGTAGCCATGGAGGTAGGTGAGAGATCCATGGAAAAGTGGAGGGAGCTAGAAATTCAAACTTAGTGACTCAATTAGTGGCCTGATACTACTGATGACTAACTAACTTAAAACCCACTCCGATGCCATGTTAAAATATTGAGAATGCATGCTATGGAGGATCACTAAAGAGCAGATGGACAATCATAATGAAGCATAAGCATTGACAAAGAAGAACAACTCATATTATCCAAGCATAATGCAAGTACAACTGATGAGAATGAGTAACTGGATGAGTGTGGGGATGAGTGCCTTTTATAGGATTACAGTAGGTGGTATTGGTAGGTGGAGAAAAGTAAATAGGGACCATGGTAATCACCAACCATGGTTTTAATAAACCATGCATACATGACCTAGTCTAGGGCTTTATTTGCAGATGTTTCTTTGTCTTCTTTGTTCCATACAAAGAGGCTATGGTGGGTTGTGATTGCACATTTATCAACAAATCCTATCCTTGTGACTTTTCCCTTCGAGAAGTGGGGTATTGATTTTGTTGGACATGTGCATTCTTTGTCTATTATGCGAAAGCATTATATCATTGTGGTGATGGACTGGTTTATAAAATGGTCTAAAACTTGAGCTATGTTGAAGGACAATTCCAAGCAAATAGCTACTTTCATTATGGAACAATTGGTCTATCATTTTTGTCCACATAAAGAACTTGTGTCTAACTGTGGGACACAATTTTTAAATAAGGTTATAGAAGTCTTGATTGAAGCTTTGAAACTTAAACACAATAAAGCCACCCCATATAATCCCCACAACCAGCTTGTAGGGATTTTATCCAAGATTGTATCTAAGGGTAAGCACAACTGAGACAAAAAACTTCATGTGGTTGTTTGGGCTTATAATAGGAGGTTCAAAAGAGTAACACACTATACCCCATTTAAGTTGGTATATGGAAAAGAGTGTGTCTTGCCTTTGAAATTAAGTTACCTACTGTGTGGAACCATTCTTTGGATAAAGAGGAATCATGCAAGAAAGGTTGATCCCCGTGGCATATCTTCATGAGATCTGATTATATGCTTTGGAATCACAGTTTGTAATCGAGTACTACTGCAAAGAAAACAAAATACAACTATTAGAAACACGATTTTCAGTACAAAGGATATTGCAAAAAAATAAGCAAGCAGAACAAAATAAAACTTATGAAGTCCTCCAAATATGTCATGTGGCTGCTAGTCCCAAGATGATGGACCACTCCCGCCTCTAATCCTGCTCTTACCGCGTCGTGCTGCTATCTCCAATATCCTGGAGAATCTGTAGCCTTCTCCCTGAGTCGACGCCAGTCATCCGCATCTAGCCACTTGAGCTTTGAAGCCCCACTCTTGAGTGCCTTGCGTGCATCCAATCGTCTGTGTGACATGTATGCACGCATGCACTCCATCATCCAGCCAGTGGAAAACCTATCTGATGTAGCTGGCACCAAAAAATCCTCATGCAAGGATGATACTATGTAGTCCTTGCTCCCCTCCGGTATATTCTTCCAATGATCCACGATGTTGTGCCTAAAAACTTGTTGGCACAACTCTCTCATACGAGCCATTATCCTCCTCTCCTCATCATTCATGATGATGGCTCATGTCCTATCATCTATAAGGTAGGCATACCCCTCTAGGATATGCCTAAGATGGGTCCTCTCCTATCTCCAACCATGCTCATGTTCATATCCAAGAGACCCATATACATCTTGTGTACCTATGGGGGTAGTATCTCTCAGAGTAGCACCCATAGGAGTGCCATCTGTAGACGGCTGAGGAAAAGCTGGAGTGACTGGAGTAGACGTCCCCACAGGTGTGATAAATCCTACGGGTGATGCAACTCTAGCAGAATGATGAGACGGAGACACTACGTTGGTACCTCCACAACAACCACCTGAGCCACACTCTCTCGAATCACCACATGAGCGAGAAGTAGCTCCCCCCTGAACTACTCCCTCCATCTGGCCAAAGTTTGGAGTGTCGACCTCGTCTAGTGAAAGCTAAACCATCAGAGGGCGCTAAAGTATATCTAATAGAATGACATGATGGTGTCCAAGACAGCTCCTGGTCTGCCATATCTCTGAATCTCGCCATCTGATCTAGAGATATACGTGTAAAGATCTCCTGTAGCTCCTCATCGCTCATCCCTTGACTCATCATGATGATCTAAATATTCACAAAGGTCACCTGCACCATAGACAAAAATTGATGTTAGCATAATCAATATAAATCATACAAAGTACGGTAATATAAATCTTAAAAATTTTATCTTACTTAAAATGCATATCTTATGTAGCCTTATAAGCGATTCGTCAACAAATTGAGTAGGTGGATGCTCCACATATGAAGTACCCTATGGTCCCGTGCCAATCTCCTGACACAAGTCCACATACACTGGAAGGTCGATAGACATGTCACCACAAAAGGATGAGTCCACCTCGTTTTCAAAGAATTCTTGGACTCCTGTATTTCCATCATTGTTACTCGATACTGGCTCCTCCACATGCTCCAAGCTTTCAATGGCCTCCACTCCTTGCAATATCAACCCCTCTATTTGCATATTGTCCTCATTTATGCTCAGAACATCGCTTTGATCATATACTCTCACACTTCGGGGAGCTGAAGGTATAATGTACCACCATCGAGGTTGTCGGGGGTTTGGATAGAAAATTACATATTCACAATCATGTACAAGAGATATTTAACTATTGTGACATGTATCATATCGTAATACAATTAAAAAATACATGAATTCATGCATCTGTTCACAATGGACCGGCAACACAAACGTGTCGCGTAAATCCATCCTTTTTTTTCGGAATCTATTTGGAGAAATCCGGATGGACCTCGTTGAACTGTTGCTCCAGCTCCTTCAAGTACCACTTTGAACCACTGCACATCGAATAGGATCATGGAGAAGCTACGGTAATCCACCGTGAAAATACTTTGCAAGTTCTTAAAATACTCCATCTCATCTATAACCGTGTTTGGATCCGTTGCTTGTCAGCTCAAACCTTGCCATGATACCACAATTTATTGTGGAGCGCATTTTGTCAATACACTCCATGCGAAAATGCCATCCGCACAACCAAGTTGCATTAAATATTTTGTACTATACATTGAAACACTCAATTAGTTGTTGCATATAAAATATAGATACGACAAACCCTAAACATGTCATCACCTTTGGACTACATCCCCTTGAGAATTTCCACTTCTTGATTGAGACCTCTGCCCCTTCGCAAGACACTGCGGTCAAAGCTCCATGCAACCATCGCATTCACATAAACCGCGGCATCTCCTCCATGCCCTCCGGATATTGAATTGGTCGATGGCATGTACTACATCAAAATTTAGATTGTGCTTTCTCTCGATCTTTCCTAGCTTGCTGGTACCTAGCAAGCCACGTCTCGATAGAGGCAAGGTGCAACATACAAAAGCGATTCACTTTCTCCTCCATTGCAGCATCCATTCTTTTTTCTACCCCATTTCCAACCACCACATCTCCGGTCAGTCTATCATCGTCCTTCAGCAACCATAGCATACTGTTATCTGAATCCACCATTGGTAGCCACTGTGAAATATGCACTAAGGCCTCAGACACCAACCAACCTTTAGCCATGCCACCTTCTGGCCGAGCTCGTTGTCGCACAAAGCCTTTCAAGGTTTTCATGAAGCGCTCCAAGAAGAGCATCCATCGCGTATGGACAGGTCCAACAATCTTCACTTCATCTACAAGATGCACAAGAAGGTGGATTTGTATCGTGAGCATGCTGGTAGGCAGGTATTTCTCAAAGAGACAGACCATCTCCCACTGCTCCCTACCTTACGGATTCGATAGAGGACATCTTAATCTCCTTCTGTGAGATCCATTGCACTAAAGTCAACAACCTGTAAATCGCCCTGCGTATTTTTAGAGAAAGGCATCTTGTGATCGCAATTGTAGTACAAACTACCACAAATGAGGAAGCATTATGAACAACTACTACTTTCCAATAAACAAAATACGCAGGCCACTTACAATCCATTCATAGTACAAACTTGACATATCTTATGCCAATATCATGGGACTTTAGCCCTTAATATTGGTCATCTTTAGAAAACGCTGTCAAAGAGTTTACTGTTCATGATATAAATCATGGGATTCTTATGAACACAGAAGAGTTTCACTGGAAGTTATATGAGATATTTGCATACAAAATTTAGGCATTGTTATCCAATAACCACCTTAGTTATACAAGTTCTTTTGTATTTAGCATATAATTTTCACTTATACCATGTACATTTATGAAAAATAAGTCTATGGGAACCTACAACTTAGACATCTGGAAGTAATTGACAGTCTGCAGGATAAATCACATTAATTCAGGTACAAAAATATGGTCAGAACCCAAGAATGATGCCAAAAACTGTCAAAAGTCTACTAGGTCCACATGGGACCAGAAGTAACTGACTTAAGTGACCAGCAAGTGACCTAGGCTGGTCAAAAAGTGACCAGGGACTGAGCAGAAAGCAGCCCGCGTTTTTAGGCGCAAAATGCGGGCTACAGTGTCTGAGGCAAACTGGAGAGAGCTGGAGCTATGGTGCATGAAATGGAGCATGCAAACTAAAGATTAACAGGCCCAACTACTGAAGATGTAAATATGGTGAGAGCTCCACTTCTTTGCCTCTTTGGTCTGACAAAAATGCATGCTGAAACAGTCTATAAAAGAGGAAAATCTGAGAGAAGAGTATTCAGCCTGCTCTTATGCACGACTTCTCTCATCTTGTTTACCTTATTCTTGGTCCAATGAAGCCCGACTTTTACCCAAGTACTTGAGTGACTTTGGGGCAAGCAAAGGGTGAGGATATTGAAGACTTATGGACTGTTATGGGCTGCAATAACCAGTCATAAATAGGGCAGCCCACTATTATGATCCATTTTTATGAGCAAACATGGGTTTTTAATGGTTGTAATGGAGGGAAATGACCTCTTTTCTTCACAACATTGTTCATAGATGATCAAAAGTGCTTCTTCTTGAGTTTATGCACTCATTTTGAACTTGATTATGGGCTCGAATTTTCTGCTTTAAAACAGGGCTGAAGCTAAAATTATACTTTTTCAATTCATTTCATGTATCTTTGGCCCAAATCTTGGATGCATTTGAATCTATCAACAATATACTTGTTCCAAAGGGTTGAAATTCATCTATGTACATGAAATAAATGCCATTAGAGCTTGCATTTGATATTCATAAATGAATTGAGAATCTGAAAATATCCTTTATGAAATGATGTATGTATCCTGAGGCATTTGATGTAATCAAGTTAGTCTTATTCCTTTTGTTCATGTATACTAAGTACATAGTGAGAAGGCTTGAACTCTTCTTCCGTACCTAAATCATTTCTAAATCTTGGATCTTATTAAACCTCAATCCATTTTTCCTTTCTGAATCTTGAATCCTAAACTCTTCTTTTGCACTAAAAGCCCCGATGGTAGACCTTCAACTCTTAACACGATGGCAATGGTGAACCCGACGTGAAGGTCCGTTGCAGAAGAAGAAGTCCAATGGGAGAATCATAAACTTCGGGAGGAGATGCTTTGCAACAGTTGGTTCGTCTAATGTAAGAGAGCCAACAACAACAGCTGCAATTTCAGCAGCAGTTGCAATCGCAACAACAATGGAGACAAGAAGAAGAGCGGATTGATGCTGCTGCCATTAAGGCCTTAGAAGCAGTTGGGCATGAGCTCAAGCAATTTAATGGGCAAAATGTATCCTCTTTTATCCGCCTCTACACTGACAAGATGGTCTTCTTTGGAGTTTCTCAACATGCCTGGAGCTGTTACTTTGCCCACCTGGCTATGCATGGTCTCCAGGACCGAATTCATGGTCTTTCCCAAAAAGATGCAAGATGGATTGTGTTCAAGAAGGCTCTTCGAGAAGAATTTTTCCTTGAAGATTCTGGCCTTATGACAAAGAAAATCTTCACTGAATGGGTCGAAAGGCCCAATAAGGGTCTAACTGCTACTACTTTTCATCGAGAGTTTGAAAGCAAATTTGCCCAACTAGATCCTGATGACCAACAAGGTATGGAAAGTCAAAAGATTGAATTATTTTTAAAAGCTGCAGATTCTTCTCTTCAGGAGAAATTGACTGACCGACTTGAAGACCTTGACTCTGAGTCGGGATTGAAGACTGCTTGGAGTGATGTCACTAAAGCAGTTAATATGATTGCTCGAAGAGAGCGATTGCGCCTAAGATGGGGATCAACCCTTGTAACAACTGAATCTATGAAAGAACTTGTTCCAGTTTCTCGACCTCCTGTCTCTATGGCTGAGCAATCAAGAAATTCTGATGTTCCTTCTCCAAAGAAGGATGTCATGGATGAGTTAATTAAAAGCATGCGAGATTTCCATCTTAATTTAACAGAAATTAATTCTAAAGTAGAAAGGCTTGATGTTAAAGTAGAAGAAAGGGGTCGGTCAACCGCCCAAAGACCTGCATGAGAAGGCTTCAAAAGACGTTGCATTTGGTGTGATAGCCTTCAGCATGACAAGAGGGAGTGCGGTGCATTCCGTGAAGCTGAAGCACAAAAATTAGTCTTTTGGAAGGATGGAAAAATTCATGCAACCGAAACCGGGCTTCCTCTTGAGCCAAACTTCGGCAATGGTGGGATGAAGAAAAGATTGGAGGATTTGGCAACAAGAATGGCCTATGCAACTGCTGATGCTGCAACTTATGGGCTGCAAATTGAGCCAACTAATGACATTGTTAAAACATGTAAAACTAATGCAAAATCTAAAGTGTGGACGCATGCCTTGGAACGCATGGAGCAAGGCAAGTCAACTAAGGATGATTTAACCACTGCCAGCCAATGTATTCGAGGAAGAACCGGATGGTCTGAGCCTGTGGATTCATTTTCAGCTTTTGCCTGGTTAGCTGAAATTAATAATCAAGAAGCCATGATAGAAGAAAAGAGAAGAAGATGTTGCCGGTCCTTCCTCTTCAGGACCTGCTAAACGCATAACAAGAATCAAACCAGACCAACAAAAGGCTGCTGAAAATCCACCACCACCAGAATTTGACATGGGAGAAGCCCCTCAAGCAAAGAAAACAGAAGGAAAAAGAAAAAGCAAACATCCCAGTTACAAGTTGCAGTCTGACATAGAGACCACAATGGATCTTTAACGGGATCCTAGAAGAAAGGATTCTTGGAAGCAGAATTGAATTTACATTAGGTGAAATTCTCGGTATTGCAAAATGAGGATTTCATGATATAATAATTGATGTAATTAAACAAAAAAGACAATATTCTGTACATGATTTTTTGCAAGTACTTCATGTGCATTTGCAAGATGAAGAGAAGCTGAAAACCCAAGGGATTCGACTGGAGGCAATCAAATAATTGATTGCTGCCATAGAAGCCAAAGAAGAAGACATTTATGAAGCAAAAGCTGAAGAAGCCGTAATGGTGGAAACTTCTCAATCTAGAGTGCAGCCCATGCATAAGAAAGAGACTATTCTTCACAACATGCAAGAAGAAAGTGAAACTCACTTTATTCCAAGTAGTCACTATTCCCGTACCCATTGGGCAAGGGCGACTACTGAAACTGTTGTTAAAATTGGTGAGAAAGAAACTCCATGCATTGCCCTTATAGACCATGGCTCAGAAATTAATGTTATGTCAAGAAGTCTCTATGAGAATGGTGGATGGCCCATTGATGTGGACCCAGGGTGGCGCATGAAGGCAACCAATAACTCTTCTGGCGATCTTTATGCAGCATGTCCTTATGTACAAGTTACTATTGGTAATGTAAAAGATGAATTTCATTTCTTTGTTCAAGATTCCTGCAGTTATCCAATCATTCTTGGACAACCATTTATTTTCGAGTCTCGTTTAGAGACAAAGGCTCTTGATGATGGTTCATCATATGCTCGGATAAGAAGCAAGGATAATGATAAAGCTGTTCAATTCCTAACTGTCTGTGTAAATCACCATCAGAATAGGGATTGATTGAGAGATCATCCTGTTCCTCCTAATGCTCGAGAATTTAAGGGTTTTTGGGTAGCACTGTTATAAGTGGAGGCTATGGCAGTGCATCATGTCACAAAAAATTGCCCCCACATATGAAGGAGGCAAGGCCAAAAGCTGATTTGCAGGTTTTTTCAGCCAATGGAGTGGGTTGTTATAAACAGTTTTCAGCCATGAACAGGGCAGAAAGAAAGTATTTGAGTCATATGGAGCAAGAGCTGAAGCAAATTGATGTTTTACCTAAAGATGAAGAAATTTCAGGACTATTTTATGGGCTGAATTATAATGATACAATGGTTGAAATTTATACAGCCATTCATGCAGAAAATCAAGCTGAAAATCAGTCCATATAGGTATGCACATTGGATATGTATGACATAATTCAAGAATTTGTAGATTATGAAGCTTTTGGAAAGCCAAACAAGGATGAAGCAAGAGTAGAGACAAAGTATAAAACAGTTGATAAGAAGGTCAAGCCGGTAGCTACTCCTCTACCACCTGAAAGCGAAGGACTGGCAGAAACGGCTTCTAAACAACCAAGCCTTCGTGATCCTAAAGATATTGGTCACCAATTTACAACAGAAAGTCTACAAAAGCTGAAAATTGGTGACAACTATTTTCTCTTGCCAGCTGAAAAGAAAATCTTCATGCAGATGTTAAAGAACCATGGTAAAGCTTTTTCATTTCAGCCACATGAAATTGGCCATGTGGATCCAAGCATTGTGGCATCAATGGTAATTTTTACAGTCCCACATGTGCCTTGGAATCTTAAACTTGTTCCGGTTCCAAGAGCTCATTTGCCTAAATTATTGGAGCTTTTAAATGAAAAGATAAAAATGCAAATATTGGAGCCATCTTCAGCTCCATATTCCAACCGATGGTTTTCCGTACCTAAGAAGAATGGATCTTTACGATTCATTCAAGATCTGCAACCCGTCAATAAAGTCACTATAAGAAATGTTGGATCATGACCAATTGTGGATGAGTTCGCCAAAGCATTTGCAGGAAGGGAAATCTATTCCATGGGAGACTTATATTCAAGCTACGACCAAATTCAATTTGCTTTGGAAAGCCATGACATTACCACAATGAAGACGCCTCTTGGCCTAGTCCGCATGTGTACTCTACCTCAAGGGGCTACAAATTCAGTAGCTCACATGATGAATGCTATGCATAAAGTATTGAGGGATTATATTCCTCAATTGACTCTTCCTTTTCTTGATGATATTCCAATCAAAGGATGTGAAGTTCATGAGAAAAATGAAGAACTCAATGAACTTGGATGTCAAAAGTTTATTTTTGATCATATTAATGATTATGCTCAAATCCTGTCTAAATTAGAAGAAGTTCATCTTACTCTTTCAGGAGTTAAATCTATTTTTGGAGTTGAAGAAGTCCTTGTGGTCGAACATATGTGTGGTCCATATGGTCGAAAGCCTTCTCCATCTAAAATAAATGCAATCAGCAAAATGCAAGAAGAATGTACAAATGTTTCGGAAGTGAGAAGATTTCTTAGTGCATGTGTCTTCTACCTTATTTGGATACCACATTTTGCCCATGTCGCTGAAAATCTTTATCAGCTTCTAAGAAAAGGCCAAAGGTTTCTATGGACAAAAGAACACACTCAGGCTATTCGAAAACTCAAGAAAATGCTGACTTCATCTCCCACTTTAAAGAGGGCTAACTACTCTAATGGACAGCCCATTATACTCACAGTGGACACAAGTCCTATTGGAATAGGATGGGCAGTTGGTCAAGACGACCTTGAAGGCAACAGATATGTAATCCGCTTTGGAGCGAAGGTTCTTAATGAACGACAAAGAATGTATGCTCAAATTAAAAGAGAGCTTTGGGGAGCAGTAACTGCATTAAAATGTGACAGGGAGTACTTCATGGGCGCACATGTTATAGTTGAGACAGATTGCCTTCCACTCTTGGGCATGATAGCCAACTTTTCCACTCCTGACATAGCCATGCTAAGATGGATAGCCTATATTAAATCCTTAAATCCTGATTTGAAACATATTGCAGGTAAAGATAATCCAGTTTGCTGACATGCTTTCACGTGCCAGATATATGGATGAAGAAGAAATGATGGATGAAGAAAAATCAAAGTTTATAAATGATGCTGTTAATGCAGGTACAACAAAAATTACAGCAAGAACAATAGGTTCAGCTGTTAAAACAACTTTTACATCAGCAAGGAAGGATGAATCAACCAAAGAAGGACAATGGATAGCTAGTAAAGAGCATATTCCATGTTTTGTTATGGTTTGTTCACACTTAAAAGAAGAATATTATGCAGATGATTGGCTAAAAATTGGCCAATTTTTGAGCACTATCACAAAGAAGGAAGAATGGATTAATGAAGAGTTCAAGAGAATTAAGAGAAAAGCCTATGGTTTTTTTCTTAAAGATGGCTACCTTTGGAGGCACGCAAAAAAGAAAGGAAGGGCGCCTGTTCGTGTCTTAGGTGACAAAAAGACACAAAGACAGGTCATGCAAGAATTCCATGAAAGCCTATTGGCTGGTCATAGAGGCATATGGGGTACTTTTGCCAAAATGAAAGAGAAATTTTGGTGGCAAAACATGTATAAAGACATTGAGCATTTTGTTGAGTCTTATCATGTTTGTCAAATGTTTTCTATGGTAAAGCATAGAGATGGGCTTCAGCCTACCTATCCTTTATCCATTCATTATAGATGGGTTATTGATTTAGTAACCATGCCTACAAGAATTTGGAACATGAGATATCTAGTACTTGCTAGAGAAGATCTCACAAATCAAGTGGAAGGAAAGGCCTTGACAACAAAATTCACTCATGCTGTTTGTAGATTTTTACTTGAAGAAGTATTTTGTAGGTATGGATGCGTTGCTAAAGTAACTGTTGATAGAGGAGAATTGGATGCCGATGAGGCTTGCCATTTCTTTGCTCAATTGGGAATTAAGCTATCTCTTACTTCAGCCTACAATCCTAAAGGTAATGGTAAGAGTGAAAGAGGTCATCAACCAATTCTTAAAGATTTAGCAAAATGATGCAAAGGAAAGTTGAGGGAATGGCCTAAAATGCTACCATTCGCATTATGGGTTGATAGAACAACCCATAGTGCAGTGACAGGATATATGCCAGCTGAACTCATGTATGGACAGCCACCTATTATGCCTATTGAGGAATCCATTGTCACATGGAGTATCTTGCCTTGGGATGAAGGCATAAACAGGGAAGAATTGTTGTCTTTACGCATAAGGCAACTTGAAAGAAGGCCAGAAGATGTTAAAATAGCCATTGAAAGGCTAAAAATAGCAAGATTAAATAATAAGAAGAGGTTTGACAAGCACCATCGACTCCGTCCAAGAGCTATTCAAGAGAATGACTGGGTTCTTGTTTATGATAACAGCCTAGATAATCAACATAGTGCTCATAGGAAGTTAGCCAAGCGATGGTTTGGACTATATGTTGTAAAAGTAGTACATCATAATGCTACTTACTCTTTGGCTGAAATGGATGGGACCATGATAAAGACTCCAATAGCTGGGAAACGAATCAAACTCTTCAAACGAAGAGAATCTTCAACTTATGAACTTGATGACTTAGATATAAGCCCTCTACTTGAAGACATGCATGAAGAAAAATACTTAGGGAATGAAGATGAAGAAGAAGACCCTCCTTGACCTGTAATCTTATGAAATGGCACATGCCGGAGGATGTGCAGGTTAGGAGGGAGTGAATGTCAAAGAGTCTACTATTCATGATATAAATCATGGGATTCTTATGAACACAGAAGAGTTTCACTGGAAGTTATATGAGATATTTGCATACAAAATTCAGGCATTGTTATTCAATAACCACCTTAGTTATACAAGTTCTTTTGTATTTAGCATATAATTTTCACTTATACCATGTATATTTATGAAAAATAAGTCTATGGAAACCTACAACTTGGACATCTAGAAGTAGTTGACAATCTGTAGAATAAATCACATTAATTCAGGTACAAAAATATGGTCAGAACCCAAGAATGATGCCAAAAACTGTCAAAAGTCCACTAGGTCCACATGGGACTAGAAGTAACTGACTTAAGTGACCAGCAAGTGACCTAGGCTGGTCAAAAAGTGACCAGGGACTGAGCAGAGAGCACCCCGCGTTCTTTGGCGCAAAATGCGGGCTACACTGTCTGAGGCAAACTGGAGAGAGCTGGAGCTATGGTGCATGAAATGGAGCATGCAAACTAAAGATTAACAGGCCCAACTACTGAAGATGTAAACATGGTGAGAGCTCCACTTCTCTACCTCTTTGGTCTGACGAAAATGCATGCTGAAACAGTCTATAAAAGAGGGAAATCTGAGAGAAGGGTATTCAGCCTGCTCTTATGCACGACTTCTCTCATCTTGTTTACCTTATTCTTGGTCCAATGAAGCCCGACTTGTACCCAAGTACTTGAGTGACTTTGGGGCAAGCAAAGGGTGAGGATATTGAAGACTTATGGACCGTTATGGGCTGCAATAACCAGTCATAAACAGGGCAGCCCACTGTTATGATCCATTTTTATAAGGAAACATGGGTTTTTTATGGTTGTAATGGAGGGAAATGACCTCTTTTCTTCAGGACATTGTTCATAGATGATCAAAAGTGCTTCTTCTTGAGTTTATGCACTCATTTTGAACTTGATTATGGGCTCGAATTTTCTGTTTTAAAACAGGGCTGAAGCTAAAATTATACTTTTTCAATTCATTTCATGTATCTTTGGCCCAAATCTTGGATGCATTTGAATCTATCAACAATATACTTGTTCCAAAGGGTTGAAATTCATCTATGTACATGAAATAAATGCCATTAGAGCTTGCATTTGACATTCATAAATTAATTGAGAATCTGAAAATATCCTTTATGAAATGATGTATGTATCCTGAGGCATTTGATGTAATCAAGTTAGTCTTATTCCTTCTGTTCATGTATGCTAAGTACATAGTGAGAAGGCTTGAACTCTTCTTCTGTACCTAAATCATTTCTAAATCCAAGATCTTATTAAACCTCAATCCATTTTTCCTTTCTGAATCTTGAATCCTAAACTCTTCTTCTGCACTAAAAGCCCCGGTGGTAGACCTTCAACTCTTAACGCGACGACAACGGGGACCTGAGAGAACACGTCATATCCATCGGAGTACAGATAGACTTGACTATTTGCTCCAATATGGAAACTCATAGAAAATTGAGAACCGTCACATTTCATTTGGATGTGACTCCGTGTGGACCATTTTCAGCTCGTACCAACTTTGAGCATTCATATGTACTAGAGGTCATCCAAGAAAACCTTCCCTGAGTTCATGACCCTCTGGCAAGAAAGCAGCGTATCCTTGATATACCATCTTCTTTATGGTTCGTGACCTTCAGGAGTCTAACTCTGGCCCACACAATGGACATGCATGATAACCTGAGGTAACCAAACCTGTCCCAACACCTCTATCTAGTGAATACAAACTTGAACGAGCTATGATAGATATTAACAATGAGAACAAAAGCCTACTTACATGAGCACTCTCCGATCTCGAAAAGTCATGCATGGTCCATATGAGAATGGCTCCAATATTGGCAGACCGTCGACCATCATGCTTGCTCATATCTTGTATGGTGACCCCCTCCTCCCACAAAATCTTGAGCTCATCGTCTAATGGACGAAGATACACGTCCATATTTTTGACTTTATAGCGGTCGGGAATGAGCAAGCTAAGGATGAGATGTCCTTTCTTTGTAGAAAGCCATGGAGGGATATTGTACTTGACAAGGACTATAGGCCACACACTGTAAGAAGTTGAGAGCAGACTGAATGGGTTCACGCCATCCATAGCAAGACCAAGCCGAAGATTCCTTTGCTCTCAGACAAAGCTTGGAAAGGTAGAGTCAATGTGGCTCCATGCGCGTGAATCCACTGATATTTGTTGAACTCCATCTATGGACCTATTCTGCACATGCCACATTGTCAAGCTTTCCATGCCAGACATACAAAACATGTGGTTTATGTGGGGAATGAGAGGAAAGTGTCTAAAAACATTTTTAGGAACGGTTTGCCCTTACAAGTCCTGTCGATACCTATGAGCACCACACTTTGGACATGTCTCCATAGTCTCATATTCTCCTCGAAACAATATGCAATCATTGATACATGCATGGATGCTATTGTAGTCCATGCCAAGCTTTCGTAAAACATGTCGCGCATCATCACGAGACTCAGGCATGATATTTGCAAGTGGTAATATATGATATTTCAATAACCTAAAACAAATTCACAAAACACCTTGAAAAAGCAGAAATGTTTTTTATGATAGTACTGAAAAGAAATCAATGAAGCATACATACAAGGTACCTGAACAACTCGGTCACACTCGCATCGCTCCACATGTATTTTGCTTACACACTTAAGAGTGCAAGCAGTGTCCTCAGGCAAGATACTTAGTACCCATCATATAATGGTATAGATGCTTCCTCTCTAAGCGGATCAGAAGTCTCAACATCCATGGGCATCAATGCATCGATCATTGCCTCCATCTCACGCTCCAAGATTGTAGGTAAGTTTGGAAGGCTGCCTGTCTCCTTTGGTATTGACGGTATAGATTGAGTAGTACCTTCCAAGTGTGGTGGATTGGCTCAAGCACTCCATCCATCGCACGCCCATGAACTCTTCTAACTGGATGAAAAGGGTGCACTCCTCCTTGGGACGAGACTGCACATCCTTGGATAGAAAATTTGCCAACCACACCCAATGTTTTTGTATATGGTATTCAATTAGCTTGTGAATACAATGCATGATTGATATACACTTTTCTTATCGTTTGCTCAAAACCTGAGATCGCCTGATCGATGATCTCAGATTGAAGCTCGCCGAAGCGTCATACGTGTTCTATATACAATCGACATTTTCATCTAATTGCTAGCTTACATTGAGAGTAAAAATATGGGACACATTGATTAAGATATGCCTCGTGATCTTGAACATCACAACCTTCATCATTTTCCATTTGGTCTACGTTATGATAAACAATTTCTTTTTTTAATCAATCTTTTTTTCTTTCCTAAATTGTTTGAGAAGGGATTTCTTCTCTTGTAACTCAACAAAATTAACGTATGTAAATTCTCCACCCACCCACAAATTAACGTATGTCGGAGTGTTTCTTATCTCGTGGTATTGCACCAGACCTCACTAGACCTTGCCACCACTCTCTCTTTGTTTTTTATCCATTCATTCTCTTCTCTTCTTCCATCTCTCTCTCTTTTTCTCTTTCTTTATTCTGTTGTTTGTTTATTCCCTCTCTCTCATTCATTCTTTTTCTCTTCCTCTCCCTCTCTCATTTCTTTTAACAAAATATCTCTCTGTCTCTACTACTACCGCTACCGCTACCACTACTGCTACCATTAACAACAAAAGAAGAAGAAAAAAACTACTGCTACTGCTATTGCTATTGCTATTGCTACTGGTACTACTACTGCTACTGCCACTGCTACTGCTACTGCTACTGCTACTGCTACTGCTACTGCTACTGCTGCTACTGCTGCTACTGCTACTGCTACTGCTACTGCTACTGCTACTGCTACTGCTACTGCTACTGCTACTGCTACTGCTACTGCTACTGCTACTGCTACTGCTACTGCTACTACTACTACTACTACTACAAACAAGAAAAGAATAAAAAACTACTACTACTACTACAAACAAGAAAACTAAACAAAAATAAACAAGAAAAGAAAAGAAAAGAAAAGAAAAAAACTACTACTACTACTACTACTACTACTACCATGACTACGACTATGACTGCCACTACCACTACCACAAATCACTATCACTACCATTACTACTACCACTACCACTACCATAAACAAGAGAAGAATAAAAAACAACAACAACAACAACAACAACTACTACTACTACAATAAACAAGAAAATAAGAAAAACTACTACTACTACTACTAGTACAACAACAACAACAACAACAAACAAGAGAACTAAACAACAATAAACAAGAAAAGAAAAAAAACTACTACTACTACTACTACTACTACAAAAAAACAAGAAAACTACTATTACTACTACTAGCACTACTACTACAACCACGACTACGACCACGACTACCACAACAACAACAAACAAGAAAAGAAGAAATTAAACAACAACTACTATTACTATCACTACCACTACCACTAGTACTACTACGACTACCACAACAATAAAAAACAAGAAAATAAGAAATTAAACAATAACTATTACCACTACCGCTACCACTACCACAACAACAACAAACAAGAAAAAAAGAAATGAAGAAATAAAACAGCAACAACAATAACAACAAACTCTCCCTCCCTTCCTCCCTCTCCCTCTCTTTCTCTCTTTCCCTATTATGTTTAATGTTTTCCCCCTCTCTCTCTCGTTCATTCTTTCCTTTTCTCTCTTCCTCTCCCTCTCTCATTTCCTCTCTTTCTCTGTCAATACACATGATTTTTAACAAAAAAAAGTAAAAGAAAACGAGAAAAAACAAAAACAAATTAAGAGGAAACAATGCACTCACTGCAAAGGCCCGAGGATGGATTCAACGGCTCCTCTTCGCGACAACGGCTCCACTTTGCCCTCCATACACTTCCTTCTCTTCTTCGCAAACGACAGTAGCGGTGTGAGAAGCTTTCCTGCTTCATCTTTCTCTCTTTCTCTCCCTCTCCCTCTCAAATGCAAGATGGAGTTTGCTCTCCCTTTCGCTCTCTCTTTCGTTCATTCGCGCAAAATGACGCGCTCGGGTTTTGGCTCGTGTTTTTGCACCTCAGTACCATCTCTATTTGCGTCTAGCGGTGCTTCTAATTTGCATCAAAAAGTGTCATCGCTATGCCTTTGTATCCTTGTAGTGATCCTCCACTCAATTCACTCTGGGTCCACAAGACCAATCCCCATGAAACCCTATCATCATCGACTTCCATGCCTGTTGTCACCCATCGTGTAACCATGTAGATGAAACAAAGAAAAGGAAGACCAAGGAAGCCCAAGTCAAAAAGTGAATGAAGAAGCTCATTCTACTCAGGCAAGCAAAGTGCAAGAGATGGCAACCTGAGAAAAATATGGGGGACCTTCGACTACTTTGGGAGGGTCCTCTCAAGGATGAGGGAGGCCCTGTCAAGGATGAAAGACGCTTTCTCAAGGATGATAGAAAGCACCAAATATTCTAGCAAGGTGCTAAAAAAGGATAGAGATAAGCACCGGATATTCTAGAGCAAGGCTCTCTCAAGGATGAGGGAGAACCTTCGAAGGCTCTCACAAGGAAAGCACGAGCACAATGTAATTCATTTTATAAAAAGTTCATGTTTCTTCTTGTGCAAGGAAAAGGCCAAAACACACTTTTAAAAGGTAGGAACCCTTGAAATTATTTGTAAAAGAGTGCCAAGCTCCCTCCTGTGCAAATTGTAAAGGTTGACAGGTGGTAGGAAGGAAGTTAGGAAGATATGAGGACAATGGGAAAAAGGACCCACATCCAACCATGTAAAAAAGGGGATAAGGGGATGCCCACCCAAAAGGATTTCAAGGTTTTGTATATAAAGTTAAAAAGTGAATGAGGATCCATTCTTTGGTGTGACTCTTGTCTCAATATCGAACTGCAACTTATATCCCAACCTCTTGCTTGCTATGCTATTTTTTCTCCTGCCTAACCTCTTTCATAACATACCTAGGAGGTGGTTGATTTGCAACTTTAGGAGATCCACACTTCTACTTGTCACTCTCTTAGATATCCTTGCATTATCTTCATCTCTCTTCTCTTTCTCTTCCACAAAAATATTTGTGTTTTGCCCTTTTCCTAAATATGAATATGCATCAGCTATTACTGGTGATTCCCAGCGATTTATGTCACGAATCTTTTGCCCTGCATGAGACATCTCACTATCAGTAGCTTTTATCGTTTTAATTTTATGCAAACCATGTGTTCATATTGGAGCCTTTGGAGAACCTACCATCACTTGGCCGCCAGGCATTCTATCCAATTGTAGACCAAAAGTAGTAGCATGTACAGCCACATAGGCATTTTGGATAGCCAAGTCTTCCAACAACTTTTATATACCTCCCTTTCCTAAATTCAAATCAAGAGGAAATCATGTTTCTTGTGTATAGATCTCTCTATCTTTCCAAAAAACAAGTCGTACCAAGGCCTCCTAATAAGCAACACAATCCTTGTCCTTTCTCATCCAATTTTATGACCTTCACTGAAGATCCTACATGCATTTGACCAATTCATCTAATACATCTTTCTCCCTAACATTGGTAACAACACATGTAGCCATAGGATTAGTCATAGTAGTGGATGGCTTAGTGGATATATCAACAGTTTTTCCCATAGTAGTGGGCAAGCTAGATACATACAACCTTTCTCTTCTTCTATGCTTTTTCATCAATGTGTAGTAAACAACTTCCTTAACATGCCTCCACTCTATTTTAAAACTTGTCTCTATAGTCCGATCCTCCAGCAAATCATCAAGCTTCTCTTGAAGCTCAGGATCTACTGCTTGTAGAAACATTTCAATTCTCTGACTTGCAAGAGATTGCTACTCTAGAATATCTAATTTCTCAAACTGACTCTCAAATTCTCTTAATAACTTTGTAGCCACAAGACTCTTATTGGGTTATAGAACCCACTCCTAGAAAGTCTTGTAGGTAATCAAACTAGTATCTTCAATGTAAAATTATTCCTTGAGTGTCTTCTTGAAACCTACCCAATCAACATCTAACATGTATAATTTAGTAACTTAAGCTTTCAATTTATGTATAGTGACCCATACAAAATACTGGCTCCATGCAAGTTCAGCCATCCCAAAGAATTCCATATTTTGAGCTTAGATATGCAAATATGCGGATACATTTCTGCCATTAAGCAACTTCATCTCATATTCTATTGCCAACAGAGCATTGATCACAACAATTTTTGTTTGAGCAGAAGCTTGTATCACCGGTTGTTGTTGTTATATATGCATAAGCATGTTCATATTCTGCACTAATTGTTGCAAAACATCACTAGAAATTGTGCTTGAAGGTTCTCCCATCTTGTCTTTCCTTCTAATGACCTTTCATGTTGGGTTCACCAATGTCGGAGGGGTTTTAGTTTAAAGGTCGTATCCACTGGGAATCAGAGAGAGAAGAAAGTAGAGAATAAGAGATAGAAGAGAAGAAACAGAATAGATAAGAGGTACCCAAGATATAGACAAAGCTCAATGACTCAAAGATCTATATACTGATAGAACTTAAGAAGATGAACAAAATCCTTGTCTAGGACTACTCCAAAGCAATCTCCAAGTAGCATTAGATCTCTTGGAGCTCCGTGGTAGACCAGAACCGTGCATCAAACACTAGTTTCTTTTTTGTTGCTCAAACCAAAAGTCTAATGGTTCCGTTGGCTCTGAAAGGGGGGTGAAACACCAAGATACCTGGTCAGGATTCTTCTAGATTACTCCTTCTCCTAGTTCAGAGTGTTGTTTGCTCCTTGTAAATTGTGATGGCGCATCACACGATTTCACCAGTCCTTATTTTTCATGAAATCTCCAAAACCAGTTGAAAAAGTAACTTACTTTTTTCATTTCACCCTATTCTAGAAGTTTTCTATAACTTTTTAGGATGTTTACAAGAAATAATATCCAAAATATCCAAAATAGGCTAAACTTGTCCAAAAATCTAGTATTTTTGAACCATCCATACTATGGATAGTGACATTAATAACTAATATGGCATTCACTCTCTAGATCAATGAGAAAGCCAGATGACAATGCATTGTAGAATTTTTCACACTATGTCCGCATAGCGGCACGACAACGCTTTGAAAACAACTTCAAAATTAAGCTCTCAAAAAGTGTTTGGATACACAAATACAAATTGTACTGGTAGTATATCTCATTGTAGATCTACTAATAGATTCATGTTTTCTCTTAGTAGTGAAGTTGTTTTGATAGCAAGTGAGGTTTTATAGCTAGAAAATTTATTGGGTAATTTGGATGTGCAAGCAGATGGTATAGTTGGCATTCATTGTGACAACATGAGTAGCATACAATTAGCTAGAAATCCTATGTTCCATATGAGGACAAAACATATTGAAGTGTATTACTAGTTAATGTGAGAGAATGTACTTACAGGTGAGATGGAGCTTCAAATGTTTCAAAGAGTACTTAGAGTTGCAAAGATACAGTCGAGGTTGAGGTGTTGATATGGCGAGCTAAACATGTGTGTATATTGGTGTTGGACCACCTATCTAGATGGTTCTATACATCTACACACTACTTCAGTGGTCATTATGACTCTTACATGGCCACTAACTTATCACTTATTATTTTTGGATTGCTATACCTATCTATAGTTGGTATAGTTATAGTACCAGTTGTTTAGTACAATCCTTTATGCACACTATTTGACCTAGTAGGCCAATTTTGGTTATGTTGTATCTGTACTATATGTACATTAAGCATTCTCTTGTTTGTATATTGTGTGTCTTGCATAAAAGCTCGAGCAAGTCCCCCCACTATGTGATTCATGACACCAATATGCATCATATTAGAATCCATTAGAACTTGTATGCATGTTGATGTATACCACTATGCACTTTCAAGACCTTAGATTCCCACTATCGACAAGGCTTTGTTCCTTCTTTCCTTCCTCTTTTCAATCAGCCACCTACCCTATTTAGAGGGATGATGGGCCAAGCAATCAAGAAGCAAGCACCTCATGGTACACACTAGTGTGCATCCTTGTGCACTTGTGTCCACTCTTTTGCACTATAGAACACTAGCACTTGTCCAACCTCATCTTGTGTGCACTTGAGAGTACCACGAGAGTACCACTATATCCTAGGATCATATCTTGCACTACATCCATAATTCCAAGAACCTCTTGCATTTGCACTCTCTATACATTTGCACATTCACATGCATCCTAGGATTCTTCATCGTGCCTTGTACCTTGCACTAGTGCACTACCACAACTACACTTGCAATCTAACTGTACCCTACCACACTTTGCATTGAGACACTATGTTCTAGCTAATCCTAGTGCATATATAAGGTGCTTCTCTCTCTTTTAATATCAACCCATGCTCACTTTGTTTACAAAGGAGGTTGAAGGGGAAGTAGGGAAAGTGTGGCTTAACACCATATTAGAGAATTTGGGAATCTCCTAAGTCCCTCTTTCAAATAAGGGGTAAAGATTTGGCCATGTGGCTAAATCTTAACCCATGTTGCTTCAAAGTGGGACTAAGAAAGACAACCTATATAGTAATTAGGGTAGACTCCACTTTCAAGTAAGGGGACAAGATTTGACCATGTGTCCAAATATTCACTATATTGGGAATTCCCAAACTATATGAGAATTCTTGAATTCCCTAATATAGTATTGCTTTGTATATGTGGTTGCCTCATATAGTAACACTATCTTTCATACTCACAACTTAGGTAAGTTACTCACGAATATGTGTGGGCATCACGTGGATTCAAAATAAAGTATTTTTAACATACCATTTTTATACATTTTTTACATACAAAAGGGTGTAATATAAAGGGGCTATTTATAGATTGAATAGATAAGGGTTATGTTTTATTCAAGAAATTTTTACAGATAAGGATATTTATAAATAGCTTGAATTCAAGTGATGTATAGGACATACATATAGTAACTTTCCCAAGACTCACAATCACTTGAGTGCACTTGAGTGTACATACATGTAATGAAGCAAAAAAGCCACATTAGTTTGTTTACCTTTACTAAAATAAAACCATGTAAATACCTTAGTCATGACAGTACTAGGTTTACTATAAAAGGCAAGAGCTAATGTGGAGGGACTTTATGACACACTAATTTCTTGGAGATTTCTTGTTCATCACTATCTTGGGGTGAGTACCAAGATTTATTTCTATTGTATCTTGATTTCAACTTCCATGGCTACAATGTGCTATGGTATAATGGAAGATGAATATGGTGTAGCCTTGAATGAAGCATTTCATGTTATTTCTTGTTTTTTCCTAGTTTAGTTCATAAGATTTTCTATTGATTTTCATGGTATAATAGGCCTTCATTATATTGGTATCAGAGCATAGGTTTATATCTTGTTAGAAGTCATTTTCATGCATTAGATCTAGTTGTAGTGAATAGGGAGGGAAAACTGTAGTTTAAATTTAGTCACAAGATTTAATTCCTTCATAACCATCGTTAGACATGGAGATCTTGCACAAAAGGCGACCAAGATGGAGATCATGATAAAAATTTTAACCAAAATTTACGGTAATAAGGACAAAATGAAGGCTATAGTCTTTAATGGAGACCAAACTTGAGTTACTTTTTGGAAGACATGGTTTCTTCTCTTTCTTCAAGCTGTCTTTCATGGATTCCATGGATAAACCCTACTCCTACCTTAATTCTATGGCTTCTACCTTGCAAAGGCATTCCATAACAAGCTCCTTTATCGACTCAACTTGCCTACAAGCACCATTTATGGTGATTTTGCTTTAACTATGATAACCTTGCCATCAAGGTTGGACTAATTGAGAGGGTGGATCAGTCACCAATAAGTTTGCATTCAAGTATTCCTTCTCGAACTTGTTGGCACAACTCTCTCATGTGAGCCATCACCCTCCTCCCCTCATCATTCATGATGATGGCTCCTGACCTATCATTGACTAGACATGCATATCCCCTTGGGGTCGGCCTAAGATGGGTCCTCTCCCATCTGCATCCATGCTCCTGAGCATATCTAGGTGTGCATCCGTTGTATCGACCGGGGTAATATCTCTCGGAGTAGCACCTATCATTGAGCACGCACATTTATTGCACGCACGATATTTGGGATATTCATCGCCAAGTTAGAAACCTATTTGCATTTCTTATTGCCTGCCACAATGGTATCTCAAATGTTTACAATGAGATACATACCTATTCCTGTTAGCACAAGACGTGGTAGCTCATAGGGGTGTGATACTTGCTATAGAGCTTTCAAGGGCATTAGATTAGCACAAGAACTAGTAGTTCACAGGGGTGTGTTGCTTGCTATGGAGCTTTCAAGTCAGAACAAGAACTAGTAGTTTACAGGGGTGTGCTGCTTGCTGTAGAGCTTTCAAGGGCATTAGACATGCTGCTCTCCATTCAACACATTTTGCGTTGATTAGGATTGCAATCTTCATCAATCCTAAATCTCAAATGAAAGAGCATGAGACTTGCTTTTCATTCAATACATTTTGCATTGATTAAGATTGCAATCTTCATCAATCCTAAATCTCAAATGGCAAGAGCATCACGTGCATTTCATTCAATGCATTTTGCATTGATTAGGATTGCAATCTTCATCATTCCTATATCTCCAATGGCACCTTCAATGTCCTTCTAATTTCTCATTCATGTTTCATATTTGTTTGAGTGTTCCTATATTTCAAACGACACCTTCAACGGCCTTCTAATTTATCATTGATGTTTCATTTTGTTCATTCGGGTTTCCATCTTCTTTCAGTTTTTTTTAGATCAACATTTGTCTATCCATTTATCTCCATCATCCTCCTCTTCTTCATGTGACACTGAGTTCTAGCAATTCAAGGATCAAGGGCTTGGATTGTTTGTGATTTTTGTAAATTTTCAACCTCGTAGCTATGGCACAACACGTTTCTTTCTAAAATTTATGTGTGGTAATAAGCCATAGTTGGCAGGTCATTCACCCTTTAGAGTAGCAGATAAGCCTTTCAGCATGCCTGAATTCATCACAGAATACACTTCTAAAGTTCAGTCACCTTTTTGAGCAAAAGATTAGCCTCCCGGCATGCTTGCATTTGTCAGAGAACATGGACACTGTTGTCACTGCTGTCTGGCAAGATGTAGGAGCATGAATCATCACACCACCTATTGTTGCTGAAAATTATTATGACTAAGATACCAATTCACCAACAAAAATCTTCTTGATCCTAGCAAGACCATATTTCAGAAGTTGCATTGCTATTTTTGGAAAGTTTTACTACTCTTCTTTAGGACATTCATCTTACATTCATCAATCATGTGTCCATTGAACATATGCTTTTCTTGAAGAACTCTGTAACAAATCTTGGATCTACAAAGGCCACAAATTCAAAGCCTCTAGCCCTTCTTCTAACTCTATCTTTCATGATGATAGACTCTGCAACCTAGTCATATGGACAGCATAGGCCTTCATTACATTTTTGGCTACATTCAACAAATCTTGGTTCAATCGAGTACCTATGGAGATTGAAGGAGAAGAACATGTTGCAAGGCTGAAATCCAACATGGAGCAAGATTATAATGCAGAATCTTGGTCAATTTGAGGTTGAGTTGAAGCCAATCTTGTCAAAGAGTTCTTCATCAACAATATTCTTCAACCCTAAGTGCAAGAGGTTCTTGAAATATCATATTACTAAGCTTATCCAATTGATGAAGGAGAGGTTAAATTGGTAAGAAATTTTTCCATATCCCTAAATGCATTACAAGATCATTCCCTATAGCTTTCATAGATGGTAATGATTACCAAACCACTCTGATTTCATTGTTATAATCATACTTTAGCTTCCAAATTTCTCATCTATTCCTCTCTAACCTTGACACTGCCTTATTTGATTCGTGTTTCAAATGTCACGAGAAAATTTGTGTTGTTCAGTCACATCAACTATCCCAAAACCTATTCATGAGGAGAAGTTGAATAATAAAGACCATGTCATGGTCAAGCAACTTGGGGTAATACTTCTCATGGGAAGCACCATTATAATGGACATGGTGATGTCAATTCAGCCCCAAATTCTTATGGGCAACAATACCATGTCAACAATAATCATGCTTACACAATCAACCTTCTAAGAAAAGTTCTCATTCTAATCACTTTTCGCCTCATCAAATTAGTGGGAAGCAACCACAACTAAATGCCACAATAAATATTCAATCTCCTATGTATGGACAACATCAAGGAGTATATGGATAACCGCGTGACGTCATTGGTAATTTCTTCTCTCAGCACAAGGACAATATAATCAACTACATGGATTTGGAAACCCTGATGGATAGCAACAACCTTATGCTCATGGAACATGGAGCAATGATACTCAATGGCGAAATTCATTTGGTGCAAATCCTTATGGGCAGCAACACTATAATGGTCAACCTCATTAATTTGAGAGGGAATACAAGGAGAAGATTACCATTTCTAATTTCAAGGGCGATAATCCATCCCCAACTAAATTAGAAGAATGGTTTGGAAAACTCAATATGTATTTCTATTTTTATCCTAGACTACAATTGCGAAGGTCAAGTTTGCAGCCCTACACTTGGAGGGTTATGCACACATTTGGTGGTGGCACATGTAAAGGATCGATCATGAGTTCCTGACATGGGAAGCATTAAAAAGAGCAATGATTAAAGTATTTGTATCACCTATTGAAAAAGAGAGGCTAGAAAAGAACTGGTATGCTCTTGAACAAAGGGTATTATCGGTTAGAGACTATTCTAATGAGTTCCTTAACCTCTCTATGTATGTGGATAGGGTATCTGACAATGCCAAGTTGAATAGATACATATTTGGGCTTGAATCTTCTCTATCTTTAGAGGTGGGAGCCATGAAACCTTTCTCCTTACAAGTAGGTATACAATTGGCTGAAGAGTATGGTCAAACGTATAAGAATTTTTTGCCAAGAATAGAGCGTCATTTTCAATCAAACCAGACCACTAGGACAACTGCTATCTTGGGTATTTCTCTTTTCATCTATACGTTGAGTTCGAAGATGTTTACCCTCACACCAAATAGCATTGAATAATGTGCACTAGTAGTAAAAGATTAAGATCAAACATGTCAATTTATTATATAAAATATAACTAGAAACAAATTAATTGATAGTATGTCTCACCTCTGATAAGCAACCTCGTGCGTATTCCCACTATTCTTGAGATATATTAATTCCCTCGTCTTTTTCCATTCTCTCCATTTCCTCATGTAACCAATCTATATCAATATGACGTGGGAGAGCATTTAAATGATCTAGAAATGAGACATTACGTCCATATCTGGTGTGAAATGCTTGTCTTTTGCTTTTTCTTCTTGCCCTTGCTTCATTATATAGTGTCACCCATTTGCTCATTACATCACTATTGAGCACACAAAAACTATTTAACTTATGAAGTTCTTCTTTTGTTAGCACTTTACTCCTTCCTTTTCCTTGAGGTATTATAGAGGTCATCCTCAAGTCTTCATCATCTTTCCATAGTCGTGGTTGAGAGGGGTCCACTTCAGCAAGATATTCAGAGATATAAACAAGGGATGATTGCACTAATCAACCCTCAGCCATGATTCCCTCAGGCCGTGCTTTTTGCCTCACAAAATCTTTCAAGGTTTTCATGAAGCGCTCAAGAAAAAACATCCACCTTGCATGAACCACCCCACAAAGTGCAATCTCATCAATCAAATGTACGAGTAAATGTAATTGAGTAGTCAAAATGGAGCGAGGAAAATTTTCCTCCACCAAACAAACCACCTCAATAGATAATACTCGACCATCTTGCAATGTGTTTGGATCAATTTCCTTCGAGCTAATGTATCTGTCAGGATGTATTTGACAATTGTTTATTTTTGTGTAGAAATTCAAAGAGGTTCACTACATGATGTATGCAATATATAATGAAAAAATACAATGTATACACACCTCACAAGCTCTCCCATCTTGTAAATGATATCACATACATCTTTGAATACACAATGGGATATTCTAGTAGGAAGTACGAACTGAATGTAAATAATATTCATAGATCAAATGATTAGTTGAGGAAAATTTCATTATACCCCAAAGTTTACACATAGTTACTCTACTAATTACTATATTCATGGTTAGAGATACCCTTACTTGAATCATTTTGTGCCAATCGTGGGACTTCAAACCAGATAGTTGCTCCACACCTCTTTTCTTTTTCTTTATGAAGGCTCCCTTGAGACATCTCATACATCTTGTGGGTAATCGAAAGCTACATATCTGTTCCTTTACTATTTTTTCCTCGTTCTTTGATAGCATCCAAGGTGCAGGGGGTAGCTCAATCTTTCCTCTGGGTCCAATGCATGGCCAGGCTCGTCTCATGCGACCAATGTTACGTAAATCCTCCCTTACATTTACTGAATCACAAGCCCCTATCAAGTGATCCCATAATGTAGATACAATATTTTTGAATATGTGCATGGGGTCCAATAGGTGATTGATCTTGAGTTCAGTCCAATACGAAAGACAAAAAAATATAGAGAACCTAACAAACAAACAATATATTATGTAAGCAATTCATCATGCTAAATACTTTAAAGTCAATCGAGAGAAATATACTTTTTACTGACTCATGCCGAGTGGAGGGTGGCTGTCGGTATTAATCCATCTCTCCTTCCAATCTTGAATGGTTAGATTGTGGAGTCATTCCATTAGTAGGGAGAACATATTTGGGATGGTCAATAGGAAGAAATCGATGATGATTCTCATAGATAACCTTCTTTAAACGTGCCGGCCTAGAGGAAACTAGAGAGGGACCACAAATAGGATATGCACGATATTCTAATGTGGTTAAACCTGAACAAACAAGTGAATTAATAACATGAAATTGATTCAAGTCTTGAATTTCAAATATAGAGTTATATACATGTACCTGAACACTCTCCATATCCTGGAAAGCCATGCATGGTCCACAACAACATGGCCTTCAAAGTGAAATCTCTAGTAAATGCAGATGCGCTTGTATCTTGCACCTCAATACCTTCCCATAACATTTCTAACTCTTCAATCAAAGGCTCTAAGTAAATATCCATGTTTTTTACCTTATTATTTTTAGGAATCAAAAGAGACAACATTACATATCCCTTTTTAATTGCCATGGATGGAGGAATATTAAAGTTCACCAATACCACTGGCCATACACTATATGATGTGCTTTTGATGCCAAATGGATTGATTCCATCCATATCTAAACCAAATCTCAAATTTCTTGGCTCTTCTTTGAAAACGGGCCACAAATTGTCTATATGTTGCCATGCCGATGTATCTGCAGGGATCCTCCATTTTCCATCACTTGAATGATGACTAGCATGCCATGAGCTTTCCAATAGACTTACACTTGAACATAAGATGAATACGTGGAATTATTAGAAAATTTCGCAAAACCTTACGAGGAACATCCATTGACTTCATCTCCACTTCGTATCTTGATTCACCACAAACAGGACACTCTCGTACGAACTCATGAATCCCACAAAATAAGACACAATCATTGACACATGCATGGATCTTGACATAATCGAGGCCTCCCAGAGATGTCAATTAATGTATTGCTTGCTCTCTCTTAGTTGGCAATTTGTTTCCTTTTGGAAGCATTTGTGATAATAACCTATATATATTTTTAAAAGTGAGTTAAAATACCACCAATATATATTTGTGTCTGATTTCAAAATAGAACAATTAATATTATGATTCATAAGGAAAACTGAATTGATACCTACTTAAATAACATATTCAAACTGACATTACTCCATCCATAAATTGTTTGCAAGTTAAGTATCTCGAGGGACGCACGAAGAATGGAGTACGTACAACCTTCATACAACGGAGTAGATGATGCTACGTATAGTGGGTCATCTGGCTTCGTCGAGTGACCTTCTCCCCGAACCGGTTGCAAAAATAGATCGTGTACCATGTTGTCCAAAATCTCATCCTCTATAACTTGATGGGGCATTTCATGAGGGCTACTCTCATGATCGTCAGTCTCCACTCTTCTTGAAGACTCTGCCTCCTCGCGTCGACGTTTTGCAGCCTCTCGATGCTCGGGAGGGAGCATTTGAGGATGTGGCACCACATCCTGCTCAACCACAAAAGGGAGTTACATGTATGTTGATATATATTTCAAAAATAGACTAGCAATCTTAGTGTTAAAAACAATGAATACCGGTGATTTTTCTTGGTCCCATTCTCCATACATGCTGAGGTGTGACATTGCAACTCAACGTGCTGGAAAAATACACCCTCGACAATGATCACACATGCATTTAATTTTTCATCATAGCCATGCATCTCGATTATTAAGACGTAATGTTTCATCCTCACTTGAGGATGTGCTCGTTGACTCATCAACATGCACCGCACTAGGTGATGACGATGACATGATTAAACCTAATTCATGATAACATCAATTGTTATTAATATATTTAGATAAAAACTTCAAGGCGTATTAATTATTCTAAGATATTCAATTTTAAATACACAAAACTTATCATAAATACATAAAAACTTACTATCAAAACTTATCTTAAATACAAAAACTTATGATAAAAACGCAAGCACGCTAAATGCGTGTCTATGCCTGTGTCTATCTGTGCATCTAAGTATGCGTCTATTAGCATGTTTACATAAAATTAGATGTGCATATAAATGCAAAAATAGACGCAAACATCAAAATTTAAAAGATACAAGTGATTTCTTTTCAAAATGCGCCTTTTCTGTGTTTTTTGCACGTTGTGGAGCTCGTGTTCAGCCGACATGCAGTCTACCTCCACTAGTCTCTTCATGACTCACCTATTCTTTCACTTCAAAGAGACAAGAAGAGAAAGAAGACAGCTAAAGAGAAGAAAGCCAAGGAGAGGAAGAAAGAGAGAACAAAAGAGAGGAGAACAAGAGGAACAAGAGGCAAAGAGAGGAGACAACAAGCAGCAAGCATCAAGGGAGAACAACTCACCAAGGAGAGGAGGTATAAAGATTGTTTCATTTACTTCAAGAATCAGAAAAGAGGCTTGTGGAAGGAGGTGCTGAGGGCAGTCCATAGGAGGTACCCAAATCCTGAGGGTCAGCGATTCTTGGATAATTGGGGACGCACAAAAGTGAGGGATTTTCTTCACAACAAAAGATCCCACCTCATGACACGCGCCAAGGAGTCACTGCGGAAACAAGAGGAGGGGCGTGGAGCCTATAGCCAGCCACCTATGTGCCACCGCATAGAGTGAAAGAAAGCCAAGAAGAAAGCAGCAGAGAAAGTGAAGAGTCGCCAGCACGCAGAGGCACGACGTATCCAAATGGAAACTATGGGATTGTCGCATTACGGATCGGGCAGCAGAGAGTTGTGGGAGGCAGAGTTTGTAAGTATATTTTGATTTCTAGTTTTTTAAAATTTATATTTTTTTAATTATTTATATAATTCATTCTAATACATTGTGTCTCATAATTGTTTGTATATCATAATTGTTTTGCAGACTACTATCGTTGGTAGAATGCCAACTCCTAGAAAGGTAGGTTACCATCGAGGCCATAACCGCAAAGCCACATGGCTTCACTTCTATAAGGAGGGTCTCATCACTGAGGAGCAATGCAACCGGGCTATGAGGATTCGACAGCTAGAGGAGGTATGTTTTTCTTACTTTCCTATTAAAAGTATGGCTAATTATAACTTTTTCTTTGCAATTGTATGTAAGCAACCTTGATCTTTTGTGTGTGTAGGCGAACCCTGATGTGGAGGATAGTGAGGAGGGGGATAGCGACACTAGTAGTGATGGTGGTGCTAGCAAAGATGTTTTTTCTTTAGATTCGTAGAGGAGTACCATGCCTCCTCTATGGCCTTGTTTCCTTGTTTTTCTATTATCTATCTTTGATCCTACTGCTTGCGGCCACATTTTAGGTCGCAAGCACTTAAACTCCTCATGTAAATGCATTTTATATATAATGAATAGATGGATTTTTGTTTTCAATGCTCGTGCCTTCAGATCCATTGTGTTTTTCCCAAATGCAGAATTTGATGTATGGGAGGGGGAAAAATGCTCTCTTGTTTTTTTTTTCCAATTCTGTGCTTCGGGTCTATTTGCGTGTCTAAATTGCAAAAAATGCGCATCTATACTCGCGTCTAGAATGCAGAGTACACGCGTCCATAGACGCGCTATATAATTTAAATTAATAAAAAGAAATTAAATATCTTTTTTTAAAAAAAGAAGATTCTTGGTTTTGCGGTCACGTCTACTGGTGTATGTAAAAGCGCGTCTATGCACGTGTCTATGTGCCCATCTAATCTTCCATGTAGATGCGCTTGTAGATGCACAAAAGAAATTAAATAAATAATAATTTTGGTTTTTGTCTATGCATTTATTTATGCGTGTATATGTGCGTCTAAAGCGAATCTATTGGTGCGTGTGGTTTTCCTTATATACGCGACTATAGACGCGAAATGGTACACATGCATTTAAACGGGCTTATAGATGCACCCGTAAGATTTTCTCTTAATTCAAAAATCGCGTCTAACAGCGCGTCTAAGAGGCCTTTTGTTGTAGTGATCTATAGCTCATGCTTGGATTCGTGAAGTGCACATCCTCTTCTTTTTTGGTCTTGTGATTTATGTAGGCATTTTCTATGCACTATGTTTTTATCATCTTTTGTATCTTGCCATGATTCCATGAACACTTTCATTAAGTGATATTTTATTTATTTTATGTATCAGTCTTGTGGGTTCAAGTACATTTTTCTTTCATTTTGATGACCATTGTACACTTTACATGTAATCCATTTGTAGAATGTAAATACAACACATAGTGCTACATGCTGCCCTGCCACAATTTTTTTTTCTCTGTAACCGTCATTATTAGCATCGCAAATTTATTACACGTCTCACTATTGAGGTCACAATTTGTGTCATAAACCGTTGCTATTGACGTCGCTCTTTGTGTTTTTATTTGTGTCATAAATGCGATGCAAATAGCGATGCCAATAGCGATGGTTTTATGGAGATGCTAATACCGATGTGTTTAGCGATGACGGGGGTAGTTTTTTTTGTGAAGATTTTGGTCACTTTGAAGATCCGTATGAGATCTGTGTCTTATAGTGATTATTGTGGCAGCATGCTCCTCCATCAAATATTCTTCTTGTATGTCATTTATCCAATCCTTACATATAGTAGAGATGATAGATACATTGCAAGCCCACATCCTAGAGAGCGCATCCACCACTATATTGTCTTTTCTAGCCCTATATGCAATTTCAAAATCATAAGATTGGAGGGCTGCCAACCATCTTCTTTGTTTAGGAGACAAATTGGGCTGAGAAAGAAAATACTTAAACACCCTATGATCACTTTTCACCTTAAAGTGACTCCCATAAAGATAATGATGCAACTTTTTCATTGTATGTAATATAGCCAACATCTCTTGCTCATATACATGCATTTTCCTTTCTTTCTCATCAAATTTTTTTCTTTCATAGGCTATAACACCATGTTCTTGGGCCAAAACAGCCCCCAATCCTCTTTCACTAGCATCCACATAGATAGTAAAGACCTTAGAGAAGTCTAGGCAGTAGACCAATATAGGTATTGAAATGAGGAGTTGCTTTAGCTTATTGAAGATTTTGTTGCCTATTTCATCCCAAAAGAAAGCTTCTTTCTTTAATCTATCAGTCCATGAGGCAGCCACATGTGCATAATTCTTTATGAACCTCCGATAGAAAGAAGATAAGCCAAGAAATCCCCTCAATGATGTAGTATTTATCAGTGTAGACTAATCCTTACTACATCGGACTTTCTTTGGATCAACCTTGATACCATTTTTCCCAATAATGTGCCTCAAATGCTCTACCTCTTTAGTCATAAATGTGCATTTAGATGCTTTCGCAAACAATTTGTGCTTCCTAAGGATATCAAACACCTCTTTACATGCTATAATGCTCTTTTTTACTTTTACTATATATCAATATATCATCAAAGAAGACTATCTTAAACAACAGTGGCTGAAGTATTTTATTCATCAATGCTTGAAATGTGGTTGAAGCATTCGAAAGACCGAAGGTCATAACCAAAAAATGATATAGTCCCCTTTCAGTCCTCCCAAAAGTTGTTTTGTATTCGTCTCCCTCCTTTGTACGTATTTGGTGGTATCCCAAGGATCGCAAATAGATCTTTGAAAAGACCTTGGCATCCTTCAACTCATCCAAGAGATAATCAATTCTTAGTATTAGATACCTATTCTTGATTGTTGCCTTATTCAAATCATGAGAATCTATGCAGATATGGGATGATCCATCCTTCTTCTTCACCAAAAGAATAGGAGAAGCTAATGGAGATTGACTTGGTTATATGAGACCCATCTCAAGTAATTCCTTTAATTGGTGCTCAACTTCTTCCCTCTTCACCTTTGAGAGCTGATATGGAGGCTTATTGATAAGCTTGGTATTTAGAAGCAAGTGAATGGGATGATCCACTTTATGTTTAGGAGGAAGAGAAGAGGGAGGATGAAATAGATCGTCACAGTCTTCCAACAATTTGCAAAGGCAAGGATCCATGTCCTTGGAATGTAAAGAGGGCTGATCGACATCAATCTTAGACAAGAGAAGGGTGAATATACATGCTTTAACATTTATTTACCTCTGAATCTTCTTGGAACCGATCACCTCTAGCTTTTGAGCTAAGTATCACATCAATGGGGCCCATCTCTAAGGCAATAAGACTCACCAAAGTGGTACATAATGAAGATAAAGTGATAGAAACATTAGAACAAATCTTATTATTGCTCTCATAAGCTCTGTTTTCCACTTGAATCCGTAGAGAGGAATGCATTTCTTGAGTGCTCAACTTCGGCTCATCAATAGAATTTATATTTATGAGGCTATGAGTAGTCTCGGTTTCAATAAGAATGTGAGATATTCTTCTATTGATGTAACCTCTAAGGTTGGCGTAGAGTATTATCCCCTTTAGAGCCATTCCTTGCATCATGTGAAATATAGCATAGTCTCAAGGAATCTAGATAATCCATATAATATCCACTCGAGTCAAATGGAAAACCATCCATGGGATCATAAAATTCCTCATGGTTGTCTTCTTCATGGTCATGCATCTCTTCAAGAGTGGATGGGCTCTGAAGCTAAAATACATTGCCTTCAATTGGTTCAGCATTTGAATCTTCCTCAAAGATCATACTCACCTTGACATTCTTGGCTTTGCATTTTTCCTTATGGTTGGGTGACCATTTCTCACCACATTTGAAGCATAGTCCTTTAGCATACATGTCATGTATATTGTCATTAGAAACATGTTTGCGTTGCACCAAATGAGCTGGAGTTTTTCCACTAGTTTAAGTCATGTTTTCACTTGATCTATTTTCAACATTAAACCTGAAATCAGTACCCTGTTTTGAACCATAAACTATAGGAAATTAAGGGATCTTACCATATGTATTTGATTGCTTTCCTCCATGCTGAAAATCAATCTTTGTTTATCCAAAATTAGTGTTAGAGAGTGAACTAGAGAGAGAGAAAGAGGAGAGAGAATACTGCACAAGAGAGAGAAAGACTGCAGGAAGAGAGAAAAGAAGAGTGACGAGGAGAGAGAAAGACTAGATTTGGAGAGAGAAAGACAGGAAAGAAGGAGAAGCCATAGAAGTTGTGAGCAAGATGGGAAAGAAGGAATGTAATTATATTTGTAATATTTCCAATTCTCTCACATTCAATTTTCGATTCCTCCCACGTTCTTCACAAGAACTTCCTCTTAGTAGGAGGTCATGAAGATAAAAATTTGAAATTATGGAAAAAAAAATTAATTATTCCCTCCTTCCCCCAGCCGACTGTCGTGCTGGGGGAGAGAGAGGGAATGCGAGATGACTAAGCATCCTTGTTGGATGCCACAGGGGGGGTGAAACCATGCAGGATGCCACGTGGGGGAGGGAGGATCCCCTCCCCTCACCTATATAAACCTTGTGGGAGGAAGTGAGAAAGAGAGAGGATAGTGGGAGCCATCACACTACTGACGATCCATAGAGAGGAGGAGGCAATAATCACCGTGGCGGACTCCACCGTTGAGAGTGGAGGGAAGAAGACGCCGAAGATCGTCATCCGCTGTCGTGCAGGATACTACCGCTGCCGCCGATGAATCCTATATCTGTGCCTCCATCCCCTTATCCACATGGGCTTCTACAATCTCCAGAAGCTTTAGAAGCTTCTTAGGAAGCTTCTAAAGCCTCCTTGGAAGCCCCCCTTCTTGTGGGCTTCCTTGAAGGGTCTTCATGTGGGTTTAATAACCCCCCCTCCCCCCCGGAATCCAAAAGCCCCCTATTGTGGTTCTTATACCCCCTGCCCCCCGGGATTTTTCCACCCATTTCCTTGCAAATTCCACCTAACCCCCTTTCCATGAGGTTCCCTACAAGTCCTCAAAGCCCTTCTTGTGGATTTTCCCTCCCCTAACCAGTTTTAAAGCCTTTCATAGCATTCTCCTAAGGCTATTTGACCTGGGTTCCTTTTAAATCCTCCCCACACAAATAGCCATTTTAGAAATTCCTGTGGATTTTCCGCTGTCCCCCCCCCCCCCCCCCCCCATGTCATCTTAAAGACCCTTCCTAGGGACTTTTATAAACCCTTTCAAAAGGGGTCTTTATAACCCAGATTTCTAAACTACCTTTTCCCGCTTTTTCATACCACAAAGCTATTTTCTTTTCCCCTTTCCATGTAGACAATTTGCACCCTTGGAGCTTCTACGTAAGGAAGGAAAAATTCATAAGTTCCATTTCTAAGGATCGATTCTGAAGGACGGTGGAATCACAAAGGGAGTTTCGCGTGCAAAGGAGACAGCCAACATCATAAATCTACATCCAAGGCAGAAAGGACGAATTCACAATGGCTCCTAAGAAAGCACAAGGTGCAACCGCATGTGGATCTTTCACCACAAGTCCAAGTTCTTCTACCTAAATTTGATTAACGTCATAATATTTCAATTATGCATGGATCATTTGAGGAATAAGAATACATGTTTTTTCAATTGGAAATACTTTGGCTAATAGATCACAATTGAGGGATTCAGTCATTAGTATTTTTTTCAATAAAACGAACAAAATAAAATGAGCATAAGATTCCTATGCATTTCTAGCAAGTGGTTTTTATGCATTGCAAAGAAATGAAATTAGATTAATTAAAACGGAATTATGATAGCACACTTTGATTAAGCATGGAAGAAATAAACCGCATATCGCATTATTGAACATCTTTTTCGAAATGATTCTTAAAGAAAGTTACTAGCAACTGTAGGAAATTGCTAGGGCTGCATGAAGAAGATTTAACTCTAGGCAAGTGGCCTAAAAACTCAAATCAACAAAAGGTTGTGTAAGTTCTGCATACGACAAGTTCATTCAGAAATGAAAGTAGAAAAAGGCTGCTTGTTTAAACATAAAATCCTAAAGATTAGTAGCATGAATCTTGTTGCATGTTATAGGATGATAAATTGGAATTATGCTATAACTTAACCCATGCTTTGACCTTAACCCGAGAAGTTAGGGTTTGTAAAACAACTTATATGTAGGTAATGAATCATGTGGTTACAAAAATGGTAGAGTAATTATCTTCAAGAATAGACAAGTTAAATTGGTTTAAACCTAAACACCTAAAAACCGCGAGGGACTCGTTTAGAAAGGGTTAATTCAATGCAACATATCCCAAATAGCTAACTAGTATTTATGTAACGTGTCCCCTAGTATCATCCAGGACATGTCTTAGCAGTCCATCGGAAAGGATTTCTAGAAAGCTCCGCCCGGCACTCCCATGGAATGTTATGGGTTTTGCGATCTAGTTCTTCCCGCGTCTGCCACGTAGCGGAAGTATCCTGGCCGTTCCCACTTAGAATCGACCGGAATTAGGGTTTTCCTAATGGGTCATTGGCTAATAGCAACTAGCGTCAGACCCGAGCGAACTACTTTACGTAGAAACGCCAAGTCCGAAGCGGATTCACGCTGCACTTGGTTCAAGGAGAATGGGAAACGAGAGGGAATGCAAAGCTCAACCTCTCTGCCATAAGGCATAGTCCCATTCCGTTCCCCTAAAACAGCGTAGATCGGGTAAGACGTAACTCTAGGTCATCGTTCTCGTTATTCCTTTTTGATGATGATGATCATTCCGCTGTTCTTCGAGATTTTTGAGAAAAGTTCCCGGCTAACCGGGACCACCCAACCGTAGGACGGACCCATGGCCCATCCTCCGCACTTTCCTCGGTTTGTTTTAGTTATGTAATTATCTAACACATTAATTTGACATATAACAATCAGCTTCTTTAATTAACCTTGTTAAGCACTGGTTTCTTCACGTAATCTTATCACGTGACATAGAAAAACAACATCAAGCAAGTTCTTTTAACATTTCATCATTTTATCTTTGAAATACAAGGAGTTCCGCCCGTAGGCTTTTCCATAATCTGCCCTAAGGCTAACAAGTAATCTCCAGGGATCACTATTCCAAGCTTTCGCCCGTCAACTAGTATGCGGGCCTCGAGATCCAATCCCGAGTCACGTTAGCCTCTTGTGCAGGACCCGAAAGGCGAGGGATTTACGGCCAGAGCCCCCCTGGCACCCAAGCATCCTTCTGCTCCAAGTAGAACTCAATGGAGAGACCTCTCGCGGCAGGTTCGGTCCACGTTCCCGGCGCGGTCAAACAACCCCCTTGGTTAGGGTCAGGCAGGCAGTCGGGGGTAACTGAAGCTGTCTCCCTTCAGGCCTTTAACCTGAAGTATAGGTACTTATTTAATTTGTAATTCATAATTCAAACAGAGCCCTAAAATTTCTAGCAAGCACAAACATTTCCATTAACCAACCCAGTTGTATGGCAAACTGCTAAGGAAGTGTTCTTTCCTTTTTGAGTGTATCAGCACTCGTTTCCAAGGTGTCTTATAACTTGGCAAGATCTCTTACATTCCGGTGTAGGGCATAACCAACTTGGTTAACCTAAGATACCTTAGATATGCTAGTTTCTGGTTTACAACTTTCCTTATTTAGAAGGATATCCAAAAAAAAAACGTCTTTTTGCAAGATAACTTGCGTAAGGATCTGCCGTCCTTGATGAGGGTTTTTCCCTTTTCTCCTTGTGAATTGATCACAAAAATGATTTCATACATGTTGCGCAAGTCCGGCGATGGAATAATCTGTTTAGATTCCTTAAGCTGGCGTATGTCAGGCCTAGGGTTTCTTCATTTAAGAACCTTAGGGACAAACCCTAGTTTCTTATCTTTATGAATTTATTGTCCCTACAGTAAGGAAAGTAGTCAAGTGTTTAGGGTATGAATGTTTCTATGTTTAGATTGGTTCGGTTATCTTTTGGAAGGTAATCTTACTCGTCTTGTTACGGTTTTACTATCCTTGTGACAATTAACCTTCCTAATCAATACAGTTTAATTTGGCATATAGCATAATGCCAAGATGATACAAAGACGACAATACTCCTTGGGACAAATAGGCCTAGTTGAGAAATTGGTGTATACACAATTTATTAGTTCCAAGTCCTCAAATAGCAGGGAAAAAGTGTTAATAGAGTGTTATCCAAAAATTCCCCATTATATTTTCTTTCCAAATGAGTTCGTATATTTAATTTTTATACTTATTAATTCCTAACATTTAACTTCCGTTTTCTTTAAAGACGAACTCATGCCAAATAACAATAGTTGCCTTGCTAAGATGTGCAACTAGCAAAGATAACTCCCTAGTAATTTGAGCATCGAAGAAACCTTCCATGAGTTTAGCCATTTTACCATGATTCGTTGCGAAAGGAATAAGACTAATGGTGCAAGATATAATTTCTACACTTTAGGAATATATTACTATAGTAAATGGTTAATCTTGCCTATAATTTTATAATGCTTGATGCAATTTGAAGAAAGCTAATTTGTATACATTGTTATTCATAAGCTAAATCCTTCGTTAAAAATAACTCGAACAAATATATCTTTTCTTAACAATTTTCCTTCGCATGATTGACTTAAAACCGAATTAACACCAAGAAGAAAAAACCTGGCTTTGAGGTGAGATATCCACATGGATACCGAGAGATGACCCTCCCGCAGCTACACCTTGGATTTTCTTTGGTGGCATCGTAGTTCGAATGTGAGATAGCCTTTTCCCTTTTCTTCTTGGAATTCCACCGTCTTCTCCTTCCTTATCTTTTACCTTTTTCCCACTCTTCCTCCTTCACTCCCTCTTTTTACTCCCTCTACTTCCCTCCCTATCTTTTATCTCACGGCTATTTCTTCCTTACGGGATACCATACGAAGCCATGATGATGAATTTGATTTTTTTAGGACATGGGAGTGTGTGGGCACCGGCTTGCTTGATAAGATTAAGAACACGAAGCTCAACTACGAGAGCACTTGCACAAAAAGGTTTGAAAGTGAGTGAAGGGGTTAACGCAAGAGAATGGAAGTCTGCAAGGTAGCCTAAGGAGAAGGTAGGCCTATGGTTGTGACCTGAAAATTCTAAAGAGCTATGAGGAGGGAAAAGAGCAAGGGCTTAGGAAATTAGAACCGGAAGAGGAAACAAGGGGGCTTAGGGGGGAAAATTTAAACCCGGGGAGGGGGGGTAATAAGGACTTTTGGGGGATTAAAATCCGGAGGGGAATAGAACAAGGCTTAGGAGGGGAATTATACCGGGAGGGGGGGGAACAATGCCTTACGGGGGTTTAAAAACCCGGAGGGAGGGGGGGGAAAGAACAAGGGCCTTAGGGGGGGATTTAAAACCCCGGGAGGGGGGGGGGGAGAACAAGGGCTTAAGAAGCCCACCTTGGAATCTTCCAAGGGGGGGGGAGGAAGAACAGCTAATTCGGCCAAAACGGCGGGACTGGACTGTAGCAGTCGATGGTGGCGTGATGGAGGGCAGACGGTCGGTGTGGCAGTGGCGATTCGTCTCCTTCCTTCAGCTCGAAGCTATGGCGGCGTTCGGTTCTTCTCACGGCCCCCCCAGCCTTCTCTGTCCAGCGGCCCCTCCCCTCCCCTCGTTTAAATAGTGAAGGGAGGGGGATCTTCTCCTCCTGCGTGTCGACACGCATGCCCTCCCTCCCTCCACAAGCTCCACCAAGGAGCTTCATAACTCCTTCTATTCCCCTCCCCCTCCAGCTCGTCAGTCGGCTGGAGGGATAAGGGGGGGAATAAATTATTTTTTTTTTTTTTCAAAAGCCCGATCTATTTTTTTCCCACGCGGATTTTTACATTCTCTCCCCCTTGGAGGAATCGAGATGTCCTCATCTCGAGATAAACTGGGGATATTGATTGTTGAGAGAGCCTTCATCTACCCAAGTGGCATCCTCTTCGGGATAATCTTTCCACTGGACAAGGCATTCTTTCAAGGTTCTAGATCTTAACTGTCTTTCCCTAACATCTAAGATCCTTTCTGGCCTTAGTTCAAGGACTCCTTGACTAGGCATTACAATTTGTTGGTCATTAAGTACATGATTAGGATTGGGTACATATTTTTTTAATAGGCTGATATGGAATACATTGTGAACCTTTAGGTTCTCAGGGAGTTGCAATCTATAAGCATTGGGTCCTAGGCATTTGAGGATTTTATACGGCCCACAATACCTTGGACTTAGCTTCTTGCATTCTCCTAGGGATAGAGAACTCTTTTTAGGACGTACTTGAATGAAGACCATGTCTCCTTCTTCGAAGACTCTTTCTTGACGTTTCAAATCTGCATATGCCTTTTGTCTATCCTTGGCTGCTTGTATGTCTTGTCTTATTGACCTTATTTGATCATCCATGTCCTCCAACATTTGTCTTATAGCTTCAACTCTTAGGGTTGGATCAGAAAAGTTTAGGGGACTTCGACAATCATGACCATACAATGCCTGGAAAGGGGTCATTTGAATGCTCTGCTGGTAAGAAGCATTGTAGGCAAATTCAACTAATGGCAAGTATTGAATCCACCTCTTCGGCTCTCGACAGCAGTATGCCCCAAGCATATCCTCAATGATTTGATTCACTCGCTCTGTTTGTCCATCCGTTTGGGGATGGTAGGCGGTGCTAAAACAGAGTTGAGTCCCAATAGCTTCAAAGATAGCTCTCCAGAAGTGTGATGTGAAGAGAGAATCTCGATCACTAATGATTCTTTTAGGTAACCCATGTAGCTTGAATATTTCCTTGATAAACAATCTTGCAATGTTAGAGGCTTTATAGTTTGTCTTTACTGGAATCAGGTGTGCAACCTTGGTAAGCATGTCAACCACAACCATAATGGAATTGTATCCTCCTTGGACTTGGGGTAAGCCCACAACAAAATCCATACTGATGAATTCCCATTTCATTTGGGGAATGTCAAGCGGTTGCAGTTTCCCTGGCATCATGACATGTTCGGCCTTGATACGTTGGCAAGACAAACATTCAGTGACATACTTGAGAACGTCACCTTTGAGCCTCTCCCAATGGTAGCTCTTCCTAACTGCATTAAGAGTTTTTGCATAGCCAGGATGTCCTGCGAAAGGGGAATCATGAGCTTCCCATAATATCTTCTACTTAAGTGACTAGCTTGTTGGTATACACAGCCTTGTTCTGTAGTAGACAAGTCCATTATCAATTGAAAATTCTTGATACTTAGCTTGTAACTTCAGATTCTGCTCCTTGGTGTATATTTCTTTTATCATTGTTTGGTAGGCCAAATCATGGCATGCTTCCTCTCTAGCTAGTTTCAGTATAGGGTTGCTTGGCATAGATACCTTTGTTGCCAGAGATCTGGCCGTTGATGGATTCTACAAGATTAGGGAATCTAGGAATGCCTTGCGACTGAGTGCATCGGCAACTACATTCTCTTTCCCTGGTCGGTACTTGATTTAAAAATCATACTCCTCCAATACTTCAATCCACCGACGTTGCCTCATGTTGAGCTCGTTCTGGGTAAAAATCCATTTGAGACTCTTATGATCAGTTACTAGAGTAAACTTGTTACCCAACAGGTAGTGTCTCCAAAGCTTTAGAGCATGGATGACAGCTAATAATTCCAGATCATGCATGGCATAATTCTTTTCATGACTCTTCAATTTCCTTGAAGAGTATGCTACTGGATGACTTTCCTGCATAAGTACACACCCTAAGGCAAGAATGTTGGCATCAGTTACTACCTCGAACTCTTTATTGAGGTCAGGAAGTTTTAGAATAGGTGCTGATACCAAACTTTGCTTCAATTTTTCGAAGCTATTTTGTTCGGGAGTTGACCATATAATAGAAGTCTACTTCTTTAGTAAGTCTGTAAGAGGTGTTGCAATCAAAGCATAGTTTTTGATAAAGACCCTATACCATCCTGTCAAGCCAAGAAAGCTACGTATTTCTTTGACGGATACTGGTATTGGCCATTCAAGCACATCTCTGACTTTGGCTGGGTCTACTGATATTCCCTCTGATGATACTATGAATCCCAGATATTCAATTTGACGCTTGCAGAATGCACACTTCTTCATTTTTGCATACAGCTTATGAGACCTCATTGTCTCAAGGACAATCCAAAGTTGAGGTTCATGATCTTCTTCCTGTTTAGAATAGACTAAAGTGTCATCGAAGAAGACAAGCACGAAATCATCAAGATATGGTCTAAAAATATCCTGCATTAATCTATTGAAGGTGGCAGGTGCATTTGTAAGCCCGAATGACATAACCAAGAACTCAAAGTGCCCATATCTTGTATTGAAGGCCGTTTTTGGAATATCCTCTTCCTTGATCCTTATTTGATAGTAACCTGACCTGAGATCAATCTTGGAGAAGATCTTTGCACCTTGAAGATGGTCAAGAAGCTCATCTATTCTAGGAATAGGATACTTGTTCTTGACTGTTGATTGATTCAACCCTCGGTAATCAATACATAGTCGAAGTGTCCCATCTTTCTTTTTCTGGAATAGTACTGGAGCTCCCCATGGTGAGTTGCTAGGCCGGATGTAACCCTGATCCAACAGTTGCTTGAGCTGTTCCTTCAACTCAATTGCTTCAGGTATGGACATTCTATAAGGTCTCTTTGCAACTGGTGTAGCTCCAGGCACTAGCCTAATTTCATGATCAACTTCTCTTGGAGGCGGAAGTTCAATCAATTCCTCAGGGAATACGTCAGCGTATTCCTTTAGCCAAGAAGGTCCTTCATGAGACTCTTGCTTTTGATCTAACTTGTCGAGTTTGATCAGGTAAACGGGTAATCCTTTTCTGACTCCTTTTATGATCCGCGATACTTTGGCTAATTGGATTCTTGGCACTCCTGCCTCACCTTGAGTTGTGACAAACTCCCTTTCAGAGTTTCAAAAGGAAACTTGACCCTTTCCATAGTGGATGTACGCGTCATTAGGCTTAAGCCAATCCATCCCGAGTAGACACTCATGGATACCTAAGTTCATGACTCTGAATTTGACTGAGGTTTTCTTTCCTCCCAGAAAGAATTCTTCCTTAGCAGTTTGCCTGGTACAAGTTACCTCACGACCGTTTGCCAATTCCACAAGCAGGGTAGGTGCTTCTACTTTGGCTATTCCTAATCTTTTTGCACATGCTGGAGAGATAAAGGAATGTGTACTGCCACAATCAATCAAGGTTTTGAAACCTTTACCTTGATAGTCCGACGGTGTTTGAATCACCGAGAACTGGCGATTCGGCCCTTTCTTGTGTAAAGCGGCATGGACTGTCGCTCTTTCGAATTCTGCTTCCATAGTCGGATCTTCCTCTTCTTCTGCTTCGCATCTTTGCCTATTGGTAATGCAGGCAGTTCTTCCTCTTCCACGGGTGGCGGCTCCTTGACCGCGGCTTGGACCTTGGAAAGGCGTTTGACGATGTCCCCCGCTGAGCTTGGGACATTGCCTTTTGAAGTGATCGAGTTCGTTGCAATGGAAACATCGGAGGTTTCGGCCATTACTTTGAGTAGGAACAAAGTTGTTGACGTTATTTGTCCTTGCTTTCTTCCTTTGTCCCTGATTGTGACCTTCAACTCTCTTCACTTGAGGTCTGAATGCTCCTCTGTTCGGGTCACTATAGGACCAAGTTTTGTTACCCCTTGGTCTAGCTTGCACTTCCTGAATTATAGGCGCCGCTCAAATGAGTACATCCTGAAGATTTGATGGACGCATAGATTCGAGACGGGTATTTACGGGTGGACTTAAGCACGCGCAAAATTTGGACACCTGCTGCGTCATGTCCATCTGTGGCGCATACTTTAAGAGTGAGACAAATTTAGAGTAGTATGCGTCAAGGGTGAGTCCTAGCTGTTTTAGCTCGTAGAACTCATTCATTTTCTGTGTACGATATGTAGGTGGCAAATATCTCCCATGCACGGCTTTCTTTAACTTCTCCCAGGTAACGGACCCCTCTGAAGTCCCTTGATCCCTGCACCATTGTTTCCACCATAGTCTAGCTTCGCCGGTAAGTTTTAACTTGGCGAGCATGGCCTGATTGGTAGGTGCAGTACCGGCTGCTTCAAAGTAATCCTCCATAGATTCAATCCAAATTTCAGCATCAGACTGGACGAATCTGCCTCTCTCGTCAAACTCAGGTGGCTTTATCTGCTTGAGGAGGAACTTCTTCTCCTGGGTCACAGCAGTACTTGATGTAGGGGGCAAATTTGGAACCTGTACCTGGGGTTGTGCCTGGATAAAAGTTTTCTTAACGTGATTATATGATAATTGACGTTTGCTTATCTTTAGTTCAGCTATCTCGTAAATCATGAAGCTACTTAACTTTTTAACAACTCTGATGCATAGCCAGATATTGATAAAAGAAACCTTTATTTATATTTACATGGGCGTAACCTTATACAACGTCTCATGTGATGATAATCCAATCATTACATTCAGTTTAGGGAGAACAACGTTGTATTGCATTTGTCTACAGGAACTGTGTAATAGTAGGGTTTTGGGTCATGGATCTTTAGGAATCGATAATTCATTGGAAGTTCAGGATACCCTTTTCGTTGGAATCCATACTTCTCATGGCGGCCCAACACTTTAATCCTGTCGGCTAGGATTACACGGGTTACTTCCTCATATACATATGAGTTCATTTCAACCCTCCGACCTTGAATATGTAAAGTCGAATTTATGTAAGCTTCCACAAAAATGAACAGCTTCACCACTTTCAAGTCTTCCAACCACTTGATCCTCTTTAGGTTGGTCTGTAGATAAGCGAACCGGTGCGCAGCTATGTAGTAGATTCCTGAAGACCCCGTCCATCTTCGTTCTATGTATAAAGGTGATGGATTATAAATCTGCTCCAGGATGTTCATCATCCCAATTCTTTGTCTATAATGCGGAGAATGCATTACAGTCATAAACATGACCCGAAACACCAAAAACTTGTTCTACGCTTCATAATTCTGCAAGACAGCATTGAAGATGAGGAAATGTTTGGACAGCAACAATTTCTTTATTTCCTTTTATTGAGATTTCATAAAAACAATTCCGTTGTTGGTCGGCTCTGATACCAACTGTAACGTGTCCCCTAGTATCATCCAGGACACGTCTTAGCAGTCCATCGGAAAGGATGTCTAGAAAGCTCCGCCGGGCACTCCCATGGAATGTTACGGGTTTTGTGATCTAGTTCTTCCCGCATCTGCCACGTAGCAGAAGTATCCTGGCCGTTCCCACTTAGGATCGACCGGAATTAGGGTTTTCCTAATGGGTCATTGGCTAATAGCAACTAGCGTCAGACCCGAGCGAACTACTTTACGCAGAAACGCCAGGTCCGAAGCGGATTCACGCTGCACTTGGTTCAAGGAGAAGCGAGAGGGAATGCAAAGCTCAACCTCTCTGCCATAAGGCATAGTCCCATTCCGTTCCTCGAAAACAGCGTAGATCGGGTAAGACGTAACTCTAGGTCATCGTTCTCGTTATTCCTTTTTGATGATGATGATCATTCCGCTGTTCTTCGAGATTTTTGAGAAAAGTTCCCGGCTAACCGGGACCACCCAACCGTAGGACGGACCCATGGCCCATCCTCCGCACTTTCCTCGGTTTGTTTTAGTTATGTAATTATCTAACACATTAATTTGACATATAACAATCAGCTTCTTTAATTAACCTTGTTAAGCACTGGTTCATTCACGTAATCTTATCACATGACATAGAAAAACAACATCAAGCAAGTTCTTTTAACATTTCATCATTTTATCTTTGAAATACAAGGAGTTCCGCCCGTAGACTTTTCCATAATCTGCCTGAAGGCTAAAAAGTAATCTCCAGGGATCACTATTCCAAGCTTTCGCCCGTCAACTAGTATGCGGGCCTCGAGATCCAATCCCGAGTCACGTTAGCCTCTTGTGCAGGACCCGAAAGGCGAGGGATTTACGGCCAGAGCCCCCCCGGCACCCAAGCGTCCTCCTGCTCCAAGTAGAACTCAACGGAGAGACCTCTCGCGGTGGGTTCGGTCCACGTTCCCAGCGCGGTCAAACAACTCCCTTGGTTAGGGTCAGGCAGGCAGTCGGGGGTAACTGAAGTTGCCTCTCCCTTCAGGCCTTTAACCTGAAGTATAGGTACTTATTTAATTTGTAATTCATAATTCAAACAGAGCCCTAAAATTTCTAGCAAGCACAAACATTTCCATTAACCAACCCAGTTGTATGGCAAACTGCTAAGGAAGTGTTCTTTCCTTTTTGAGTGTATCAGCACTCGTTTCCAAGGTGTCTTGTAACTTGGCAAGATCTCTTACATTCCGGTGTAGGGCATACCCAACTTGGTTAACCTAAGATACCTTAGATATGCTAGTTTCTGGTTTACAACTTTTCTTATTTAGAAGGATATCCAAAAAAAAAACGTCTTTTTGCAAGATAACTTGCGTAAGGATCTGCCGTCCTTGATGAGGGTTTTTCCCTTTTCTCCTTGTGAATTGATCACAAAAATGATTTCATACATGTTGCGCAAGTCCGGCGATGGAATAATCTGTTTAGATTCCTTAAGCTGACGTATGTCAGGCCTAGGGTTTCTTCATTTAAGAACCTTAGGGACAAACCCTAGTTTCTTATCTTTATGAATTTATTGTCCCTACGGTAAGGAAAGTAGTCAAGTGTTTAGGGTATGAATGTTTCTATGTTTAGATTGGTTTGGTTATCTTTTGGAAGGTAATCTTACTCGTCTTGTTACGGTTTTACTATCCTTGTGACAATTAACCTTCCTAATCAATACAGTTTAATTTGGCATATAGCATAATGCCAAGATGATACAAAGACGACAATACTCCTTGGGACAAATAGGCCTAGTTGAGAAATTGGTGTATACACAATTTATTAGTTCCAAGTCCTCAAATAGCAGGGAAAAAGTGTTAATAGAGTGTTATCCAAAAATTCCCCATTACATTTTCTTTCCAAATGAGTTCGTATATTTAATTTTTATACTTGTTAATTCCTAACATTTAACTTATGTTTTGTTTAAAGACAAACTCATGCCAAATAACAACAGTTGCCTTGCTAAGATGTGCAACTAGCAAAGATAACTCCCTAGTAATTTGAGCATCGAAGAAACCTTCCATGAGTTTAGCCATTTTACCATGATTCGTTGCGAAAGGAATAAGACTAATGGTGCAAGATATAATTTCTACACTTTAGGAATATATTACTATAGTAAATGGTTAATCTTGCCTATAATTTTATAATGCTTGATGCAATTTGAAGAAAGCTAATTTGTATACATTGTTATTCATAAGCTAAATCCTTCGTTAAAAATAACTCGAACAAATATATCTTTTCTTAACAATTTTCCTTTGCATGATTGACTTAAAACCGAATTAACACCAAGAAGAAAAAACCTGGCTTTGAGGTGAGATATCCACATGGATACGGGGAGATGACCCTCCCGCAGCTACACCTTGGATTTTCTTTGGCGGCATCGTAGTTCGAATGCGAGATAGCCTTTTTCCTTTTCTTCTTGGAATTCCACCGTCTTCTCCTTCCTTATCTTTTACCTTTTTCCCACTCTTCCTCCACTCCCTCTTTTTACTCCCTCTACTTCCCTCCCTGTCTTTTATCTTACGGCTATCTCTTCCTTACGGGATACCATACGAAGCCATGATGATGAATTTGATTTTTTTAGGACATGGGAGTGTGTGGACACCGGCTTGTTTGATAAGATTAAGAACACAAAGCTCAACTACGAGAGCACTTGCACAAAAAGGTTTGAAAGTGAGTGAAGGGGTTAACGCAAGAGAATGGAAGTCTGCAAGGTAGTGTTGAGTGTTGAAATGACTTGTTTTTTAGCTGATTTTTGTTGTTTTTGAGAGCTGAATGGTTGATTTTAAGGGATGATTGATTGATTTGGAAGTGGTTTGAGAGGGTTTTGGATGATATTAATTGTGTTTTGGAAGATTATGATGTTTGTTGATGGTTTTGTGATGTTCTGATAGGTTCTGAATGGTTCTGTATACCTTCTGTTTTGTTCTGTTTTGGTCTGTTTTGTTCTGATTGTCTTCTATAAGGAGGGATGGAGTATAGATTGATGAAGAATGAGATATTGTGAAAGCTTAGTGAATGGTTTGTGAGAGTTTGGAATGGTTTGAGAGTAAGTTATGTGGTTTGGATAACCTTTTGTAACCTTCTGTAGGTCTTCTGTAGAGCTTCTGTAGACTGTTCTATTTCTGTTCTGTTCTGTACTGTCTCTGTTCTGGTACTGTTCTGTAGACTGTTCTGTAAGTGTTCTGTGGAATGTATGTGTGATTTTGAGGAAAGTTTTCTAGCCTTGGAAAGAGGTGAATACAAGTGCAAAAGAGCTGAAAGAAGTGGAAGAAGTAGCTGCTGAAGACTCAAGAGAAGACTAGAGTGAAGTGACAGTAGTGAGCTGTGAAGAGACACTGTAGTGGCTCTGGTGACCTTTCATATCAGACATACCTCTTGGGAGGGGTATCCACGACCTAAGAGTGATTATTGAGAGTAATTCTTGAGAGATTGTAGTGAGGATATGATGTATTATTGATGGAGTGAGAGAGAGAGAGTCAGAGATAGCCAATTCTACTCAAATAGAGTGATTGTATATGAGAGATTGAGAGAGAAGACTATGAAGATATTGAAGATGAATACTATGTGATGTATTTCCATTCAAAGATGGTGTATTTCTTTGATTTCTTTGTTTCATTGATGGATTCTATGAGGATGTTGAAGAATATGGTTGATTTTATTAAAAACCGTGGGAGATTTACATGATGCTGCATGAAGATTTGTTGTGCCTGGTGTTCTTTTCTTCATTGTGATCATATGAAACATGATAAACAAGCTTGTTGATGTTACAAGATAGATTTTCTTGCAAGAGAATTCCCTTTTCCTTGGTGTTCCTCTCGGGGCTCCATGTTTTTGGTGCGCAGCCGGGGAAACTTGCCAACAACAAGCACCAAAAGAGGCTGAAAATGAAGGAATTGGCATTGCCAAGAAGAGAAGAATTCAATGGATGTTTGTAAAGTTCCTTCTTCTACTGAAGAATTGGAATTCCTCATAATCAAAGCCACTTTTCACAAAAAGTTCATCCCACAATGGCGGAAACACATCACCATCATGATGCATGCTCTATGTGGTGGACAGTTTCCTCTTCCTATTGAAGCAGCAGAAACTTGCATCTTGGTGGCAAACTGTTTGGGAACAAACTGAAGAGCAGAAACAGAGAGAATGAACATCCATGGAAGATTTGGCATTCATTGAGAAGTTTCCAGACAACATCAAGTGGGAGATTGTGAAGAAGCTTCAGGAGTCTTGGTCTGTAGAGGTTCACAAGGACAAGAAGGAAAAGAGTTGGAATTTGTTCGTGGATGCTCAACAGCAAGATACATGGGATGCTTGGTGTACTGATAATCTTCTGTTTGTTCAATTAGCAACCCACTGGAAGTTGGTATACAGAGTGTTTTTCACAACATACACTATTGAAACCATCAGAAGTTGGCATTACTATGATGATGGCACCACCACAATCCTCAGACGTATGCATTTTGACACCTTCAGAACCGAATACCTTCCTCTGTGCAGTGGCATGAAAGCAGAATTCAGGGACGTTGAGAGGAAAGAAGTAGAAGAAATGTTGGCAAGAGAGTCCTCCAAAGACTGAAGCCTTCTGTTAACCCTCTGTGGAGCACTAACAACATAGTGGAGCCAACCCCCTGATGAATGACGCAATAAAAAGGCAAGCGTTAGAACGAGTCCAGAGGTACGTGAGAAGAGAGAAAGCAAGAATCAGAGCCGAGAGCGAGCTCGCAGCAGAAGCCGCCTTTGACGCCCTTGCGGAACTCTTTACAGAAGTCCCAATGGCACATCAAGCCCTTCCTCCTCCTGCTAGAGGTCCACTTCCAAGCCAGATCCGTCCTGGAAATATTGATGACAGACCAGCGAATGTAGTCCCATTGCCAGTTTTTAAGGGAGAGTACAATGAAGACCCTGATCTTCATGTAGCAGAGTTTATGGTAGCGTGTGTGGCTAACAATGCCAGAACCCCTGAGCATTGGTTAGCAATATTCCCCGCCACTTTCAAGGGCGCGGTGTTTCAGTGGTACGAGAAACAAGCAGCAGGAACTTTTGGCACATGGGACGACCTGAAGTTGGCCTTCCTCACTAAATTCAGGCGTGAAGGTTTTGAAGAGCGGATGAGAGAGGAATTTATGAACCTAAGTCAGTCCTCTGGAGAAAGAGTAGAAGCTTATTTCTCACGAATGGAATCCATCCTGAAGAGATGGACTAACCATAATCTAGATGATGGCATTCAGAAGGGAGTGTTTCTCAGAGGATTACAACCAGAAGTCCGTAAGTTTGTGGAGCTGCAAAGACCAGCCACCCTGCAAGCTGCAACAAAAGGTGCCAGACTGACGATGAAGTGGAAGCTAGATTAGCAATGAATACAGGAAGAGGAGTTCTACCTCCTCTGGTGCCAGGAATGATGTACCCACCAAATGCAATCCCAGGGACTGTTCCCTACCCCTACCAACAGATGCCCCCGGTATCACAGTACAGTGCACCAAATCCACAGTGGGCACAATCCATGCCTCAAATGGTGGTTCCACCACAACAACCATGGTCTCAACCAATTTCCTCAATGCCAAATCAGCAGCAACAGTGGAACCCTACCAACTGGAGTCAACAGCCAACAGTTCAAACAGGAGCTCTGAATCAGAACCAGAACAGAGACCCCTCTGTACCAGCCCAACCCGTTTATGCAGTGATTACAGAAACTCCTCAAAACCCTCCTACCAGTACGTCCAGAGGAGAAAGCTTGAAGGATTATTTATCCAACTCAGTTGCAAACATCAAAAAGGCGTTGATGGATGTGATTACAGAGCAACTACAGACGCTGAAAGTGAACACAGCGAGCATATCCAACGTTGCAGGAGCAGGAAGAGATGTGATGCGGTCAAATACTTGGTGTGGTAAGTGTCATCAAGCAGGCCATTTAGCCACTGAATGTACACGGAAACCAACCATTCTTGGGGCCTTCTGTTCCTACTGTTTGCGGAAGAACCATACAGAGGACATTTGCTCTCTGAAGGAGATGCATGATAGGAGAAGAAAGGAAGAAGACGCAAGATTTAACTTGCTGGAATCCAAAATGACAACACAAGATATTGGACCCAAGCCTAGAGAGTTTGGTCCTAATTTCGGACCCAGAAGATTTCCTTCTCAAAGTTACAGAGGAAGACAGTCTGGCGGTGGTCAGAGATCAGAAGTGGAGTGCTACAGATGTGGGGAAAAGGGACACATCTCACCAAACTGTCCAAATCCTCGAAGGTCAGTGGATTACAAGCCTTTATGCAGTCGATGCAAAGGAGAAGGCCACACTGCAAAGGACTGTCCAAGTCCAGCCCCAGTGAAAAACAGTGCTACTAATAGTCCGTCCAAGGCCCAAGAGCCTACCTCCAACTTGGTGGAATTGGAAGTTGCTGCCATCACTCGTGCAAAGCAGAAGGAACCACCTTGCCAGAAAGAAAATAACCCTCCTACCAGAACAGTGAAGTTCAGTCTTCCACCAGAAGAACAGAACAGAACAGAGCCTAACAGTGCCGTACAGAGCCCTACAGTGCCACAGAGAGTTACAGAGACAGTTACAGAGACAGTTACAGAGACAGGACCAGAGGTCCAGGATACAGAAGAGGAGGAAGTGCCACAAGTGGCAGAAGAAGTTCCTGTAATTCCTCTGATGGAAGAAAGAGGGAAAATGAAAATGGGTGTTGCCCCATTCCCTAACCGGTTAGAGAAGCCAGTGGATCCTATTAAGGAATACGATCTAGTTAGAGATCTAGATACCTTTAGACCAAACCTCACATTTCGACAATTATTGATGTTGTCTCCCAGTTGCCGGAAAAGATTCAAAAGTATACTGACAAGAAGACGTGGTTTAAGGATTGCTCCCCCAACAGCAACAAAGTCCAGCAAGGCTCCAGAGCCTGTCAAAGAAGTGGACGTGGCTAACGCTTTCCTAGATCCAGGTACTCCAGAGACTGGCGTATGGATAGAAGGCTGCTTCATTGTAAATGCACTAATTGATGGTGGTTCATCAGTGAACATTATGACGGATGTGACAATGAAGGATCTAGGCCTACAAGGTGTGCAACCAACCCAATGGCTCATCAGACTGGCGGATCAGAGTAGAATCAAGCCTTTGGGCATTCTCCCATATGTGAAGACTACTGTGGCTGGAAAAGATTATTGGCTGACCTATTTGGTGGTGAAGCCAAACTCTTATGGTACATCCTATCCTCTGTTACTGGGCAGACCATGGCTTTTTGAAGCCAGAGCAAGGACGGATTGGTTCAAAGGAACCTTGACCTTGGGTAGAGGACCCAACAAAGTGGTGCTGAAACTGTATGGTTCTCAAAAAGGACATGGATCCACCTCCTTGGAATTATCTTCTGATTCCCCTAACGAGGCTACGGATGGAACATCAGCAGACGAAGATGCTGTCAAACAAATCCTTCCCAAGAAAACAGTGGCACATTCCTTAACAGTGGATACAGTAAGCCGACTTCCAAAGGATGCAAAGCCATTATCCATGGGTGAATACTTCCTGCCTGAACCGGAAATGACTTCTGAAATCACTTCTGATAGTGAGATAGAAGCATGGATGTACTGCTCTCCCTGTTACATGGTCACAGCAGAAACAGAAGCAGAGACAGAAGCAGAAGCAGAAGCAGAGACAGAGGCAGGAGAGGAACCAGAGAATCTGTTCTTCTGTTACAGAGCTCCTACAGAGACAGAAACAGAAGCAGAAGCAGAAGCAGAAATAGAGACAGAAGCAGAGACAGAAGCAGAAGCAGAAGCAGAGACAGAGACAGAAGAGGATGAATATGATATGGACGAAGAGAATGATGAAGGTGAGCCAGAAGAGTCTATCCCACCTGAAGAGGATACATTTGAAGAAGAAGTTCCAGAAGTATCAGAAGCCAATGAGCTCATGCTATGGGACAGAATGGCAATGGTACCATTTGGTCTGGTCAATGGATCTTCTCATATGCAAAACCTTTATAAGAAATGGATTAAGAAGAGCAAGCCGTCTTTTAAGTATGGCTCCTGCCATCCTAACTCATCCTTGCCAAAGAAAGATGATGATGATGCACCGTGCCAACAAGCACCAGTCCCACAAACCCAACAGGCATCAGAGGGTCCCTGTTATGTGACGTTCCTGGATGTATCATCAGAAGATGAGTCTTCAAGCCAAGAGGTAATTAATTTTGAAACCAAACCCGAAACAGCTCTTATCCCATTCCAACATCTTAAGGAGCAACCTAAGTCTCCACCAAAAGAAGAAGTTGGTTCTAGTGGGACATCAGAAGAGGACACCACTCCCTTGAAGGAGTCGGATCTGTATCCAGAAGTAGTCCGGGGGACCTTCCTCCGTGAAGTAGAAGGTGAAAGGCAGTTAACCTTTGTGGATGCAGAAGGCACTGAACGCCACTTGAAGGTGGGTAGCAGTCTTCCAGAAGAGGAGTTGTCAACTTTGTACAACTTGTTGAAAGAAAATTTGGACGTGTTTGCATGGTCTTACAAAGACCTAAAGGGGATTGATCCCACAATATGTCAACATCATATTGACTTGGAGCCTGATGCCAAGCCAGTACGGCAACGACAGAGGCGAATGAACCCGAATTATTCCACATTGGTGAAAGCGGAGCTGCTGAAGCTTCTGGAAGCCGAGTTCATTTATCCAGTGGCAAACAGTGAATGGGTTTCACCCATCATGGTTGTACCCAAGAAGAATGGCAAATTGCGAATATGTGTGGATTTTCGAAAACTTAATTCCAAGACCAAGAAGGATCACTTTCCTATCCCTTTCACAGACCAACTATTGGACACAGTGGCAGGACATGAACTTTATTCTCTCCTGGATGGATTCAGCGGATACAATCAAGTCCAAATCGCAGAAGAAGACCAATCCAAAACAACCTTCACCACAGAATGGGGGACCTACGCTTACCGAGTGATGCTATTTGGGCTCTGCAATGCCCCTGCTACTTTCCAACGAGTGGCCACAATCCATGCCTCAATCCATGCCTCAATCCATGCCTCAATCCATGCCTCAATCCATGCCTCAATCCACAGTGGCCACAATCCATGCCTCAAATGGTGGTTCCACCACAACAACCATGGTCTCAACCAATTTCCTCAATGCAAAATCAGCAGCAACAGTGGAACCCTACCAACTGGAGTCAACAGCCAACAGTTCAAACAGGAGCTCTGAATCAGAACCAGAACAGAGACCCCTCTGTACCAACCCAACCAGTTTATGCAGTGATTACAGAGACTCCTCAAAACCCTCCTGCCAGTACGTCCGGAGGAGAAAGCTTGAAGGATTATTTATCCAACTCAGTTGCAAACATCAAAAAGGAGTTGATGGATGTGATTACAGAGCAACTACAGACGCTGAAAGTGAACACAGCGACCATATCCAACGTTGCAGGAGCAGGAAGAGATGTGATGCGGTCAAATACTTGGTGTGGTAAGTGTCATCAAGCAGGCCATTTAGCCACTGAATGTACACGGAAACCAACAATCCCTGGAGCCTTCTGTTCCTACTGTTTGCGGAAGAACCATACAGAGGACATTTGCTCCCTGAAGGAGATGCATGATAGGAGAAGGAAGGAAGAAGACGCAAGATTCAACTTGCTGGAATCCAAAATGACAACACAAGATATTGGACCCAAGCCTAGAGAGTTTGGTCCTAATTTCGGACCCAGAAGATTTCCTTCCCAAAGTTACAGAGGAAGACAGTCTGGCGGTGGTCAGAGATCAGAAGTGGAGTGTTACAGATGCGGAGAAAAGGGACACATCTCACCAAATTGTCCAAATCCTCGAAGGTCGGTGGATTACAAGCCCTTATGCAGTCGATGCAAAGGAGAAGGCCACACTGCAAAAGACTGTCCAAGCCCAGCCCCAGTGAAAAACAGTGCTACTGATAGTCCGTCCAAGGCCCAAGAGCCTACCTCCAATTTAGTGGAATTGGAAGTTGCTGCCATCACGCGTGCAAAGCAGAAGGAACCACCTATCCAGAAAGAAAATAATCCTCCTGCCAGAACAGTGAAGTTTAATCTTCCACCAGAAGAACAGAACAGAACAGAGCCTAACAGTGCCGTACAGAGCCCTACAGAGCCACAGAGAGTTACAGAGACAGTTACAGAGGCAGGACCAGAGGTCCAGGATACAGAAGAGGAGGAAGTGCCACAAGTGGCAGAAGAAGCTCCTGTAATTCCTTTGTTGGAAGAAAGAGGGAAAATGAAAATGGGTGTTGCCCCATTCCCTAACCGGTTAGAGAAGCCAGTGGATCCTATTAAGGAATACGATCTGGTCAGAGATCTAGATACCTTTAAACCAAACCTCACATTCCGACAATTATTGATGTTGTCTCCCAGTTGCCGGAAAAGATTCAAAAGTATACTGACGAAAAGACGTGGTTTAAGGATTGCTCCCTCAACAGTGACAAAGTCCAACAAGGCTCCAGAGCCTGTAAAAGAAGTGGATGTGGCTAATGCTTTTCTAGATCCGGGTACTCCAGAGACTGGCGTGTGGATAGAAGGCTGCTTCATTGCAAATGCACTGATTGATGGTGGTTCATCAGTGAACATTATGACGGATGTGACGATGAAGGATTTAGGCTTACAAGGTGTGCAACCAACCCAATGGCTCATCAGACTGGCGGATCAGAGCAGAATCAAGCCTTTGGGCATTCTCCCATATGTGAAGACTACAGTGGCTGGAAGAGATTATTGGCTAACCTATCTGGTGGTGAAGCCAAACTCTTATGGTACATCCTATCCTCTGTTACTAGGCAGACCATGGCTTTTTGAAGCCCGAGCAAGGACGGATTGGTTTAAAGGAACTTTGACCTTGGGCAGAGGACCCAACAAAGTGGTGCTGAAACTGTATGGTTCTCAAAAAGGACATGGATCCACCTCCTTGGAATTATCTTCTGACTCCCCTAATGAGGTTACGGATGGAACATCAGCAGACGAAGATGCTGTCAAACAGATCCTTCCTAAGAAAACAGTGGCACATTCCTTAACAGTGGATACAGTAAGCCGACTTCCAAAAGATGCAAAGCCATTATCAATGGGTGAATACTTCCTGCCTGAACCAGGCATGACTTCTGAAATCACTTCTGATAGTGAGATAGAAGCATGGATGTACTGCTCTCCCTGTTACATGGCCACAGCAGAAGCAGAGACAGAGGCAGGAGGGAAAACAGAGAATCTATTCTTCTGTTACAGAGCTCCTACAGAGACAGAAGCAGAGACAGAAGCAGAAGCAGAAGCAGAGACAGAAGCAGAGACAGAAGCAGAGACAGAGACAGAAGAGGATGAATATGATATGGACGAAGAGGATTATGCAAGTGAAATGGAAGAGTCTATCCCACCTGAAGAGGATACATTGGAGGAAGAAGTTCCAGAAGCATCAGAAGCCGATGAGCTCATGCTATGGGACAGAATGGCGATGGTACCATTTGGTCTGGTAAATGGATCTTCTCATATGCAAAACCTTTATAAGAAATGGATGAAGAAGAACAAGCCGTCTTTCAAGTATGGCTCCTGCCGTCCTAACCCATCCTTGCCAAAGAAAGATGATGATGATGCACCGTGCCAACAAGCACCAGTCCCACAAACCCAACAGGCATTAGTAGGTCCCTGTTATGTGACGTTCCTGGATGTATCATCAGAAGATGAGTCTTCAGGCCAAGAGGTAATTAATTTTGAAACCAAACCCGAAACAGCTCTTATCCCATTCCAACATCTTAAGGAGCAACCTAAGTCTCCACCAAAAGAAGAAGTTGGTTCTAGTGGGACATCAGAAGAGGACATCACTCCCTTGAAGGAGTCAGATCTCTACCCAGAAGCAGTCCGCGGGACCTTCATCCGTGAAGTAGAAGGTGAAAGGCAGTTAACCTTTGTGGATGCAGAAGGCACTGAACGCCACTTGAAGGTGGGTAGCAGTCTCCCAGAAGAGGAGTTGTCAACTTTGTACAATTTGTTGAAAGAAAATTTGGACGTGTTTGCATGGTCTTACAAAGACCTAAAGGGGATTGATCCCACAATATGTCAACATCATATTGACTTGGAGCCTGATGCCAAGCCAGTACGGCAACGACAGAGGCGAATGAACCCGAATTATTCCACATTGGTGAAAGCGGAGCTGTTGAAGCTTCTGGAGGCCGAGTTCATCTATCCAGTGGCAAACAGTGAATGGGTTTCACCCATCGTGGTTGTACCCAAGAAGAATGGCAAATTGCGAATATGTGTGGATTTCCGAAAGCTTAATTCCAAGACAAAGAAGGATCACTTTCCAATCCCTTTCACAGACCAACTGTTGGACACAGTGGTAGGACATGAACTTTATTCTCTTCTGGATGGATTCAGTGGATACAACCAAGTGCAAATCGCAGAAGAAGACCAATCCAAAACAACCTTCACCACAGAATGGGGGACCTACGCTTACCGAGTGATGCCATTTGGGCTCTGCAATGCCCCTGCTACTTTCCAACGAGTCATGATGGCCGCATTTCAAAATCATCTGCACGACTTTATTGAGGTATATTTGGATGACTTCTGTGTCTATAGTTTGATCAGTGAACACTGGGGACATTTGGAACAATGCTTTGACCGATGCCGGGAGTATGGGATTTCCCTTAACCCCGACAAATGCATCTTTGGGGTCTCTTCTGGAGTTCTGTTGGGCCACATTGTCTCTGCACAAGGGATATCAACAGACCCTGCAAAAATCGAAAAGATCTCAGCTCTGACAGCACCCACCAACCTCAAACAGTTGAGGGGATTCCTAGGCCATGTGGGTTACTACAGAAGGTTCATAGCTCACTTTGCAACAAAGGCAACCTCCTTGCACAAGCTTCTGAGGAAAGATGCAGAGTTTACTTGGACAGAAGAATGTGACAAAGCCTTCCACACTCTGAAGCAGTGTCTGATAGAGGCACCCATCCTGCAACCTCCTGATTGGACGAAAGAGTTCCATGTACACACTGATGCATCAATTGAAGGCTTAGGTGCTATCCTCTGCCAAAAGGGCTCCTCGAAGTTGGATCAACCGATCTATTATGCAAGCCGAAAAGTCACTGATAGGGAACGGAACTATACAGTGACAGAGTTGGAGTGCTTGGCAATGGTGTTTGCCTTGGAAAAGTTTCGCCATTACCTCCTATCTACCCACTTTAAATTTTATGTGGATCATGAGGCCCTGTCCTTCTTAATGAACAAAGCAGATGTGAAAGGACGAACGATGAGATGGCTCCTTTTATTCCAGGAGTTTGACTTTGAGGTGATTACTAAGCCTGGTCGTTCCCATGTTCTGGCTGATCATCTGTCGCGTATCCCACAAACTGCAGACGAGGAGCGGGATGATCCAGACCTCCCTGATGCTTCCCTATTCTTGGTGGAAACTGTAACTCCGTGGTATGCAGACATTGCCAATCTGCTGGCAACCCAACAGTACCCTCCTGGTATTTCTAGTCGGGAAAGGAAGAAGCTCATGCTAGAATCAGCCCCATACACCCTGCTAGGTGGTGCACTGTACAAGAAAGGCAAAGATGAAGTACTCAGAAGATGTGTTGCAGGAAAAGAGATTGGGATTGTTCTGAAGGCTTGCCATGACGAGCCATGTGGAGGTCACTTTGCAGGAGAAGCTACAGCCAGGAAGGCTCTGCTAGCAGGTTATTGGTGGCCTACCATTCACAAGGATTCCTATGATTACTGTAAAAGATGTGATGCTTGTCAAAGAATGGGGAAACCCACGAAGACAAGTGCCATGCCACTGCAACCTATCCTTCCCTTAAAGCCGTTTGAGAAGTGGGGCATCGACTTCGTAGGTCCGATCGATCCTCCTACCAGAAGGAAGCAGAATAGATACATCCTCGTATGTACAGATTATGTCACAAAGTGGTGTGAAGCTAAAGCCCTCAAGCGGGACGATGGTAACAGCGTGGCCCTGTTCATGTACGAGAATATCATCACCCGTTTTGGTAGTCCCTTAGAGCTGGTAAGTGATAGAGGCACTCATTTCCTTAACAAAGTCATGGACGAGTTGACAGAGTTGTATAAGATCCGCCATCGCAAGTCCACTCCTTATTACCCCAGAGCCAACGGCCAAGTCGAAGTCACCAATCGCATCCTTTGCTCGATTCTGACAAGAACAATTGCCGCACATCGTCGTGATTGGGATGATCGACTTACAGAGGCCCTCTGGGCATATAGAACCTCCCATAAAGCAGCAACATGACAGACACCTTTCCAGCTGGTGTATGGTACAGAAGCAGTTTTTCCTGTTGAACTGGAACTACCCTCTTTGAGAGTGGCGATCAAAGAGCGTTTTGGGGATGACGATTCACTGCAACGCCGTCTCTTGCACTTGGAATGTTTGGACGAAATTCGCAGGATGGCTCTACAGTGCATGGAAGCCACGCAAGCTCGACTCAAGGCTTACCATGACAGCTTCATCAAGCGCAAGGAGTTCAAAGAAGGTGATTTGGTCCTAGCCTATGATTCACGCTTTGGCAAGTTTCCTGGCAAGCTCCAACAGCAGTGGATGGGCCCCTATAAGGTACTTGCAGTTAACCCTAATGGCTCTGTCCAAGTACAGACCGTTGATGCCTCTGATGATCCCTTTCTGATCAATGGATATCGCCTGAAGAAGTACTTTCCTCCTTGGGGATCTTGACAATTACGGACACTTGATCTTTTCCCTTGTTGGCACGGCACTGTACTTCTTATGATGCTACTTCTGATAGCCGTTCTTCAATCACTCATGCTGAAGTGGATGCAACCCTCTGTTCCCTCAAAACCTCCTTTCAGCCTTGATCTCTTATCTTCTATTTTCCACCAGCGACAGTGGCGAGGTGGGTTCTGACAAATGGTAGTTCTGCCATTCCCTTGCTCACTTTGAAAAAAAAAGAAAAGAAAAGAAAAAAACAAAACATATCGGTCATGGGAGAAAAGGACTTAGGTCCCTGTCATGCCGACCTATTCTTCGAGAAAAGGTGGAAACACCCTCGGGAATAGGGGAAATTAAGAAAAAAAAAAAACAGAAGAAAGAGAGAGAAAAAAAAAAACAAAACAAATCTGTTATGAGAGAAAAGGAAGCAATTCCCTGTCATAGTAGGCCTCGTTCCAAGAAAAGGTTGTAAACACCCTTGGGCGAGAAGCTGGTTGTGGAAAAGGTGGTAACACCCAGCAGTCCAGAAAGTGGATTCATTGATTGATATCCCTCGGATCCAATTCCGAAGCTGCCTCCCTTGGTACGCTGTGTCCTGGGTCTCTTTGCAAAGTGACTACCTGTCCTCTAGCAGACGACATATTCCTATCCAACACAATGTTCGATTTGATGGCTACCTCCCTGGGTATGCCTCTTCAACAACTGATGACGCGATCTTCATCGACAACCCCTTGAGTGATGTGAGCTTTCATCCTAACCGGATGGGGAAGTGAGTACGGTTGCCCTCTGTATCTATTAACAGAGAGTGAGACAGAGGGTGGGGTGAGAGACCAGTCTTTTCCCTTAAAATCAAATGAGAGGTGAGAAGTGTGAATGAAGTATTGCACGCACGGGGTGGGCCTCTCAAAGCACAAAGCACAATTTGTCCCTGTGCACTGCACCATAAGGCTCCCTGGCCTTCCTTCTCGCACCGTATGCCGACACAGGGCGGGATGCACAGTTGCACCATCAAATGCGCACAAGGCATACAATCTTTGCACAAGTGATTGTGAGGATTACATCAATGGGTTTCCGGAAAAGGCTGTCCTCCTGTATCTATCACTAGAGAGTGAGACAGAGGGTGGGCTGAGTGTGACTGGAGTTTCTTCAATCATTTACCGAGAGGTGAGATTGAGGGACGTTACGACACTTGGAGTCAGGTATGTTTCTGTTTCCCTGTGCACCCACGGGATGGGTTTTTACCGTCATCACAAGACACATCACCCTGTTCTGTGCAATGCACCATAAGGCTCCCTTGCCTTCCTCCTTGCACCTATGCCAGACGGGTTGAACGTACTAATGCACCATCAACTGTGCACCCTGGCATACTCCTTCTGCACCATTCCCCCCTTGTCGATTCCTCAACCGGGTATGCGATATGGGTTTTAATCATTCTTCCTCAAGTGATATTAGTCATGGGGCGAGTGACTGTTCTTTCATTTCGTTTGAGTGACTGTGAGTTGAGTGCAATATCCCTCATCATCGACGAATTTCCTGCGATTCCTTCCATCAGCTACCTCCCTGGGTGCTGCTGCGTGGTCCCTTCCATGACGAACGTGTGCCGAGAAGCTGCCTTGGTCCCTCCAGCGCCGACAACAACACTGGACGTGCCGTCGACACTCAACCTTGATTCTTGACGAAATGGGCCAAGTTTTTCTAACCCTACACTTTGGTTTTTTCATGCCGGTCATGTTTTAAGTGTGGGGAAGTTAGTGGATGGTCTGTGGCATGGTCCTAGGTCCCTAACGTTCGGTTAACCCTATCCGTTAAGGTCTTAAGTGTGGGGACGCGTCCCTGCGCGTCTACATTGCATACCCATCTGCATATGCCTTATCTTGCTCATGCATGAATGCCTTGCCTTGCTTTTACCCTCCTGGGGTCCCTTCCCACCCACCGGTTATGTTCCACCCACCCTTGGGGCTGTTCCCTTGCCGTTTTCCTTCATTCCCTGATTTTGAGGTTTTTCCATGTGAATGCACCCTACGTTCACCAAAGTCCCAATCCAACTTTATAGCCCTGTTCCTCCCTTTGAACTGACCATTTTTCCCTTTTACCTACCCCTGTTCCGGTGCACGGTTTTTGAGTTATTAATTTTTGAAGTATTTTGCGCAAATTAGCCGGTTTTCCATGTGAACGTGCTTTTCTTGCTTTGGAACCGTGATCTGTCATCCTAGCCCTGCCAACCACTTTTCCCCTGACATTTTTCCTTTTTATTCCGCATCATTCCGATACACGGTTTGTCCATTATTAATTTTCCGGGTTTTTAAGACTTTTTCGTGCGTATTTTTGACATCTTTCCATGTGAACCTACCCTATTGGTATCGGAATTCCAATTTGCTTTGACAACCGTGTCCCATGTGCCTCCCCCTACCTTTTTCCTTTTTCCTCCACCCTTTTTCGACGTTCGGATTTTTACTTATTAATTTTTAAATGAGTTTTCGGGAGTATTTTTGGAGTTTTTCACATTTGAACCCCTCCTATTTCCGCCGGAACTGCGGTTTAACATGATAACCCTGTGCCACTCCTTCCTGCGGACATTTTTCCTTCTTACTACATGTCATTCCGGTAAACGGTTTGTCCAATATTAATTTCCGATCCCATTTCAGGGTTGTTTTTTGGGTTTTTCCCATGAGAACACGTCTTATCTCCGTCGGAATTATGTTTTGATGTGATAGGATTGTCGAGCACATCTTTTTGCCTAGTTTTCCTTTTTTTTGCACCTCATTCCGATGCACGGATCTTTCGATATTAATTTTTAAATTGCGTTTTTGGTTCGTTTTTTGTGTTTTTTGCACGTGACCGCCCTTTACCCCTCCTGGAACCCTCGTCCCGTATTTTTCCTGTTTCCCCCCTGTCGTCCTGCCCACTTTTCGTTTTTACGATATTTCGTTTTGACATCCGGATTGGGAGTTGTTCATTTTTCTTTATTTTTCCGTTTTTTCTCGCGCTCGTTTTGCGCGTGAACGCGCCTTTTTTCGATTTCACGCGTCTCCACGCGCCCCAGTCGTGTCCGCGTACCCCGTACCGTCATCCCCGCGTCGTTTCAATCCTGTCACGGCAAATTTTTTTACCCCGCCCCGCGCACGTGCGCGGGACGGGGATCCGCCCCCTCTTGACCCCGCCCATCCTCCCTTGCCCTTGCCCACCCCAACCTGCCCGCCCACCTCTTTTTGAAAAAAAAAAACAAAAAAAAACAAAAAAAAACAAAAACGACACCCCCTCCCGCCAACCGTCCCTTCTCTCTTCTTTCTCTCTCTTTCTCTTTCTTCTTCTTTCTCTCTCTCTCTCTCTCTGTGTATCTTCTTCCACCTTCTCTCCTCCCTCTTCTTCCTCCCTTTCCTCCCTCTTCTTCCTCCATCTCCACCTTCTCTCCTCCCTCTTCTTCCTCCCTTTCCTCCCTCTTCTTCCTCCATCTCCACCTTCTCTCCTCCCTCTTCTTCCTCTCTTTCCTCCCTCTTCTCCCTTCTTCTCCCTCCTCCCTCTCCCTTCTCTCCTGCCGACTCCCTCCTCCCTCTTCTCCCTCCATCTCCACCTTCACTCCTTCTCTCTCCTTTCTCCTCCCTCTCCTCTTCTCCCTCTTCCTCCTCCCTTCCAGCGGGTTATCTCCCTCTCCTCTCCTTCTCCCTCACAGCGCCTCTCCCTCCAGACAGCGCCCCTTCCTCCAGGCAGTGCCCCCGCCCGGGCCTCTCCCTCCAGACAGCGCCTCTCCCTCCAGGCAGCGCCCCCGCCCGTGGCTTCTTCCTCCACAGCGCCCCGCCCGCGCGCTCCTCCCCACTCCTTCTCCTCCTCCCTGTGCCTCCGCCCACCCTGCCTTCTACACCCTCCCTCCACCCCGCCTTCTACTCTCCCCCCCACCACGCCTTCCACCTCCTCCCACCGCCACCACCTCCTTCTTCTCTTACCCAGCGTCGCCGCCTTCCAGCGCCCCCGCTGTCGTCGACGCAGTCGCCTCCAGCACGCCGCGCCGTCGCCGTCGGATCGCCGCGCCGCCCGGATCGCTACGCCCGCCGCCGGCTCGCCGCCTCCACCTCCCCTCGCCTCCCTCCAACCTCCACCTCCTACCCCACCTCCTTAGGTTAGAAACTAACCTAAGTTAACACTTAACTTAACTAACCTAGTTAGCCCTTAACTAACTAACCTAGTTAGACTTACCAGACTAACCTAGGTTGACTTACCAGACTAACCTAGGTAGACTTACCTGATTAACTTGATTAACTTGACTTAATTGACTTATGACTAATATGACTAATGTGACTAATATGATTAATGTGACTTAATTAATCACAACATTAATTTTTCCCTAAAAAAATTTCAAAAAATTTCTAAAAATTCCTTCTGTCTTTTGCCAATTTTTGGACCATTGTCTGCTAGGAATTGCCTTTCCTATAATTTTAGAAAAATCCATCTTTCCTAAAATTACCCATAAATTGCCAAAAAATATATGAAAAATCATTTTAAAACTTGTAAAAAATTGTAAAAATTTCTAAAAACATTCTAAAAAATTTTCCTCACCTCCCTTGCTCATTTTCCATTTATTCCACCATAAAAAATCACACCTAAAAATAAAATAAAATAAATAAAAATAAAAAACCAACATCAATCAAATTAATATATCTGCTCAAGTGTTGTTTGTTGTTTCATCAGTGCTTTTTGCTTTTCCTTTACTGGGACTCTTCCGTGCGCATTCCTGCATTTCATACACACCCTTCCAGGTATTTATTTTCTGTTATTTATTTATTTATTTTTCCCCCTTAATCACAATTAATTGTTAAAATAAACCCTTTAATTCACCCACAGTTTCCACGCGCATTCGCGCTAAACACACATTTTTTTTAAAATTAAAATCAACCAGCCGTTCACTTAGCACGCGCTACGTGCGCTACAGAGGCACTTTAAATTTTAAATTAAAAAGAACCAGCCGTCACATGAGCACGCGCTGGCAAAAAAGCGCTCCACATCACCTTAATTTGTAATCAATGAATTGCATTTAGAGACCCAGTCGGGAATCGAAGTCCGGGAATCGAATAAAAGCACCGTTTCACCTAATAATTGGTAATTAAATTTATAATAAAGAACCGCCGTTTTCTTATTAAGGTTTATCACCTAATAAAACTTCACCCATTTTTAATAATTGATTAAAATCAACCCTTCATTAAATTAATTCCCCCCTCACTGCACTTAATTCCCCTTTTCAATGAACCGTTTCGTGGGATGGGTATACGCAGTCATTAGTGTTATTTTCCATGGTCCAGTCTTGGTTCTATCACAGATGTTGTACAGATGATATATCGCTATGGTATGGTTTTGGTTTCCTGTTTTAGTTACGGTTACGGTTACGGGTACGGTATGTAGTTTTTTTCTTTTTATTGCCTGATACGGGGTTCAGGGTGTTTGTCTGATGCATCGCATGAAGCTTTCGGTCACATTTGTCTTGAGGTCATGTCAAATTTTTTCTAGGATGTGGTTTGCTTGGGGTTAGTAGGTCGTGTCACGTTTGATTGGTAATTCTCTTATCCTTGGTTTTTGTCTGTTGCTTTGCAGGCATTCACCTTGATTGTCTGTGTTTGTGGTGTGTGTGTAACCATCTGAATGGCGCCTTCTCTTGCTCCTCCCCCTATCCAGTATGTCCCATTAGTTAGTAGGGATTACACATCCCTACTTACTTTTGAGTCCCTCACGAAGGCAGGACTTGCTGCTTTTGTGGCCACTCCTTTTCCATTACTTCCAGAGGATCCGTCCGTATGTGATGAGTTCCTGGCCTCTTACAGCAAGAAGACAGGAGTAGTCCAAGGCATGTCTATGACATTGACGTCTCGAGGCTTAGGGAAGGCTCTGTCCTTACCCTCCAAAGGAGAACCTTTTGTGACCACTCGACAGCTCTTCTCTAATGAAGAGATTCTCAAACTGTTGCAGAAGCAGACAAGGGAAATCCTTGATGTTAAGAAAGTGATAAACTCTTCAGGAGTTTTGTTTTCTATGATCACTGATCCCGTATGGAAGACCATGTGCCAGTTCCTTCAGGACAGGTTCATGCCTGCCAAAACGCCATCCCACTATTTGTCCAAAGAGCTTTTCACAGCTTCCAGGATGGTGCTAAAAGGAGTTGCCATTGATTGGAGCACATACCTCCTTACTAAGATGGATCAGCATTTTGTTAAAGTCACGAGGGGTAATGTTACCAATGTTACCTATGGATCATATTTGTCTGCCTTCTTGACCTATTCAAGTTTACAGAAGACTGTGCCTCCACCTCCTCCATCAGATCCAGTACCTCCTCCTCCACCTTCAGAGGAGTCAGCACCCATTGACATTGAGGATGATGATTCTCCGCCTCCCCTGGTCATACAACGCAAACGCTTGAAGCGGGTAGCGGATAAAGCCCCTGCTGTACTTCCCTCAGTGCCTATCCCTGCTACTTCTGGCAGTGACCTCCCTGGGTTTCTCACTTGCAATAACCTATTCAGGGCACATAGAGAAGGATCCTTAGAGATCTCAGTTCCCTCCCTGAACAGTCTCGTCTCAGGAGATGCCATTCCTTTCCTCTGCAAGGATATTCAAAGTTCCATTGAGTTGTCAGTGACAGCCTGTGTTCAACAGCTGTACGCGTCTTTCTATGAGGAGCTCATGCAGTCCAAAGACCAGTTGCATAAAGCAACATCTGAGTTAGCATCTGCTAAGGATACCCTAGCAGATCTATTTAAGCAAATGGAACAGCAAACCCAACTGGTTGCCACTCAAAGTGATGAGATTTTTTCATTGAAGACCCAGTTATTCGAGGCTCAAACCCAGGTTACTAGCCTTTCAGCAGAGAAGGAGAGGATGTCCAGTGAAGCGACAGAATTCCAAATTCTCTTAGATGACAAGCTTTTAGCTTTACAAATGGCTAATGACACAGTGGCCAACCAAGCCTCCCAAATCCAGCAGTTGCAAGATCAACTTGCAAAGTCCCGCTCTGTTCCTCCAAGCCCTCCTGTTCCATTAATTCCCTCTCTTTCACAGCAGGACTTGGCTGCACTACAGAGACAGGCTACTTTGTGCCCTCTATTCCAAGACAAAGTGGAAAGATTGCAGTCCCGAATGGACTTGTTATGGTCTACCTTTGAACAATTTCAGGAATATGTCTTACCAGACCATTCTTTCTTTGTCCACTACCACTTGCAGAAGTTGGTTTTCTATATGAAGCTTTCCACGATGGATTTACCTTTTCCAGAGGATGGCTGGAGTGGGGCTTGGTCTGCTGAGTTGTTGACAGAGGTAGTCCGCATGCTCTTTGAAGATTCTGTCACTCCAGACACCATGCTGATGTCATACATGTATCTCCGAGGAGATTTGTTAATTCCAGATGAGATAGATATGGCATGGTATGTGGGGGATGTGGTCTTACAGGCTGTTCTCTATGTCAATCATTTGGAGTTGCGCATAGCTGATATGTTTCAGAGTTATTCCTCCAAAGTAGCTGATTGTCAGGATAGTTCGTGGCATCCTATGATTGATTCAGTGGTCCTAAATCAAAGACAAAACACAGCTTCTACCTTTGTACAGAGTACTAACCAACTGAGGATGGATCTCTTAACCTATCTTTCCAAACATAATCTGTTTGATGCTACTTTCTTTGATGCCTATCAGAGACGATCTCTTTTGGGACCTTCTGTTCCTACCCTCCTTTATTACCAACAATTGGCTCACCGCTATGCTATATATTTTTCCCTTTGTCAAACAAATTCCACAGTAATTTTACCACTTCTTTTCCAACCTTCCAATTTTCCTCAAATTCCCATTTTCACTTACTGTTCCTTTATTGAGGATAGGGTATTTTCCCCTTCTCCACCTTGTCCTTCACCCCTCATCAATGTACCCTCTACATTTCCTATTTATCAATTAACACCATTCCTTAGTGATTCCTTACAAATTTCTGCCACTCCTTCTTTAACCTTTTCTTCCTTTTATGATTTTTCTTATCCTTCCCTACATCCACTTTCTCTTATTCCATTACCCTCTCCTAACACTTCCATATCTCAACCACCTCAGTTGGTTAGTGACTGTGCCGGTTTTGATACTCAGATTTCCAGAAGAAGGGGATGGAGTTCGGATGATTGCCTTACAGGACCGCAGATTAATTGGCCAGTAATTCCAGGGGAATGGACAGCTTCAAGTCAAGCTTATCAAAACTATGTTCATTTTGCCCAACAATATTCACAGTCTGCAGATCCCTCAGTGAGATTAACTGCTCACTTTGCTTGGTACCTGGCGTATATGCATAGGCACTCTCATACTGATTCCAAGCCTATTCCAAAGTTGTGCATGAATGTCAATGTTAGCATTGATTCCCAACAGCTGGAGATACTGTATTTTCATGCCCTCTGTTTGCCTAGCAGATACTTGGTCCTATTGGAAAGGATGTGTTGTCTCCAATTTTTTCAAAATCCTCCTAAAAACTTTGTAGATGAATCCTTATCTATGGATTGATTTAGACAACATCAATCTTTTAAGAGGGATCATCTTCATTGATACCTTTCCAATGTATGGTGCAAGCTTTTAATATCAAACTCTTCTTTTTGAGGAAGTCATTCAGATGGTTGTGTTGTGTATTAGTGTTTGTGTTGTGAGTTTATGTATGTCAAACGAACGTGGTGGTTTCCTATTGGATTTTGTGTACGAGCTATGTTTTGGAGATTTGTAGAGATGGGGTCGTGGTTGGAGAGTTGAAGCAGATGATGCTAACGAAGAAGAAGCAAACTCTTATATCCTTTACAAATTTGTGGTGATTTTTAGTTTGATAAGAGGTGTTAATGTCAAAAGAGTTTTCCTTTCTTTGTATTTTTATATCAGAAACAGGTTATAAGATAGGGTCGTGGTGGATGGATTCTTTGTAAGAAGCTATTGAAGATCAAAAGTGAAGCTTTTAAATGAACTTGTATTCCCTTTTTCCTGGGTCGCGAGGACGCTTCCTTATTAAGTGTGGGGATATGTTGAGTGTTGAAATGACTTGTTTTTTGGCTGATTTTTGTTGTTTTTGAGAGCTGAATGGTTGATTTTAAGGGATGATTGATTGATTTGGAAGTGGTTTGAGAGGGTTTTGGATGATATTGATTGTGTTTTGGAAGATCATGATGTTTGTTGATGGTTTTGTGATGTTCTGATAGGTTCTGAATGGTTCTGTATACCTTCTGTTTTGTTCTGTTTTGGTCTGTTTTGTTCTGATTGTCTTCTATAAGGAGGGATGGAGTATAGATTGATGAAGAATGAGATATTGTGAAAGCTTAGTGAATGGTTTGTGAGAGTTTGGAATGGTTTGAGAGTAAGTTATGTGGTTTGGATAACCTTTTGTAACCTTCTGTAGGTCTTCTGTAGAGCTTCTGTAGACTGTTCTATTTCTGTTCTGTTCTGTACTGTCTCTGTTCTGGTACTGTTCTGTAGACTGTTCTGTGGAATGTATGTGTGATTTTGAGGAAAGTTTTCTAGCCTTGGAAAGAGGTGAATACAAGTGCAAAAGAGCTGAAAGAAGTGGAAGAAGTAGCTGCTGAAGACTCAAGAGAAGACTAGAGTGAAGTGACAGTAGTGAGTTGTGAAGAGACACTGTAGTGGCTCTGGTGACCTTTCATATCAGACATACCTCTTGGGAGGGGTATCCACGACCTAAGAGTGATTATTGAGAGTAATTCTTGAGAGATTGTAGTGAGGATATGATGTATTATTGATGGAGTGAGAGAAAGAGAGTCAGAGATAGCCAATTCTACTCAAACAGAGTGATTGTATATGAGAGATTGAGAGAGAAGACTATGAAGATATTGAAGATGAATACTATGTGATGTATTTCCATTCAAAGATGGTGTATTTCTTTGATTTCTTTGTTTCATTGATGGATTCTATGAGGATGTTGAAGAATATGGTTGATTTTATTAAAAACCGTGGGAGATTTACATGATGCTGCATGAAGATTTGTTGTGCCTGGTGTTCTTTTCTTCATTGTGATCATATGAAACATGATAAACAAGCTTGTTGATGTTACAAGATAGATTTTCTTGCAAGAGAATTCCCTTTTCCTTGGTGTTCCTCTCGGGGCTCCAGGTAGCCTAAGGACAAGGTAGGCCTATGGTTGTGACCTGAAAAATCTAAAGAGCTATGAGGAGGGAAAAGAGAAAGGGCTTAGGAAATTAAAACCGGAAGAGGAAACAAGGGGGCTTAGGGGGGAAAATTTAAACCCGGGGGGGGGGGGGGGGGGGGGGGGTTAATAAGGACTTTTGGGGGATTAAAATCCGGAGGGGAACAGAACAAGGCTTAGGAGGGGAATTATACCGGGAGGGGGGGGGGAAACAATGCCTTACGGGGGTTTAAAGACCCGGAGGGAGGGGGGGGGGAAAGAACAAGGGCCTTAGGGGGGGGATTTAAAACCCCGGGAGGGGGGCGAGAACAAGGGCTTAGGGGGGGGATTTAAAACCCCGGGAGGGGGGGGGGGGAAGAACAAGGGCTTAAGAAGCCCACCTTGGAACCTTCCAAGGGGCTTCTGGAAGGGCCATGTGGGGGGGGGAGGAAGAACAGCTAATTCGGCCAAAACGGTGGGACTGGACTGCAGCAGTCGATGGTGGCATGATGGAGGGCAGACGGTCGGCGTGGCAGTGGCGATTCGTCTCCTTCCTTCAGCTCGAAGCTATGGCGGCGTTCGGTTCTTCTCACGGCCCCCCCAGCCTTCTCTGTCCAGCGGCCCCTCCCCTCCCCTCGTTTAAATAGTGGAGGGAGGGGGATCTTCTCCTCCTGCGTGTCGACACACATGCCCTCCCTCCCTCCACAAGCTCCACCAAGGAGCTTCATAACTCCTTCTATTCTCCTCCCCCTCCAGCTCGTCAGTCGGCTGGAGGGATAAGGGGGGGAATAAATAAATAAATAAATAAAAATTTCAAAAGCCCGATCTATTTTTTTCCCACGCGGACTTTTACAATTTAACACGTTGAGGACGTGACCTAGTTACTCGTATTGCCAAAGCTGAAATTCCTATACCCTAAAGACTTGCCCACATTCACGGAATGTAGGGACAATAGGACATACTTGTGAGAAAGGATCTAGGGTTTTTACCCTAAGAATCTCTCGCTAAAAAAGATGAAACTCGGTTTGAACTTGGAACCCTAGGACCGACAATGTCGGCCTAATGCAATCAGGAACGGATCGTTATATCTAATCATAAATTCATGAGCATAAGACTCCATTCAAAGGGTAAATAGTCCCATAGTTTTGATGCGACAATTGGCAACAAGTTGCAGAGTCGCATGATCTTGTGATTTGATCACAAGGGAATGACAATTTCCTCAAGATGAGATTGGCAAATTCTTACGCAGGTTTATCTTGCAAGAGTATAAATAATCGTCTGATATAGTATCTTTCTTGGGTAAAGTGACCAAGATACGGGGATTAGATATTTACTTGGAAGCAAAAGACCAATTAGTAAATTGGAATAACATATTTACTGCTAATAGAACTTAAGGTTTTGGTTAAGTTGGGTTAATAAGGTACGGCCCTAACCCAAGGATATAAGGGTTAACAGACAAACCCTTGGGGATCTTGCTAAGTCGCAATTGATCCCCGATCGAGTGCTGGATGCATTCAGAAAGAAGGATTCACTCCTTATAGCAGTTGGCCAAAAATAACAACCAATGGAAATGATTGTGCTTGTAACAGTTTTAAGAGCACTGTTTTGCTTTGTTTGCTCAAAGAATTAAAGGATAAATGGATATCTAATGCTTCAGGTTGAAGGCTTGAAGGGAGAGGAAGTTTCAATTACCCCCAACTGCCTACTTGACCCTAACCAAGGGGGTTGTTAACCACGCTGGGAAGGTGGACCGAGCCCACCGTGAGAAGTCTCTCCATTGAGCGCTACTTGGAGCAGGAGGACGCTTGGGTGCCAGAGGGGGTCTGGCCGTAAATCCTTCACCTTCCGGGCCCTGTACAAGAGGCCAACATGACTTAGGATTGGATTGCGAGGCTCGCATACTAGTCTACAGGCAGAATCTTGGATTAGTAATCCCTATGGATTGTTGGATAGCCTTCGGGCGGATTATGGATAAGCCTACGGGGTGGATGTTATAAATGTATTCCAAAGATAAATATGATAAGCTGTTGAAAAGGAACTTGTTTGACATTGCTTTTCTATGTCAAGTGCTATGATTACATGAAGGAAATGGTGCCTAACATACTAATTAAGGAAGTTGTTTGATGCATGTCCAACTAAATGTGGTAGATAATTAGATAACTAAAACAACCTGAGGAAAGTGCAGTGGATGTGGCCATGGGTCCGTCCCACAGATGGGTGGTCCCAGTTGGCCGAGAACTTTTCTCAATCATGATGGACAGCGAGAAGATTGTTTCAAAGGATACAAGCAGAAAAAGGGCGCTGACCCAGACTCTAAGTTACAATAATCTCGATTTACGCTGTTTTAGGGGAACGAAATGGGACTATGCCTTATGGCAGAGAGGTCGAGCCTTGCATCCCTCTCATTTCCCATTCTCCTTGAACCAAGTGCAGCATGAATCCGCTTCAGACTTGGCGTTTCTGCATAAAGTAGCTCACTCGGGTTCGACGCTAGTTGCCATTTAGGAAATGACCAATAGAGAAAACCTTGATTCAGGTCGGTCGTAAGTGGGAATGGCCAGAATACTTCCGCTACATGGCAGACGCGAAAAGTCCTAGATCGCAAACCCTGTAACATTCCCTGGCAGAGCTTTTTAGATATTCTTTCTGATGGATTGCTAAGACGTGTCGTGAAGACAATAGGTGGACATGTTACAGTTGGTATTAGAGCCAACCAACAAAGGATTTGTTTTTATGAAATCTTAATAAGATGAAGTAAAGCAAATGTTGTTGTTCCAAACGTTTCCTTACTTTCGATGCTGTCTTGTAGAATTATGAAGCATGGAATAGATTCTTAGTGTTCCGAGTCATGTTTATGACTGCGATGCATTCCTCGAATTATCAAAAAAGGGTTGGGATGATGAACATCCTAGAGCATATTTATAATCCATTGCCTTTGTACATGGAACAAAGATGGACGGGTACCTCAGGGATCTACTATATAGCCGCCCACCGGTTCGCATACCTTCAAACCAACCTAAAGAGGATCAAGTGGTTGGAAGACTTGAAAGTCGTGAAGCTATTCATTTTGGTGGAGGCTCACGTAAATTCAACTTTACATATTCGAGGTCGGAGGGTTGAGCTGAACTCATATGTATATGAGGAAGTGACCTGTGTAATCCCCGCCGACAGAATCAAGGTGTTGGGGCCCCATGAGAAGAATGGGTTCCAAAGGAAAGGATACCCTAATCATCCAATGACTTACCGATTTCCTGAAGATCCATGACCCGAAACCATACTATTATCTAGTTCTTGTAGATAAATGTAATACAACATTATTCTCCCCAAACTAAATGTAAACATTTGGCTTGTCATCGCAATAAATGTTGTATTCCGAAAGGGCTATGCCCATATAAGTGCAATAAGACTTCTTTTTATCAATGTCTGTTTTGTTCATGAGAATTGATATGAAGTTAAGTGGTTAGATTGCTTGGTTGATAGCTGAAATCGAGATGAAATATAAATCGTAACGATTAACGAGTAATAACATTAAGAAACCTTTATCCAGGAACAACCCCAGATACAGATCCCTAGTTCGCCTCCTATATCAAGTACTGCTGTAATCTAGGAGAAGAAGTTTCTTCTCAAGCAGATTAAGCCACCCAAATTTGATGGGAGAGGCAGGTCCATCCAAGCAGATGCTGAAATTTGGATTGAATCCATGGAGGATTACTTTGAAGCAGCCGGTACTGCATCTACCAACCAAGCTATGCTCGCCAAGCTGAAGCTCATTGGCGAAGCTAGGCTTTGGTGGAAGAAATAGTGAAGAGATCAAGGTATCACGAAAGGATCCGTTACCTGGGAGAAGCTGAAGAAATCCGTGCAGGGAAGATACTTACCACCTGCATATCGCACGCAAAAAATGAATGATTTCTACGAGCTAAAACAGTTGGGACTCACTCTTGACGCATACTATTCTAAATTTGTCTCACTTCTTAAGTATGCGCCACAGATGGACATGACACAGCAGGTGTCAAAATTTTATGCTGGTTTAAATCTATCAGTGAATACCCGTCTCGAATCGATGCGGCCACCAAATCTACAGGACGCACTCATTCGAGCTGCGCCTATAATTCAGGAGGTGTAGGTTAGGCCAAGGGGTAATAAAACTTGGTCTTTTAATGACCCGAACAGAGGAGCATTTAGACCTCAAATGAAGAGAGTTCAAGGTCAGAGTCACGGACAAAGAAAGAAAGTAAGGACTAATAATGTCAACAACTTTGTTCCTACCCAAAGCAATGGCCGGAACTTCCGTTGTTTCCACTACAACGAGCCAAGACATTTCAAAAGGCAATGTCCCAAGCTTGGAGGAGGAGATTGTCAAGCACCTTTCCAAGGAACTGATCATGGTCAGGGAGCCGCTACCCGAGGCAGAGGAAGAACCGCCAACATTGCCAATAGGAAAATGTGCGAAGAAGAAGAAGATCCGACCATGGAAGCAGAGTTTGAAAGGGCAACAATCCATGCCGCTCTGCACAAGAAAGGCCCGAATTGCCAGTTCTCGGTGATTCAGACACCGTCAGACTACCAAGGTAAAGGTTTCAAGACCTTGATTGATTGTGGCAGTACACATTCCTTTATCTCACCAACTTGTGCAAAAAGATTAGGAATAGCCACAGTAGAGGCACCTATCTTGCTTGTGGAATTGGCAAATGGTCGTGAGGTCACTTGTACCAGGCAAACTGCTAAGGTGGAATTATTTCTGGGAGGAAAGATGACTTCGGTCAAATTCAGAGTCATGAATTTAGATATGCATGAGTGTCTACTCGGAATGGATTGGCTTAAACGGAATGACGCCCACATTCATTGTGGAAAGGGCCAAATTTCCTTTCGAAACTCTGAAGGGGAATTGGTCACAACTCAAGGAGAGGCTGGAGTACCAAAAATCCAATTGGCCAAAGCATCTCGAATTATAAAGGGAGTCAGAAAGGGACTACCTATCTACTTGATAAGCTCAATAAGTTAGATCATAAGCAGGAGTCTAGTCAAGGACCTTCTTGGCTAAAGGAATACGTGGACATATTTCCTGAAGAGTTAACAGAACTCCTATCTCAAAGAGAAGTGGATCATGAGATCAAGCTAGTGCCAGGAGCTGTGCCAATTGCAAAGAGACCTTATAGAATATCCATCCCGTAAGCAATTGAGCTGAAGGAACAACTCAAGCAACTTCTAGATCAGGGCTACATCCGTCCTAGTAGTTCACCATGGGGAGCTTCATTACTGTTCCAGAAAAAGAAAGATGGAACGCTTCGATTGTGTATTGATTATAGAGGGTTGATTCAATCAACTGTCAAGAACAAGTACCCTATTCCTAGAATATATGAGCTGCTTGATCGTTTTAAGGGTGCGAAGATCTTCTCCAAGATTGATCTCAGGTTTGGTTACTATCAAATAAGAATCAAGGAAGAAGATATCCCAAAGACGGCCTTCAACACAAGATATGGGCACTTTGAGTTCCTAGTTATGTCATTCGGGCTTACGAATGCGCCTGCCACCTTCAATAGGTTAATGCAGGATATTTTTAGGCCATATCTTGATGACTTCATACTCATCTTCTTCGACGACACTTTAGTCTATTCCAAACTGGAAGAAGATCATGAGCCCCAACTTCGGATTGTCCTTGAGACAATGAGGGCACATAAGCTATACTATGCTAAGATGAAGAAGTGTGCATTCTTCAAATGTCAAATTGAATATCTGGGATTCATCATATCAGCGGAAGGAATCTCAGTGGACCTAGCCAAAGTCAGAGATGTGCTAGAATGGCCAATACCAACAATCGTCAAGGAGATACACAGTTTTCTTGGATTGACAGGATGGTATAGGGTCTTCATAAAAAACTATGCTTTGATTGCAGCACCTCTGACGGACTTACCGAAGAAGCAAACATCCATTGCATGGTCAACTCCCGAAAAAACCAGCTTTGATAGATTGAAGAAAAGTTTGGTATCAGCACCTATCCTAAAACATTCAGACCTCAATAAGGAGTTCGAGGTAGTAACAGATGCTAGCACGCTTGCCTTAGGTTGTGTGCTCATGCAGGAAGGTCATCCTGTAGCATTCTCTTCAAGGAAACTGAAGAGTCATGAGAAGAATTATGCAACCCATGATCTGGAATTGTTAGCTGTCATCCATGCTCTAAAGCTTTGGAGACACTACCTGTTGGGTAACAAGTTTACTCTAGTGATGACTGATCATAAGAGTCTCAAGTGGATCTTTACCCAGAACGAGCTCAACATGAGGCAACGTCAGTGGATTGAAGTGTTGGAGGAGTATGACTTTGAAATCAAGTACCGACAAGGAAAAGAGAATGTAGTTGCCGATGCACTCAGTCGCAAGGCATTCCTTAATTCTCTAATCTTGCAAAATCCATCAACAACTAGATCTCTAGCCACAAAGGTATCCATGCCGAACAACCCAATACTTGAGCTAGCTAGAGAGGAAGCATGCCATGATTCATCCTATCAAAAGATGCTAAGGGAGATCTCTATTAAGGATTAGGACCAAAATCTGCAAGCTAAGTATCATGAATTCTCTATCAATAGTGGACTTGTCTACTATAGAATGAGGCTATGTATACCGGCAAGTCAGTCACTTAAGCAAAAGATATTGTGGAAAGCTCATAGCTTTTCTGAAAAAAGTAGAAATTTGTCCCTGAATAGCAAGCCTACATCAACGCTAATAATCCTTTCAAGACACTTCGGGATTGCTTTGCCCGTATTATCAAACATTACTCAGGATTCCCCTTTCTCAGGATATCTTGGCTATGCCAAGACTCTTAATGGAGTTAGGAAGAGCTACTATTGGGAGAGGCTTAAAGGTGACGTTCTTAAATATGTCACTGAATGTTTGTCTTGTCAACCTATCAAAGCCGAACATGTCAAAATGCCAGGAAAGTTACAACCGCTCAACATTCCCCAAATGAAATGGGAATTCATTAGTATGGACTTTGTTGTTGGCCTACCCCAAGTTCAGGGAGGATACAACTCCATCATGGTTGTGGTTGACATGCTTACTAAGGTTGCACACCTTATTCCAATAAAGACAAACTATAAAGCCTCAGACATTGCAAGGTTGTTTATCAAGAAGATATTCAAGCTACATGGGTTACCCAGAAGAATCATTAGTGATCGTGATTATCTCTTCACATCACATTTCTGGAGATCTATCTTTGAAGCCATTGGGACTCAACTCTCTTTTAGCACAGCTTACCATCCCCAAACCGATGCTCAAACAGAGCGAGTTAATCAAGCTATCGAGGATATGCTTAGGGCACACTGCTGTCGTGAGCCAAAAAGGTGGATTCAATACTTGCCTTTGGTTGAATTTACCTACAATGCTGAGGGTTGAAGCTTCAAGGCAGATGTTGGAAGAGATGGATGACCAAATAAAGTCAATAAGACAGGACATCCAAGCCGCCAAGGATAGACAGAAGGCATACACGGATTTGAAGCGTCAAGATAGAATCTTCGAGGAAGGAGACATGGTCTTCATTCGTGTACGCCCAAAGAAGAGTTCTCTATTCTTACGAGATTGCAAAAAGATAAGTCTAAGGTATTGTGGACCATACAAGATCCTTAAGTGCCTAGGACCTAATGCTTATAGACTACAACTCCCTGAGAACCTAAATTTTCATAATGTATTCCATATCAGCCTATTGAAGAAGTATGTATCTAATCCGAACCATGTACTTGATGACCAACAAGTTGTGATGCCTAGTCAAGGGGTCCTTTAACTAAGGCCTGATAGGATCGTAGATGTTAGGGAGAGACAACTGAAATCTAGAACCTTGAGAGAATGCCTTGTCCAGTGGAAAGATTATCCTAAGGAGGATGCCACTTGGATAGATGAAAGCACTCTCAACCATCAATATCCCTAGTTTATCTGGAGATGGGGACATCTCGAATCCTCCAAGGGGGAGAGAATGTAATATTTCCAATTCCTCCTGCGTTCAATTTCCGATTCCTCCCACGTTCTTCACAAGAACCTCCTCTTAGTAGGAGGTCATGAGGATAATAATTTGAAATTATGGATTTTTTTAAAAAAAATTCCCTTCTTCCCCCAGCCAAATGTCATACTGGGGGAGAGAGAGGGAAGGTGGAATGACTAAGCATCCTTGTTGGATGCTAGAGGGTGTGAACCCATGCAGGATGCCGCATGGGGGAGGGAGAATCCCCTCCCCTCACCTATATAAACCTTGTGGCGGGAAGTGAGGAAGAGAGAGGATAGTGGGAGCCGTCACACTGTTGACGATCGACAGAGAGGAGGAGGCGATAATTGTTGAGATATCGAGCTCCACTCGTGATACGCCAGGGTGACCGTTGTGCATTTATGTCACCGACTTGTCAGTTGTAGATGCGGTTGGTACACCGCCCATGAATAATAGCTACATGATAGCTATCCTTATCTACTCTAGTTCGTGGCTGAGTTAGTATGCCACCTTAGTTAGTTGAGTTTGGTTTGAGACCCATATATAGGGTTCTTCTATTTCTTTGTACTTGAGTTCTTTTGGCTTACACAACTAAGAAGAGGAAAACTGTTTTCAGCCTCCACCCTTGTGTGTCTTCCCCCATTGTGCAAGCAAGAAAGCTTCAAGCGAGACTCCTTCCTTCTCTCCCACAATCTTGACATGGTATCAGAGCCTTGTTCGTGGTAAGGAGCTCAAGAAAGCAAGCCAAGCTCGCGGTGTTCTGGTAAGAGGAGCAGTGTTGCTTTCATTTTCTGTTTTGGGAGCAGATCTCTGCAGGTAGCACAGCCGGAAATTGCAGGAGTGCATTGTCTCAGGTTGAGACGCCCTTCGCGGTGAAACAAGAGGGCAGTATATGCTGGGGGCGAGGGCTTTAGCCCTCGGCGACCTTATTTTTTTGATTTGAGGCCATTTCGGGGCCTGTTTTGGAGGCGGAAGTTTTCTGCACGCACTCAGGAAAAAGCCCAGTTTTATGCTGTGCAGCCACTGTTCTACAGGTTGGTGAAAAGTTACTGTAGAAATTGCATCGTATGCTTATGTGCAGAGACATTGGGAGTTATAGAATCATCCTTGGTTCCTGTTTATGCAAAATCGTCACTAGGAAGTGACTGTGTGGTCAAATACCACTTTCGCCAGTCTTGCAGATTTGCCCTTGTGAGGCTGAAGCTGTGTTCTTTGCAGTGACAGAACTTTTTGCAGTATTCTGTAATGGCGTCTGATTCTCTCTCACAGATTGTCACTGAAAAGCTTGACAAGAACAACTTCCAAGCATGGAAGTTTAGAATGACGAATTTCCTTATGGGAAAAGGATATTGGGAGTTTGTTGCAGGAAATGAAGAAGAACCAGTTCTTCCTGATGTTCCCAATCAACAGCAAATGCAGGCATTCAAAGCATGGCATGAGAGAGCCAGGAAAGTTATGTACTGGCTGTCTATCAGCATTTCAGACTCTATGATTGTGCATATTCAGGATGCAAGTACGCCAAAGGAGGCATGGGATACTTTGTCAAAAATGTATAGCACAAATACTCAAGCCAGGAAAATGCAGCTCAAGCAAGAGTTGCATAATGTGCAAAGAGAAAATATGAGCATCAATGACTACCACATGAAGGTGAAGAAGATTGCAGATGCACTTGCTTCCATTGGATCGCCAGTGGAAGATGATGATTTAGTTTCTGTGACCTTGAATGGTCTAGGAAAGGATTATGCACAGTTTTGGACATCCATTTCAGTTCGTGAATGATTTCCTAATTTTGAGGAGTTGATTGCTCTTCTAATTTCTGAGGAGCAGAGAAATGGTGGTGCATCTTCTTCAGGAGGAACTTCAAAGGAAGCTGTCTTCTACTCAAATGCTGGAAGAGGTAGAGGCAGAGGTAGAGGAGGCCGATTTGGAGGCCGTGGTAGAAATCAGAATATGCAGCAAACTCAAGAAAACCAGTCCTATGGAGGAGGACGTGGTAACTCTAGAGGCAGGGGGAGCCAAAGAGGTCGTGGTGGATGGCAAAGAGGCCAAAATGCAAACAGTAATGTTGAATGCTACTATTGTGGTAAAATGGGACATATGGCTAAAGACTGCTACAAAAAGCAGAATGACATCATGAATGGAAAACTGCAACAAGGAAATTATGCATCTTCTAGTAGACAGGGTGATGACAGAAATGAGCATTTGTTCATGGTGCAGCACATGAACAATTCTATGACAAGTGCAGAAGAAAGCAACGATGTATGGTATGTTGACTCAGGTGCGTCAAACCACATGACAGGTCATGCAGAATGGATGGAGGATGCAAGGAAAATGGAAAAACCAGGATTTGTGGAGATTGGTGATGATATTGCACATCCAATTGTGCAGATTGGAAAAATTCCTTTGTCTATGCAGGATGGGAAAAAGAAATACCTGTCCGATGTATTTCATGTCCCGAATATCACCAAGAATCTGGTTTCTGTTGGTCAAATGGTTGAGCAGGGCTTGCAGGTCAGATTTAATCCTCATGGATGCTTTGTTGAGGATATGAAAAATAAAGGTCGCTTGATAGAAAAAGGAAAGAAGAAGGGCAGAATGTTTACGTTGGATGCAGACATGTCTGAATTGAGTGCAGCAATGTTTGCACATGGGACCGGTGTAGTTGCAGATATTGATATTTGGCATAAACGCATTGGTCATGTTAATGTACAGCGACTTAAATCAATGCAGGCCCAAAATATTGTTGCAGGATTGCCTAAATTCAAGGTTGCAGAAATGCATAAGGTATGTGAAGCCTGTCAGTTTGGAAAACAGGCAAGGAAACCATTTCCTAGACATGTTCAAGAGAGTAAGAAGCCATTGGAATTAATCCACTCTGATGTGTGGACTACTAAAGCTGCATCTCTTGGAGGCTGTCATTATTTTGTCAGTTTTATTGATGACTATAGCAGAAAAGTTTGGGTGTATTTTATGAAAAAGAAAAGTGAAGTTTTTGGGCATTTCAAAACTCTTAAAGCTATGGTTGAAAAAGAAACAGGCCTGCAAATAAAATGCCTAAGGTCAGATGGAGGGGGAGAGTACCTCTCAAATGAGTTTGCAAGGTTCCTGCAGGAGCATGTCATAAAGCAGCAATATTCATGCAATCATACCCCACAGCAAAATGGAATTGCAGAAAGAAAAAACAGACATATTGGAGAGGTATCTCGTGCCATGCTCAATGAAAAAGACTTGCCAGATTTTTATTGGGCTGAAGCAGTTGCTACAGCAGTCTACATAATGAACAGGACTCCCACTGCAGCAATACATGGAATGACTCCAGAGGAGAGGTATACTGGTAGGAAACCAGATATTTCTCATTTGAAAATTTTTGGTTGCATTGCCTATGTACATGTGCCAGATGAGTTGAGATCCAAGTTGGATCCAAAAGCTGAGAAGTGCATCTTTATTGGTTACTCTCTGCAGCAAAAAGGGTATAGATGCTATAACCCTTCTACTCGTAAGTTTACAGTGAGCAGAGATGTTGTTTTTGATGAGATGAGTAGCTGGTATAGACCAGTAAATGTGATTGATGATGTAGATGCACAAAATGGTAATGCTGCACAGAATTCACAGCAGCAATCACAAAATATTAGTGGACCTGGAGCGTCTTCTAGCAGTGGTTCACATTCTTCGCCATGGACAGGCAGATTGAGATCAGGAGAATCTTCTCAAAGTAATGCAGATAGTGGTATGCAGGTATCACGAAAAGGAAAAGAGAAGGTTGATCAGCCCATGTTTGATGTGAATGCAGGTCACTCTTATGTGGATGGTGAATCGAGTGGCTCAGAACAGAGCATTGATGATGAGTTGGGTATTCCTTCTATTGTTACACCTGGAGTAAGGAAGACCAGGGATGTTTTGAGAGCACCTGGGAGTGAACCTACTTTGCGCAGGTCTACGAGAGCTAGGTATCCTGTGGATAGGCTGAAATATGATGGATTTACAGCCATTCACTATGCATATATGGTTAAAGTGATACAGGAACCAGAACCCACTTCTTTTGAGGAAGCCATGGGAAAAGAAAAATGGGAGAAAGCCATGGATGAAGAAATGGATGCCTTGGAAGCAAATGCTACATGGGAATTGGTACCTTTGCCTAAAGGTAAGAATGCAATTGGCTGTAAGTGGGTTTATAAGGTGAAGCACAATGCAGATGGTTCTGTGAACAGATACAAGGCAAGATTAGTAGTCAAGGGGTATGCACAAACATATGGCATTGACTATGAAGAAACATTCAGTCCGGTTGCAAGGATGGCAACCGTAAGAGCAGTCATTGCTATGGCTGCATCAAAGGGATGGTCTTTACATCAGATGGATGTAAAGAATGCCTTCTTGCATGGTGACTTGCAAGAAGAGGTCTATATGGAGCAGCCACCAGGTTATGTGCATGCTGTTCATCCTGAGTTTGTTTGCAGGTTGAAGAAAGCCCTGTATGGCTTGAAGCAAGCACCTAGAGCATGGTCTGACAAGATAGGGCAGTATCTTGTCACTATTGGCTTTCAGATTTCCAAGGCAGATTTCTCACTTTATGTGAGAAAAACAGAGAAAGGTATTATGCTACTTGTCATTTATGTTGATGATTTGATTATGACAGGTGACAGTGATGAAGATATCCTTCATGTGAAAATGCTATTGAAGCAGAAGTTTGAGATGAAGGATTTGGGAGAGCTGCGTTATTTCTTGGGCATTGAGGTGATTAGATCACCAAGTGGGATACAGCTCTTACAGAGGCAGTATGGATTGGACATGCTGTCCAAATATGGGATGAGAGGCTGTAAGCCTATTTCAGTTCCTTTGGAGCAGAATGTGAAGCTGAGCGCAGATGCAGGTGAGCTTCTGGAAGACCCTACTATGTACAGACGCATAGTAGGAAGCTTGATTTATATGACTATTACCAGGCCAGATTTGAGCTATGATGTTGGATTGGTAAGTCAGTTTATGCAGGCTCCAAGGAAATCGCATTTGGATGCGGCTAGACGCATACTCAGGTATGTGAAGTCCACATTGCAGTATGGACTATTTTATGAGACTGGGGTTCAGATACAGTTGCATGGATACACTGATGCTGATTGGGCTGGTAGTATTTCTGATAGACGATCTACCAGTGGATATGTGTTCTCTTTTGGGAGTGCTGCAGTCACTTGGAGCAGCAAGAAACAGCCTACAGTTGCCTTGTCGAGCACAGAGGCTGAGTACAGGGGTGCAGCAATGGCTGCATGTGAGGTAGCTTGGTTGCATAAGCTACATTATGATATGCATCAGTCTACAGATGGGCCAGTTGTCATTTATTATGACAACATGAGTAGTATACACTTGGCAAATAACCCAGTCTATCATGCTAGAACAAAGCACATTGAGGTGCATTATCACTATGTGCGGGAGAGGGTTTTACTAGGTCTTATTGATCTAGTTTATGTCAGCACAGAGGATCAGGTAGCTGACATATTCACGAAGGCATTGGGTGCAGAGAAGCTGCGCAAGTTCAGAGACCTGCTTGGTGTGCAGGAATTGGGATTGAGCTCAAGGGGGAGTGTTGAGATATCGAGCTCCACTCGTGATACGCCAGGGTGACCGTTGTGCATTTATGTCACCGACTTGTCAGTTGTAGATGCGGTTGGTACACCGCCCATGAATAATAGCTACATGATAGCTATCCTTATCTACTCTAGTTCGTGGCTGAGTTAGTATGCCACCTTAGTTAGTTGAGTTTGGTTTGAGACCCATATATAGGGTTCTTCTATTTCTTTGTACTTGAGTTCTTTTGGCTTACACAACTAAGAAGAGGAAAACTGTTTTCAGCCTCCACCCTTGTGTGTCTTCCCCCATTGTGCAAGCAAGAAAGCTTCAAGCGAGACTCCTTCCTTCTCTCCCACAATCTTGACAATAATCGCCGTGGTGGACGCCACCGTTGAGAGTGGAGGGAAGAAGACACTGAAGATAGCCATCTGCTGTCGTGCAGGATGCTGCCGCTGCCACCAAGGAATCCCATCTATGCCTCCATCCCCTTATCCATGTGGGCTTCTACAATCTCCAGAAGCTTTAGAAGCTTCTGGAGATTGTAGAAGCCCCCCTTCTTGTGGGCTTCCTTGGAAGGGCCTTCATGTGGGTTTAGGAAGCTTCTAAAGCCTCCTTGGAAGCCCCCCTTCTTGTGGGCTTCCTTGAAGGGCCTTCATGTGGGTTTAATAACCCCCCCGAGATCCAAAAGTCCCGTATTGTGGTTCTTATACCCCCGTGCCCCTCGGGATTTTTCCACCCATTTCCTTGCAAATTTCACCGAATCCCCTTTCCATGAGGTTCCCCACAAGTCCTCAAAGCCCTTCTTGTGGATTTTCCCTCCCCTAGCCGATTTTAAAGCCTCTCATAGCATTCCCCTAAGGCTATTTAACTCGGGTTCCTTTTAAATCCTCCCCACACAAATAGCTATTTTAGAAATTCCCGTGGATTTTTTCCCCCCCCACACGTCATCTTAAAGGCCCTTCTTAGGGACTTTTATAAACCCTTTCAAAAGGGGTCTTTATAACCCAGATTTCTAAGCTACCTTTTCCCCCTTTTTCATACCACAAAGCTATTTTCTTTTCCCCCTTTCCGTGTAGACAATTTACACCCCCGGAGCTTTTACGTAAGGAAGGAAAAATTCGTAAGTTCCATTTCTAAGGATCGATTCTGAAGGACGATGGAATCACAAAGGGACTTTAAGCATGCAAAGGAGACGGCCAACATCATAAATCTGCGTCCAAGGCAGAAAGGCTGAATTCGTGATGGCTCCTAAGAAAGCACAAGGTGCAACCGCAGGAGGATTGTCTCCTAACATCCATGTGGATATTTTACCACAAGTCCAGGTTCTTCTTCTTAAAATTGATTAACATCGTAATATTTCAATTATGCATGGATAATTTGAGGAATAAGGATGCATGTTTTTTTTATTGGAAATACTTTGGCTAATAGATCACAATTGAGGGATTCGGTCATTAGTATTTTTTTTCAATAAAACGAACAAAATAAAGTGAGCATAAGATTCCTATGTATTTCTAGCAAGTGGTTTTTATGCATTGCAAAGAAATGAAATTAGATTAATTAAAACGGAATTATGATAGTACACTTCGATTAAGCATGGAAGAAATAAATCACATATCGCATTATTGAACATCTTTTTCGAAATGATTCTTAAAGAAAGTCACTAGCAACCATAGGAAATTGCTAGGGCTGCATAAAGAAGATTTAACTCTAGGCAAGTGGCCTAAAAACTCAAATCAATGAAAGGTTGTGTAAGTTCTACATACGACAAATTCATTCGGAAATGAAAGTAGAAAAAGGCTGCTTGTTTAAACATAAAATCCTAAAGCTTAGTAGCATGAATCTTGTTGCATGTTATAGGATGATAAATTGGAATGATGCTATAACTTGACCCATGCTTTGACCTTAACCCGAGAAGTTAGGGTTTGTAAAAAAACTTATATGTAGGTAATGAATCATGTGGTTACAAAAATGGTAGCGTAATTATCTTCAAGAATAGACAAGTTAAATTGGTTTAAACCTAAACACCTAAAAACCGCGACGGACTCGTTTAGAAAGGGTTAATTCAATGCAACATATCCCAAATAGCTAACTAGTATTTAACACGTTGAGGACATGACCTAGTCACTCGTATTGCCAAAGCTGAAACTCCTATACCCTAAAGACTTGCCCACATTCACGGAATGTAGGGACAATAGGACATACTTGCGAGAAAAGATCTAGGGTTTTTACCCTAAGAATATCTCGCTAAAAAAGATGAAACTCGGCTTGAACTTGGAACCCTAGGACCGACAATGTCGGCCTAATGCAATCAGGAACGGATCGTTATATCTAATCATGAATTCGTGAGTATAAGACTCCATTCGATGGCTAAATAGTCCCATAGTTTTGATGCGACACTTGGCAACAAGTTGCAGAGTCGCATGATCTTGTGATTTGATCACAAGGGAATGACAAATTCCTCAAGATGAGATTGGCGAATTCTTGTGCAAGTTTATCTTGCAAGAGGATAAATAATCATCTGATATAGTATCTTTCTTGGGTAAAGTGACCAAGATACAGGGATTAGATATTTGCTTGGAAGCAAAAGACCAATCAGTAAATTGGAATAACATATTTATTGCTAATAGAACTTAAGATTTTGGTTAAGTTGGATTAATAGGGTACAGCCCTAACCCAAGGATATAAGGGTTAACAGACAAACCCTTGGGGATCTTGTTAAGTCGCAATTGATCCCGGGTCGAGTGCTCGATGCATTCGGAAAGAAGGATTCGCTCCTTAGCATTTGGCCAAAAATAACGACCAATGGAAATGATTGTGCTTGTAATAGTTTTAAGAGCACTGTTTTGCTTTGTTTGCTCAAAGAATTAAAGGATAAGTGGATATCTAATGCTTCAGGTTGAAGGCCTGAAGGGAGAGGCAGTTTCAGTTACCCCCGACTGCCTGCTTGACCCTAACCAAGGGGGTTGTTAACCGCGTCGGGAAGGTGGACCGAACTCACCGCGAGAGGTCTCTCCATTGAGCACTACTTGGAGTAGGAGGACGCTTGGGTGCCAGAGGGGGCTCTGGCTGTAAATCGCTCGCCTTCGGGGCCCTATACAAGAGGCCAATGTGACTCGGGATTGGATCTCGAGGCCCGCATACTAGTCTATGGGCAGAATCTTGTATTAGTAATCCTTGTGGATTGCTGGATAGCCTTCGGGTGGATTATGGATAAGCCTACGGGGTGGATGTTATAAATGTATTCGAGAGATAAATATGATAAGTTGTTGAAAAGAAACTTGTTTGACATTGCTTTTCTATGTCAAGTGCTATGATTACGTGAAGGAACCGGTGCCTAACGGACTAATTAAGGAAGCTGTTTGATGCATGTCCAACTAAATGTGGTAGGTAATTAGATAACTAAAACAACCTGAGGAAAGTGCGGTGGATGTGGCCATGGGTCCATCCTACGGATGGGTGGTCCCGGTTGGGCAGGAACTTTTCTCAATCATGATGGACAGCAAGAAGATCATTTCAAACGATACGAGCAGAAAAATGGTGCTGACCCAGAATCTAAGTTAGAATAATCCTTATTTACGTTGTTTTAGGGGAACGGAATGGGACTATGCCTTATGGTAGAGAGGTCGAGCCTTGCATCCCTCTCGTTTTCCATTCTCCTTGAACCAAGTGCAGCGTGAATCCGCTTCGGACCTGGCGTTTCTGCGTAAAGTAGTTCGCTTGAGTTCGACGCTAGTTGCTATTTAGGAAATGACCAATAGGGAAAACCTTGATTCAGGTCAGTCCTACATGGGAAGGGCCAGAATACTTCCGCTACGTGGCAGACGAGGGAAAGTCCTAGATCACAAACCCCGTAACATTCCATGGGAGTGCTGGGCGGAGCTTTCTAGATATCCTTTTCGATGGACTGCTAAGACGTGTCGTGAAGACAATAGGTGGACACGTTACAATATTAATGTGTCAAAAAGATATGAAAAATTACATGTCCTCTCCTTTTATACTAATGTCAGTGTGATATGGCATAATATCAATATTATTTACACTAAATCCTTATTCCCAGCTTCTTACAATCCATCCCTTCCTAAAAGTTTTTTTGTCCTAAAAAATAAACCTAGAAGACTAGAAAAGATAGAACATAGTACTACTCTCTTTTTTACAGCTTTATAAATGGGAAATGAATGAAGTATGACCAACTATATGGAATGAGATTGAAGAACGCAAGTAAGCTTCAGCTATATATATGATCTGGAGTACTTCAAAAGTATATGGAGCCATAATCAACAAATAATCTCAAAACAAAGTAGACAGCTTGATGTGTAAACAAACCGTGCTGGAGCAAATCTGCCATAACTTCTAGTAGAACTGTCCAAATGAGACGTACGATATATCAAAACAAAGCTCTTGAAGAGTACTTTAGGCCCATGTGGATACCTTAATTCTGAAAATTAGGCGTGATAAAAACTATTCTAAAACAATGTGCTGTCCTATTCATGTCTGCATTATCACTAGCTCCATAATCAATAGGCTTCAGCCACCAATGTATCCCTTAACTCATCCAATATAGAATCAGGCCTCCAAGAAGCTTCCTTAGGTGGTAAACCTCTCCATTTGATCAAATATTCCACGATAGAATGAGATCGAAGCTTCTTCTCACGCTGACCTATAACAGCCTCTGGGATGTACTAAATAAGACCTTCTTCATCAATAGGTTGCAGCTCATCAACTATATCCACTGGATCACCATAAGAGGTCTTGAGTTGACTAACATGGAAAACATTATGAATCTTTGTGGAAGAGGGAAGCTCTAATCTATATGCCAAATCTCCAATTCGCTTAAGGATCTGGTAAGGGCCATAAAACTTGTGGGCAAGCTTATTACTAGATCAATCTTTTAATGTAGAGTACTTGGACTTGGGCACCTTTAGTAAAACCAACTCTCCTTCTTGGAACTCTAAAGGCCTCCTCTTCTCATCAGCATACATCTTCATTTGGTCTTGAGCCTTCCTAAGATTCATCTTACATTGCTGAAGAAGGGTCTGCATTCTTTCTAACTCTTCCTTCCCATGAGGATTGATCCTTTCATTAAAGATGATTGTGGGTAAGGGCACTTTAACCATACATAGCCTCAAAGGGTGAAACTCCAATATTAGCGTGATGTAACGTGTCCATCCGTTCACTTGTAGGGCACGTCTTAGCAGCCCATCGGGAAGAGAGTCTAGAAAGCGCCGCCCGGCACTCCCATGGAATGTTACGGGTTTTGAAATCTAGGTTTTCTTGAGTCTGCCACGTAGCGGAAGCATTCCGGCCGTTCCCACTTAGAACCAACCCGAGTCAGGGTTTCCCTAATGGTCAAGTTCCTAGAGAGTAACTAGAATCCCAGGCAAACTACTTTACATAGAAACGTCACGGTCGAAGCGGATTCATGCTGCACTTGGTTCAAGGAGAATGGGAAACGAGAGGGATGCAAAGCTCAACCTCTCTACCCATAAGGCATAGTCCCATTCCATTACCCTAAAACAACATAAATCAGGTTTCTAGTTTTCTAGATTCTAGGTCAACGTTCCTTGCTATTCATTTCCTTCGAGAAAAGTTCTCAGCCAATCGGGACCACCCATCCATAGGATGAACCCATGGCCACATCCACCGCACTTTTCTCGAGGTTGCTTTAGTTATCTAATTACCTACCACATTTAGTTGGACACGCATAAAACAGCTTCCTTAATTATCCAATTAGTCACCATTTCCTTCACGTAATTTTAGCACTGACATAGAAAAATAATGTGAAACAAGTTCCTTTATAGCAATTGATCTTATTTATCTTTGAAATACATCATATAATCCAGCCCATAGGCTAATCCATAATTCGCCCGAAGACAATTCATAATCCGCCCAAAGGCAATCCATAATCTGCCCAAAGGCAATCCAGCAATCCTCACGGATTACTAATCCAAGTTTCTGCCCGTAGACTAGTATGCGGGCCTCGAGATCCAATCTCGAGTCATGTCGGCCTCTTGTGCAGGGTCCGGAAGGCAAGGGATTTACGGCGAGAGCCCCCCTGGCACCCAAGCATCCTCCTGCTCCAAGTAGTGTCCAACGGAGAGACCTCTCGCAGCAGGTTCGGTCCACATTCCCGGCGCAGCTAACAACCCCTTGGTTAGGGTCACGTAGACAGTCGGGGGTAAATGATGCTGCCTCTCCCTCCAGGCCTTCAACCTAAAGCAATTAATTATTTTCCAGCCTTAATTACTTTGAGCAAAGCAATACAAATAGTGCTCCTAAAGTATACAAACACAATCAATCCAATGGTCGTTTTATTTGGCCAATTGCTAAGGACTGAATCCTTCTCTCTGAATGCATCCAGCATTCGTTTCGGGATCAATTGCGACTTGGCAAGATTCTCAAGGGTTTGTTTGTTTACCCTTTTATCCTTGGGTTAGGGTCATACCCTATCAACCCAAATTAACCAACACTTTAGGTTTCTTAAGTTAAGACAGTAAATCTTGGCGACCATGTCGCTCTTGTTGGGGGTAAAGGCGCCTCCGCCGTGCCGCCCCGTGTATTACTACACTGACAGTACCCGCCACTGCACACTGCAGGTGGCGGGCGCCCGTCACGTCACTTTATTCTTTATTCTTTTAGTGACAGTTTGAATAAAGGAAGGCCCGGTCACACATTGTGACGGTTGGAGTTCCCATTTCTTGTCTCTCTCTTTCTTTCTCTTGCTCTCCCGCCATAGCTCACATGCAAGCTTCGATCCTTTTCACCTTTCAACTCGTATCAGAGCTTGGCATTCTCTTGCTCGAGCTCGACTCGGTGCTTCCCGACCTTCGCATCGACTCGCTTCACGCATTGGGTCTCCATCCCGGAAGCCATAGCCGACCTCTTGAGCTCCCGACTCTCCCCGGCTTCCCGAGCTCCATCCTGGCCTTCTTGAGCTTCATCACGGCCTTGCCCTTGAGGTATTGCTTCAGCATTTGCAGGCATTTGAGTGTATTCACAGATTGAAACAGGGCAGGAACAAAGGGCAGCCACTCTTCTTGAGCTCCATAGCTCATATCTTCCCTCCCCTTTGCATTGGGCCTTCATGGCTTGGTATGTGCCTACCTTGGGCCATCATTGAGCCCCCCATTACCCCCTTTTCAGCCCATGTGGAGCAGCAGCAAGTTCAGCACCAATAGGGAAGATTGCATCATTTTTTTCCAGGCTGTGAGCACTCATCTACTTCAGCTCCACACTTGGCCATTGCTTCTTGCTCTCTACCTTGATCAAGAGGGCTATAGACTTCATGTTTGATGTCATTCAAGCTTTGGGCATTGGTCTTGATCATTCGGGGCTGATCTCTTCAGATTTGGGACTGTCATAAACTGTCATAATAGGCTGAAAAAAGGCCAGCACCATTGGCATTAGCATTTGTTGCTTATACTCCATTCCGGTTGTGCTATTTGATGCCCGTATGCGGTCTACATGATGCCTAGTGCCTTGGGAATGTGTGCACATGATTATGCCATGATTTTGGCCTGAAATATTGGCTGATTTGGGACTGTTATTTACTGTTATATAGTGCTGGAAATAGGGCAGCCACACTTGGCATTGGCATTTGATGCTTATACTCTACTCTGGTTACCTTATTTGATGCTCGTATGCGGTCTACTTCCTACCCGGATGTATTGGGGATGTATGCATTTGGTTTGACCATGATTTTGGCTTGAATTTGGGGCTGAAGTCTACTGTTTAGAACAGTAAATACATGCTGGAATAACAGTGGGCTGAAGGTACTTTACATGCTTTGGCACTTACCTACCAATACCAGATGTATGCTTTGAGCTTTGGCATGATGTCTCTGACATTTGGGGACGGCTTGGAGCATATGTATGAGATTATGGGATGCTTTTGAGCTTCGCATTAGCTCCGTCTTCACTGGCATTTGGACCAACTTGGCATGCTCGTGGATTGCCTATGCCTCATGTCTCTGCTTGACAGTTAGGCTTTTGCATTACATGCTTTGGTTCGTGACATATGCTATTTGGTTCGTGTATGCCATACTGACATTTGGAGCTTGGATTTGGATGTATTTGAGCATTCCCAGCTTACTTGATCACTGATCTTGGTTGCTATTTGGATATCATTGAGTTGACCGAGATCTTATTTGGGCTTATGTATTGCTTCATGGTTAATACGACTGGTGCTTCATGTATGTCATGCTCTCTTGGATGCGCTTGATGCATTGACAGGGTCACTTATCACTGGTGCTTTCTCTTGGGTTGTTTGAGCTTCTGAGCTTGCTTTGTACGCCTTTTGTGCCAGTGGGAGCATTTTACATGCTTGCTTGACCTTTGACAGTTGCAGGTGGCGGGCGCCCGTCACGTCACTTTATTCTTTATTCTTTTAGTGAGAGTTTGAATAAAGGAAGGCCCGGTCACACATTGTGACGGTTGGAGTTCCCATTTCTTGTCTCTCTCTTTCTTTCTCTTGCTCTCCCGCCATAGCTCGCGTGCAAGCTTCGATCCTTCTCACCTTTCAGCTCTAACTTGATTGATCCTTTGCTTACTAAGCAATGCATAACTTCCCTTAACTTGACAAATCAGCCTAAGAAGGGTGATGTAGCAGGATGTCTACTCATCCTCTTGCAAGTTAAACTTGCACTAGAACCTGCCAACCTTGTTCTAAGGAGTGGCAACTCTACTTTGTGATTTAACACAAAACCATGCGACGTTGCAACTTGTTGCACAACTGTCCTGCTTAACTCATGGGATCATTTCACCCATCAAATGGCGTTTCTTGGTCAAGAAATTTTTTTAGTCAATATGTAGGGTTTGGGGTGTCTTCTTACCCAACCCAATGCTAACCCTGATAGGCCAATAACGCTTGGGTCTAGGGTTTCTAGGCTCAATCGGATGTCGTTCAATCCTTAGGGTAAAACCCTAGATTGTTATTGCATGGGCATCCAATGAACCCAAACATTCCATGAATGAGGGTAGGACCTTTTTGTTTGAGGGTCTCTACGTGGCTACCAAGTGCGATACTAGGCCGAATTTCTAACGTGCTAAACCCTAGCTAGCACTTGAGGTGTTCGTTGTACTAACTAATTATGCTTATACGAATCCCTTGAGGGTTATACCCTTACAAGTGATCTAATAAAAATCGGTCTACTTGTCTTGCGACAAGAAACGATCTCATCTTAGAGATGCTAAACTTGTTCTAAAGGTGTAAATAGTTGCAAGACATCACATTACGTGTAAATATGCGATTCGTTACCTCTATGTACTATAAGGTTTGCAATAACCCTTTTCTTTTCTTGCTAAAGTCATGACAAATGACAATTTGGAGAATAACTTGCATAAAACCTACAAAGATTTACATCAAGGGGCTATGCCTACAACCTTTTGTTTAATGTAATTAAATTTCAAGCTTTAATATGATATGAAACCTTTTCTAGATACAACTTTGATAAGTGAAGTTCATGCATCACGAATATGATAAGACTGATGTTGACTTAACCCATTCTACAAGCATCTTTGCATGCAACATGCAAGTCCATAGTTTCATTTCCATTCCATGCAATTCTTTGGACAACATTTTCACGGATGTTGACGATTTCCTCATGCGAATCACAACAAAGAAGTTATTGCCTAAATGCAATATACGCTTGTTCTTTCTGCCGCCAAATCAAAGATGCACTTCACAATTTCATCTTTTAACCCTAAGCAATATGCGCTTAGGAATTTCAACTTGGAAATGTAAGCAACCCAATTTCACGTCATGCACTAACTCTAGTAAATCGTTCGAGTAGACAATTTTCCAAATGTATTTTAACTAGGCTACGTGAATTAGAAGTGATATATTATCGTGGTGATTGACTACTTTACAAAGTGGTTAGAAGCACGAGCGACGAGGAAGGACGATGCAAAAGAGAGCAGATTATATGCCGATTTGGTCTACCAAAAGAATTAGTATTGAATCATAGAATCCATTTCCTAAACAAGGTGGTTAAAAGCTTAATTAGGGCATGGAAAATTAAGTATAACAAGATGATTCCTTGTAACCCATAGGAAAATGGGCAGGTTAAAAGTACTAACAAGCAGCTTGTGGGTATTCTATAAAAAATACTATCCAAGAAGAAACATGATTGGGATAAAAATTTGTATGTTGCGGTATGGGCATATAACACAACATTTAAATGATTCACTTGCCATAACCCATTCAAATTAGTTTATGGGGAGGAGTGTGTCTTTCCCTAAGAGATTGATTTGTTGACCATAAGATTCACAATCAATCATTGTTTGGGTGATGAGGATGCCCTCTTTAAGCATTTTACGACTCTGACCCACTTGGATGAGCTCAAATGGCAGATTTTGTTACACCAGGAAGTGGATAAGCATTGGATGAAGTAGCTACATGATTTAAAAGCAAAGAAGTATACCTTTAAGAAGGGGCAATTAGTTTTTTATTATGATGCATGGAAAGAGCTGTTTCTAGAAAAACTTGAGCCCAAATGGGATGGTCCCTACAAGATCGTAAGAATAGGGAAGAATAAATCCATGGCATTACTGGCTGAGCTTGAGCACGTGAAATTTAAAAATAAGATTAATCTTAATAAGATTAAACCTTAGTGTGTCTAAATGAACTAACAAAATAAATGCCTTGTAGGTCAATCTTGGGTTGATAAAAAACCTGCAAGAGACGAAAGTGGTTGATGGGGCGGTTGATTCCTTATTTGGAATACCCGTACTTGGAGCAAAGATATCATCAGTGGAAGCTTATGTGGTGGAGTAAAGGATGTAAAGTGATTGAGCAAGAGGACAAATCATTTGTTTGGGAAATCAAAGTCTTCTATGATCATTGCTTACGAATTCTGACAAGCATCCCTATTATGTTCAATGAAGATGGTGGGATGGAGCCTTCAGTACATCCGCTGAACATGCTAAAGTTTGACTATCATAATTACAAGTAGAGTTGACGATGGGCTGGTTGTGTGAACCCATTGTGGACGTACACAATGTACTTTGATGGAGCATCTAAGGTTCCCAACAAGAAAGGGAGTATAGGGATAGTTATTAAAGACCCCCTGAGAGTGGAATTTTGCTGCCGAGAAGTGCTTAAAAATAGTTGAAAATTACGAATATCAAGGGAAAAATATTCAACGTCGAAGGCGGCGGCTCGACCTAGGACGATTTTAAGCGTCAAAGTGCTTTAAAGGCGCCCGAGCGACACTTGTTGATTTTTCATAATTTTTCAGACTGCCCTGCGGGTTGTCAAGAGTAATCGGCCAATGTGGGATGTTGAGTCGGATGCTCGGGATTTTTTACAGCTCAATTCGAAGTCCAGACGGGGAAGGAGCCAAGAAACCGGGCAAGATACGAAGATGTGGACCAAAATTTGGCCAAATTGAGTGGTGACCTTTGGGGCCTAGGGGCATTTTATGCCAAGATGAAACTTTTGGAAAAAAACGTGAGGAGAGAGAGAGGAGGATGGCGTGGGCAGATCAACGCCGAAAAATGCGCTCCATGGCTTGATGATGGATCTCGAGCCTCAATGCAACCCCTACAATTGACATTACCCCCGAATTACTCCTTCCCTGTTGACTCTATCGCCTGTCTTTGCTCCTCAAATGGTGGCTCCAATGGAAATCTAAGAAATCAGTCTTTCTCTCTCCTCCCTCTCTCTCCTCTAAGGGCAGATTCATGCGGTGAAGAAGAAGAAGAAGAATGGATGACAGATGCTTGTCCAATGAAGACCGGATTGCTCCGTGATGCAAGAGGAGGGTAGATTGCTGATTCCGAACTGTCATGGACATTAATGGCTGCTGGAAATCAGTCCCGAGACATGGCAAATAAAAACCCGCAACCCACAAATAACTGTAATTTCATTTTTACAAAGGAAATTGATGTTTTATGCAATTTGCTTCATGAGTATTTGTTCCCATGGGATGATTATGCATTATGTTGTTGTTTGCTATGAGTTTGATTGGTTTATGCTCAGAAAATCATAAGTGTTGTGACTGAAATTAATGGTGTAAAACCCGTAAAACACACAAAATAGGGAAAAATTGGGTGTTTTTGATATATAAATGGAAAATATAATAAGACACACTAACTAAATTTGTGTTTTTGCTGAAAATGAACCTAAGGGTCACAGCCCACAACTCATTTTGTATTTTTATTTATTTAATATTTTAAAAAATACAAGAAAAATAGGGAAAATAGGTAAAAATAAGGAAAAAATAAGTTTTGAGTGTGCGAAAAATACTAAAAAATAAGATTCATGTTTGTGTATGTATGGGGGATCTGAAGTATGAGGATTAGCCTCAGTTTAGCCCTACCTTTATGTTTTAGTGAGTTTTTATTGCTTTTCATACAATAAAAGACATGGAAAATATTATCCTAAACCTATGCATCGTGCATAATCTAAACGGCGAGGGGGTAGAGAGAATGAGAGTGGTGTTTAAGTGCTAAGAGAAAGAAAAGGCTGATTGTTTTCATCTATTCATATCATATAGATCGGTCATTAATTTAAAATAAGGATCTAGTGGCACGAGGTCTCCTCGGTGCTAGGTTCGTGCAACGTAGCGATTACGCATCAGAGAAATTCATTGAAAGAATGCTTTTGAACTAAGCACAATGCTGATTTTTCTTTGTTTGAGCACATGGACATTCACAATTTGCATGAAGCATAAAATGATAAAAGGTATTAGACAATACCTCGTGGATGCATAGCACCTGTATTCTCTAGATCGTAACCAACGTTGAGTGAGTAAGGTTGTCCAAGCTATAGGCTAGGCGTTGGGTCTAAGGGGAAAGTAAAGTGAGGTATGGTACATCCTGGAACGAAATAATTGGTACCTTGAGAGGACTATATGCGAAATGTTATATATGTGTAGCGACGGATCGAGGGGCCAATCCCCAAGATGTAGGAAAGTCGCAGTGAGGTAGCGGCAGTCAGCCATGGGAGGACCTCCTATATTTGTACTTCGTGCCATTGGGCAATGTGTTGGGACTCCCTCTGAGGAGTGTTAATTGGGTTAGAGTTGGACTACCAGACGTGATACAAACACAAGATGTTTAGGAAGGCAATGTATGATGTATGTGTCATCAACGCTCCTAGCCGGGAGGCCGTGGGGTTGTTGAGCGTATGATAGAGGTCCGACTAGTGCATGAGCCAGTGCCAGCCCATTTTAGGACCCATTAGTGGTGCATCTGTCGGAAGCCACTTATAAGTGGTGGTTTTCGGATTTAGGGTTTCTTGGGACCAAAAGGAAGTTGGTTTATGTCCTCTGACAAGGAACATCAAGCCGAAATCCAGAAAGCAGAATGTGCTGAGAGGGCTAGACGGCGGTTAGAGATCATAAGCCGTTATTCTCCTCAAAGGAGTAGTACAATACGTATACGAAGTAGTGGTCTTAGTCACTTAACTGCTCCACCTATTCCATTAGGGGCAGGAGGAAGCATAAGTTCTTCCTCTCCTCCACCAAGTCTACCCACTTCAAGTGGGGGGGTGAATTCACCAGTTCAAGCTCCTATTGCTAATCCGATTGTCACCATGGTACAGCCTATTGCAATCCCTGTAGGGACGTTGGATTTACCAACCTTAGGGGTTCCCTTTCCCATTTTTAATGGGTTAGCGGAAGAGGATGTAGAATTTCACATTTGTGAATTTCAGAGATTGATGTTCAATTATCGCATCCAAGACGAGGGACATCTCATGATGTTCTTCAATATGACGTTAAAAGGAAGGGCTGCGTTTTGGTATCACAGCATAGAGTCTGGAACCATAACCACCATTGATCAATTCTATGCAGCTTTCCGATCGGAATATTCCCCTGAAAGAGGTGGCAAATATTGGTTGCGGGTCTTGAATGTGACACGTCAAGATCCTCACGAGAATGTAAAAGAATATGCTAAGAAGTTGAAGGAAGTATTCCGTAAGTTGCAAACTTACATTCCCATTCCACCAGCTGCCCAATTGCAATACTTTTTGCATGGGTTGGACTTTAATATCCAAGTAAAATTGAGCAGTGTGGCCTTAGTAGATATAGACACCGCTATTACGCGGGCAGAGGGAGTAGAAGCACGATTACAAACGGCCTACTCCTCTCGAATGAATGTTAATGGGGGTTTAGTACCTAGTGGCAATCCAGCATTGACGAATGGAAGTCAAGGGATGCCTATGACTAACCCTATTGGGAGAGGGAGTGTGGTTTCAAATGTACCTTTATTTCCAGCCCCTCCTAGTGTGACTATACCGATGGCAAGTCAGTTGGCTCCATCAAATGTTGGAGGCCAAGTTTCGAATTCTAATGTTGTTCCTGTGGGTCAACAGCCAATGCCAAATCAGATTGTTAGGCCAATGGAACAACGGGTTGATGATCGAGGCTACGAGTCGAGTGCATCTAATGTCCTTGGCGAAGTTAAGGACATGATGAAGCATTATACCGATATGATTTCCAAACAATATCGACAAATAGCCATCGACATTAATTTCTTGAAGAAGCAACAAAATTTGATAGGGAGTCGACGCCCTGAAGAGGATGGACCCTCTAGATTCAGTTGTAAATGGTGTGGTGGACAGCACTTCCCCAGAAACTGTCCAAATGTGAAATATGACATTTGTGGGAAGTCAGGCCATTTAGCTGCTACCTGTTGGAGTAAGATTAGCTCTCTCCAACAAGGGAGTAAACAGCCGGGCCCAGTGAATCATAGAGCGCAAGGAAATAACTTGCAGCAGAATGATGCACCTAGGCAAATATTGTAGAGGGGAAAAATAAATATAGAAGAGTTACCACAAGGCAACGGAGTCAGCCTTATTGAGGCTGTACGAGTCAATGATGCTAAAACCTCTAACTTAAGAGCCGTGACAAGAGGCCAAAAGGCTAAAGAGGTTGACAAAGATAATACAAAACCGGTTGAGGCAAATCCTAAACAAGGGGATAAGGGGACGCAAGTCCAGAATTCTGGCATAGAAGGGGGACCGCTAAGGCCGGTTGACAAGAAAGTTGACCCTAAGAAGGATGAGGAGATGCCAAGAAAGAAGGCAAGAGCCAAGAAAGAAGCACCAAAACCAGTCCAAAGACCAAAAGAGAGGATGGTTTGGCGAGAAAAGAGAGCTTTGTCTACTTATCATGACTTTGATTTAGCAAGTTCTCTTTGCAAAGTTAAACCAGATGTGAACCTCTTGCAATTGATCAAATTATCTCCAGGAGTACGCAAGGAATTTAAGAAGATCCTACGTATTGGGTATATTGTGGAACCTCTGGGCATAGCAGGAGTAGGGGAAGATTGGTTTGACCATGCTGAAAAGAACTGCCCTAGGGTTCCAGCTTATATGGATGGAATATTAGTGGAACATGCCATTGTAGACACTGGATCCTCCGTCAATATCATGAGTTCAGAATTGATGGAGAGGTTGGGTCTAGGCATCTAGAAAGACAGCTCCACCCTTCTGAGAATGGCTAATGATAGTTTAAGGCAACCAGAAGGTTGTGTCACTGAGGTCCATGTTACAGTTGCAAGTGTAGAATGTTTCTTGGAATTTAGGGTGATAAGATTTGTAGGACGCCCTAGCTATCGAGTTTTGCTAGGTAGACCTTGGATCTTACGAACAAACTGTCAAGTCGATATACCCGCCGGTCGAGTGGTTCTAGGTAGAGGTGCTAATCGAGTAATAATCGATGCTTATCCTAAGTCTCCTCAAAGTGAGAGAGCTCCTTTATCTTCTACGGAATTAGAGACAGCAGACGATCCATCTGGTAGTGAGACATCATCCAATGATGAATCTAAAGAAGGGTCCACTACAGAGGATATTTATTAGATAACTCTAAATGAGCCGATAGAGCCTCAAGATAGGATAAGAGATGCGGATGTGAATGAGTTAGACCTTGGCACACCGAATGATTCGCGGCCAATTAAACTAGGTTCTATGCTCAGTTCAGCAGAAAGGGAGGACTATGTGTCCTTGATTCAAGAATTCCGCGATATCTTTGCTTGGAGTTATGATGAGCTGAGAGGCATCCCTCCCAGCCTGGCTGTTCATACTATTCTTGTAAAAGAAGCAGTCGTCCTGTGCGTCAGAAGGTAAGGCGTATGCCTTTTGAATTGAGGGACGGGCTGTTTGAAGAGTTGCAGAAGTTAAGGAAAGCTGGTTTGATCTTCCCTCTTCAGTACATAGAATGGTATTCACCAGTTGTTATTAGGAAGAAGAAAAATAACCAAATCCGATTATGTGTGGATTTTAGAGAGCTGAATAAGCAGACAGTTAAGGATTACTACCCGTTGCTGTTTATTGACCAGATTTTGGATCAATTAGCGGGTAGGGAGATATATTCGTTCATGGATTGCTTTGCGGGATACAACCAGATGGAAATTGCAGAAGAGGACAAGTTGAAAACAACTTTTATTACTGTCTTTGGTACTTTTGCGTACCATGTGATGGCCTTTGGTTGTGCAATGCATCTGGATCGTGGCAACGAACAGCAGACAAGACCTTTGGTGACATCTCCCCAGATGAGTTAAAAGTATTTATTGACGACCTGGGGGCAGCCACTGTAAGGGAAAGGATGTTGGTTATTTTAAGAAAGTGCTTTGAGCGTTGCAGACAATTTTGTATCGCTCTTAACCCACGACAGTGTGTCTTTGATGTACCTTATGGGCTATTGCTGGGTCATGTGGTCAGTTCAGTAGGGATCGCAACTGACCCTGAAAAGATCAAGGTTATAGTCGCTATGAGTCCGCCACATACTCCAAAAGAGGTACACAGATTTCTGTCATCAGTAGGGTATTATCGGAGGTTTATCAATGCCTTGGCAGAAAGAACCTTGCCACTAACGAATTTATTATCCTATAACTGTCTATTTGTATGGAGTGATGCTTGCAAAATATCATTTGAGGATGTGAAGCAGGAGCTCACTAAAGCACCTGTGTTAAAAGCACCTAAAAGAGGTGAGGTGTTCTATATATTTTCAACAGCCACCATGCATAGTATCAGCTGCTGTTTAGCCCAAATTTGGGAAGAAAAGTGGTATCACCCGATAGCTTTTGCTAGTCGAAAATTGGGCATTTCGGAGATCAATTATACCTACATGGAGAAGTTGTGTCTTGCGATGGTTTTTGGGACTAAGAAATTCAGGCACTACATCCTCTATGAAAAGGTAGTGTTCTATACGAAGGCGGAAGGACTTAGATTGTTTATGAACAAGCTACAGCTGCCCAATCGTTTGGCAAAGTGGTTAATCACTTTGCAGGAGTTCGATTATGAGATTAAGAGTAAGCAACCGAGGTTGCAGGGTATTGTGGAATGCCTTGTGGATTTCGGGAGCCGAAAGAGACTTTGGCTGAAGGAAGCGATATTGAGAAAATGTTTAAAATTGATACAACTTCTATCCCATCTTGGTATGCTGCTATTACGCATTATCTATCAACAGGAGAGACGGGAGCTGGTTTATCAAAGTCTGAAAAGAGGAAAATCAAACAATAGGCTTTGAAGTTTTCCTTGATTGCAGGGACACTATATCGGTAGGGTGTTGATGATATCTACCGCCGATGTGTGATGCATGACGAGGTTCTTTTCATCTTGGAGGAGTGTCATGACTCTGCATGTGGAGGGCACTTTGCAGGACAGTTGGCAGCACAGAAAGCTTTAAGAGCTGGATATTGGTGGCCATCCATCTTCCAAGATTCTTTTATGTAAAGAAATGTGATACCTGTCAAAGGCATGACAATAGAGAGAATAGGAAACGTCCACTTACACCTATCATGGCTATTCTTCCATTTGAGAAGTGGGGCATTGAATTTGTGGGTCCTATTAACCCGTTGTCTACTACCCAGAAGAGGTATATTATAGTAGCCACTGATTATTTCACAAAATGGCTAAAAGCGCGGACGACGAGGGAGGACAATGCAAAAGAGACTGTAAGTTTCGTGTTAGAGTAGATTATCTGCCGTTTTGGTCCACCGAGGGAATTAGTGTCAGACTGTGGAACCCATTTTCTGAATAAGGTGATCAAAACCTTGACAGAGGCTTGGCAAATCAAGCACAATAAAACGACTCCTTATAATCCACAAGCGAACGGGCAAATTGAAAGTACTAATAAACAGCTTGTGGGTATCTTGTCTAAAATAGTCTCCGAGAAGAAACGAGACTAGGACAAGAAGTTGTATGTGGCAGTATGGGCGTATAATACCACGTTCAAGCGAGCTACCGACCATACTCCATTCAAATTGGTTTATGGGGAAGAGTGTGTGTTACCCCTTGAAATCGAATTGCCAACCATACGGTTTGCAATTAACCATTCTTTGGGAGATAAGGATTCCCTTTTTGAACGTTTCATGACTATAGCCCACCTGGATGAGCTGAAGTTGCAGAGCTTATTACACTAGGAGGTAGCCAAGCGTCGGATGAAGCAATTGCATGACCTTAGAGCGAAGAAAAATACCTTTAGAAAAGGACAGTTAGTCCTTTATTACGATGCGCATAGGGAGCTGTTTCCAGGGAAGCTGGAACCTAGATGGGCTGGCCCCTACAAGATTGTTAGGCTCGAGAAAAATAGGTCTACGGCCCTATTAGCAGATCTACAGGGAGTAGAGTTTAAAAATAAGGTTAATCTTAATAAGATTAAACCTTATTATTTCTAAGTATGCTAATACAAAGGAAATGCATTGTAGGTCCATGTTGGGGATGATTTGAGACCTGCAAAAGAGCTTAAAAGTCGGTGGATGGGGCAGTTAATCCCTTATTTGGATCATGCATATTTGGAGCAGAGATACCATCAGGGGAAACTTATCTGGTGGAGCAAAGGATACAAAGTGATTGAGCAAGAAGACGGAACCTTTGTGTGGGAGATTAAAGTCTTCAGCCATCACTGCTTACGACTGTTGACGAGTATCCTTGTTGAGTTCAATGAAGAAGGTGGGATGGAGCCGTCTGTTCATCCTCTCAACATGCTAAACTTTGATTATCATAATTACGAATAGAGGAGTTCGTGATGGCCAGCTGTGTAAACCCACTATGGATGTATACATTATATTTTGACAGAGCGTCCCGGGGCCCTAATAAAAAAAGAAGTGTTGGAGTAGTAATCCGAGATCCCCGACGTAGAGTTACGATGAAGTTAGCAGCTTGTCTCGGGGTAGGATTCACTAACAATATGGCGGAGTATAAAGCCTTGATTATGGGACTGCATATTGCCAAACAAGGTGGTATTCGTCGGTTGTTAGTAAAAGGGGATTCCCAGTTGATCCTGAATCAGCTAGATGGGACATACACAGTGCGGAATCCCATTCTCTGTATGTATCATCGGACTGTGATGACCCTACTTGAGGAGTTTGAGAGAGTGTCTTTTCAGCTGATTCCACGTTACTGGAATCAGTTTGCAGATTCACTGGCAAATCTTGCTTATGAAGAAGACCTCTTCTTTAATTGTGGACCTAGTTTGGATATTGTGATCAATGATAAAATAGGACCCGGTCGCTTGTGGGGAATGTTATCAGAACATGCAATATATGGCAGACGATGGTTGATATGGGTGATGCAAAAAGTATCCGAGACCAATCTACCGTTATTATCGTGGACCCATAGGTTAATTAGACAACATGTTATGCGTACGCCTCTTGCTATATATGTAGGAGGGATGGGTCATAACCTTATGCATTTAGTTTAGGGCTACAAGCCTGTTTTTCCTCCTTGGAAGGGAGCATATTATTGTATATCTGCACTATTTCAGGGAGGGATGTGTAGGTGCTATTTTGTTTAATTTCATTAGGGCAAAAGGGCCCGTGTTGCAAGGTTTTGAATGTTTTATTTCGTCAGGCCAAGAAGGCCGATCTAGTTTTGTAGTGAAGTGCTTTATGTCATTAGGCCAAGAGGGCTAGTTGTCTGTTTAGTACAGGTGCAGTTAATGGTTTCTTGTTTGAGTTTTGTGCTAGAAAGGTTCGGAAGAAGAGCTTGGAAGGAGCCTTTTGTTGTGTGGACGCTTCTTGCGTCCCTATCCAGGTGATATCTTTCCTTTATGAGTACTATGGTTTTTATGCTATATGTGTTTAAGTACTTGTAGGGGGTCTTTTCATTTCTTATTGGGGACCGACGTCCAAGGCATGTAGTCCTGAGGTTTAGGTTAAGTATGTTTGAGGGAGGTGTGAGTAGTCATTGCCTCTTGTAATGACATTGTCAGGCATTGAAAGACATGTTTTAGAAGGGAGTCCTAGTGACCCTGTTCTGCTAGCCTGCTAGGCGGCTGTTCTAGGAGTTCTTGTTAGTTGTGAGGTAGTTAGAGAAGCCTGCCAGAAGAAAATGATGATGGTAAGGGAAATAAAACCCTGAATATCTTCAAGAAAATCAATAAATACAAAGGTGTGTAAAAAGGGGTTCTAACCCCTATCAAAGAAAAGAAAAGAAGGAAAATTTATACGCAGTTGATCATTGCCTTGCGAAGGCCTGGTAGGTTCCTAGGGACGAACCAGACCCGGGGCCGATGCCTTGTCTTCCTAGGGGTGGCATCTTGCTAGAAAAAGGAAATTAAGGAAGGTTGGAGCAAAAATAAAAGTAAGTGTCAGAAAATGATTAAGTGTCGTCTTGCGGGCTTGGTAGGATCTTGGGTACCGAGACAGGACTTGAGGCCGATGCCCTGTTCTCCTTGGGTCACTACGCTCAGCTCCCTCCTTTTTACATGCCCGACTATGTCAGAAAAATAAAAACCCTAAAAGAAGAAATGTGTTAAAAGAAAATACTTCTTGATCAGGCTATAGGAGTCCTCGCCTAGTAGGAGCTCCTAGTTGTGTTGTCTTTAGTTAGGTAGGTAGTTCACACCACCACTTCGAGGAACCTCTTTGATAGTCCTTTTTAGTTTGGCCGTGTTGGAGGAGTCGGTTAGTGACTAGCTTCGGACCTTTTATCAGATTATGCTAGGCCTACTCCTTGTGGATGTCATGCCTTGGTTCTGTCAGGGGGTAGGGTGAGTATTGTGCTGTGTTTACTACGTATCTACTTTGTATCAGCTTGATGCTTCCTTTGGTTGTTTTGTGGAGAATTACTGTGGGATTCGACGGGTTGAGTCGCCCTATCTCGTGGTCGCCCTATCTCGTGGTCGCCAATGAGAGTGGAATTTTGCTGCCGAGAAGTGCTTAAAAATAGCTGAAAATTACGAATATCAAGGGAAAAATATTCAATGTTGAAGGTGGCGGCTTGACCTAGGACGATTTTAAGCGTCAAAGTGCTTTAAAGGCGCCCGAGCGACACTTGTTGATTTTTCATAATTTTTCAGACTTCCGTGCGGGTTGTCAAGAGTAATCGGCCAATGTGAGATGTTGAGCCGGACGCCCAGGATTTTTCAGAGCTCAATTCGGAGACCGGACATGGAAGGAGCCAAGAAACCGAGCAAGATACGAAGAGGTGGACCAAAATTTTGCCAAATTGAGTGGTGACCTTTGGGGCCTAGGGGCATTTTATGCCAAGATGAAACTTTCTGCAAAAAACGTAAGGAGAGAGAGAGGAGGATGGTGTGGGCAGATCAACGCCGAAAAATGCACTCCATGGCTTGATTATGGATCTCCAGCCTCAATGCAACCCCTACAATCGACATTACCCCCAAATTACTCCTTCCCTGCTGACTCTATCGCCTGTCTTCGCTCCTCAAATGGTGGCCCCAATGGAAATCTCAGAAATCAATGAAGAAGAAGAAGAATGGATGACGGATGCTTGTCCAATGAAGACCGAATTGCTCCGTGATGCAAGAGGAGGGTAGATTGCTGATTTCGGACTGTCATGGACATTAATGGCTGTTGGAAATCAGTCCCGAGACATGGCAAATAAAAACCCACAACCCGCAAAGAATGGTAATTTCATTTTTACAAAGGAAATTGATGTTTTATGCAATTTGCTTCATTAGTATTTGTTCTCATGGGATGATTATGCATTATGTTGTTGTTTCCTATGAGTTTGATTAGTTTATGCTCAGAAAATCAGAAAATCATAAGTGTTGTGATTGAAATTAATGGTGTAAAACCCGTAAAACACACGAAATAGGGGAAAATTGGGTGTTTCTGATATATAAATGGAAAATATAATAAGACACACCAACTAAATTTGTGTTTTTGCTGAAAATGAACCTAAGGGTCACAGCCCACAACTCATTTTGTATTTTCAATTATTTAATATTGCAAAAAATACAAAAAAATAGAGAAAATGGGTTAAAAAAGGAAAAAATAGGTTTTGAGTGTGCGAAAAATACTAAAAAATAAGATTCATGTTTGTGTATGTATGGGGGGTCTGAAGTATGAGGTTTAGCCTCAATTCAGCCCTACCTTTTTGTTTTAGTGAGTTTTTATTGCTTTTCATACAATAAAAGACATGGAAAATATTACCCTAAACCTATGCATCGTGCACAATCTAAACGGCGAGGGGGTAGAGAGAATGAGAGTGGTGTTTAAGTGTTGAGAGAAAGAAAAGGCTGATTGTTTTAATCTATGCATATCATATAGATCGGTCGTTAATTTAAAATAAGGATCTAGTGGCACGAGGTCTCCTCGGTGCTAGGTTCATGCAACGTAGCAATTACCCATCAGAGAAATTCATTGAAAGAATTCTTTTGCACTAAGCACAATGCTGATTTTTCTTTGTTTGAGCACATGGACATTCACAATTTGCATGAAGCATAAAATGATAAAAGGTATCAGACAATACCTCCTGGATGCATAGCACCTGTATTCTCTAGATCGTGACCAACGTTGAGTGAGTAAGGTTGTTCAAGCTGTAGGCTAGGCGTTGGGTCTAAGGGGAAAGTAAAGTGAGGTATGGTACATATTGAAACGAAATAATTGGTACCTTGAGAGGACTATGTGCGAAATGTTATATATGTTTAGCGACGCATCGAGGGACTAATCCCCAAGATGTAGGAGAGTGGCAGTGAGGTAGCGGCAGTTAACCGTGGGAGGACCTGCTATGTTTGTATTTCGTGCTATTAGGCAATGTACTGGGACTCCCTCTAAGGAGTGTTAATTGGGTTAGAGTTGGACTATGAGACGTAATACAAACGCAAGATGTTTAGGAAGGCAATGTATGATGTATGTGTCATCAACGCTCTTGGCCGTGAGACCGTGGGGTTGTTGAGCGCATGATAGAGGTCCGGCTAGTGCATGAGCCAGTGCCGACCCATTTCAGGTCCCATCAACCCCAATGTAGAGTGGTAATGAAATTGACAGTTTATCTCGTGTTTGGATTTACTAATAACATGGCGGAGTACAAAGCTTTAATCATGGGACTGAATATTGCTAAGAGAGGCGGTATCTGTTGGTTGTTAGTAAAAGGGGATTCCTAGCTAGTCTTGAACTAGCTAGATGGGACTTACACAGTAAAAAACCCCATTCTCTCTATGTATTATCGCACTGCTATGATCCTGCTCGACGAGTTTGAAAGAGTCTCTTCAGCTGGTTCCACGTTATTGGAATCAGTTTTCAAACTTATTAGCAAACTTTGCTTATGAGAAGACTTTCTTTTTAACTCTTATCTTGGTTTGGATATCTCCATTGATGATGAGATAGGACCCGATCGATTATGGGGGCTTTTATTAGAACATGCCCTATATGGCAGGCAATGGTTAGTATGGGTGATGCAAAGGGTGGCCAATACCCATTTGGTTTTGTTATCTTGGACCCATAGCTTGGTTAGACAACATGTTATGCTCTAGGGCAGGAGCCCTATTTCCTCATTGGGATGGAACATCTTGTTCTATATTAATAGGATTTTTCTAGGGGAGACCTTTACGAGCTATTTTTCTTAATTTCCTTAGGCCAAGCATGCCAGCTTCTTTTAAGGGTTTTAATGCTTGATTTCCATTAGGTCAAGAGGGCCAATTTTTGTTGAGTTTAAATGTTTGATTTCTTTAGGCCATGAGGGCCAGTTTCGGTAAGAGTGAACTATGTTATTTCTTCAGGACAAGAGGGCCATATGACTACTTGGAGCAAGTAAGTTTATTTGTTTTTTGTTTTAGTGATTGCATCATACAAGTTGACGAAGTCACTAGAGGGAGCCTTTGACGTGGCGAAGCTTCTCGTGGCCATTCCAGGTGGTTTTGTCCCCTTTCCAAGTCTTTTTACCTTAAGCAAATACTGATATATGTGTATGTAGGGGTTTCTTTCTTTTCCTTTCTTAGGGACTTGCAATCAAGGCATGAAGTCCCAGGTTTAGGTTAAGTATGTATGTGGGAGGTCTGAGCAGCTGTTGCTTCTTATAAAGGCATTGTCGGGCACTAAAAGACCTGTTTTCAAAGACAATCCTAGTGACCCTCTTCTACTGACCTGCTAGGTGGCCGTTCTAGGAGTTTTTGTTAGTTGTGAGGCACTTAGAAAGGCCTGCTAGAATGAATATATGCACAGAAGTAAAGTCCTTAATAGCTGAAGAATAAAAATAAATAGAGGTGTGTAAAAAGGGATTTTAACCCCTCCAAAAATAGAACAAAATAGAGAAAGACATATCTATAAGTTGTGCTTATCGCCTTGCGAAGGCCCGTTAGGTTCCTGGTGACGAGTCAAAGACCTAGGGCTGATTCCTTATCTTCCTTGAGGTGGAATCTAATTGAACAAAGGAAAAAAAAAGAGAAGGTTGGAGTGAAAATAAAAGTGAACCTCAGAAAAGAATTAAGTGTCACCTTGTGAGGGCTTGGTAGGTTCTTGGGTACTGAGACATGACCCAAGTGTTGAGATGGCAAGCTCAACATGTGTAGACATTGATGATGGACCGCCTGGCTAGATGAATCCACACCTCTACACTTAGCACATTGGTGGTCATTATGATACTCACATGGCCACTGACTTATCACTTATTATATTTAGTTTGTTATACCTACCTATAGCTAGCAAAGATATAGCACCAGTCAATTGGTGTAGTCTGTTATGAGTGTGTGGAAGAAGAATAAGAAATTAACAAGAAAACATTTTGGCCTCCATCTCTCTTCTTGTATTCTTGAGTGAGCTTTCTCTTGTGTATATAGTGTGTGTTTGGCATAGCAGCTCAAGTAAGTCATCCCACCACACGATTCTTGACATGGTATTAGAGCCACACCACTAAGAGAGATTTATTTTGAAGACTGAAGTGAGGGAGAAGAAGAAAGTTTCAAGCAAGCAAGCAACGGGTAAGAAGCTTTCCCATTCTTCCACTTTCTCTCTTGGATAGTGCCTGTGGAGGCACCGGAAGCAAGGTAGAGTGAAAATCTTAGATTGTTGTGAGATCATCAGTGAAAATCTTAGATTTTTAAAGGGTAGAGCAATCATCAGTGAAAAATATTGCTTGGTGTATTTCTATGCACTTGTTGTGAAAGGTTACAGAAGATTACATTGCTGTGTTGTATCCTTTTTTGTGATAATGGTAGAGAAGAGTGGAAATCCCATTATTGAGAAGATCGACAAAAACAACTACCCTTCATGGAAGTTCCGTGTGATAAACTTCCTCATTGCAAATGGCCTTTATGAGTTTGTTTTGGGTGAAGAAAAGGAGCCAGAGATGGGTATTCTCTAACTGTAGATGAATTAAAAGCATGGAAAGAATAGAATGCAAAATACAAAAAGGTGACATACTGGCTATATGCAATCGTTGATAATACTATGCTGGGACATATCACGAATGTAAAAACTTCACATGGATCTTGGACAATATTTGAGAACATGTTTTCAGTAAATACAAAGGCACGAAAGATTCAACTCAAGCAAGAGTCGATTACGTTGAAGAAAGGGAAAATGTCTGTCAATGAGTATGTATTGAAGGTGAGGAGCATTGCAGATGCTTTAGCAATGATTGATGCGATGCTTGATGATGATGATTTGGTTTCATCCACTTTGAGTGGACTCAATAATGAGAATGCATGGAAATCATTTATTACTTTAGTATACGTACGAAAGCCATTTTTAGATTTTGAGTTGGTCTCTCTCATGATTACCAAATAGATCAATATGCAGGGTGACTCGTTTAAAATAAATGGTGAACAGGTCCAAGCGTTTTACTCAAGTTCAAGAAGGGGACGTGGTAGATCCTCTTCGAGATACCGTGGTATGGGACATGCTGGCGATAACCAGCAAAATAGGTTCAATCAGCAATTTGGTGAAATGTAGGTTTCAGGAGGCGAAGGAAATTTTAGGGGCAAGGGGAGCTCTAGAGGAAGAGGTGGATGGCAAAATAGAGGTTCTGGAAATTCTGCTATTGTTTGCTATTTTGTAGTGGTAAATTGCAGCAAGGAAACTATGCACACTACAAGATATAGGCCTTATACCAATGTTAAAAGTGACAAAAATATAAATAAAGAAATTTTCCCTTGTCATCGCAAAAAGTGTCGTTATTGGTGACACCATAGAAGAGTCGGTATTAGCGTCGTTATCAGCATCGCTATTTGTATCAGTATCAGCGTCGTTGATACCCACATAAATAATGACGCTGATAACGACGCTCTGCAATGCTAATAATGACACAAATAACGACATGTGCATGTAATTTTGAAATGATATGGTAATAGGGAAAAAAAATGGCAGGGCAACTTGACATATAGCACTATGTGCTTTATTTGGGCCATACAAAATAGTTTTTGCACTGTGTACAATGCTCGTGTAAATAAAGACAAAGTGAACTTAAATCATAACATGGATACATCAAATAAATACATGATCACATAATGAAAGCGATTGGTACAATCATAGCAAGATATCACTACTATATAGAAAATGTCTACATAGATCAGGCGACCAAAAAAGAAGGGTGTGTGAGCTCCAGGGATCCAAGGGCGAGCTATACATCCTCGCCATCCGAAAGCTCTTCGTCCTGCCGCAAAGGAGCATCAAACGGACTCTACAAAAAAAGAAACAACTACACATCAGTGCACCATACAATAATGCATTCTAATTAAACATGGTAACTACGGACAAGAAAGATGAGTGACTTACAGGGCCGCCGCATCTATACAATCGGTCAATCAATGCAATGAGATTGTGTCTCTCTGCATATCGAGTCTCTTGGCCAGTCGGATCGCCATTTGTAATGGAGTACTGCAAAGAAAACAAAATACTAACTATTAGAAACATGATTGTGAGTACAAAGGATATTGCAAAAAAATAAGCAAGCAAAACAAAAGAATATGATTGTGAGTACAAAGGATATTGTAATGGAGTCCTCTAGATATGTCATGTGGCTGCCACTCCCAAGATGATGAACCACTGCGGCCTTTAGTCGTGGCCTCGCCACCTCGCACTGCTGACTCCAACATCCTGGAGAATCGGTAGCCTCCTCTCTCAGTCGGCGCCAATCGTCCGCTTTTAGCCACTCGGGCTTTGTAGCCCCACTCTTGAGTGCCTCTTGCATGCGTCCGATCGTCTATGTTTCATATATGCATACATGCACTCCATCATCATCCCGTAGAAAATCTACATGTTTTGGCTGGAATCGGAAACTCCTCATGTAAGGATGCTACTATGTAGTCCTTGCTCCCCTCCGATATGTTTTTCCAATGAACTAAGACGTTGTGCCGAAAAAATTATTGGCACAACTCTCTTATGCGAGCCATCACCCTCCTCCCCTCATCATTCATAATGATGGTTCATGACCTATCATCGAAAAGATAGGCATATCCCTCTCGGGTATGCCTAAGGTGGGTCCTCTTCCACTTGCGACCACGCTCCTGGGCATATCTAGGAGACCCCTGTACATATGGTGTACCGATAGGGGTAGTATCTATTAGTGTAGCATCCATTGACGAGCCACCTGTAGACGGATGAGCAAAAGCCAGAGTAACTGGAGTAGACGTCCCCACAGGTGTGAAAAATCTTAGAGGTGATGCAACTCGATCAGAACGACGAGACGGAGACACCGTGTTCGTGCCTCCACAGCAACCACCTGAGCCACGCTCCTGGGAACCGCCATGAGAGTGAGTAGTAGCACCTGCATCCCATGCCGACCGTGGGCTCACTGCCTCTGTATCTCTGTAGTATCCCCCTGACCCTGAAGCACTCCCTCCCTCTAGCCCAATTTTGGAGTGTCCACCTCGTCTACTCGAAGCTGAAGCATCTGATTGTGTCGAACTAGATCTAATAGAGCAGCCTAACGATGTCCGAGACAGCTCCTGGTTCACCATGTCTCTGAATCTCGCCATTTGATCTGGAGACATGCGCGTGAAGATATCCTGCAACTCCTCATCGCTCATCCCTCAACTCATCCTGATGATCTAAGTATCCAAAAAGGTCACCTCCACAAACAAAAAATGATGTTAGCATAATCAATTTAAATCATACAAAGCATGGTAGTAATATAAATCCTTTAAAAATGATATCACTTAAAATGCATATCTTATGTACCCCTATAAGCGATTAGCCAATGAATTGAGTAAGTGGATGCTCCAAGTATAAAGTAGCCCATGGTCCCATGTTAATCTCTTGACACAACTCATGATCAGCATACACTGGAAGGTCGATAGACATGTCACCACAAAAGGATGAGTCTACCTTGTTCTCAAAGAATTCTTGGACTCATGTATTTCCATCATTGTTACCCGATGCTGGCTCCTCTACATGCTCCAAGCTTTCGGTGGCCTCCACCCCTTGCAATATCGACCCCTCTATTTGCATATTGTCCTCATCTATTCTTGGAACATCACTTTGATCATATACTCTTGTACTTCGGAGAGCTGAAGGTATAACATACCACCATCGAGGTTGTCAGGGGTTTGGATAGAAGATTACATGTTCACAAACACGTACAAGAGAGTTTAAACTATTGTGACATGTACCATGTCATAATACAATTAACAAACAAATGAGTTCATGCACCTGTTCACAATGGGCTAGTAACACAAAGGTGTTGCGCAAATTTGTCCATTTTTTTTCAGAATCTATTTTGAGAAATCCAGATGGACGTCGTCAAACTTGTGCTCGAGCTCCTTCAAGTACTACTTTGAACCACTGCACATCGAATAGTATCATGGAGAAGCTATGGTAATCCACCATAACAATACTTTGTAAGTTTCCAAAATACTCCATCTCATATATAACCGTGTTTGGATCCATTTCTCATCATCGGCTCTCTTGCTCAAACCTTGCCATGATACCACTGTCTGTTGTGGAGTGCATTTTGTCAATATGCTCCATGCAAAAATGCTGTCCGCGTGACCACGCTGCACTATATATTTTGTATTGTACATTAAAACACTCAAATTAGTTGTCGTATATAAAATATAGATGCAACAAATCCTAAACATGTCATCAGCTTTGGACTACATCCCCTCGAGAATTCCCACTCCTCGATTGAGATCTCCACCCCTTTGCGAGACGTTGCGGTCAAAGCTCCATGCAACCATCACGTTGACATGAACCGCGGCATCTTCTCCATACCTCGAGATATCGAATCAGTTGATGGCATGCACTACGTCAAAATTCAGATCGCGCTTCCTCTTGATCTTGCCTAGCTTGCTGGTACCTAGCAGCGAGCCACATCTCCAGAGAGGCATGGTGCAACATACAAAAGTGATTCACCTTCTCCTCCATTGTATTATCCATTCTTTTTTCTACCCCATTTGCAACCACCACATCTCCGGTCAGTCTATCATCATCATTCAGCGACCATAGCATTTTGTTGTTTGGATCCACCATTGGTAGCCATTGTGAAATATGCACTAGCGCCTCAGACACCAACCAACCTTCAGCCATGCTACCTTTGAAGGTTTTCATGAAGCACTCCAAGAAGAACATCCATCGCATATGGACATGTCCAGAAATCTTCATTTCATCTACAAGATGCACAAGAAGGTGGATTTGTATCGTGAGCATGTTGGTAGGCAGGTATTTCCCAAAGAGACAGACTGTCTCCATTGCTCCCCGCCTCGCAGATTCAATAGAGAACATCTTAATCTCCTTCTGTAAAATCCATTGCACTAAAGTCGACAACCTGTAAATGGCCCCGCTGTCAAAGGGTTTTCGAAAGCAAAGTCGCAACAGCAGAGGTCCTTCAGAAATACCAAGATAGAAGATCAATCAAGCGAATAAGCAAGATGAGAAAATGATGTCAAGTCTCTGTTTTTATTTCTATCAATAACTAAAGACGAATAGAAAGCCAAATTATCTTACAGTGGCAACCTCCACAACGTTCATGTTTACATTCCAACAACTCTTCAAAAAACTGATGAGACAAGTAGCTTTCTAGCTTAACAACTCCCTCTTTTACATTAGAAGAGATGAACTCTGTTATGACAACATGATCTTTTGATTTAGATAGGTAATTATTGTCTATGTTCAAATCCACAACCTCACGTAGCTTTTGAGAATTCTGAACCCAATCTGGGACAACAATTCTGTATGTCTCTGCCTTTAGAATAGCTGTAGCAGCAATAATATCATTATCTATAATTGCAGTAGCCTCAGACTCATGTAACTCTCTTGAGTTGCCAATGAAAGTGGTGCACCCATAACCTACAAGAGTGAAACCTTGCAAATCCAAGTATTTGTCCAGCTCATCTTGTGAGATAGTTGACAGCTACAATTGAGGCTCCTACAACAGAAACTAGAGGAAACAAGCCCCGTTCTGTACCTATGATGGATGTCATGAATATGATAGAACCTTCAATACCGCTCTGTTGCATCCTCTTTGCTACTGCAATGCTAATCAAGCATAAATGCTTGAAGTTTTTGTTTACTGCCTCATCCAGCTGCTACCCACTTGTATCTAGGAATGGTGTGAGAGGGTCTATGTATGAAGAGGAGATCAAAAGAAAGTCCAAGCCATCCCATATTTGAGAAGTTACTGAAGCCGCAGTTTCGACTGACTGTGTTGGTTACAATCTTGGAGATCCAAATGCACAATTTGAATGTCATGAGGCCTGACTAGGCTGCTAGATGCTAAAATTCACTGGGCTTTCTGATTAAGGGTGTCTTGGTGCCCTATTAAAACTACTCTGCATCCGTGGGAAGCCAAGGCTATGGTAGCATTGCAGGCTGCTTCATCATCAGACCCTAATGTCAGGAAGTCCCTCTTTCCCTGCACGTCCAGCAACTTCGTCTACTCTATTGCAGAAATCATCAACATCATATTCTGAACCAGATGGTGCCCCTCTCCTTTGTGCCTTCTTGCACCTTCCATCCTCGATCTCTTTTCCATCTGAGTTGTCCTTTTTCTTGGTAAGACGAACATGCTCCGAAATGCCCTGCTTTTTCTCCCCCAAGGCCAGTAAAGCTCTCTCGCCTGTAATTGCTAAAGCTTTTTCTTTCTACGCCATTTTTCTTGCTTTTTCAAAAATAGCCGGCTAATTTTCTCCTTCCCTCTGCATTCCGTAACACAAAAGCACGCTCCTTCAATTCAATCAGTTTGATTGTTTGCAAGCATGAGATGTATTTGTGCAACTTTAAAAGCTATTCTGATAGCACTTTCCAACTTTCATCCAAAGCCACATCCAAAGATGTACCTTTTGGTGAAAAATTTTGTACATGTGTATATCCATGATGTTCCCAATGGTTCAAGAACTTTTGCTGGAAAAAAAAACCCCCTGCTCCATTTCCTGCATCCACGACAATATGGAAACCCTCCAAGGGACGTTCTAGACCATTAGCTCCTTTCCTCAGTGCTTCAATTAAACTAAGTGCATACTGATCCATAAATTTGACTTTCTTTGCTAATTTTCCTGAACCTAAGATGGCTCCTTCCACATTCTCATCTATAATATTGTCATATATTTTCGCTGCTCTAGCCAAGATGTCACTAATGTCCATTTTCCCTAATCCTCCATTGGATGTAAAAAATTTGAAGCCATTCCAATTGTATGGCAGGTGACTTGCTGTTATCATGATTGAACCGTCTACAGGGCAGTACATATCTTCCCTTTCTGTTATTGTACTATAGAACATTGCTCGCGTAGAAGCCAAGATGACAAATTCCTTCGTCAATGACATTTTTGTATCCTCTTTTAAAACGATGATGTTGCGCACCCAATTTGTTCTCTATGATGTAACACTATCAGTCACAATAGTTGTCCCTAGATGCTCTACAAGGACAATGGTTGATAAAAGAGCAATCAAGCCACTCCGGTTCATATCCTTCCCACTGGAGTCTACCACTGCTGCTCTATCCACATCGGTATAAAAAATGATTCCCAAGTTGGCCCCTTTGTCCTAGATTCTTTAAATGCTGATCTTTCTGCATTCCATGATGCACTCTGTTGTGCAGAATTCTCAGCCTCCAAGTCAACCACATTTCTGTTTTGGATTTGTATACCTGATCTCTTAACTTTCCTGATACCTGATTTTGATGAATATCTTGGGGTTCTTTTGTAAGTCAAGAGCTGTGTCATGTCAGGTACTATACTTTGGAGATTATAAAGCTGACAAAATCTTCACACAAGTGGACATCAACAAGTCCCAATGGCTTCTCAGCTCCTTCCCTTCATGTTTCGAGACCCCTCTCCACTATACTGGCACGTAGAACAAAAATGCAAACATAACAACTAAGTATAAACAAAGTAACAAATGTCACACACACAACTTTTTGGTGGATTTCACACCTCGAATGCGCAGTAGTATGACATCCACCCCCTCTGATCCTGCGCATCCTCCAGATGGGCCAACTACCCATGATCATTATCCTCAAGATCCATGAACAGATCAATCTCTTCATTGTGTATTTCCGGTATATCAACAGGATTATCTGTCATATCATCTGTCTCTTCTATTGGAGTTTCTTCTGTTGCTCTCCTCTTGCAAAATCTTCTAATGCATAATCCTCATCATCTCTTTTCTTGAAAATCTTGATTCTTTTTCCTACAATAGGCACTCTAAGCACTGTCCCATCCAATTCTATCAGCTTATATGTTGCATTATCAAAGATATGTCTAACTATGTACGGCCCAAACCATCTTTTCACCATCTTCCGAAGTGCAGTATGCTAATTTTCAAGGCTGCTATCAAAGACTAATATCCAGTCTCCCTCTTCTATTGCTCTAGGCCGCAAGCGATGCCTACTGTCAAACCTGTCCTTATTTCTTAGTCTAGCAACCTTCAACCTGTCAATAGCTAGCTGAATATCCTCTGGTCTTCTCTCCAACTACCAAATCCGAAGAGCTAAGAGCTCCTCTCTCGTCAAATCCTCCTGCCAAGGTAAAACTGACCAAGTCAAAGCACAAGTCTCAGTCGGCATAACCGGTTTCTGATCATACATCAACTCTGCGGGCATATATCCAGTGGTAACACTGTGAGTCATACGATCAGCCCACAAAGAAAATGGTAGAAGTCTCGGCCATTCTCCAATCCGTCCTCTGCATGCTTTGGCTAATGCTTTCACTATCAGCGGATGCCCTCTTTCACTCTTCCCATTTCCCTCTGGATTGTATGCTATGGTTAGAGCCAACTTGATTCCTAGTTGAGAGAAAAACTCCCTAGCTTCATCTACATCCAGCTCACCGCAATCTGCAGTGATCTTACCCACACAGCCATACCTACAGAAAATTTCTTCCAATAAGAACTTACACACTACACTAGTGGTCTTCATTCTCAAAGGTCTGCCCTCAACATGATTGGTAAGATCCTCTCTAGCCAAAACAATATATCTCATCTGCCATAAACCTATAGGCATAGTAACCAAGTCAACTACCCACTTATAATGAATGCATAGCAGATAGGTCGGATGAAGCTCATCTCGATGACGCACTACCGAATACATCTGGCAGTCTCTGCAAGTCTCTACAAAGTGAGAAACATCTCTATACATGCCTTTCCACCAATATTTCTCCTTGATTTTCTCATAAGTAGCCCACACTCCTCTATGACCAGCCCAAGGACTCTCATGAAACTCCCTCATCACCTGTAACTGTGTCTCTTTATCGCAGACAACCCGCAAGGGTAATCCACCTCTTTTCTTCGGGTGCTTCCAAAGAAATCCGTCCTTGAGAAAATAACCATAGGCTTTTCTTATGATCTTCTTGAACTCTTCATCTGTCCATTCATCTCTTTTGCTTAGTATACTAAGGTACTTGCCAATCTGCAACCAATCTCCAACATAGAGTTCTTCTATGAAAGCCACAATATCATAGACATGGCAAACATGATCAACCATAGCGGGCTGAAATTTTTGCATCATCCTCTTCTGCAAGTAGTATCTCCTCATCATCATATCTGGCTCTAGACAGCATATTCGCCACTAGATTATCCTTCCCTGCTATGTGTTTAAATTCTCAATTTAATGACTTGATGTATGCAATCCATCTCAGCATAGCTATATCCGAAGTAGAACAACTCGCAATCATACCTATCAATGGCAAGCAATCTGTCTCTACCACAACTAAGGCTGCAATAAAGTACTCCTTGCCACATTTGAGAGCCGTAACAATTCCTAGTAATTCCCTCTTGATTTGCGGGTACCTCCTCTGTCTCTCGTTTAGGACTTTCACCCCAAACCGAATAGCATACCTATTTCCATCTACATCATCTTGACCCACAGCCCAACCTATGCCAATTGGACTAGTCTCAACTATCAATACAATAGGCCTTATGCAATTATAATCCGCTTTCCTGAGAGTAGGAGCAATCTGCAATAACTTCTTTAATTTCCGCATGGCTCTAGTGTGGCTCTCATCCTAATAAAACTTCTACCCCTTTCGAAGCAGCTGATATAAACAATCTGCTATGTGTGCAAAATGGGGTATCCAAATCATGTAAAACACACAAGCTCCAATGAATCTCCGTACCTCTGAAGTGGTAGAACAATACTCTGTAATCTTGCCTATAGCATCCACCTTCTCAGGTGAGGGTTTCCTGCCATAATACCCACACATATGTCCAACAATGACAACCTCATTTACTCCAAAAATAGATTTTTGCCCTGATAGTGTCAAGTTCACTTCTTCTAGCCTGGCCGAAATCTTTTCACAAGCTAAAATATGATCAGCCACAAGATATCTGCATCCCTGCTCATTTAGACTCTCATTCTTCTCTTCTTCTGCACACCCCTTAATGGGCACATCATCCAAAAAAGGCATGGTAAGTTGAGGTATATAATCACGAAGGACCTTATGCATGGAATTCATCATATGTGCAATAGAATTAGTGGCACCTTGAGGCAAGGTACACATCCTGACACGCCCAATAGGAGTTCTCATAGTGGTTATGTCGCTGCTTTCCAAAGCCAGCTGAAACTGATCATATCCCAAATACAAATCACCTACAGAATAGATGGCAGGTGCAGCAAATGCTTCTGCAAGCTCATCCACAATTGGACCTATACCAACATTCCTGATAGTAGCTCTGTTTACTGGCTGTATGTCCTGTATAAATTGGAGAGTACCATTCTTCTTTGGAGCCGTAAACCACCTATTTGAGTATGGTGCAGATGACGGCTCTAGGATTCCCATCTTGATTTTCTCATTCAACAAGTCAATTAGCTTTGGAAGGTGTGCCCTAGGCACTGGAATAGGTCGAAGGTTCCATGGAATATGAGGAATAGTAAAGATCACCATAGGAGCAACAATATCCAGATTCACACATCCAATCTCATGCGGGAAAAAAGCAAACCCCCTTCCATGTCACTCAAGCATCTCCTGAAAGCATTGCTTCTTTGTGGGTAGCAAGAAATCACCATTTCCAATTTTTAATTTAGCAAGAGTCTCTGCTGAAAATTTATGGCCTATATGCTCTAGATTCCTCAAAATTGGTTGTTTGGAAGCCCTCTCTATTTGCTGATCACTGTCAAGTGGAAGCGGTATAGCTACCGGCTTTACCTTCTTATCCACAGTCTTATATTTCGTGTCAACCCTGGCTTCATTATGATCCTCTGCATTACTCAAATCTTGCTGTAAATCAGCAATTCTACACTCTAGTGGTGGCTGAATATCCTCAGCCCTCTGCTCTATGGATTGCATAGGAACAACCCTAAACTCTGGATGCTGAAATATTTCAGTAGTAAACTTTGTTGGCTGAAAGTTTTCAGCCCTCTGTGTCTTTGTAAGCTGATCATAATCAGCTGGAAACTCTATTTGCTGAATTTCTTTAGCACTCAACACTTTTTGCTGAGTCACCTCAGCCTCTGACTCTATCTGTGACACAAAATCTGCAATTTCATGAAACATGTCCAGGGATTGTACTAATACATTACTGTGACAACTTTGCATATCAGTTTTCAAAATATTTTCCATCTCTGTCATCGTATATGCACAAACCATACTATCATACATCCCATCTATATGCTCATCATCCTCTAAAATACCTGCATTTTTCAAATTTTTCTCGTTCCTGCATATGTACTGCCTGGCAGATCTTGGGAACTTAGAAGTCTTCTGATAACTCATCGAACTGTTTGCTGAAATTCCAACAAATCTGGAGGAGAAAACACTGCTGTCAGGAGGCAAGAACTCCAATCTCCTCTACTCTGTACCACCGTCGTCTCGGGAAACAGCGGTACCTAATGAAAACCCGAATCCCTCACAGTGGGCAAAGGTGCATCTCTAAGAGTATCCCTGTTTCTAACATGGTTCACATACACAGTCATAAACTGAACTGCTCTCATACCATCTTTATTGCGAATCTGTGCATAAGCAGATCCATCATCCATTACTTTTGTTTCCATGTGCATCTCTCTGATGAATGGCTGTCCAAGAATTATGGGATAAGAGCATGAATCCTGCACATCAATATCTGCAACTACACCAGTCCCATGTGCAAACATTGCTGCACTCAATTCAGACATGTCTGCATCCAACGTAAACATTCTGCCCTTCTTCTTTCCTTTTGCTATCAAGCGACCTTTATTTTTCATATCCTCAACAAAGCATCCATGAGGATTAAATCTGACCTGCAAGCCCTGCTCAACCATTTGACCAACAGAAACCAGCTTCTTGGTGATATTCGGGACATGAAATACATCGGACAGGTATTTCTTTTTTCCATCCTGCATAGACTCCTTTACATCTCCAATAGAAACCCTGACACTAGGACAGGCAGCATACAAATCACCTGCAGTGTTGTTGGTGGCTCTCATACGCCACCCATGCTCTACATCCATAGGCCATCTATTACTTTCATAAACTCCAGGAACTATGAGATTAATCTCTGAACCATGATCCACCAAAGCAACATAAGGCACCTGTTTCTCTCCAATTTTTACCATCGTTTCTGTAGTTGCCCTAGCCCGATGACTCTGCGAAAAGTGATTACACGGTATCAAGATAGGCTCATGAGTTTCAGCATAATGCATAGGCTGAACCCTCTTCTCTATCTGTGGAAAAAAAGAAGCATTCTCAATCATAACCTCATCCTCATCCTCATCCAACTCCCCAATCAAAACTCCCTGTGTATCAGTAGTAGGCAATGCATGTCTTTTCCTCTTCAGGACTTCTTGGAACTAATCTTGAAACTCTCTTTTCAAGATGCCCAAAACCTCAGAAATAGTAAAAGTCACCTCACTGCCAAGTATCTTGTCATTAAAAATTTTCTTCATGTCCGTAGATGTCTCAATATCGGACATCAATCTAAACCCTGGCTGCTTTCTCTCTCTAGGCTCTTGCCTCTTTTCTTTCTTCTAAGCATCTTCCATCTATCATTCTGGCCTTGGTCTCAAAGACGGTCCTGCAATAGGTGGAGTAACAAACTCACCCCCTCTAGTCTTTTTGGCTGCATTTGGATTTTCTTCATCCCTCTTACGCTTCTCCTCAACAAGTACATCTACTCCCTGAGACTTTGCCAAGTAGGTAATAAATAGTGTACCTGTCAACATGCGAATCCCAACCTATCTCAGATCTGATGCTAGAACCTGCACTAGTCAAAACAGTCTGCTGAATTTTTCCCTTGTTTGCCGTCTCCATAGCATAAGTCCATAATGCTGACTGATTCTCTGATCCTTTCTCAATCTGGACTCATATGTAGAAGCATCTCCTCTAGCTGCCACATAAGAAGTACACGCAGCCATGTCATCCATTAATTTCTTCATTTCACCTTTCCCAAAATTGGTAGCAAGCGGAGCTCCTGTTTCAGTCAACCTGATCTTACCATCTTGTCCCCAAAATACCAAATTCTTTCTCCTTGCATCCTGAAAAGATTCACAATCCCTGCAATGTTGATGGTCCATACTATCACACCAAATACATCTTCGATCTCTCCTAGGTGCACTAGGAGCACCCCTAGGTGCACTAGGAGCACTAGAAGGAATAGTAGGCATGGTCGAAGCAAACTGCTCTTTCAATTTTCCCACCAATTCTGCTTTAACTGACTTCAATGTCAAATCCGTTATGCCTTTGATTATATCATCAAGAGAGGAAGGCACTGATGGAGTGGATGGTTTTGGAGCAGAAGGAGTAGGCATCGGCCTTGGAATAGGAGGAACAGGAGGAGTAGAAATAGTAGGCACTAGCATAGGCCAAGAAATTGGCTGAGAAAGAGAAGAAATAACAAGGATTGAAGCAGGCATAGGAGTAGAAGACGACGTCGGTGCCATAGATCCATTCTGTAGGCGGGTCTTCCATATCCCCCTCTTGGTCAAAGTCGAGACTGCATCCTGGGCATCTTGCCAATCCATTTTAAGACTCATAGGCTTCGTGCAATCCTCAAGAAGCTCTCTTCAAATTCTCGTATCAACTCTGAAGCAGCTAGACCTTTGTTTGGCATGAAGACCCACTCTCGGAATGACTGCCGTGTAGCCATCCCAAAGTCTTCAAGGAAATACTCTTCTTTCAGGGCCTTCTTAAAATCTTGCCAATGCGAATTTTGAAGAAAAAGATCAATCACTTTTGCCCTCAAGGCGGGTGTGACAAGACGAAGGAAATACTTACTCATAAGTCCTGCTGGTACTCCAAAAAATCCCATCTTGATCTCATATGTCTTCAAATAAGCTAAAACATTACGGCCATCAAATAGCTTCTTCTCATTCTCAACTACTTCAATCGCCTTAGTCATGCTGATTGCATTCTCTTGCTCCGAATATAGTTATCTTTGCTGAGACAACTGTTGTTGATGCAACTGCTGCTGCTGCTGCATATACAATTGGGTCTGCTGATTTTGAAGCTGCATGTACATAGACATATTCTGCAAAATCTACTTTAAATCATCCGTTGAAGTACTTGAAGCAGCAGTCAATGATGGAGCTGAAGTAGAGGACAAAGCATGAATTCTAGAAGAGGCTGAAATTGATGCTGAAGTATCCCCCATCCTGAAATTTATGCGATGCTTTCACATCGGGTTCACCAAAGATGTCGAAGGGTTTTCGAAAGCAAAGTCACGACCGAAGAGGTCCTTGAGAAATTCCAAGATGAAGATCAATCAAGCGAATAAGCAAGATGAGAAAATGATGTCGTCTCTATTTTTATTTCTGTCAATAACTGAAGACGAATAGAAAGCCAAAGTAGCTTACAGTGGCAACCTCGATAACATTCATGTTTACATTCCAACAACTCTTCAAAAGACTGATGAGACAAGTAGCTTTCTAGCTTAACAACTCCCTCTTTTACATCAGAAGAGCTGAACTCTGTTGTGACAACATGATCTGTTGATTCGGACAGGTAATTATTGTCTATGTTCAAATCCACGGCCTTACGTAGCTTCTGAGAATTCTGAACCCAATTTGGGACAACAATTCTATATGTCTCAGCCTTCAGAATAGCTGTAGCAACAATACTATCATTATCTATAATTGCAGTAGCCTCAGACTCATTAACTCTCCAGAGTTGCCAATGAAAGTGGTGCACCCATAACCTACAAGAGTGAAACCTTGCAAATCCAAGTATTTGTCCTCTTTCATTCCTCTTATTTATAAGTATGAGGTTGCAAAAAGGTTGGGATATTTATTTATAAGTGTACCTATGATGGATGTCATGAATATGATAGAACCTCTAATACCACTCTGTTGCATCCTCTTTGCTACTACAATGCTAATCAAGCATAAATGCTTGAAGTTTTTGTTTACTGCCTCATCCAGCTGCTGCCCACTTGTATCCAGGAATGGTGTGAGAGGGCCTATGTATGAAGAGGAGATCAAAAGAAAGTCCAGGCCATCCCATATTTGAGAAGCTACTGAAGCCGCAGTTTCGACTGACTGCTGGTTACAATCTTGAAGATCCAAATGCACAATTTGAATGTCGTGAGGCCTGACTAGGCTGCTAGATGCTAAAATTCACTAGGCTTTCTGATTAAGGGTGTCCTCGTCCCCTATTAAAACTACTCTGCATCCGTGGGAAGCCAGGGCTATGGCAGCATTAGAGGCTGCTTCATCATTATACCTTAATGTTAGGAAGGCCCTCTTTCCCTGCACGTCCAACAACTTCGTCTACTCTATTGCAGAAATCATCAGCATCAGGTTCTGAACCAGATGGTGCCCCTCTCCTTTGTGCCTTCTTGCACCTTCCATCCTCGATCTCTTTTCCATCTGAGTTGTCATTTTTCTTGGTAAGACGAACATGCTCTAATATCCCCTGCTTTTTTTCCCCCCAGGCCGGTAAAGCTCTCTCACCTGTAATTCTTGAAGCTTTTTCTTTCTGCGCCATTTTTTGTGCTTTTTCAAAAATATCCGGCTAATTTTCTCCTTCCCTCTGCATTCCTAACACAAAAGCACACTCCTTCAATTCAGTCAGTTTGATTGTTTGCAAGCATGAGATGTATTTGTGCAACTTTAAAAGCTGTTCTGATAGCACTTTCCAACTTTCATCCAAAGCCACATCCAAAGATGTACCTTTTTGTTATTGTACTGTAGAACATTGCTAGCGTAGAAGCCAAGACGACAAATTCCTTCGTCAATGACATTTTTGTATCCTCTTTTAAAACGATGATGTTGCCCACCCAATTTGTTCTCTATGATGTAACATTATCAGTCACAATAGTTGTCCCTGGATGCTCTGACAATGGTTGATAAAAGAACAATCAAGCCATTCCGGTTCATATCCTTCCCACCGGAGTCTACCGGTGCTGCTCTATCCACATCAGTATCAAAAATGATTTCCAAGTCAACCCCTTTGTCCTAGATTCTTTAAATGCTGATCTTTCTGCATTCCGTGATGCACTCTGCTGTGCAGAATTCTTAGCCTCCAAGTCAACCACATTTCTGTTTTGGATCTGCATACCTGATCTCTTAACTTTCTTGATACCTGATTTTGATGAATATCTCAGGGTTCTTTTGTAAGTCAAGAGTCGTGTCATGTTAGGTACTATACTTTGGAGATTATAAAGCTGACACAATCTTCACACTAGTGGACATCAAGTCCGGATGGCTTCTCAGCTCCTCCCCTTCATGTTTCCAGACCCCTCTCCACTATACTAGCATGTAGAACAAAAATGCAAACATAACAACTAAGTATGTACAAAGTAACAAATGTCTCACACACAACTTTTTGGTGGATTTCACACCTTAGATGCGCAGTAGTACGACATCGCATATTTCTGGAGTAAGGCATCCTGCGATTGCGATCGGTAGTACAAAATGCCACAAATGAGAAAGCATTATGAACAATGGCTACACTCGAAATAGCGAAGTGCGCATGCCAATTACAATCCATTCGTAGTACAAACTTGACATAGTTTATGCCAATCATGGGATTTTAGCCTTCATAATTGGTCATCTTTAGAAAATGCAGACCTGAGAGAATGCATCATGCTCGTTGAAGTGCGGATAGACTTGACTATTTGCTTCACAATGTGCTCTTCTTTAGTGGACAAAACCCAAGGAGCGCGAGGTAGTTGCACGCGACCATCAGCACTCGACTGCAGCCAAAGCACCTTCATCTTGCCTACCTCGCCCCTATAGTGTCTCTCTTTCTTGTGATGTGGTGCCATAGCAAGCTGCCCACATTCTTGAAAATATGCACGGGATCCAACAAGTGGTTGATCTATAAGTGGGTCCAATATGGCAACTCATACAAAACTGAGAACCGTTGCATTTCGTTTGGATGTGACTCCGCGTGGACCATTTTCAGCTCGTACTAACTAGTGGCATTCATACATGTTGGAGGTCGTTGAAGAAAACCTTCCCTAAGTTCATGACGCTCTGGCAAGAAAGTGGTGTGTCCTTGATATAGCATCTTCTTCATGGTTCGTGACCTTCGAGAGTCTAACTGTGGCCCGCACAATGGACATGCATGATAACCTGAGATAACCAGACTTGTTCCAACACCTCTATCCAGTGAATACAAACTTGAATGAGCTATGATAGATATTACCAATGGAAGCCTATTTACCTGAGCACTCTTCGAATCCCGGAAATCCATGCATCGTCCACATGAGAATGTCTCAAATATTGGCGGACCGTCGACCATCACGCTTGCTCATATCTTGCACGATGGCCCCCTCCTCCCACAAAATCTTAAGCTCATCGATGAATGGACGAAGATACACGTCCATATATTATTATTGATGGTTGTTGGTGAGCAAGAGGTGAAATATGGCGGCAACGGTTCTTCAGGAAATCCTCCTCCCTCTTGGCGCGATCAGAGCCGCGTTGCTCTCTTCTCTCCTTCTCTCATCCTAGCGGGGTCTCGACTCTCCACACCCTCCCTCTCCCCTCTCACACAGGGGTTTATGTACTTCTAAGGGAGGGGGACCTCCCCCCCCACGTGGCCTATTGCATGGCCATATCCCCCCCATGTCCTCTAGCAAGAGAGCTCAGTCAACCGCGTTTCACTCCCTCCCCTCCAGCACGGTTCATACGAGGATATGCGGTTTCTTTAAACCTTGTCTCGTTTGGCTAGTGGAGGGTCATGTTGTCGTGTACCGTTAAAGTTTGCACCATCTGTATCTTCAATGCCAGAATTGTCATGGCATCAGACTCACGCAGCTCGTAATATTTTCAGCAGAAATATTACATTCTCTCCTCCTTGGAGGAATCGAGATGTCCTCATCTTGAGATAAACTGGGGATATTGATGGTTGAGAGTGCTTTCATCCATCCAAGTGGCATCCTCCTTGGGATAATCTTTCCACTGGACGAGGCATTCTCTCAAGGTTCTAGATCTCAGTTGTCTCTCCCTAACATCTAAGACCCTGTCAGGCCGTAGTTCAAGGAGTCCTTGACTAGGCATTACAACTTGTTGGTCATCAAGTACATGACTAGGATTTGGTACATACTTCTTCAATAGGCTGATATGGAATACATCATGAACCTTTAGGTTCTCACGGAGTTGCAGTCTATAAGCATTAGGTCCTAGGCACTTGAAGATCTTGTATGGTCCACAATACCTTGGACTTAGCTTCTTGCAATCTCCTAAGGATAGGGAACTCTTCTTTGGGCGTATGCGAATGAAGACCATGTCTCCTTCCTCGAAGGTTCTATCTTGACGCTTCAAATCCACGTATGCCTTCTGTCTATCCTTGGCGGCTTGGATGCCCTGTCTTATTGACTTTACTTGGTCATCCATCTCTTCCAACATCTGCCTTGAAGCTTCAACCCTCAAGGTTGGATCTGAGAAGTTTAAGGGACTTTGACAGTCATGACCATACAATGCTTGAAAAGGGGTAATCTGAATGCTTTGTTGGTAAGAAGCATTGTAGAAAAATTCAACCAAAGGCAAGTATTGAATCCACCTTTTTGGTTCATGACAGCAGTGTGCCCTAAGCATATCCTCGATAACTTGATTGACTCGCTCCGTTTGGCCATCAGTTTGGGGATGGTAAGCTGTACTAAAACAGAGTTGAGACCCAATGGCTTCAAAGATAACTCTCCAGAAGTGTGATGTGAAGAGAGAATCACAATCACTAATTATTCTTTTGGGTAGCCCATGTAGCTTGAATATCTCCTTGATAAACAACCTTGCAATGTCTGAGGCTTTATAGTTTGTCTTTACTGAAATAAGGTGTGCAACCTTAGTAAGCATATCAACCACAACCATGATGGAGTTGTATCCTCCCTGAACTTGGGGTAGGCCAACAACAAAGTCCATACTGATGAATCCCCATTTCATTTGGGGAATGTCGAGTGGTTGTAACTTTCCTGGCATTTTGACATGTTTGGCTTTGATACGTTGACAAGACAAACACTCAGTGACATATTTGAGAATGCCACCTTTAAGCCTCTCCCAATGGTAGCTCTTCCTAATTGCATTGACAGTCTTAGCATAGCTAGGATGTCCTGAAAAAGGGGAATCATGAGCTTCCCACAATATCTTCTGCTTAAGTGACTGGCTTGCCGGTATACATAATCTCGTTCTATAGTAGACAAGTCCACTATTGATAGAGAATTCATGATACTTAGCCTGTAGCTTTTGGTCCTGGTCCTTGATAGGGATATCCCTTAGCATCTTTTGATAGGCTAGATTATGGCATGCTTCCTCTCTAGCTAGCTCAAGTATTGGGTTGTTTGGCATAAATACCTTTGTGGCTAGAGATCTAGCTGTTGATGGATTTTGCAAGATTAGAGAATTAAGGAATGCCTTGCGACTGAGTGCATCGCGGCAACTAAATTCTCCTTTCTTGGTCAGTACTTGATTTCAAAGTCATACTCCTCCAGCACTTCAATCCACCGATGTTGCCTCATATTGAGCTCGTTCTAGGTAAAGATCCACTTGAGACTTAAACCAATTTACTTGTCTTATGACAAGGACGAATAATTCCTAAAGATATTGTCTTGATCAAAGAGGGGTTGCATTACGATACCATTCTCGTAAGCACATGATTTATTACTTCTACGTATGATTAGATTTACAAACCCTAACTTTTCTTGTTAAGATCAAAGCGCATGTTAAGTTACGTCATAATTTCCATTGATCCTACTAGGACATGCATTCACGATTCATGCCACTAAGCTTTTAGGCTTTTATGTTAAAACGAACCATGCAGCCTTTCCCTAACTACGTTTCTGAATGAATTTATCCGTATGACGAATGGGCATTATGCAACCTTTCCTAACTACTACGCAGTTAAATGATATTTATGCCAATTAAAGCTAGACTTAACCTACTTCATGCAACATTAGAATCTTTCCATGCTTTGCAGTTTCCTATGGTTGATAATGACATTTTAATGAATCATTACAAAGAAAGATTTGTCTAATAATGCGACATACGATTTAATCTTTCCATGCATAATCGAAGGTGTACTACAATAATTTCAACTTTGTAATGATAGTCATTAGTTGATCTAGATTCGTTACTTTACAATGCACAAAACAACTTGCTAAGAATGCATAGACATCTTATGTTCTTTTTCGTTCATTCCATTGAAAAATACAAATGACCCATCTTCAATCGTGAGTTACTTCCTTTAAAATAGCCAATGTATTTCAATCGCAAAAGTGCATCCTAATTCCATGAATTAACGATGCATAATTGCAATACTTCGATGTAAATAAAAAATAGAAAGAAAACCTGGACTTGTGGGTCGGTGAAATATCCACATGAATATTAGGAGATGATCCTCCTGCGGTTGCACCTTGTGACTTTTTAGGGGCCATAGTGAATTCGACTTCTGGTTTGCCTTCATGGATTTCGAACTTCTTTCCTTGGCTTGCAGTCTTATGATCTTGGCCCGTCTCCCTCGTACATGCAATTCCCTTTGAGGTATGGCTTCCTTGACCAAAGTTCCGACTTGCAGAAATTGGTTTGGAAGGCCTTAGGGTTCTTGTGAGGCCCTTGCACAACGGAGGCTTGAGAGCTATTCTGCACCTTGAAATTCTGGGGTTAGGAATGGTTTTGTGGGCCTTGCGGAAAAGGGAACTCTAAATCCCAAGCCTAGGGTCTTGTGGGTGATTGGTGGAAAGGCCTTTATGCTTAATTTCTTCAAAATCCTGGGGGGTTTAAGGAAATCCTATTCAATGGGCTTATGGGGGAAATCGAGTGGGAAGGGGCTTAGAGAAACCCCTCTTCTTCTTTACAAGAACCGGGGTAAAATCTAGGGATGGCTTATGGGAAAATCGAGTGGGAAGGGGCTTAGAGAAACCCCTCTTCTTCTTTACAAAGAACCGGGCCTAGGGCCTTAGGAGCTTCCTTTGATTCAAAGCTCGGGATGGGCTTATTGAGGAACTAATGGGAAGGCCTTATAGGCTTCCTCTTCGAAGCTCGGAGGAAAAATTGGATTTTGGAGGGTTCAATGGGAAGGGACCTTTAAATCGTGGGGGTAAAATGGGCTTTATGAGGTCTCCATGGGAAGGGGGGCTTTAAAACCGGGGCTAGGAAATGGCTTGTGTTGGGAATGCAATGGGAAGGGGGTCTTAGAGAAGCCCCCTTAGAAGCTTCTAAGAAGCTTCTGGGCAGCACGTGGTGGCGTGGAGATGGCGACTTGGAGGCTTGATGGCGGCGGCGGCCTCAGGCCTCAGGCGGCGGCGTTCTCTCAGCTGGCGGCTCCCTCCAGCATGGCGATAGCTCCTTCCTCCTTCACGTCTACAATGGCAACTTCAATGCCTCCACAGTCTGGCCCTTCGTCTCCCTTTCACCCCCTTAGAGGGGTGTATTTATAGTCTGGGGGAGACGGGACCTCCCCCCCTAGGTGGCCCCCTTGCATGGCATCCTCCCCCCCACCTCCTCAGGTTGCCCTTAATGGCCCATCCCCTTCCCTCAGCCACGCATCGGCTGGGGAAGGTAAATAAAAAAATTGGGAATAATCCCATCATTATCCTCTTAACCTCCTCCCAAGAGGATGTTTCCCCCGCAGATGATGCGGTTTTTGATCCTCGGTCCCGGTTGACCAATGCGGAGTACTCCATTTCTCGTGTACGGTTATAGATCAACTGTCGGCACTGGAGATAATCTTTTCACGAGTTTACGGTGCATGCGAGGTTGGTCTAGTAATATTTTTATTCAAACAGAAATATTACATTCCATAAGTAAACGATTCTTTCTCTCTACCACACCATTCTACTATGGTGTGTAACTACACGATGTGAGCTGCCTTTTTGTGTCATATTTTGCCAAGTACATGTCTAACTCTCTAGAGATATATTCTCCTCCTCCATCAAATCTCAGACATGAGATATAACATCCAAACACATTTTCAACATGTGTCTTAAAATCCTTGAATACCTCAAGCACCTCATCCTTGTTCTTCAATATATTTAGTCATGTATACCTCTACTGAAATCATCAATAAATGACACATAATACTTGGCATCACCAAAAAAAGCATTATGGGCAAGACCCCATACATTCGAATGTATCAATTGCAAAGGTCTTGAATTGTTTCTAACATGTCTCATGAATGGAAACCTTACTTGTTTTCCAAACTGACAAGCAGAGTAGACGTCTCCAAGATCAGTATACTTGAAGCCAAGTACAACCTCTTTTTGTTGCATACTTTTTAGCCTCTAAATATTTACATGACCAATGTGTTTGTGCAAGATTTTGACATCTCTAACTACTCCATTATCATGGGCAAACATGGCTACTTTCAAATCAAGTATAGATGCATCCAAAGTAAACATTCTGTCATTTCTCTTCAATTTGCAACCATTTTCATATTCCTCAATAAAGCAACCATCTCTATTGAATCTAACATGCAACTGCCATCTATCCAGTCGATAATAAATTATTAGCAATAGAAGGCACATGTAGTACATCTTATAGACTCTTCTTTCTGCCATCATACATAATTAACGGAACCACACCTATATGTTCAATATCATGTTGTATGTCATTACCAGTGGATACATGTCCATGGGAACCTGTTGTCATCTCATCAATTCACTCACTATGCAAAGTCATATGACTGGATGCTCATGAGTATATATACCATTTTTCATCCTGGCCTTTTGCTTAGATGTATTCTTAGGAACATGTTGCATAGCAAACAACCTATCTCCCTGATCATCCTGAGTACCATTGGAAGATGTACAATTTCCATGCTTTTTGCCTTTTCTTTTCATATTTACTTTATTTATGAGACATTGTTTGGCTGCTTGTTCCTTGGATACCTCAGTTGCAATTAACTTTGTAGCTGCTTCAGAAGCTTTAATGAATACGAATTTTGACTCCTCCCAAGACCAAGGGAGTGTTCGCACTTCTATTGCTATAGGTTCTTCCAAGAGTCCTAGATCTAGTCGATCGTAGCTTTTAGCCAATGTCATTAAAGTAGCGTCCAAGTGTCAGAGGCAGGTAACCAAGTCGTCCCCCATTATTTTTAGCTAAATTCGTGGCCAACACTAGAATTGAGAGCCGCTCATAAGAGGTTCTAAGCCCGGTTGGTGGTTGAGGTTTGACAATGCTAGAGAGGTCAGTAGCTAATGGTTGTCGCTTGGTTTGCTCATGAGTTTGTAGCTTGGCCTTATGTTCGATGGGCGTGATTGTGGCTGCAGTTGACGTAGTAATTGGTGCATTTGAGAGTCAAGGGGGGGCATCATCGGTACTAGATGTGGTCGGTTTGTTAGTAACAGGTTGAATTTTTGATCGATGTATTGGTTTATGCCCTGTTGAGCTAGGCTTTTGAGGTTCCATGAATTTAGTGTTGAGAGAGAGAGAGTACGAGAGAGATACACAAGACATGCTCCCAAAGAATGATTCATATTGATATAGAGTTAGTATATATAGGTGATACCCAAGTCAAGTGAGAGATGATACCTATAGTTGTAACATCCCCACTCAAAAAAAGGTCTTTGGCTGCGAGTGAAAAAACACTTGGGGAGAACAAGGGAAAAATTCGAGCCCCTACACACACCTACGATACAAAAATGATTTACTATAAAGTTTTCTTGAATACAATGATACATGCCTCAATCAATGAGACAAGAACTTGGAACAATACCAAGTGCATGTCTTAATGAGCTAAAGCGAGCTTCACTAAGAGCTTTTGTGAAGATGTATGCAACCATTTGATCATTGGGACAATGCTCCACCATAATGGAACCTTTCTTGACTTCATGTCGAACATAATGATAATGAATAGCAATATGCTTTGATTTACTATGTTGTATATAGTCTTTGGTAAGACTAATAGCACTTTGGTTATCGCATCGAAGAGGTGTACTAGATGATGAAGGATGTCCCAAATCTGCAAGTAGTTGTCGAATCCAAACTAGCTCGCGAGCTGCTAATGATGCAGCAACATATTCGGCTTTAGTTGTAGAAACCGCAACACATCGTTGTTTCTTGCTGGACCAAGAAACCAAACATCCATTTACAAAGAAACAATTCCCACTTGTAGATCGCATGGATAAGTGTGAACTTGCCCAATCAGCATCTGTATATCCAATAAGTTCAAGAGAAGTTGAAGAAGATAAAGAAGAATCCTCTCGACGACGATAAATAAGACCAAATTCCTTAGTACCCTTGAGGTACTTAAGAATACGTTTTGCAGCACTCCAATGAATAGTGGAAGGGGAAGAAAGATACTGTCCCCAAAAATTAGCTACAAATAAAATATGTGGTCTTGTGTTTAAACCAATAAATTGAAGACAACCAACAAGATTAGCAAAAGGTTGATGAATGGCTGATTCTTCATTGCATGTTGTAGATGTACCCTTGGTAGAGCTTGAAAGAATGGGAGTATTGGAAGAGTGCGCATTTGTCAACCCAAACTTCTTAACAATATCATTAATAAACTTTTTCTGGCGAAGAAGAAGAATGCCTTGTTGTCGGTGTCGTTGAACTTGAATACCCAAACAAGAATGTATCTCACCAAGATCCACCATTTCAAATGCAGTCGATAAAAGCTTCTTCATAGCATCCAAGAAAGCAATATTATTTGACACAAGAATAGTATCATCAACATAGAGAGCAAGAATAATAAAATATTTGTCCTCCCTTTTGATGTAAAGATTTGGGTCAGCAAAACATGCAACAAAACCTTTAGATGTGAGGAACTGATCAATCTTAATATACCAATCACGAGAGGCTTGCTTCAATCCATATAATGCACGATGAAGCTGGCATACAAGATGCTCCTTTCCTGCAATCATAAAACCCTCAGGTTGCTCAATATAGATTTCTTCTTCAAGATCCCCATTGAGAAAAGCTGTTTTAATATCCATTTGGTGAATTTCTAGATCAAATAGTGTTGCAAAAGCCAAAATCATACGAACAGTTGTGGAGCGCACAACGGGAGAAAATGTTTCTTGATAATCTACTCCTGCAATCTATGAGTAACCTTTTGCAACAAGTCGTGCTTTGAACTTATCAAACGAGCCATCAGCTTTGGTCTTGGTTTTATAAACCCATTTACATTTGATAGGAACACGATTTGGGGGGAGTTCAGTAAGAATCCATGTACCTTTGGAGATTAAAGAATCGTACTCAGCTTGCATAGCTTCTTGCCATTGATCCCTTTGAGACAAATTGATAGCGTCCATATACGATATTGGATCCTCTTGGACAGACATAGCATCATCAAAGACATCATATTCAATAGAATAGAATCCATGCTCTATCTCAATAGTAAGATCGACATAGATCTCCAAATTTTCATCAATCTTCTTTGGAGGTGAAGGAGGTTTATGATCATCAGAATTAGTAGAATCACAAAGCAAGTAAGGAAATGCACTAAGCAAAGACTGTGTATCATCTGAAACATCTGACGACCATGTGCCACCCATAGTCTTCTCATCAAATATAGCATCACGACTAATGATAACCTTTTGAGAAGAAGGATCATAAAATTTGTAACCTTTGGAATGATCTGAATAACCAAGAAAAATAACCTTCAAACCTAGAGGATCCAACTTATGTCGAGTGTCCTTGGGCACATGAATATAAGTAATGCAGCCAAATGTGCGAAAGTGAGAGACTGAAGTTGTCTTCCCTGTCCAAATTGTTATAGGAATTTTACCAATAGGTGCAGTAGTTGGAAGATGATTTTGAATAAAAACAGCTGTTAGAAGTGCTTCAGTCCAAAACTTTCGAGACAAACCAGAGTGTATAAGCATGCAATGTATAGCATTAAGAATAGTGCGATTTTTGCACTCAGCAACACCATTTTGCTGAGGAGAATAAGGAACTGTAAACTCATGATGAATACCTTGATCCTTACAGAAGTCATCAAATAGATTGGATACATATTCACTGCCATTGTCACTGCGAAGCGTCTTTATAGAGAATCCAGTTTGAAGCTCCATACTTATCTTGTATTATTTAAATATAGATAAAGCCTCAGACTTATGTCAAAGAAGATAGACATGTGTGTACCATGAGAAATCATCAATGAAAGTTATAAAATATCGATATTGAGACTTTGAGGCAGGAAAAGGACCGCAAATATCGGTATGAACCAAATCCAAGAGAGCACAAGAATGTGATGAAGTAGAAGTGTGGAAAGGCGAACGATGGTGTTTTCCAAGTGCATAGTACTCACATATTCCCATATGTGGATGAGATTTAAGATCCATACCTTGCACAAGACCATGACGATGAAGATCAAGAATTTTGGCAAAATCGGAGTGTGCAAATCGTTGATGCCATAATTTGCAATCTGCATCTCCAGGGGCAGTAACAACATTTGCAACTGTATCATTCAATGATAGCTCAAATAGATTACCATGTCGAGAAGCCACTGCTATAGTATGCCCGTCTTTCTCTATACGACATTGATTATGATCAAAGCCAACAAACAAACCAAGATCAACTAGACGAGCAACAAAAAGAAGATTTCTTTGCAAATCTGGAACATGAAGAACTCCTCTTAATATTCTAGTGGATGAAACAGTCCCCAGATATAAATCACCCACTCCTTTGACTTGACAAGTCGTATCATCCGCAAGGTAAACAAACTTCTTGATAGGAAGAGAATGATAATTGTGAAGCCACTGCGATTGGTATATCATGTTTCCAGTGGCACCTGAATCAACGATGAATAGAGAACCATCATGAACATGAAGTACCTTTTCTGGAGAGATATCATGATGGACGAAATTGAGCTCCTGATGAGTATGATCATCATCAGTTGTAGTTTGTTGAACAATATAAGCTCGAGAACGTTCTTCATCATATCTGCGTTTATAACAACGAAGAGATGGATGATCTGTATGTGCACAATAATCACAAGGAGGAAAACTTTTGGACGAGCGAGGTTGCTTTGTAGTAACTCCATGCTCCTCATCATATTGACGTGCCTAGCAATCAGAAGCCGCATGGCCTTTCTTATCACAATAAGAATAATGTTTGTTAGGATAAGCAAGACAAGAAGATTTACTACCTTGATTAGGGCGTCCACCCTGCTGAAAACGTGAAGCGGGACGCTTGCGAGCAACAAAAGCAGCATCAAAATCCCTTTGTTCACGAGTGACCAAAACAGCATCAGATTTTTCCAAATGATGCTCATGACGTTGAGAATATTCAATAAGAGATATACATGCTTTGTCAAAGTGGATATCATCCTTGTTAGACAAAATAGTGATGATATTGTCATATAAAGGATCTTTGATGGTATCAAGAAGTTGAGTAACAATTTGATTTTTAGCAACAGGAACGCCGGAAGCACCAAGGTGATTGTGATAATGTCTTTAAAAGCCTCGATATGAGAGTGCATAGAAGTACCAACCTTATATTGAAGATTCTTCAAACAAGTTTGGAGATATAAAATTTCGGGTGACCGATTTCTTCTCAAACGTTGAGATAAGATACTCCCAAATAGCATGAGAGGTTTCCAGATGAAAGACATCCAACATAAGTGAGTCACAAAGTGTAGACAATATATAACGACGAGCCGCTTTGTCACGACGAATCCAATCAGATCAATTTTCCATTGTTCAAATAATGGACCATCAGTAATCACAGAATTGTTATTCATCACATCAATAGGTTGAATTGGGCAAGAGAGGTCGCCCAAAACAATATCAAATAATTCGTCACCTTCAAGAATTAGCATCATCTTTGCTTTCCACCCAGGAAAGCCTTGTCCTTGGAAGAAGGGAACCGAGCATTGGCTAGACGGATATCCGTTAGCAATTACGCAATTGGCCATGCCTGTATGTCGAGAGAAAACAAATAAGATGAGATCGCAGAATCTGCAAACCATGATCAAGACGAGCGTAGTTGAGATGCATGACAATCAAAATAGGGAGATGCACGTAAGAACGACGAAAAGTATTGAGTGACTAAAAAGAAAGCCCGAAATAGAGAGGTATAACGTGCAAGACGAGATGACGCATATAAAAAAAGTGCTATTTCGGTCGAGCAAAGAACGTGAACGATAATAAAACATCGCTAAAAATAGCAAGATGTTTGCTTGTCGTAATCAACATCATTAATGAAGACGAGCGATTAACAAAATGTAGCTGGGGATTAAGAACTGTAATTAGAGTTACAGTTTTAAATAAAGAATCGCAGATACGAGCAGAATTGCTATCTTGAATCCTGAACTGTCATAACTTTTGATCCAGAACTCCGATTGACAAGCGGTTTTGACAGGATTCGAACAAGTTCATGTATCAAATCATCACTTCTAATTTGAACAAGTTCATGTATCAAATCATCACTTGTGCAAAGAATTCAATCAAGTATAAACAATGAAACAACTTATCTTCCTTGTTGTTGCTACGCATCCATAGCTCTGATACCATGTTGAGAGAGAGAGAGAGTACGAGAGAGATACACAAGACATGCTCCCAAAGAATGATTCATATTGATATAGAGTTAGTATATATAGGTGAGACCCAAGTCAAGTGAGAGATGATATATATAGTTGTAACACAGTCTACCTCCACTAGTCTCTTCATGACTCACCTCCTCGTGACTCACCTCTTCTTTCACTTCAAAGAGACAAGAAGGGAAAGAAGATAGCTAAAGAGAAGAAAGCCAAGGAGAGTAAGAAAGAGAGAACAAAAGAGAGGAGAACAAGAGGAATAAGAGGCAAAGAGAGGAGACAACAAGCAGCAAGCATCAAGGGATAATAACTCATCAAGGAGAGGAAGAAGGGGAAGCAGCGCCACCACCCGTCCACACCAAAGACCCAAGGTGAGTCATCTCTCTCTCTCTCTCTCTCTCTCTTTCCCCCTCCCTCCCTCTCTCTCTCTATTTCTGTATTAGGATCTTTCTTTCTATGAATTTGAAGCTTTTATATAAAAAAAAATCATGGCGGTTGTCGGTCTGAGAGCGGCCGACTTAGCGTGTCTGAGAGCGCGTGTAGTTTCCAGAGTAGACACAGATATAGATGCGCAGCTGTGTTTTCTGTTATCGCGTCTGCAGGGTGTCTCTAAGCTTGTCTATTCTGAATGATAGATGCGAGTATACACGCACCATGCTTAGAAAAAAGCTTTTTTTTTTCCATCCACGTCTCTGAGTGCGTCTATTTTGCATATTAGACACGAGAATACATGCGCTTTCCTCAAAGGCTTTGACTTCGGGGAAGTTTCTAAGAGCGCATCTATTCTGCATCTCAGACGCGAGTATACACGCGCCAGGTCTAATAAAAAAGACAAGCTTTTATTTCTAGAATTGTATAAACATGTTACACAATAGTACAGTTTACACAATATTGCAGTTTAGCAAATTTGTCTTATTCCTGTGTTTTGTTTGTAAATGTTGCATCCTGGTTCATCTAGCAATGACCCAAATTTGGAGCGCATGAATGACACATTGGTCTTGTTCAACAGAGGGGTCAATGCTTTTTTTGGAGGTTTTCCTAGTAAGGAAGACTTCATGGGAGAGATGACTAGACACCTTGGCCGCTCTCCCACAGAGCAGACGAGGTGTTTAGCATCATGTCTGGAACGCCTTTGATGTCTTTTCTTGGCACTGCTTCCCAAACACCAAATGTCCAAAGCCCAATTTCAGGTACTCCATGTGCAACGCCTATACATGCATCGACTGAAGCATAAGCGTTAGCCGATTCACACGCATTTGCGGAAGCATGTGCATCTAGTGAGGCAGAGGGTAGCCGACAGAGAGGGAGGAGGGAGAGTCGAGGGGGAGGACGAGGCTTGTGTGGGGGTTTCCTAGGAGGTGGCGAGTGATTACCCTCACCAGAAGATCACGTAGAGAAGCATGTATGCCAGTACTATAGAGTTACAGATACTTGTGGCATCTTCCATGATGATGAAGGAAGGGATGTAATGGCGTACATGAGGAGCATCGTGCATGCGATGTATAAAGATTGTTTCATTTACTTCAAGAATCAGAAAAGCGTCTTGTGGTAGGAGGTGCTAAGGGCAGTCCATAGGAGGTACCCAAATCCTGAGGCTCAGCGGCTCTCGAATGATTGGGGATGCATAAAAGTGAGGGATTTTCTTCACAACAAAAGATCCCACCTCATGACACGTGCCAGGTCACTGCGGAGACAAGAGGAGGGGCGTGGAGCCTATAGCCAACCACCTATGTGCCACCGCATAGAGTGAAAGAAAGCCAAGAAGAAAGCAACAGAGAAAGTGAAGAGTCGCGAGCACGCAGAGGCGCGACGCATCCAAATGGAAACTATGGGATCGTCGCATTACGGATCGGGTGGCAGAGAGTCGTGGGAGGCAAAGTTTGTAAGTATATTTTGATTTCTAGTTTTTTGAAATTTATATTTTTTTCAATTCTTTATATAAATTTTTCTAATACATTGTGTCTCATAATTGTTTGTATATCATAACTGTTTTGCAGACTACTATCGTTGGTAGGATGCCTACTCCTAGAGAGGTAGAATACCATCGAGGCCATAACCACACAGCCACATAGCTTCACTTCTATGAGGAGCGTCTCAGCACTGAGGAGCAATACAACCGGGCTATGAGGATTTGACAGCCAGAGGAGGTATGTTTTTCTTACTTTCCTATTAAAAGTATGGCTAATTATAACTTTTTCTTTGCAATTGTACGTAAGCAACCTTGATCTTTTGTGTGTGTACGTGAACCCCGATGTGGAGCATAGCGAGGAGGGGAATAGTGACACCAGTAGCCGTGGTGGTGCTAGCGAAGATGTTTCTTCTTCAGATTCGTAGAGGAGCACCATGCCTCCTCTATGGCCTTGTTTCCTTGTTTTTCTATTATCCATCTTTGAGCCTACTACTTGCGGCCACGCTTTAGGTTGCAAGCACTTAAACTCCCCATGTAAATGCTTTTTATATATAATGAATACATAGATTTTTGTTTTCAATTCTCGTGCCTTCAGATCCATTGTGTTTTTCCCAAATGCACAATTTGATGCATGGGAGGGGAAAAGAAAAACCAGAGCTTTGCAACCACATGCTCTATGGTTTTTTTTTCCAATTCTGTGCTTCGGGTCTATTTACGTGTCTAAATTGTAGAAAATGTGTATCTATACTCGCGTCTAGAATGCAGAGTACACGCGCCCATAGGCGCGCTATATAATTCAAATTAATAAAAAAAATTAAATATATTTTTTTAAAAAATAAGATTTTTGGTTTTGTGGTCGCGTCTACTGCCACATGTAAAAGCGCATCTATGCACGTGTCTATGTGACCGTCTAATCTTCCATGTAGACGCGCTTGTAGATGCACAAAAGAAATTAAATAAATAATAATTTTGGTTTTCGTCTACCCGTTTGTTTATGCATGTATATGCGCATCTAAAGCGCATCTATTGGTGCATGTGGTTTTTCTTATACACACGACTATAGACGTGAAATGGTACATGCACATTTAAACGAGTTTTTAGACGTGCCCGTAAGATTTTCTCTTAATTCAAAAATCGTGTCTAACAGCGCGTCTAAGAGGCCTTTTTGTTGTAGTGATCTATAGCTTGTGCTTGGATTCGTGAAGTGCACATCCTCTTCTTTTTTGGTCTTGTGATTTATGTAGGCATTTTCTATGCACTATGTTTTTATCATCTTTTGTATCTTGCCATGATTCCATGAGCACTTTCTTTAAGTGATCTTGTATTTATTTTATGTATCAGTCTTGTGGGTTCAAGTACATTTTGCTTTCATTTTGATGACCATTATACATTTTACATGTAATCCATTTGTAGAATGTAAATACAACACATAGTGCTACATGCTGCCCTGCCACAATTTTCTTTTCTTTGTAATCGCCATTATTAGCATCGCAAATTTATTACACGTCTCACTATTGGGGTCGCAATTTGGGTCATAAACCATTTCTATTGACGTCGCTCTTTGTGTTTTTATTTGTATCACAAATGCAATGCAAATAGCGATGCCAATAGCGATGGTTTTATGGAGACGCTAATACCGATGTGTTTAGCGATGACGAGGAAAGTTTTTTTTGTGAAGATTTGGGTCACTTTGAACATTGGTATGAGATCTGTATCTTATAGTGATTATTGTGGTAGCATGCTCCTCCATCAAATATTCTTCTTGTATGTCATTTATCCAATCCTTATATATAGTAGAGATGATAGATACATTGCAAGCCCACATCCTAGAGAGCGCATCCACCACTATATTGTCTTTTCTAGCCATATATGTAATTTCAAAATCATAAGATTGAAGGGCTGCCAACCATCTTCTTTGTTTAGGAGACAAATTGGGCTGAGAAAGAAAGTACTTCAACACCCTATGATCACTTTTCACCTTAAAGTGACTCCCATAAAGATAATGATGCAACTTTTTCATTGTATGTAATATAGCCAACATCTCTTGCTCATATACATGCATTTTCCTTTCTTTCTCATCAAATTTTCTTCTTTCATAGGCTATAACACCATGTTCTTGGGCCAAAACAGCCCCCAATCCTCTTTCACTAGCATCCACATAGATAGTAAAGACCTTAGAGAAGTCGAGGCAGCAGACCAAAATAGGTGTTGAAATGAGGAGTTGCTTTAGCTTATTGAAGATTTTGTTGGCTATTTCATCCCAAAAGAAAGCTTCTTTATTTAACCTATCGGTCAATGTGGCAGCCACATGTGCATAATTCTTTATGAACCTCCGGTAGAAAGAAGATAAGCCAAGAAAGGTATTTGTCAGTGTAGACTAATCCTTACTACATCGGACTTTCTTTAGATCAACCTTGATACCATTTTTTCCAATAATGTGCCTCAAATGCTCTACTTCTTTAGTCATAAATGTGCATTTAGATGCTTTCGCAAACAATTTGTGCTTCCTAAGGATATCAAACACCTCTTTACATGCTATAATACTCTTTTTTGGTTTTACTATATATCAATATATCATCAAAGAAGACCAAACTATTGCATGTGTGTCCAATGAACCCAAACATTCCGTGAATGTGGGTAGGACCTTTGGGTTTGAGGGTCTCGACGTGGCTACCAAGTGCGATACTAGGCATAATTTCTAACGTGCTAGCCTTGCTAGTCAATATGTAGGGTTTGGGATGTCTTCTTACCCAACCCAACGCTAGCCTTGCTAGGCCAATAACGCTTGGGCCTAGGGTTTCTAGGCTCAATTGGATGTCGTTCGATCCTTAGGGTAAAACCCTAGATCATTATTGCATGTGTGTCCAATGAACCCAAACATTCTGTGAATGTGGGTAGGACCTTTGGGTTTGAGGGCCTCGACGTGGCTACCAAGTGCGATACTAGGCAGAATTTCTAACGAGCTAAACCCTAGCTACCACTTGAGGTGTTCATTGTACTAACTAGTTATGCTTATACGAATCCCTTGAGGGTTATACCCTTACAAGTGATCTAATCAAATCGGTCTACTTGTCTTGCGACAAGAAACGATCTCATCTTAGAAATGCTAAACTTGTTCTAAAGGTGTAAATAGTTGCAAGACATCACATTACGTGTAAATATGTGATTCGTTACCTCTATGTGCTATAAGATTTGCAATGACCCTTTTCTTTTCTTGCTAAAGTCATGACAAATGACAATTTGAGAATAACTTGCATAAAACCTACAAAGATTTACATCTAGAGCTATGCCTACAACCTTTTGTTTAATGTAATTAAATTTTAGGCTTTAATATGATATGCAACCTTTTCTAGATACAACTTCGATAAGTGAAGTTCATGCATCACGAATATGATAAGACTGATGTTGACTTAACCCATTCTACAAGCATCTTCACATGCAACATGCAAGTCCATAGTTTCATTTCCACGCCATGCAATTCTTTGGACAACATTTTTATGGATGTTGACGATTTTCTCATGCGAATCACAATAAGGAAGTTATTGCCTAAGTGCAATATACACTTGTTCTTTCGGCGGCCAAATCAAAGATGCACTTAACAATTTCATCTTTTAACCCTAAGCAATATGCGCTTAGGAATTTCAACTTCGAAATGTAAGCAACACAATTTCACGTCATGCACTAACTCTAGTAAATCGTTCGAGCAGACAATTTCCCAAATGCATTTTAACTAGGCTACTTGATTTAGAAGTGATATATTATCGTGGTGATTGACTACTTTACAAAGTGGTTAGAAGCATGAGTGACGAGGAAGGACGATGCAAAAGAGAGCAGATTATATGCCGATTTGGTCTACGAAAAGAATTAGTATCGAGTCATAGAACCCATTTCCTAAACAAGGTGGTTAGAAGCTTAATTAAGGCATGGAAAATTAAGCACAACAAGATGACTCCTTGTAACCCATAGGAAAATGGGCAGGTTGAAAGTACTAACAAACAGCTTGTGGCTATTCTATCAAAAATACTATCCAAGAAGAAACACGACTGGGATAAAAAATTGTATGTGGCGGTGTGGGCATATAACACAACATTTAAATGATTCACTTGCCATACCCCATTCAAATTAGTTTATGGGGAGGAGTGTGTCTTTCCCTTAGAGATTGAGTTGTTGACCATAAGATTCACAATCAATCATTCTTTGGGTGATGAGGATGCTCTCTTTAAGCATTTTACGACTCTGACCCACTTGGATGAGCTTAAATTGCAGATTTTATTGCACCAGGAAGTGGATAAGCATCGGATGAAGTAGCTACATGATTTAAAAGCAGAGAAGTATACCTTTAAGAAGGGGCAATTAGTTATTTATTATGATGCATGGAAAGAGCTGTTTGTAGAAAAACTTGAGCCCAAATGAGATGGTCCCCTATAAGATCGTAAGAATAGGGAGGACTAAATCCATGGCATTACTGGCTGATCTTGAGCAAGTGAAATTTAAAAATAAGATTAATCTTAATAAGATTAAGCCTTATTGTGTCTAAATGCACTAACCAAATAAATGCCTTGTAGGTCAATCTTGGGTTGATCAAAAACTTGCAAGAGACGAAAGTGGTTGATAGGGCGGCTAATTCCTTATTTGGAATATGCGTACTTGGAGCAGAGATAGCATTAGGGGAAGCTTATGTGGTGGAGTAAAGGATATAAAGTGATTGAGCAAGAGGACAAATCATTTGTTTGGGAAATCAAAGTCTTCTATCGTTACTGCTTACAAATTCTGACAAGCATCCCTATTATGTTCAATGAAGAGGGTGGGATGGAGCCTTAGGTACATCCGCTGAACATGCTAAGGTTTGACTATCATAATTACGAGTAGAGTTGACGATGGCTGGCTGTGTGAACCCATTGTGGACGTACACAATGTATTTTGATGGAGCATCTAAGGGTCCCAACAAGAAAGGGAGTATAGGGATAGTTATAAGAAGACCCCCAATGTAGAGTCGTAATGAAATTGACCGTTTATCTCGTGGTTGGGTTTACTAATAACATGGCGGAGTAAAAAGCTTTAATCATGGGACTGAATATTGCTAAGAGAGGCGGTATCTATTGGTTGTTAGTAAAAGGGGATTCCTAGCTAGTCTTGAACTAGCTAGATGGGACTTACATAGTACAAAACCCCATTCTCTCTATGTGTTATCGCACTGCTATGATCCTGCTCGATGAGTTTGAGAGAGTGTCTCTTTAGCTGGTTCCACATTATTGGAATCAGTTTTCAAACTTATTAGCAAACTTTGCTTATGAGAATACTTTCTTTTTAACTCTAATCTTGGTTTGGATATCTCTATTGATGATGAGATAGGACCCGATCGATTATGGGAGACTTTTATCAGAACATGCCCTATATGGCAGGCAATGGTTAGTATGGGTGATGCAAAGGGTGGCCAATACCCATTTGGCTTTGCTATCTTGGACCCATAGCTCAGTTAGACAACATGTTATGCGTACACCTCTTGCTATTTATGCGGGAGGTATGGGTCACAATTTGATGCATTTACTCTAGGGCAGGAGCCCTATTTCCTCATTGGGATGGAACATCTTGTTCTATATTAATAGGGTTTTTCTAGGGGGGACCTTTACGAGCTATTTTTCTTAATTTCCTTAGGCCAAGCAGGCCAGCTTCTTTTAAGAGTTTTAATGCTTGATTTCCATTAGGCCAAGAGGGCCGGTTTTTGTTGAGTTTAAATGTTTGATTTCTTTAGGCCATGAGGGCCAGTTTCAGTAAGAGTGAACTATGTTATTTCTTTAGGCCAAGAGGGCCATATGCCTACTTGGTGGAATTAAGTTTATTGGTTTTTTGTTTTAGTGATTGCATCATACAGGTTAACGAAGTCACTAGAGGGAGCCTTTGACGTGGCAAAGCTTCTCGTGGCCATTCGAGGTGGTTTCATCCCCTTTCCAAGTCTTTTTACCTTAAGCAAATACTGATATATGTGTATGTAGGGGTTTCTTTCTTTTCCTTTGTTAGGGACTTGCAATCAAGGCATGAAGTCCCAGGTTTAGGTTAAGTATGTATGCGGGAGGTCTGAGCAGTTGTTGCTTCTTACAAAGGCATTGTCTGGCATTGAAAGACCTGTTTTCAAAGACAATCCTAGTGACCCTCTTCTACTGACCTGCTAGGTGGCCATTCTAGGAGTTTTTGTTAGTTGTGAGGCACTTAGAAAGGCCTGCTAGAACAAATATATACACAGAAGTAAAGTCCTAAATAGTTGAAGAATAAAAATAAATAGAGGTGTGTAAAAAGGGGTTTTAACCCCTCCAAAAATAGAACAAAATATAGAAAGACATATCTATAAGTTGTGCTTATCGCCTTGTGAAGGCCCAGTAGGTTCCTGGTGATGAGTCAAAGACCTAGAGATGATTCCTTATCTTCCTTGAGGTGGCATCTAATTGAACAAAGTAAAAAAAAAAGAGAAGGTTGGAGTGAAAATAAAAGTGAATGTCAGAAAAGAATTAAGTGTCAGCTTGTGAGGGCTTGGTAGGTTCTTGAGTACTGAGACATGACCCAAGTGTTGAGATGGCAAGCTCAACACGTGTAGATATTGATGATGGACCGCCTGGCTAGATGAGTCCACACCTCTACACTTAGCACATTGGTGTTCATTATGATACTCACATGGCCACTGACTTATCACTTATTATATTTAGTTTGTGACACCTACCTATAGCTGGCAAAGATATAGCGCCAGTCAATTGGTGTAGTCTGTTATGCACTCTTTGACTTAGTAGGCTACTTTCCTTTATGTTGTATCTTATCTATACTTTATGTACACTGTATAGTGTGTGGAAGAAGAAGAATAAATTAGCAAGAAAACATTTTGGCCTCCATCTCTCTTCTTGTATTCTTGAGTGAGCTTTCTCTTGTGTATATAGTGTGTGTTTGGTGTAGCAGCTCAAGCAAGTCCTCCCACCACACGATTCTTGACATGGTATTAGAGTCGCGCCACTAAGAGAGATTGATTTTGAAGGCTGAAGTGAGGGAGAAGAAGAAAGTTTCGAGCAAGCAAGCAACGGGTAAGAAGCTCTTCCATTCTTCCACTTTCTCTCTTGGATAGTGCCTCTGGAGGCACCGGAAGCAGGGTAGAGTGAAAATCTTAGATTGCTATGAGATCATCAGTGAAAATCTTAGATTTTTAAAGGGTAGAGCAATCATCAGTAAAAAAGATTGCTTGGTGTATTACTATGCACTTGTTGTGAAAGGCTGCAGAAGATTACCTTGCTGTGTTGTATCCTTTTCTGTGATAATGGTAGAGAAGAGTGGAAATCCCATTATTGAGAAGATCGACAAGAATAACTACCCTTCATGGAAGTTCCGTGTGATAAACTTCCTCATTGCAACGGGCCTTTATGAGTTTGTTTCGGGTGAAGAAAAGGAGCCAAAGATGGGTATCTCTCCAACTGTAGATGAATTAAAAGCATGGAAATAATGAAATGCAAAATACAAAAAGGTGATGTACTGGCTATATGCAGTTGTTGATAATTGTTGAGAATAGCAAATGATGTATGCCCATAGAGGCTGAATGTGTGTCCAAAAGAGGCTTGCCCATAAGTGGTTTTGTATGAGAGATATGACAAAGATGTATGCTCTAGAAGCTCTAAGAAGAGATGTCCAAAATCCCATATGCACAGTGAGGTACAGTGGTACTATCCAAAAAGCTATAAAGGCATGTACTTGACACTCATTTCAATGTAATGGCACTATCAATTTGATTCACTCCAGATTGTGTTTATGAGTCCAAGCTAATCTATCTTGGAACCTAATTCACTTGAGTTACAATCTCTCATTTTTGATAATGTATCGTGTGTTTGATTTGCATCCACCATAGCTAACTAGCTCTAGATCCACACAAATAACGACGCTCTGCGATGCTAATAAAGATGCCAATACTGACGCGTGCAAGTAATTTTGAAATAGTAATAGGGACGGTAATAGGAAAAAAAAAATTGTGCTTTATTTGGGCCATACAAAATAGTTTTTGCACTGTGTACAATGCTCTTGTAAATAAAGACAAAGTGTACTTAAATCATAACACTGATACATCAAATAAATACATGATCACATAATGAAAGATACTGATACAATCATGGCAAGATATCACTACTACATAGAAAATGTCTACACAGATTAGGCGACCAAAAAAGAAGGGTGTGTGAGCTCCAGGGATCCAAGGGCGAGCTATACATCCTTGGCATTCGAAAGCTCGTCCCGCTGCAAAGGAGCATCGAACGGACTCTGCAAAAAAAGAAACAACTACACATCAGTCCACCATACTATAATGCATTCTAATTAAACATGGTAACTATGGACAAGAAAGATGAGTGACTTATAAGAACCACCGCGTCTATATAATCGATCGATCAATGCACTGAGGTCGTGTCTCTTTACATATCAAGTCTCAAGGCCGATCGAATCACGATTTGTAATGGAGTACTACAAAGAAAACAAAATACTAACTATTAGAAACATGATTGTGAGTAGAAAGGATATTGCAAAAAAATAAGCAAGCAAAACAAAAGAAAAACTTATAAAGTCCTCTAGATATGTCATGTGGCTGCCACTCCCAAGATGATGGACCACTGCGGCCTCTAGTCGTGCCCTCGCCACCTCGCACTGCTGACTCCAATGTCCTAGAGAATTTGTAGCCTCCTCCCTGAGTTGGCACCAGTCGTCCGCTTCTAGCCACTGGGGCTTTGTAACCCCACACTTGAGTGCCTCTTGCGTGCGTCCGATCATCTATGTTTCATATATGCACGCATGCACTCCATCATCCATCCCGTAGAAAATCTATCTGTTTTGGCTGGAACCGGAAACTCCTCATGTAAGGATGCTACTATGTAGTCCTTGCTCCCCTCCGATATGTTTTCAAATGATCTAAGATGTTGTGCTGAAAAACTTGTTGGCACAACTCTCTCATGTGAGCCATCACCCTCCTCCCCTCATCATTCATGATGATGGTTCATGACCTATCATTGACAAGATAGGCATATCCCTCTAGGCTATGCCTAAGATGGGTCATCTTCCACCTGCGACCACGCTCCTGGGCATATCTAGGAGACCCCTGTACATTTGGTGTACCGATCGGGGTAGTATCTATCAGTGTAGCACCCATTGGGATGCCACCTGCAGACGGCTGAGCAAAAGCCAGAGTAACTGGAGTAGATGTCCCCACACGTGTGACAAATCCTAGAGGTGATGCAACTCAAGCAGAACGACGAGACGGAGACACCACGTTAGTGCCTCCACAATAACCACCTGAGCCACGCTCCTAAGAACCGCCACGAGAGCGAGTAGTAGCACCTGTATCCCATGCCGACCGTGGGCTCACTGCCTCCGTATCTCTGTAGTATCCCCCTCACCTGAAGTACTCCCTCCCTCTAGCCCAAGTTTGGAGTGTCGACCTCATCTGCTCAAAGCTGAAGCATCTAATCGCGTCGAACTAGATCTAATAGAGTAGCCTGACGATGTCTGAGACAACTCCTGGTTCGCCATGTCTTTGAATATCACCATTTGATTTAGAGACATGCGCATGAAAATATCCTGCAACTCCTCCTCGCTCATCCCTCAACTCATCTTGATGATCTAAGTATTCAAAAAGGTCACCTGCACAAACAAAAAATGATGTTCGCATAATCAATTTAAATCATACAAAGCATGGTAGTAATATAAATCTTTTAAAAATGATCTCACTTAAAATGCATATCTTATGTACCCCTATAAGCGATTAGTCAATGAATGGAGTAAGTGGATGCTCCAAGTATGAAGTATCCTATGGTCCCATGTCAATCTCTTAACATAACTCATGATCAGCATACACTGGAAGGTCGATAGACATGTCACCACAAAAGGATGAGTCCACCTTGTTCCCAAAGAATTCTTGGACTCATGTATTTCCATCATTGTTACGCGATGTTGGCTCCTCTACATGCTCCAAGCTTTCGGTGGCCTCCACCCCTTGCAATATCGATCCCTCTATTTGCATATTGTCCTCATCTATGCTTGGAATATTGCTTTGATCATATACTCTCGTACTTCAGAGAGCTTAGGGTATAACATACCACCATCGAGGTTGTCAGGGGTTTGGATAGAAGATTACATGTTCACAAACACGTACAAGAGAGTTTAAACTATTGTGACATGTACCATGTCATAATACAATTAACAAACAAATGAGTTCATGCACCTTTTCACAATGGTCTGGTAACACAAAGGTGTTGCGCAAATCCGTTTATTTTTTTTCAGAATCTATTTTGAGAAATCCAGATGGACCTCGTCGAGCTCCTTCAAGTACCACTTTGAACCACTGCACATTGAATTGTATCATGGAGAAGCTACGGTAATCCACCGTAACAATACTTTGCAAGTTTCCAAAATACTCCAGTTCATATATAACCGTGTTTGGATCCGTTTCTCGTCATCGGCTCTCTTGCTCGAACCTTGCCATGATACCACAGTCTGTTGTGGAGTGCATTTTGTCAATACGCTCCATACGAAAATGTCGTTCCTGCAACCACAATGCACTATATATTTTGTACTGTACATTAAAACACTCAAATTAGTTGTCGTATATAAAATATAGATGTGATAAATCCTAAACATGTCATCACCTTTGGACTACATCCCCTCGAGAATTTCCACTCCTGGATTGAGAACTCCGCTCCTTTGCGAGATGTTGCAGTCAAAGCTCCATGCAACCATCGCGTTGACATGAATTGTGGCATCTTCTCCATGCCTCAAGATATTGAATCGGTCGATGGCACGTACTACATCAAAATTTAGATCGCGCTTCTTCTCGATTTTGCATAGCTTGCTGGTACCTGGCGAGCCACATCTCCATAGAGGCATGGTGCAACATACAAAAGTGATTCATCTTTTCCTCCATTGTAGCATCCATTCTTTTTTCTACCCCATTTCCAACCACCACATCTCCAGTCAGTCTATCATCGTCCTTGAGAAACCATAGCATTTTGTTGTTTGGATCCACTGTTGGTAGCCATTGTGAAATATGCACTAGTGCGTCAGACACCAACCAACCTTTAGCCATGCTACCTTTGAAGGTTTTCATGAAGCACTCCAAAAAGAACATCCATCGTGTATGGACATGTCCGGCAATCTCCACTTCATCTACAAGATGCACAAGAAGGTGGATTTTATCATGAGCATGTTGGTAGGCAGGTATTTCTCAAAGAGACAGACCGTCTCCACTGCTCCCCGCCTCGTGGATTCAATAGAGATAATCTTAATCTCCTTCTGTGAGATCCATTGCACTAAAGTCGACAACCTGTAAATGTCCTCACGTATTTCTGGAGTAAGGCATCCTACGATCGTGATCTGTAGTACAAACTGCCACAAATGAGAAAGCATTATGAATAATGGCTACACTCCAAATAGCAAATGCGCACGCCCATTACAATCCATTCGTAGTACAAACGTGATATATTTTATGCCAATCATGGGATTTTAGCCCTGATAATTGGTCGTCTTTAGAAAATGCAGACCTGAGAGAACGCATCATACTCGTTGAAGTGCGGATGGACTTGACTATTTGCTTCACAATGTTCTCTTCTTTAGTGGACAAAACCCAAGGAGTGCGAGGTAGCTGCACGTGACCATCAGCACTCGACTGCGGCCAAAGTGCCTCCATCTTGCCTACCTCCTTCAAATCCATTCGTGCCCCTATAGTGTCTCTCTTTCTTGTGATGTGGTGCCATAGCAAGCTGCCCACATTCTTGAAAATATGCATGGGATCCAACAAGTGGTTGATTTGTAAGTGGGTCCAATATGGCAACTCATACAAAATTGAGAACCATCGCATTCCGTTTGGATGTGACTCCGCATAGACCATTTTCAGCTCGTACCAGAAAACCTTCCTTGAGTTCATGACGCTCTGGCAAGAAAGCGGCGTGTCCTTGATATACCATCTTCTTCATGGTTTGTGACCTTCGAGAGTCTAACTGTGGCCCACACAATGGACATGCATGATAACATGAGGTAACCAGACCTTTTCCAACACCTCTATCCAGTGAATACAAACTTGAACGATCTATGATAGATATTACCAATGAGAACGGAAGCCTATTTACCTGAGCACTCTCCGAATCCCGAAAATTCATTCATCCTCCACATGAGAATGGCTCAAATCCATCACGCTTGCTCATATCTTGCACGGTGACCCCCTCCTCCCACAAAATCTTGCTCATCGACGAATAGACGAAGATACATGTCCATATTTTTGACTTTGTAGCGGGCAGGAATGAGTAAGCTAAGGATGAGATGCCCTTTCTTTGTAGAAAGCCATGGAGGGATATTGTATTTGAGAATGACTATAGGCCACACAATGTAAGAAGTTGAGTGCAGACCAAATGGGTTCACACCATCCATTGCAAGACCGAGCAGAAGTTTCCTTAGCTCTCAGGCAAAGCGTGGGAAGGTAGAGTCAATGTAGCTTCATGCACATGAATCCACTGATATTTGTTGAACTCCATCTGTGGATCTATTTCGCACATGCCACGTTGTCAAGCTCGCCATGCCAAGCGTACGAAACATGTGGTTTATACGGGGGATAAGCGAAAAGTGTCTAAGAACCTTTTGAGGGATGGTTTGCCCTTGCAAGTCTTGTCGATACCTATGAGCACCACACTTTGGACATGCCTCCATAGTCTCGTATTCTCCTTGAAATAGTATGCAATCGTTGATACATGCATGGATGTTGTTGTAGTCCATACCAAGCTTTCGTAAAACATGTCATGCATCATCATGAGACTCAGGCATGGTATTTGCAGGTGGTAATATATGATATTTCAGTAACTTGAAAAATTTCATAAAACACCTTTAAAAAGCACAAATGTTTTTAACGATAGTGCCGAAAAGAAATCAACTCAGTGTACGTACAAGGTACCTGAACAACTCAGTCACACTCGCATCACTCCACCCGTATTTTGCTTGCACACTTAGGAGTGCAAGCAGTGTCTTTAGGTGAGATACTCGACACCCATCATATAATGGTATGGATGCTTCCTGTCTAAGTGGATCAGAAGTCTCAACATCCACGGGAATCAATGCAATTATCATTGCCTCCATCTCAGGCTCCAAGATTGTAGGTAGGTCTGGAAGGCTACATGTCTCCTCTGGTATTGATGGTATAGATTGGATAGTACCTTCCAAGTGGTGGATTGGCTCAAGCACTCCATCCATCACACACCCACGAACTCTTCTAATTGGCCACAAAGGATGCACTCCTCCTTGGGACGAGACGTCACCTCCCTGGATAGAAAATTTGCCAGCCACACCAATCTTCTTGTATATGGTATTCAATTAGCTTGCAAGATGCTCAAGTCCTACTCAAGCTATTGATCATATTAATGAATAGACTAAAAAATCATCTCCTAAGAACATGCGTTGGACTTCATGAAAAGAAGTGAAACAAAAGTACACCTGAGAAGCATGAATCAAAAAGCATTCCTCAAGTCAAATGTCAAGTATTTCATGTAATAGTTTCCCCCTTAACCACCATTTTCCATGTGAGATATCACCTTCTCTATGATTTATTTTTATGCATGTGTGTGTGTGTGTGTGTGTGCATGCGCCCGTACACGTGCACGGTGTGTGTGAGAGACGGATATCTATGTTGGTAACGTTGTCCTGCTTTGTGCGTTCTTGCCCCGATGATGACATGATCAGTGCTGAGCGGAGCCTTGATGGATCATCAAGTGAACGTGCCAAATAACATGGAATGAAAGAGGTAGGGTAGTGATTGGAATATCTAAATGTTACAAATGTCATGACAATTGTTATGGAGCTTAAAAGATGAATTATCTCACCATAATAACATGATGCATACACCACATGATATTTGAGACACTTTGGTTTGAAGATAATTATGGATTATCTCACCACATGGCAAAAGTTTTAAAGCTCAAAGATGAATTATCTCACCACATATAGCATGATTCATACATCACATGACATTTGGGATACTTTGGTTTGAAGATAATTGTGGATCAGCTCAATAGACATAGCATGATGCATACACCAACATTATATTTGAGAAACTTTAGTTTGAAGATAATATGTTACCATTTTTATATCTTTAGGATACGAACACATATTCAAGAATTTGGGAATTTTCATAAATTTTGGGAAGTCCTAATGTGATTAATATTTGGACACATGGTCAAATCTTATTCCTTTACTTGAAGGTGAAATATTCCCTAGATACTATATAAGCACCCCCCCAAGTCCCACTCTCAAATATGAGGTTAAGATTTAGCCACTTAGTGAAATCTTTACTCCTTATTTGAAGTGGAACTTGAGTGATTCCCAAATTCTCTAATATGGTCTTCAAGGAAGAATTATTCTAAACACTTCACTTTCATGACATGTTTTGATAATAGCTGCTTTAGGGTGATAAACTGACATCATCACAAAAAGCATATTTGAGGTGAACAAGAAGCATCTTGTAATCTTCTAGAATTCAAAAGCCTAATAGGAAACACTACATTGAGCTATGAGGAAGAATTTTGCAATCTACCAAGACTATTTAAACTAGGTTGGAGGGTGCTATGGTTATGATAGTGTTCCAATTAATAGCCACATCTATGGAGACTCATATATGACTCATCAATCGTCCTCTTTTTTTCTCAAATTTCATGACACACTTGCTACCTCTGAAGGCCCTATTGTCTCGTGTAGAGAGAGAGAGAGAGAGAGGGAGAGAGAGAGAGAGAGCATAAGGAAGAGGAAGGGAGAGAGCTAAAAAGACTATATGTTTGAAATTTAGGTTTGGTAAGCCTTGGGAAGTCCAAGGAGATTTGAATCTAGGAAAAATAGAGAGAGAGAGAGAGAGAGAGAGAGAGAGAGAGAGAGAGAGAGAATCATAGATAGACCTTAATAGAACCTAGGCACAGTAGATCTTGTATATGCATTGGAGACATTGAAAGATGGCCATGAAGCACCAAACATTGGAGTCATGGGTACGTGAGGTAGGATCAAGGACTACCCTTCAAGACCTTGGACAAACTTCATGGATTTCGAGGGGCATGTGAAGTTGGTGGACCAAGAACTACCTTTTAAGACCTTGTTGTTCCATATATTCTTTCTTCTTCCCCAACTTAACTACATACATTGGTCTAGGTGAAGCTAGGGGGAGAAGAGGATTAATGCACTATCCATGGCACTTATCAAACATCACAATGCATAAGCTCGAAGCTTTGTCCATTCTTGAGATTTTGTTATCAAGGCTATAAATAGTACTTCCCAAAGACCTCGAGGTGCTATGTTGTCATGTGCAATGCTTGAACATCATCTTCTACCTTGTCAAGATTGTTGTTGTACCTGAAGGCTTGCACGTTGCACTTTATTATTAACTAGCCCTTCGTTTCAAAAGGTGCTCTATGCCTATGTCTTCCCCTTTTATCATTGGGACTCTCATGTACAACCGCCAAAAAGAGAAAGCTGCGCAATGCAGAGAGAATCCGATCGCAAAATCTGTCTCGCTATCAATTGAACGCTGTACAAGGATGTCCTCTGACGGTGTGGATGATGGTTGTGTTTGTGGCCAAGGATGTGGACATGGTCTTCATCAACGTTTCTCAATCCCACTCTCGTCCTACCAACCATGGGGGTTGAAAATTACTAGGTTATAGAGCTTGTGGGGGAAGGCTCCATCGGCAAGGTCTACAAAGGCAATGCAACTATACTGGTTACGTATGGAAGCAACTGAGCTTCAGGACACTCTCACATCCTTGTGTAAAGGAACGGATTTACATACATTGTTTAGATGCATTTTTTTGTGTTTTCTCACAGAGCGTGGCGATGAAGTTCATCCTTAAACCTTTGCGTGCCTAATCATGGTCACAATCTCAAAAATCAAATTTGTAAGGTAAATCCCTATGCTTGTCATGAAATTCCATGCATATAGCTCAAATCCAATTGAAGTGTTAGTACAGAGCAGCTTGGGCTCCCCCATCTTGATAGTCTCTTGGAGTTCCTTGATCTCAATGGTTCAGAGACATTGGGATGAAGCTTTGAAATGCTTTGGTTGCACTTTAGAGGAGAACCTCTCCCCAAATGTACTAAACTCTTTTTTCATTTTGAAATCCTGCAACATCATAGGAGCAATAAAAGGCAAAGGGATACATATTGTGATAGTGAGGGAAGGTTACTAATACAGTTGATAAGAAATGGTACTGCTGATAGAGTCTACTATGCAAGTAAGTAGTAGCCATTCCTGATTGCTCGTATACTCCACTGTGTGAATAGTTATATGATGATACTTGTGATTGATTCAAGTAAAGAAATCGATTGAGGAGATATTTTCTTTTAAGAACAATTGAAGAAGAATATTATACTCACCTCTCTAAGTCAAATATTTTTCTTGGTCTCCTGTTTGCTTTTGCCCTGCACCGTGAGTTGGGCTACTCTACACGTAAATTGCATGTGTTGTGCTTGCAAAAGTTTGATAAGTGCCAACAAGATTTTCTCACATGATTTAGTATCTAGTTCTCTAGTAATTGTTGGCAGATACTTTCCTAGCTTGGGATTTAGTCACTGGTTATCTAGTAATTCACAGTTGATGTATAACCTGAAATGACACTTTCCTAGCTTGGAAAAGTGGCCTAAATGAGGGTTCTTTGACTTACTAGATGACTACTATAATTGTATTGTCAGTAGGGACTATGCCAATATGCAAATGATGGTAAAGGAGACAAGTTGTTTTGAGAATGTTCATAGTTGCATGGTGCATTACTAACTAAGGAGACTACTTTTTTTGTATAATAAAGAATATGCATCACCAATTTTTTGCATGTGGGAGTTACATAATAAATAAAAATCACATTAGCCCATGGTCTTTTGGAAGAAGTGCAGTAGGCTAGTTGAAGACATGAATTAATTGAATGAAATAGGTGGCATGCTACATGAGAATGAAGAATGGTAGTGAGATGTAAGAGTTGGCCATGGAAAGAATGCACAACATGGTTGCACTATCAGTCTTGAACGGTTAGTGCAACTATTTAGTCTATGCTAGGACATCATTATCATGAATGAGTGGTGTAGTTATTGCATGCTAGCACAAAGTTTGAGAAGGAACTTTTGGTGAACACAATAGTTATAATAACATAGCTACATATCTTACTAAAGCTCACACAGTTATAACAACATAGTATAACCTCGATGTACTAAAGGTCACACATCTTACTAGCTCTAGATGGTATTTATGAGTATATAATACCCATCCAATATAGTCCTAAGTAAAGTCCAAATCCCGAGTTTCTAACTTCTCTTCCACTTAAAACATTAGCTAGGCTTGCTGCCTAAGATATGCCATATCAAATGTGCACCTAAAGCTCAATAGAAAGGGTGGATTTCAATCTAAACTCTAAGAAATAGTATATTCAAGTTAATGGACTTGGAAAACCTCAAGAAAGATGATACTGTCAAAAGTGGAAATCCATATACCAAGATATGAGACAGTGTTGGACCAATGTTGGTCATCGACTATGGAGGTATTGAAAAAAAACCCTTGAAGATTATACAATTGTCTTCTTTATGCAGGTTTTGATCATCAAGAGCAAGCCAATAATCACTCAAGAATCCAAAAAAAGGGAGACAACTAGGAGAATAGGTCTATGATGAAGAAGAGCAAGATTTAGTCCATGTGGACTTCCTGAGAACATCCGAAGTCTAAATCGGTACATTGCATTACTCAGGACCTTGCAATATAGGTGTTGCTACGTCCGATCATAGGGAAGAATTTTAGTGCATATCTTTTGTTTTGATGTGGCAAAAATGTCTATTCATAGGTGAAAGCTCTTCAACAACATGGACAAAAGGAGCACTCTCTTTGAAAAGGTAGGGTGTGCAATGGGATTTGATGCCTAACCTCAAGATGGTAGACATTATGCATAGTAGTTCAACTATGGCTAAAGGAGCAAGTATAAGCTAGAATTCAACTAGCTATGAGGGGATCTCATTATCCTTAATTGGAACATTAAGAAAGGCACAGGGGATTCACTAGTAGTAATAAGGAGATGTCACCTACGTGCAAGAAATATATGAAAATACCCCTTATCTACCCCCTATTTATGGGACCTTACCTTATAAAATGTACCTTCCTTCCCTTAAATAACCCCCCTCCCTTACACTCATGTGGTACCATACAGTAAACCCTAGTGGACCCCCCTGGGAAGAAAGGGCATCATAACAATGAATGAAAAAGACAGTACTTTAGGTGATTTCCAAGCCATGAATAGGCATGTGAAGAGGCCACATCATTAGAGGGAACCTCTGTGAAGAAAAGGGGGGACAATAAGATTTAACATTGTATAAGAGAAGTGACCATTACCAGTCAAAGATGGTGTTGAAAAATTAAGGTTAAGGAGAGGATTCTAGTCCATCTATTACTGCTCTAGTGGCGAGTTTATTTGGAGCAATTGAAAGTGTTTTAGGCCTTGAAATTGTAGCCCCTCTCCTACCCCCTAATTGGTTCTGCTTATTACTGAAATTCAAGTTTGAATAGGATCGCCTAAATTGAGATAAAGGCTTCCGCTTCTTCAAAAACTCGAGGTCCTCAAAGTGCGACATGTTGAGAGTAGTGTATAGACTGCTACCATCTCTGAAAGAACCAAACAAGCTCTATGAGGTGCTACTATTTGCTCGAAGCTTGAGGGAAGCTTTCCTGAAATTCACAAGCTCTCCGTCAAAAGAGTTTCAAGTTAAGTGAATGAATTTTCTTGAGCTCTCATTCTCTTGATGTCTTCATCTGCACTCTTCTGTACATCGAGCCAGCTCTTAGATATGAAAGACATAGCTTTCTGAGCAGGAATAGGCCCAACATTTGAATCAACAACCCATGGCACCATGGTGAATGCTATCATGAATTACAGCCCTATGGCGAAACCCTAAACATTTGAGGCATGCAATTTGAAGGTCAAGCCAATAGGAGACAATGTGCATGATGTAAGAGAAATATGGAAAAACCTTTCTAGGGGGAGATTGTGAATCTCCTTCATCACCAAAGAAAGATGGTAATCTGTTTCGAAATGTATCTAGTTGTCTAGTTATGCTCAATGATGTTTTGATATCTATGACATAATGTCCAATAAAATGTTTTGTTTTGAAAAGGCATTGGAATATGAGGATTACTTTTATTCTGCATAATTTGGGCATATGATTTCAGAGGATTTAATGCATTATGGATAAGTGGTAGTTTTCAAGGTCTTCTTTGAGCTGTTAGGGAGAAAGCACATAAGAAGTGGCCAAATGGTACTAATTCTACTCTAAACTGAGGCTCTGCCTAGTCAAAGTAGTGATTGCCAATGCTCTGTATGTTCATGTAGAAAATGAGATAATAGTGAGACAATATACCTCATCATAGTAGAGAGAATTGCATGTATGTGCAATCAATTGATGATAGATTGTGATCATGGTGTAGGCATTCCAAATCTGCAACTAGAAAATTTGGAGACATCATATCAGATTAATCAGATCACACCTAGTGAATTAGATTATGCTCATTCACCTTGGTGTACTAAAGATCACACATCTTACTAGCTCTAAATTGTATTTGTGAGTATATAATGCTCATCCAATGTAGTCTTAAGTAAAGTCCAGATCCCGAGTTTCCAACTTCTCTTCCAATTAAAGAATCTTGGGCTAGACTACTTGCCAGTGATGTAGCTATCCATGCTTGAGGACAATCAACTTCTTTATGCAAGTGTTGATAATCAAGAGCAAGTGAGTAATTACTCAAAAATCCACAAAAAAAGGGAGATAATTGGGAGAATAGGTCTATTACAAACAAGTGCACCATTTAGTCCACATGGACTTCTTGGAAACATCTAAAGTCTGAATCGGTACATTGCATGAATCAAGACCTTGCAATATAGGTGATGCTAGGTCCGATCATAGGGAATAATTTTAGTGCATACCATTTGTTTTGATGTTCAACAACATGGACAAAAGGAGCACTCTCTTTGAAAAGGTAGGGTGTTGTGCTAATGGGATTTTATGCCTAAAATCAAGATGGTAGGCATCACATAAGGTAGTTCAACTATGGCTAAAGGAGCAAATAGAAGCTAGAATTTCACTAGCTATGAGGGGATCTCATTATTCTTAATTGGAACATTAAGAAAGGGCATCAGAAAATTGGATGAAAAAGATAGTACTCTAGGTGATTGCCAAGCCATGAATAGGCATGTGAAGAGGCCACATCAAAGGACACATCTGTGAAGAAGAGGAAGCATGATAAGAATTAACATTGTATAAGAGGAGTGACCATTACCAAGAAAACATGGTGTTGAAAATTCAAGGTTAAGGAGAGGATTCTAGTCCATCTATTGCTACTCTAGTGGCTTCATAGGATTTTTCTTGAAGTTATTAAATATGTAGGGATGGTGTCAAGGTGTGTGCTCAAGAGGAAGATCTCACAAGGGGCCATTGAGAAATAGGGAGGGTAATAGAATTTGCATTCAAAAAAAAATTCTTTGAAGGTCTTCTACAAGTTTACTTGGGGCAAGTGAAAGTGTTTTAGGCCTCAAAATTGCAGCCCCTCCCCTGTCGCCTAATCGGTTCTACTGATTGCCTAAATTTGGGTTTGAATGGTATCTCCTGAATTGAGATAGAGGCTTCAGTGTCTTGAAAAAATCAAGGTCCTTGAAGTGGGACATGTTGAGAGCAGTGCCTAGACTGCTACTATCTTTGAAAGAACCAAACAAGCAATGTGAGCTCCTGCTATCTACTCCAAGGTTGAGGGAAGCTTTCCTGGAATTCTCGAGCTCTCTATCAAAAGAGTTTCCAAGATTAGTGAATGACTTTTCCCGAGATCTCATTGATGCTCTTGATGTCTTCATTTGAAATCTTCTGCACATTGAGCCAACTCTTATATATGAAAGGCATGGCTTTCTTAGCATAAGTAGGGCCGACATCTAAATCAAAACCCAATGGCACCATGTTGAATGCTATCATGAATTGCAGCATGTGGTGAAACCCTAAACTTTTGAGGCTTGGAATTTGAAGGCGAAATCAGTAGGAGACAGTGTGCATGATGCAACACAACTATGGAAAAACCTTCCAGGGGCAGATTGAGAATCTCCTTCATCACTAAAGAAAGTTGGTATTCTGTTTTGAAATATATCTAGTTGCCTAGTGTTCTACTCAGTGATGATTTGATGTCTATGAAATAATGTCCAATAAAATGTTTTTCAAAAGGAATTGGAATATGAGGATTGCTTTTATTTTTTAGAATTTGGGAATATCATTTCAGAGGATTTAATGCGTTTAGGATGAGTGGTAGTTCTCAAGATCTCCTTTGAGTTGTAAGGGAGAAATCACATAGAAGTGGCTAAATGGTACTAAATCCTCTATAACTGAGGCTCTGCCTAGTAAAAGTAGTGATTGCCAATGCTCAGTATGTTCAAGTAGAAACCGAGATAATAGTGAGACAATAGACCTCATCATAGTAAAGAGTATTACAATACTGTGCAATCAATTGGTGATAAATGGTGATCATGATGTAGGCCTTCCAAATCTACAATCGGAGAATTTGGAGACATCATATAAGATTAATCTGATCACACTTGGTGAATTAGATTATGCTCATCCACCTTGGTGTACTAAAGGTTACACATCTTACTAGCTCTGGAAGGTGTTTGTGAGTATATAATGCTCATCCAATATGCTCATACAATGTAGTCCTAAAGTAAAGCCCAAATCATGAGTTTCCAACTTCTTTTCCACTAAAAGTATTAGATGTGATTGTTGCCTAAGATATTCCATATCAAGCATGCACCTAAAGTTCAATAGAAAGGGTGGCTTTCAATCTAATAAGTAAGAAATGGTATCTTCAAGCTAATGGGCTTGGAAAACCTTGAGCAAGATGATACTACCAAAAGTGGAAATCCATATAATAGGATATGAGACAATGCAAGACCAATGTGAGTCATTGGATGTGAAGGCATTTTTAAGATAAAAATCATAAAGATTATCAAAAGGAAGCTTGGGCTAGACTACTTGCCAATGATGTAGTTATCCATGCTTAAGGACAATCAACTTCTTTATGCAGGTTTGATAATCAAGAGCAGGTAAATAATTACTCAAGAATCCACAAAAAAGGGAGACAATTGGGAGAACAGGTGTATGATGAAGAAGAGCAGGATTTAGTCCACAAGAACTTCTTGAAAACATCCAAGTTCTTAATCGCTATATTGCATGAATCACGACCTTGCAATAGAGGTGTTGCTAAGTCTAATGGTAGGTGAAAGCTATTCAACAACATGGATAAAAGGAGATAACCAAAGAAATAAGCATCGGGAGAAGAGAAGGGAAGACTAGGATGGATATAGTGGTGACAAGACTGCATGTATTGAGAGCATGTACTGGAGGTGAAAGGGATTAATTTTGAAGAGTTGATGTAGAGAAAAAGAGAGTGAGGAGAATACTAGGTTCTATTGACTTTAGAGTATAGCCACATAACACAAAATATCTCTTGAGATTCTCGATAGTAAGTTGAAACAATAGTCTCCTTAGCTCATGCGGTGGACAAAATATTTTGCATAGGTCTTTTGAGTCAAAGTGCATTATACGCCAAGTTGACCTGCATGTCAACCTTGACAAAAGACTTGGTGGTCCATCAAAGGCTGCAAGTTTTCTTGAATACAAGAAAATACACTTATTAGCTACTTGTTAGCTCATAAAAATTAAAAGTAGAAGATAGCTATAGTGAAGCTTACGTGAGGAGGCAGTCATCCATGAAACAACGTGTGCAATCTATCATCATTTTTTATATCTTCATGTAGAGAAGGTGAAGATAGCTACTATGGCATGGTCAAAATGTGGGTAGCAAGTACATCTAAAAGTCTATTATAGAATACACTAAGGGGAGTAGCCATCAAATAAAAAATGATGAGTTGTATTTAGCTTTTCGAGTTAAGATGGAAGATTGAGATAAGGAGCAATAACATATTAGGATCGTGATGCTTGGTTTTTGGAAAAGTTTTTGCATCTATAGGATAGGTTACATTAGTTCTTACAGTCGACAATCATGCAAGGACAAATTAATGTGTGCTACAAGGTTGCCATGAGCCCTCATGTACTACAGGTAATAGTCTACACGTTGCAACACCTTGATGAAGAGGGTTTGTATATACATTTTTGTAACATAAATATTCACATGGCATCTTAGTCTATAACTAGCCTTATTTATTTCCTTAAGATTATTCTTGGATTTAATTAGCTTTAAAGGTTTCCTTGTTCTACTGTCTTTTTATATGTTATTTGGTTGACCAAATGCATGAGTATTATCCATGTCTAGTATTTATGGCAACTTGTTGAGTGTCTTTAGGTAGTGGATTGGCTTTCTATTTGAGAGTATGCACCAAGGCAAAGTGTGAATGGGGGTCCATGGCATGACATCCAATCTCATAATAGGCTCTTCTATATGCCATATCAAGTCCTTTCGTGTGTAGATCACTAGCTAATATTTTTTATGGTATGGCATGACTACAAGGGATCAACAATCAGAATTATGGAGTGTTGCTCAAGTATGGCATGTACAACCAAACTCAAAAGAGGCTACACCTTCAAGCAAGTATGGAAAGTTTTACAATGGCAAGTGCTATATAGTCTTATACTTTGATCTAAGAGAACAAAGAGAGAAATGTATTCTATTTTCTTAGTTGGGAGACAAGAGCACTATGGTAATCAAACATGTTTTGTCTAGTGCAATGGTGTGTATATGTGATTATCTTCTTTTTTCACAATTACAAGCTTGTGTATTGGCAAGAGACCCTTTCATCAACAACACAATATGCTAATGGAATTGCAAGTCCCATGCTGCTTGAACTTGTTGTTCAGATAATGCATTTTGTTAGAATATAGTCCTCTAGATTGTTTAATTTTCACTTTAATTGTGGTGGAAAATTGAAACTAGTTTTAGTTAAAAAAACATGCTTGAACAAATTGATAGTCTGGCATGCTATCAACTAACCATCATAGTTGTATGTTTTCTATCTAGATAGCCACACAATTGGGTGACATCATTCTTGAATCATAGATGGACTACACTCATTGTGTTTAGGATCTATCTTGGGTACAACACATTCTCAGAGATGCTTCAAAAGTCATCAACTCCACTATCATCTCAATTCCCCTAATCCTTGAGATGTGAAGACCAAGGGATCGTATAATTCTTATTTCTCTATACAAACTTCTCTCATCAAGTATTTGTCATATATTGTGATTGTGTATTGTTATATATTCTATGTGCTCTTTACTTGCCCCAACCCTTTCCATCCCTAAGAGTTTGGAAGAGGAGGGATATTAATGTTGAATTTAAAATTGGATGTAGCAGCTAGAAGTAGTTTAGAAGTCTGGGAAAACATATTCCTACATGAGTAGATAAGAATGGATACAAGCCAGAGTGTATATAGACTTGTGAGGCCTATGTTACTTAAGAGTTGAAAATTACAATTAGATATTTGATGATGTCATGGAGAAGATGTATCATGCATATCATTGTGAAAAATTCTAAATTTTTCCTAGCTTTCAACAATTACAAAATAGTTGAAGGTTGCATGTTCATCATGATTGGGATATTCCATATTCATCTCAAGGCATGAGCATATCAATCTATAGCTATGAGGATAAGTATAGTTGGTCTAACAAGTCTATTTCATCTCAAATTCTATCCATCATAGCTATGTACATCGTGCTTCAGATGGTGATATTGGTCCTCTCAATCACTAATAATAATCAAATTGTTATGCACTTTCTACGATCTCATTGGAATAAATACATCACTTAGTACTTGCTTGTTGTCTACAATATTAAAAGTTTGGCTACAAGCAAGTGTCTCATGTTGCTAGTGATGAATCCTCTTATGTATGTTATGTCATGCTTTAGATGGTGATATTGCTTTTGCTCATTAGTACTAATAATCAAATTCTTATGCTCTTTCTCTCAACTCACTCGAATCAATATATCATTTAGTATTTGCGTATAGGTCTACAATTTTAAAATTTATTTGTTATAAGTAGGTGTCTCATGTTGCTAGTGGTGAACCTTCTTATGTATGCCAATGTTTGAAGCTTGTTATGCTTCTCATGCTTTGAGTGGTGACAAATTGTAATTTCTTTTAGTGAATGAAGCTTCAAATTTGTCTCATTAGTTAGAAAATGTATGCTTAGAGGTGTTTTGAGTATTATAATATGTCTATTATAACAACTATAGATAGATTTCTCTCTTGATCCATGGCATTCCCTATAATAGCTAAAGATAGATTGTTCCAACTCCCTGTTGCCAATGTCGTCCCTTACACAAGGAACTTTTAATCATTGCCTACATAGGAAAAAAAAGGGAATTCCCTATCAATTCCCTACTTAAGAATATATATAAGTAGAAAAATTAAATGATAAGAAAAATGGAACATTTCGTAGTTAGAGAAATTCCTACATAGGAAAACTTCTCTATGTAGAAAATTTCCCATAGAAAGTTTTCCCATTGGGAAATTTCCATTTCCTATGTGATTCCCTAGTTTATCTAGCTAGGAAAAGTTCTATTTTTACTATCATTTACTTTTCCTACTTATGTGTATTTTTAGTTAGGGAGTTGATAGGGAATTCCATTTTTTTCCTATGTAGGAAATGATTAAAAGTTCCTTATGGTAGACTTGCATTCCATTGGATTCTTGTTTGTGCATGGATTTGATACTTTAAAGTACATGGATGGAGTGCCAATGTTTCACACTAGGGGTTTGGACTTAGCAAGGTGGGTCCAGAGCTAGTGAATGTTGGCCAACTTCATGATATCTTGATTGGAAGTAGATCAGGGATGTTTGGAGGATGGATCCTCTAGGTTAGGATCTTTACCATTATGGTCCTTGCAGATAATCACTTTTGGGTGCTCTTCTCCTTGATTGAGATGCAATTCCTTCTTAGCTTTGGCTCTCAGCTATAGGCAAGTTCTCTAGGGGCATTTGGAAGGTGAGGACAAGAAATGTTAGCCTTCTTCATTTTTCAGGATGCTCTAATAGCCTATTGTTCATCTGTCCTACCAAAGAAGGTCAATTTCTACTTTCTAGTCTCAGTTCAAGTCTAGCACTACTTGTTGTAAGATATGAATCCACTCCTCTACCGCAGTGTTTCACTACTCTAGTGCTTGGTAGTGCTCCACCATCATCCAGCACTTCGAATTTGTGGAGCTAGTGCTATTGGAGAAGTCAAAAAAGTGTGTAGCTAAAGCCTTTGGTGATACATCCTTATCACTCATGGCAGTGTTGGTCTCTTTCATTGCGAGCTGCTTCCCTTTTCGTGGAGGCGGGGATGTAGGATACTTTGCTACTATATTGTGATCCCTAGGCAGCCAATCCATGATGAGGATTCGGAGAGTGGGAAGATGGGTTGAGGGCAAGGCCACAAGTTCAAGTTGGCAGCAAAGCCAAAGGTAGATTGTGAGTGAGAAAAGGCAAAACCAGCATGAGCGCTTTCACTTTTCCTACTAGTGGATATGTAAAGTGGTGATGGGTTGAGTTGGGTAGGAGGGTCGGGCTTTGCATCCATATTTGGCTCATCTGATTTGCTAGGAAAAGGTAGGAGCTTGGAGGAGGAGTTTGTCATGGAAGCTTGGAGTTTTTTATTTAGCTTTTTCTAGTTGTCAAGCCACTCCACCTCATAAACTCGCTAGAGTTCCGCAATGGTCTTTAACTTGAGTGGGATTGCTCCATCGGGGTGCTTTGCTCCTATTGCATGTGCACAAAGGAAGACATTCTCCTTCTCCAATCTCTTGCACTTTTCTCCAAATGTTATCTACAAAGTCCAGTTGCATTTGCTGGTATGCCTCCAGCCTTTTGTCAGGGAGCTCTGGTGGATGTGCCCTGTTGTGTCTTAGTAGTGTCTTGATCTGACTAGATCTCTTTTTTGAGGTCTTGATCCTCAGAGTGCTACACTACTAAGTCTTGATGAGGATAAGTGCTAAACTCTTTTGAGGCACTAGGCTTAGGATAAGGTTGTGATGCCATGAGGCATATTCCATGATGGATTCCGTGAGATTTTGCGGTGGATTCCATAAAATTATATTTGTTACCAGGGCTCATATACAAGGTGGATTCCTTGTGCGAAAAGTCAATGGGGAGGCCTATGCTTTTCGGGCGTCTTGTTAATTTAATGTGCAAGTGGGTGATTCCATATGGGGTGATTCCGCAAAAAACATATTTAAATTAATGGATGTTTATGAGTTTAGAGTGCGCACTCATAATAAATTAAGGTAAGGATTGAGTTCTAACCAATTTATTTATTTTGTAGCTGAAGACTACTAGGTATTAACTTTTATCGATTTAATTTTATTATTTTCTAACAAGTGTGAATGCTTCAGTTGATGTGTAGAACAGGCAACGATGGCGTTGGGAACCACTAGGCGATAGCATGTAGAAGAAATTATCATTTTTATGGGCGCGCATCTTAGGCGTGGTGCCAATATTTATTTTCACACACTTATTTATTGAAGACCCTAAAATTTATTTATTATTTTGTATGCGCATGGGCGCACGATTTAAATATTTGTTATTGTACATTGTATTTGGGCACAACCCGACTCTTTGGGCACCTAATCGCTTTAATTCTTTAGTGGGACAAAAGCAAATACAAAAGCTAAAGCGTGCTAATTGTAAATTGGACTATTTTTTGAGCTTGGAGATGAATAATATATCAAATACATACTTTGTGGAGCGCTCACACAAGGTATGGGGGGAGATTTGTACCCAATTAGTCTTTTGCTTCATGTCATGCAATTCTTTTCTCTTGTTTTTTGTGAAAAAGTAGAGCTCTTTTGTTCTTGGAACATTCCAGTGCTCGCTAGGTACACATACAATATCCGATCTGTGCCCCAGTGGTATCAGAGCGAAGTTGAGATCGAGGGCTTCCAATCACTTACAATCTCGTACGAAGGCGAAGCTTCTGGAACAATCGAGCTCTACAGTCAGTCTCACGGCAATCTGTCAATACGAGCGTGTTCTTGGTGGTGAAGAACCCCCTTCTACGTTGTTGGATCGCGAAGGACCTCTCCCAAGAAGTAGAGGACCACCTCTGAAGATCTTTTGTAAGTCTCTTTGTTATAGAGAACAGAGAAGATTAAGCTTTGAGTTAAAAGCTTAATAAGATTTATTTAAAAATCTTAGCTTCAAAAACTTTTCAAAACGCTGTGTGAGGATGTCTTTGTTGGCAACAATTCCGCCAATAGCATGCCATCATCCTGATCAACTGATTTAAAATCATTAGGCTTTAACTAAAGCTTAAGGTTATTGAATTTCCTAAAGACTAAAGCTTCTAAGCTTTACACAAAGGCTTTGATTCAATTTTCAGCCCCTCTCATAGTGGCTGTTCATATACAGGTAGTCCTGAACAGGTTTTGACTTCCATCGAAGCCCTTGTTTACACCTGTGGACTGACAGAGTTCAATTCTAGCAAACAAGATTGCTGCACGCAGACTTCACGCACGAAAATCCTCTTGGATGGAGACCGTGACATCAATTTCAACATCGCAAAGAAGAAATACTACAAAAAGCCATATATAAAAAAAAAGGCTTGTAACCCTGACTTTGAGCTACGCTCATCCCGCTAATAAGATTTCGAGTGTGTGAGGTCTTTTGGGATTTTGCAAGATGTCCGATCAAACCATGGAAGATTTTATGGCTGAAGGTGATCTACTAGAACGAATGATGGAGCAAAAACTAGATTTGATTATGATGTAGCTTCAAGAGTAACGAATAGCACATCAAACTTTGCAAGCTCAATTGGCTAATCTACAACGATCTATCACCGACCAAGATGGACTGCAATTTGAAGATCTTATACGATGTACGATCGATGCAACACTTGAAGTGCACTCTATTCGGAAAGAAACGAAGACAAACAAAAGAAATTTCAAATTTTGTACTTCCAATGGGTCACGCGATGGAAATATTGTACTTTCTTTTATCAGTCAACTTGATGATTATTTCCATGAAGAACAGTATGTTGAGAAAGACAAAATTAAGTGTGTCACTAATCATCTAGTGGACAGAGCATCCCTATGGTGGACTGTTGTCCGTAAAAGTATTGATTGTCCTACTACTTGGGAGACTTTTCAAAAGAAATTTTTGCAGAATTTCCTTTGACCCCAATTCCACAAAAAAGTAATCAAACAATGGGATCTTCTGCAAACAGAGGGATCATAAGCCAATTTCACAATATATCGAGCGTTTTTGGAATGCTTTATTGCAACTTCGAATGCTCAAAGATGTAGTTGAGGAAACCCATAAATGCAAGTTTATGTCTGGCTTACTTGGACATTTTTATGCGGAGGTGAACATGTTCAAGCCGACTCTCGAAGATGCAATTTCCTTGGCCCATGACACTGAAGACAAAATTCGAGGACGAGAGAAGCGACCACAACAATTTCAAACTAATGGTAACTTTGATTCAAAACAATTCAATTCAAAATTTTGAAGATTCAATCAAAATCATTTCTTTCCATCTTCATTCCGTAAATCTTGGACACGACCCCCTGCTTTACCATTAAACACAAATCCAAATCCTAAGCCATCTTTCCAGCCAAATCCCAACATTCCTAAACTTTCTGCTATTACCAATAATGTGTCTAAAGCCAAACTTATAGTCTCTTACAAATGTCATCAACTTGGACATCTAGCGGCGAATTGTCAATCCAAAAAGCTAACTATTCACATCAACAATTTGGAAGCAACAGAAGATGTGGAATATGAAGAAATGCCAGATTTCATGAAAAACGATGATGATATGGGTACCACTTTAGATACTTTACCAAGTATGCCAAATCTCCATTCTTTATTAATGATGAAATGTCTTGTGCATAGTAAAGAAAAGATTGTTTTACATGATGATGGGAGCACACACGACTTTATTTTTGCAAAATTTGTCAAAGAATTGAATTTACATACTGTTTCTACTCATTATCGCATCAAGGCTGCATTCTTAGGCACTAGATACAATGGAACATAAGAAGTGCATGACTTAGAAATTAAAATTGGTGACTATGTTGAACGTAGAAATTTCTTAGTTGTGCCTTTACAATCTAGTGACATTATCTAAGGAATGACTTGGCGTCATCAATATAATCTCGATATAGATTATTCCATGCATTCAATGAAGATTCATTCTAATGGGAAACAAATCACATTGCATGATATGCACACTTTCGATAATTTTCCATTGCTTAGTCATATACAAGCTAAACGAGCACTACGAAAAGATAGCAAATCCTACTTAATATGGTTGAATGAAATTGAAGCTAAAGAAAATCATATGCATTCTAGGAAAGCACAATTTCTTTCACAATTTCAAGATTGTTTTACTACTAACTTACCACCTGGCTTACCACCTATACGTCCTGAAGATCACAAAATAGACTTAATTTCTGGATCACAACCACCATGTAAAGCACCATGTAGACATAAGCAAATTGAACAGAAAGAAATTCAAGCCCAAGTTGCAGAATTGTTAACCCGAGGACTCATTAGACCCAGTAGTTCTCGATTTGCTACACCTATCCTATTAGTGAAGAAGAAAAACAATACCTATAGAATGTGCATTTATTATCGTATCCTAAATAAGATCATTGTTAAGAATAGATATTTGATTCCTAGGGTAGATGATCTTATGGACAAACTACAAGGATCTGTAATATTTAGCAAGATAGATCCTGAATCTGGATACCATCAAGTACAATTGGACACATCTGATATTTTCAAAACTGCATTTAGAACACAATTTGGACATTATGAATTCCTTGTTATGCCTTTTGGTTTAACTAATGCACCAGACACATTCCATCGTATGATGAATTGCATATTTTTGAATCATCAGCATTGTGTCATTGTTTTCTTTGATGACATATTGGTTTTCAATAAGAATGAGAATGAGCATTATGAACATCTATCCTTGGTTTTCAAATTATGGAAAGAGAATAAATTATATGTTAATCCTGAAAAGAGTGAATTTTTTAAAACACAATTCGAATACCTAGGACATATTGTTTCATCTGAAGGTATTAAATTTGACCCTAAAAAGATAGAAGCAATTTTGAATTGGCCCATACCTAAAACTATGCACGAATTACGTTCTTTCTTAGGTCTTGCTAGCTTTTACAAAAAATTTGTGAGAAATTTTTCATTGTTTGCATTACCGTTGACCAAATTGTTAAAGAAAGGCATTGTGTATCATTGGTCCGACAATCAATAAAATTCCTTTGATTTACTGAAACATGCTTTAACTCATGCTCCTATATTGCAATTACCAGACTTCAATAAACCATTTTTCCTCGTGGTCACTGATGCTAGTGGATTTGGAATAGGAGCAGTCCTTATGCAAGATTCCAATCCCATAGCCTACTCTAGCTACAAACTTAAACCCTCTAAACTTAAGTATTCTACTTATGATAAGGAATTGCTAGCTGTAGTACAAGCTTTACGTTAATGGAAACACTATTTAATGGGATCTAAATTCATGATCAAAACTGACCAATAAAGCATTAAACATCTCCTTAGTCAACCACAAATATATGACCGACACATTAAATGGGCTGCTTTTATTCAAAGTTTTCATCCACTCATACAATATCAACCCAGAAAAGAGAATGTTGTTGTCGATGCTTTAAGTAGAAGACCGACTATTCATAATATCTCTGTGATATCTTTTGACTCTCTTGTCCCTATGAAAGATATCTACGACCAAGACCCTAGTTTTCAAACTGATTGGAATAAATTAGTTTCAAATAATTGGATTCCAATGGATTCATTTTCTTATGCTGATGGATCTATGTTCTATGAAAAAAGATTATGTGTAATTGTTCCATTTCAATCATTTGTTTTGCATGAAATTCATTATCCCCCATACCAAGGCCATAGAGGAATTATTTCTACTTTGTACACTGATTGAAGATTTTTATTGTCTACACATGGAATCTGATGTATCTAACTTTGTATCTGAATGTTTAATTTTCCAAAGAGTTAAACGACACCATGGTAGACTATATGGTTTATTAATGCCTTTACCAATTCTAGAATGACCATAGAAACAGATCTCAATAGATTTTATGACTGGTTTGTCTAACCCTAAAGCTAATCATGATATGATTTGGAATATTGTCGATAGGTTTAACAAACAAGCATATTTCATTCCATGCAAGAAAATGTTAACTGCATCTCAAGCTGCTCAATTGTTTTTGAAAACTATTTTCACTAATCATGGTTTGTCAAAAGTTATTATCTCTAACCATGATTCTAGATTTTGCAATAATTTTTGGATTACTTTGTTTGCCAATTTAGGAACAAAGAGTGATTTTTCATTTGCATTTCATGATGAACTTAAAGATATGATTGTGAAAGCCCAGCAATCATACATAAAACAAGCCAACAAGAAAAGAAAAGCTATGAGTTTTAAAGTTGATGATTATATTTGAAAAGAGAAGATTACAAAGTATTGACAAACACCTTGTTGTAAAGTTAGCTCCTAGATTTTATGGACCTTTCAAAATCATTCACAAAATCAATGACAATGCATTTAAACTAGAATTACCACAACACTGAAAAATCCACAATACTTTTCATATCAGTTTGTTAAGACCTTTACATGTACATCCTGTCTATGAAAACCCTCCTTTGCTAGAAGAAGAAAAAGAAATCCTTAAACATGAAACTATTCTAGATACTGACTTTATGACCACTAGAACTAGCCGTAGATATTCTAGATATTTACCTGTATGATGTCAGGAGGCATATACACAGTGGATTCTGTGAGGTTTTGCGGTGGATTATGTAAAATTATATTTGTTGTCGAGGCTCATACAGAAGGTGGATTCCTTGTGCAAAAAGTTGATGGGGACACTTGTCCTTTTTTGGCGTCTTGTTAATTTAATGTGCAAGTGGGTGATTCCGCAAAATACACATTTAAATTAATGGACATTTATGAGTTTATAGTGTGCACTCGTAATAAATTAAGGTTAGAATTGAGTTTTAACCAATTTATTTATTTTGTAGCTGAAGACTGTTAAGTATTCACTTTTGTTGGCTTAATTTTATTATTTTCTAACAATTGTGAATGCTTCCGTTGATGTGTAGAGCAGGCAGTGGTGGCGTTGGGAAGCACTGGATAATAGCATGTAGAAGAAATTATTATTTTTATGGGGGCATATCTTAGGTGTGGCGCCAATATTTATTTTGACGCGCTTATTTATTGAAGTGCCTAACATTTATTTATTATTGTGTATGCGCATGGATGCATGATTTAAATATTTGTTATTGGACATTGTATTTGGGCACAACCCGACTCTTTAGGTGCCATCACTTCAATTCTTTAGTGGGACAAAAGCAAACACAAAAGTTAAAGCGTGCCAATTGTAAATTGGGCTATTTTTTGAGCTTGGAGATGAATAATATATCAAATACATGCTTTGTGGAGTGCTCACATAAGGCTTGGGGGGAGATTGTACCTAATTAGTCTTTTGCTTCATTTCATGCAAGTATTTTCTCTCTTTTTTTGTGCAAAAGTAGAGTTCTTTTATTCTTGGGGACCTTTTGGCACTCGCTACGTATGTATACAGCATCTGATCTGTGCACCAGGTTTGGGATGTCCATCACATGCAATGTGTGCGAGGGAGGTGGTGGAAGTTGTCAAACTAGGTAGATGAGAGTAGGTGGTGAAAAGAGAAAATTAAAGTGTTTTTCACATATCACTTTTATTGATTTGTTGGTTCCTATGTACTAGGAATTTTTCCTTTACAAAGAGGCGATTGTGGAGTATATGGGCCCAAGAAATAGGAAGAGTGGAAGGAGATAAGATATCTTTTTGGATACATTGAACCTAAATGTATCATGCTTGGGCATGTGGGAGTCAAGAAGACTCATTAGGCAATATTCTTTGTAAAGGATTAGACCAAAGATATCATTGATATGTAAGGTGGAAAACAAAGAAGGATTGGGGTCACCATTACTAGGGAGGCATAACCTATCCTTGATCGACTTGGTGGAAAGGAGGAATAGAAGGAACAACAACTAGAATGGCAGAGGAGAAGAATTGAATGACTAATTTCATTAGTATTTGAGTGTTGAGAGGTGGAACCGATGGAGATCCCTGAGTTGGAGAAAGCAACCATTATTGCTTAGCGTGCAATGACTCAAGAATCCCATACTCATCAAGATCATCACCACTTTAAGAAGTGTGCAAAACTGTAATCTCTAGAGTGCATCCATCTGATGTCCTACCCAAGAGTATTGAGTCGTATTTGCATGCATTAACTTTTGAATCCAATCTATATATTATAAGACATTACATTGAATAGCATAATTTGAGACAACAAAATGTTCAATAGGAATAGCCAAGTGTTGTATATATTAATAGAAATATACAAAAAGTATAAAAAATATATTTACATGATTTTGAATCCATCTATTATGGCTTTGTGTAGTACCTAATATCTACAAGTACTATTCTATATACATAACTAACTATATCTCCTTCCAAGAGCTAAAATAATCATCTCATCCTTTCTCACTAATCTCTTAGTCATCCTCATCATTGTTACCTCCATATCATCATACTCTTTTCTCTCCACGTCATCGCCTACTTCACTCTCCTCCTCTCTAGCACCTCTTTGCATTGATGCATCCTATAGATGTAGAAAATTCAAACTTGGAATAATGAAGAGCTTTCAAAGCATTCAAGAAAAGAAACAACATATTAAAATCTTCTTATTATGATCTCACATTGCTATTCCTCCATGACGATACCCCCTTTATACATGTGCATCCATGTAGTAAACCTATTATGATGGCACTTATAAGCCATCTCATGATGGTTAGTGGAGATTTGGCCCACAATGCTCAACTACAAAATGGAAACATTGGTAGTATTAGATATAGTCTCGGGGCAGTTCACTATATATATATATATATATATATATTCTTTATATCACCTATGTTCAAGCCTATTTATAACTATCATTATTTAAGAAATTTTCTTGAATAAAACAAAAACTTTTTAAATTCAATCTATAAACAACCCCTTTATATGCCACCCTTTTGTATGCAAAAATGTATAAATATATATTTTTAAAGCCCCTTACTTTGAAGTCACATGATACACACATATACTCATGAGTGACCCCCCTCCAGGATACAATGGATCATAAATAATTGCACATAAAAACTTAAGAAAATTTTTAGATACCTATAAAATCAGCCTCCTACATGTGATAGTCTCCTTGTCTAAAACGGAATCATCAAAATCGCTCTATGTTGCTGGGAAAAATTTGGACTTAAGAATGGGCCCTTTAGGGTATTTGACTCACTCTCTCTTTGTTGAAAAATGGGGCCATCATGAAATTTTTGCAAAGGAACTCCAAATTTGTCATAGCCTGGATCTTTAGAATAGACTCTTTGAGGTCTTTCCATAGATCTAAAGCATGCCATGGTATTCCTTCATAGTTCAAAAGGTTCTATATTTTTGTGATCCTTGGCGTGACAACTAGGGATCCTAAATGTCATGTGAAGGGTCACATCGAACTTGAATCTTTTAATATGTAAACAATCTCATGGTGTGTTAGGTCAATAAAAAGAGCTCGATGAATATATTCTAAATATCTATGGCGTGACAAATTTGGTATTCTTATATAAAAATTTCATGGTTACCCCATTTTCAAGGATAGAGTAAGTCAAACCCCCTAAAGGGGTCATTTTTTATTCTAATTTTTAAAACCCCATCTCCCTCTATTGTGGGCTGAAGATTGTGCATCCACCTTGATTTCAACTTCATTCTACTCTATACCATATAAAGTGATTTGCGTTGGCCTAGGATCCAAGCCATGCTTTGGCATTTTCTTATTTTATATTACTCTCAATTTAACCATGTATCTCTTGTGAGCAATTACCTTTCAGATTGTCTGTCATGCCCAATGGTATGAACCTCAAATGCAAAGGGGATTAAGAAAATTCTCATGCACTACAACAATGGTTATTTAGAGTTCACTCAATTCTTGGTCTTGAAAGAATTTAAAGTAATCTCGATAGTTTTAATGTATTATGCCAGATATGTAGCTCACAATCTAATTTCCCTTATTCTTATGGAGGATGCCAACCATATAATTCATTTGGTAGTACACACATGGTTGGATTTCTCTGGGCCTATCTATTGGAATACTTGTGGAGAGAGGATTGAATCACCACCAAACAAATTTCATAGATATTCTCTACTATGACTCCTCCTCTTTTGGGATAGCCCCAGCAATGGAGATAGAGCAATTCCATCTTGAGTAGGCAATGCTACTACTATTGGATTGTATGGTATTGAAGCAGTTGGGGATCATGAAGCCTCTATAGTTGAGAAAGCTAGGGGATAGGCATACGCTCACAAAGATCAACTAGGATAGAGGAATGCCCAAAAAAGGCATATATCTCAATCATAACTCTATCTGATTTATATTGCCATTGGGATTTTTTGACAAATGACCCTTACCACATCAATATTTCTCTTAACATGAATAGATTACATCCATAGAAACACAATATAACAGTTTTAGTCGCATGAAATGACATACTACTAAACATAGACTTATGCACATGATACGCACTCATATAGGGGTGTGTGTGTTTATGTCTATATATATATTATGCATAAGTATACTATATGTATGTATGTATGTATGCATAAGTATACTATATGCATATATTTCTATGTACACATGGATTATGCATACCTATACATAGGTTTTGCCTATGTATACACTATATGCATATACATCCATATACTATGTAGATGCATACACATAGGTTATGCATGCACATCAATTATACACATGCATAGGCTACAAACAACTATACATATAGGCTACACACATACAAATGTATAGGCTATGCAAACTTTGCATATGCATGCACATGTCTATTACACACACACACACACACACACACACACACACATTTATGGGTAGCTTGTGTGGACACATACACATATACACATAGGCTATGCATGTGTATACAAATGGATTATGAATACCCATTGGCTATGTATGCACATAGGCTACATGCAAGCACAACATAGGCTATGCACATGACTACATAGATACCACATACATGTATATAGATACATGTAGACTATACACATGTGCATACATATGTCTAGGCCACACACATGTACGCATATAGGCTATAGGCATACACATAGGTTATATACATGCATAGAAAAAAGAATAGGCTATGCATACACATACATAATATGCATAAGTATACCCATACACATATGCCTAGACAACACACACACACACACAAAAGCACGCGCACACGCGCACATGCACACACACACACACACACACACACACACACACACACACACACACACACACACACACACACACACACACACACACACACACACACACACACACACACATGCATATGCACAAACATGATGTATGCATAAGCATAAACATACACATAAAAATATGTATATGAGAAGCCTATACATGTGTATATGCATATATCAAATGCAGTTCCCATGTGCACACATGTACATATGCATAGCCTATGTGCATGTGCACAACCATAAACATTCACATATTTATATGCGAGACCTAATAATTATCTCAAAACTACCAATATCAAATCGAATATACTACATTTTTCCAAAGAAATTGGTGATCATATTCCCACATAACAACATATAGGCTCCTCCTAATAGCTTAATTGACATGGGCTCTAAAATTGGAATGCCTTATGGCTTAGTGATTGTATACTTGACCATCCCCATCTAAACACATATAATGTTACATACATTCACTCCATACATGTGAGACATTAGTGTCCAAAATCTTCTAATGATGCCAAGAAATGACTCAAATACCCTCACCCACTGGACTATTACAATACCATATAATGAGTACAAGAAAATTAAACCAAATATCAAATAAGCACAAGAAGCCATACCTTTGATTTTTTCAAGACTCTAGAGATTATTTCTCTAGTCCTTTTTCCTCTACTTCAGGTACTAAAGAAGAGAAATCATAAATCATGAAATCATAACGAATTAGCTCCAAGATAAGTAAATAAGAGAATTATTTGAAACATTTACCAAACATAAAATCATGAATGCTAAAAAATTATGTATTAGCTAAGTAAAGATGAGAATGATTTGAAATAGCTATCAAATATAAAATCCCTACAAAAAGTAGAAGGAACATAAAAATTTACAAACTAAATGCATCTATTAGATATGTGAGATATTACATCTATGAATGTATTTAATGTGGCACAAGAAAACCTACAAAGACTAGGCATGTTTATAGTCATAGAAAAATTCATGTTTTTTGTACCCTAGCACATTTACCAACATGGACGCAATCATGTCTGATTATAATTTTTTTCATGATAAATAAACCTTTAGTCTAGATATTCTTGACCCCTTGTAGAGTTCCATATTTGCCTCCTTCTTTAAGGAACCAACAAAAGGGTGATTGTCATTGAGAAGATAGTCTATCATTTCATCTATATCTAGCTCTATTGGATCCATCTTTGCCTCAAGGGGATCATTCTCAGCCCTTTGTTAGATGCATTTTCTATTGGTTGTCCTCTTCAAGGATTTGCAAATGGCTCACCACCTCCACTTGTGGCACCTTAGAACACACCTCACTAGTTTGTAGTTTTGCTCTTTGTGAAAGTTCCTTGACCTCTGGTTCATGAATATTCTAGTCATAATCATTAATGAAGCTCTCATAAAATCTTATACAATAGGTAGATTCATGAGTCACATCAAAGTCAAGTTAACTTGTCACACAAGTTGATGCAATTGGAGGTATTGACATTACACAATAGTCTACAATTAGCTCTTATATGATGTGATGATGTCATCTAATAGTTATCTTGCATTGGCTACATGGGCAAGGTATTCTTCCATTCAAATATCTCTAGTTCAAAACATTACCTTGAGCATTATTTGAACTCGATAAAGTTGGTATACCTAAGTCAGAGTAGAAAATAAAATGTTAAGCCTGTTCACCCTACTCTTTGAGCTTATGATTCTATCAAGCTCAATGTGTATGTGTAGCTTGAAGAAGCCCTTGTGTTTAGTTAGTCTATATATCTACTACAAATCCACTCTATGTATAAGCAAGGTTTTTTTTACATGTGTACTCTCATGTAACTTGAAGTTTTGGCTTATATATAGCCTAGCTATTGTAATCCTAATCCTAATTAACAACTTCTTGAATAGCTTTCTTAATCATAAGTACTAATTTAAAAAAATTATTTTGAGTCCTTTTTCTATCCTTTATCATATTTAAAAGCTCCTAAAAATAATTACATCATAATCCTTATTCCATTCTAATCTTCATGGTAATTCTAATTTATATTTAAAAAGTATGGCCACTCAAAAAAGTATAATTGTGTTAGGAACTAGTGATGGTTGGTGAATAAGGTAAGGAGAAGATTATCTAATGCTAAGGATAGTAGGGTAAGAATAACTTTAAACTAAAAGAATGATTAGTACCCAATGATAATGAACTAATCAAGTGTTGGCTATGCAAGCTCTAGATGCAAGTGTATCCCACTCTGAAACCATTTTGGATTTTGAAACAATATGTTTATGACTTGATCACATAGCGCCAAACTCATATGGACTAAGTGTGCTTCAGTGTCCCTAAAAAAGAACCCTAAAGTTTGGTTGATTTCATATGGATGAGTAGATAATGTGATAGGTCACTTGTATCACCACCCATACCACTCAAAGTGAGTCTTCACCTCAACTACCATTCTTTATTATCATCATGTTTAGTCCCCATGTTTGCTTCAACAACAGCTATTGGAGACACTCCAACAATTGTCATATTCATCTAGATTATAGCATTTATTGTCCAAGTAGGCCAACAGATCAACTCATGGTCTATTTTAGTAAGAATTTATCTCCATCGGATGGTGTGTGCCTCCATGAAGCACGCATGCGATGAGTGAAGATGGGATTGGGGGAGCTTCACACACACATACACACCCACACTCTCTCTCGCACACATTTACCGCCGTACTGCGCAGATGGAATGAGAGAAGAGACCGATGCAGACAAGCATGAATGTGCTTGCAATATTCTCCTCTGATCATTCCTTCAACAAATTATGAATAAAGATAGGAAAAGAGTCAACGAGAATATCTCAATACAACATTAACAAGGATCGCTGTCGTGGTCGTTTAGGGCCAGCTGTACTCTTGGCAAATTCATCAACCAAGGAAGGCCGATCGAAGGAGACGCTGTGGATGGAAACCCCATAGTGACCAGCGTCTAATTGGCTGCGCTTGTCGCAGGATCTCCCTGGCGAGCAGCCTTGTGGCAGCATCCATATTGTTGTCGTACAAGCACTGATCAATATCCGTCTGACAAGATGGTCGGTCTTCTCCTTCCTCTTCTCCGGACGATGAAAAATGACAAGTAGACGAAGAGGAGGGGCTAGATGTCTTGGAACCATAATTGAAGTCGCTCTTTGATGATAAGGTTGAATATGGAGCAGAGCTACTTGTACTGTCGCTCACGCAGCTGCTATGGTCGTCGTGAGCATGGTCTCCTGGCCGGGTGGGCGCCACGATGCAGATATCGATAAGCTTTTGTACCTTGGCTGAAGATGCTAGCTTGCCGTGCACCACACTTTCCACCAGAAAATCAAGCAGGGTCCGCTGGGATGCGAGGCTGAGACATGGACGACGGGCATGATCATCATCATCATGATTTTCTTCATGGTTGCTCCACGCGATCCTGAAGTTGAGCAGATTGATAAGGCTGTTGCAGCTGCTCGACCTCACGCGGATGCCGTTAAACTGCTGCACCACTGCCGCAGCAGCAGTTTGGATACTATTTAGCTTTCCATCATGATCTGCAGGTCGGCTGTCGGCCGCAAGGCGGCAGCGGCGCAGACTGGCCTTCTTTTTGGTACTACTTTCTGAAGATGTTATCGAATGATTGTAAGCTGGAGCTGCGTCGACGACATGGACGCCCATCTTCAGGCCATGATCGTGATCAGCTGGTGCAGGACGTGTAGCAGTGCCCTGGAAACAATATTGTACGAAGTGCAAGAGCCCCATGGATTATTGAATTTTACAGGCGGTGGGTGATCTGATCGCTGAGAAGTACCGCACTACCAAACAGACAACGCGAGCGAGCGAGCGAGAGAAAGAGAGAGCAAGAGCCGAGGTCTCACAGAGAAACACAGATGGCAGAATAAAAGTTCTCGTGGGGTGCAGGGGCTTTTATATCACTCACGTGCTTTTGACCAATCCCGCATTTGGGGGTCACGTGGCACGCGTCATCGCTTTTCGGCTTCTCCGCCATTCTACCTCGTTAGGAAACTTCAATATAGAAAAAGAAGAAGAACCACTAAAAGAAAAGGAAAAACTTGGGAAAGAGAAAATGCGGGGCGAAATCAAACAAGAAAAACCAACCAACCTCGTTAGGAAACTTGAATATAGAGCGTAAAACGCTATATATGAATCTGATTGAAAAAGGGTGGTTGTAATGTTAGGAATCTGATTGTCATGTTAGGAATCTTTGTGAGACATTCGTTAGCTTGGTTATATTATGCGTTGCTACTAGCCTCAGGGTAAATCTATCGATCTTCTAGCTTGGACCATGCAAACATCGTTGCACTTCGGAGAGCACACACATTCCAAAAGTTAACGCAAGGTGTAGACATGATGACAAGAAGTATCCACCTTCAATCCAATCCTTTCTCTCAAACAGAAGAGCCCTACGTCCATTTCGATCCTCATGGCCTTCACCACATTGCGCATAGTAGCTCCCTGTACCCGTTTTTCATCTAGCTAGACAATCATTGCTATCTTCACTCATGGCACCATTCCTTTCTCACCCAGGTTTCTTTGAGAGCTCCTCATACAGTAGCTACCTTAATATCGAGCCTCATCATACATGGCAGCATCTACACACCCTTAGTCCGAGCCACACCAAAGCATATGGAGCTTTTGAACACTTCCTATACAGGGAAACTTATTGAATGTAGGAAATTCTCTAATATTTCATAAGTACATACATATGCATTCCCTACATATAACTAGGGAATCACTTTTCCCACATGTCATAGTAGGAAATCCTAGACATGCCTATATGAATTCCCTATATACAACTAGGGAATTCTATACATACATATGCATTCCTTACATATAACTAGAGTGTCACTTTTCCCACATGTATGATACAAGGATTTCCTAGGCATACGTATACGAAGTCCCTATATATAGCTAGGGAGTTCTATTCGCAACATCTTATATTAAGGAATTATAGCTCATATAACTAAGGAATCCCATTCCCTAGATGTCATGGTACGAAATGATAGGTCAGACAACTAGGAAGTTCCATTCCCCACATCTTATATGAATTAATAAATGGACAAATCAAGACATATTTAGTCATGGTATTAAGTAACAGTCTATTGTCCTCTCTACCACGCAACAAAATGGTTTGGCTAAACACTGTAATCGTACGTTGATGGATTCAACTAGGAGTAAGCTTGTTGTTGTGGGGGCTACCTCCATCTTATTGGGAGGAAGCACTATCAATCACCTATTTTATACAAAATAGAGTCTATTCTAAAATCATCAATTCTTTCCCATTCACTTGATGGTTTGATCATCTCCTTGACTACACTTCCTTTCATGTGTTTAGCTCACCAGGATATGCCGTTTTCCCTCTAGATGATTCCAAAAAACTACAAGTTCATGCTACCCGTGTTAATTTTCTATTGGATATGGGGAGCCACATGGTGTTAAAAGGGCTACGTTTGCCTTCTGTCATGTCATATTTGATGAAGACTCACTTATCTCTACTCTTGATAATAACCATGACCACTCACCTACTGCTGTCACATTTATCAGTCAATTCCATTGATGATCTTCCTACCAAAAAGGCATCTCCCACTATAAGTTGGTAGGCTCCTCTTCATCCTATGATTGTGCCACCTATCCTGCAAGCAGTACTTGTTCCAATTGTTTCACCACCCCTTTCTCTCCTTCCTATGTCAATTCCTATCCATTCACTAGCAACCCCACAAGCTAATTTGAGGACCACACGAAAATTTGGTCACCCTACACGGCCATCAAACATTGAATTCTGTTGTGAGAAATATGATAGGCCGATTAAGGATTTTCATTAACAACAATTATATCCTCCTTGAATACAAAAGCATTAAACCAAATAGAAAATCTAAGTGATGAATGAGTTCTTTTCTACCCACCTAGTCAATGCTAAGTTATATTTCTCATGGGTAGAATACTCTCTAAGGAGGAGCTTGAAGAATGGGTTGAATGCAATTTTATAAGAAAGGGCTATGCTCATACTTGGTTGGTTCTTGAGGGATCTAGTCCTCTATCTTCTCTAGTTATAGCACACTTATCTCTTGAGAAAAGAGAGTGTATGTTACAACATTACAAGATCATGCACTTAGGTAGTCACAAGACAATGTAAGGTGTAAAGAAGATTAGTGAGGACCAATGGGAAGCAACTCAATAATGATGGTGGTCTCACAGGACAAGAGTGAAGCATAGATTAAGAATGAGTGAATGATGAGTGTAGCACACAATCTGTGGGATACCAACTAGGGTTGCCTTTATGTAGGCTACAAGTGGAAATCAACTCAATAATGATGGAGATCACACAAGAGTTAACCCAAAGCAAGCACATGAGAATAGTCACAAAAGTTGAAGCAAAGAGTGAAGCACCAACCAACAATGAGTGGATGAGTGTAACATAGAACATGTGGAATGCAAAATATGGTTGTCTTTATATGGGCTACAAGTGGAATGAGGCCCAAGAGGATGAGATTAAAGAGGAAAGAATTAGAGAGGACAAGACTTAGGAGGATCAGATCTAGGAGGAGTCTCAAAAGAGAAAACCCAATAGCACTTTATAGAGTAATATACATGTTAGCCATGGTCATGGTCTCACACTTTATGGATCATGTATTATACCGTTAGCATGGTTGGACCTTAGTTATGTTAGTCTTATGTGTGAGGCAACCTTTATTTATCTTATGAATTTTAGTGCCGCATGAAGTGCAATTTTGAGGCAGTTATGAAACATGACCTAAAGAGGCACTTTGGTGTGTCATTTTCGTGGATCTGATCATCCTGGATGTCTATGCTTGATGTATGATGGATTTATTTGGATATATTGAGGATTTGAGAGTTGGTGCCATCATCTACTGTATCTTTATCTTATTTGCAGCATGTTCTTTGTGATTAGTTCCTATAATTCTCTAATTTGTAGTGTTGAAGTTAGTGTGTCTCTATATGGTTAGTTTTGAGTTTCTATGAGTTTTGGTTATGAGATTTGGAATTTATCCCATGAAGCATTCTCTGTCTTATTATGTATTCTACATAGATCAGGCAACAACACTTTGGCAATCTTGCCATGCTTTTTTAAATCTCTAGTGTGGAAGTTTTATAGAAAAATGACTTGAATTGATGCTAGAAATTTAAAGCTCTATCAAAAAATGACCATGTTTGGGGAAGGAAACCTAATTTCCTATATGTAATTTGAAAGGTTTTCTGGGTTCAAAATTTGAGGAGAAACTTGAAGTAGTAACAACTAAGATTTGTGAAAAATGACTTTGTTTTATGGATGAACAACATATTTTCTGTATCGAGTTCGAAGGGTTTTCTGTTGGTATATGCTGCCATTGATTCTCTATGTCTCTGTATTCAAACACCATATAAAATGGCAAAGGTTGAGGCCATTTTGTTTTATGGATCATGATCCTTGTATGGAGTGCAATTTCTATATGAAGATAGTTTTCTGTTTGAAGTATTTTCCTGCATGAAACAATTTTCTGTATGAATTAGAATTGGTGTAGGAAGCAACTATGCAGTATCATAGCCAGGGGGATCGGCCTTATTCTATTACTCTCTGTTTTGGATGTTAAAGCATAATCAAAATAATATTCTTTGATAATATAAATCTGAGAATTCGGTTGATTCTTGAAGCAGTGGTAGATTGCTTGAAGCAGCATGATGTAGATTAAAGGTTTAGCTTTGCATTTCTACATATATGTCGGAGAATTACCTCTACCCATCAAATGTTATTTTAACCCACAACAAAAAAAAAGAAATCAAAGAGTTATTGGCATGACAACAACAAGGATTATTGAAAAATGATGCTGGGGAAGCATCATAAAATCCCATCCTAGATGAAGAAGTACTTTCTGTGTTTAGAGAGGAAGTTTAGGATTTTGGTACCTTTGTTGGTGCCATTACAACATATCATTCTCTAGCCACATCCAATGAATCTCCTCCAAGTCCCATTGAATATGAAAATGGAATAACTAAGTTCGATTATTTTTCAACTCCTCTTGATAGAGCAATAGAAAGATTGCAGCATTTGGTATTAGGGAGTATTGCCTTATTGAGGAGTAGAGTGATTACAACAAAGAAGTCTCTTACTTTTAGTCCCTTACCACCAATAAAGAAGAATAAGCCAAGAACTATGAATCCTAATCCACCACTTAACCCTAAGGTTAGGGCATCTAATTTCTTTGGCAAAAAGAAAGAAGATCGTGATTTCCATATTGTATAGTTTCAAATAAGATGTGTGGCCAGTGGTTTTAATAAAATGTTTGGGGATTAGGTCAAATTACAATTGTTTGCAGCAACCTTCAAGGGTAAAGCCATGGATTGGTACAGTACTCATAAAGATTTCCATATTGCATAGTTTCAAACAAGATGTGTGGCCAGTGGTTTTAATAAAGTGTTTGGGGATCAGGTCAAATTACAATTGTTTGCAGCAACCTTCAAGGGTAAAGCCATGGATTGGTACAGTACTCATGATGCTAGACATTTCACAACATATGATAATCTTAAGAATGCTTTTCTCAACAGATTTAGAAAATATAAGACTACTCAAGATGTTTCCAAAAAGTTAAAGCAAATCAAGCAAAAGAATATGCTAGTTCAAGATTATGCAAGAAATTTCAAGAACCTAGTGAATAGGTTGAATCAATAGGATAGGCCTTCATTGGATTTATAATACTTATATTTTGTTAAGGGGTTGGATAAGGGTATTGTAGGAGCCATTGCTAATGCAGAGGTGAAAAATAATAATACAATTGGTGCATTGGATGAAGCGGCATGAAGAGTGGAAAAAAGGCTTGGTATGAGTAAGTTTAAGAAGAAGAGTAATCACGATTCTTCTAGTTCTGCTTCAGATGGTAGTGTTGATGATGAAGATATCTCATCAAATTCTGAGACAGATTTTGAATCAAGTGATTCAGATGATGAAAGAAGTAAAAGGAGGCAAAGAGGCATAAAAAGAAATCTAAGAAGGATAAGAGTTCTTCTAAGGAGAAGCAGAAGGAGAAAGAGGAAGGACAAAAGACAACTTTGGAAAAGAGGTTGGAAAAGAAGATAAAGAAACAACTCTTGGATATGGGAGTTATGACCTCTTCAAGAAAGGGGAAGCCATGTAGTATATGTTAGAAAGTTGGCCATGAGGCTAGAGAATGCTGATACAACCTAGTAGTGAGGAATACAAGACAACATATAGCACCCCCAATGGCACGGGTAAATCAAATTGTACCAGAAATGGTATAGCAAAGAGGATTTAGAGGTTTTTGGCAGGAAGGGTCAACCCCCTACACAATGGGGCAATGATCAGTCAAGACAATGGAATAATGCTCAGCAAAGGCAACAAGGGCTTTGCTATTACTGTGCTAGGTAGGGACATATGTTAGGATCTAACTATAAGTTATGGGTATGCCATAGGACTAAAAGGGGAATGCAGACCACAGAGCAACAAGGAATGCCACCGGTAGGACTATCCCATGGACAACAACCACCGACACCCATAGTAGTGGTCTGGGTTGAGATACCCTATGAATTCACGGATGGCCAAGCACTAAGTCAACCCATAGATCAAAAAAATAACGCAATAAGTCACAAAGAGGCATTGAATAAGAATGTTTTAGATGTAGTGAACCGTAGTTGGGTTGTGATTGTTCAAATTGCATAGTTGTGGAAGATTTTCCGCATGCGACAATAGTTTTTTCCATTACTAGAGCAAAAGCTAAGCAAAAGATTAATTAGGAGGATCATGAAAAGGATACAGAAGTGGTCTCTAAGGAGGTTATGAAGTTTCAAAAGAAGCAGCACTCAAAACAGTGTAAAGATACAGAATTTCCCCATGAGGTTTAGTAAACTCAAGTGCCCCATGAGGACAAAAAATAGGATAGGGTTTTGATAGCAGAACTAACCACTGTGACCAAGAACAAAGTTTTGACCCATATGAGTCATCTTGTGGTTCCCATGAGTTGTTTGCCGCATTGGTTAAATCTTCTTTATAGTTAACTTTGGAACAAATTCTTGATTTGATTCCAAGATTTAAGGAAAAGCTCATTGCAAAGATTATATTTAATCAGGATAGGGTATGGAATCATCATGATGGTGATAGTGGACTAATATCAAAGTGTCAAGCAATAATCCCACCAAAGTGGGAGGTGGTAGATTATAAGGTTCCAACCATTCAAGTTGAATACTTGGGTAGGAAGTTTGATTATGTACTACTAGATGGAGGTTCAGGGGTCAATATTCTGCCTGAAGAACTATATGTGGCACACAAATTGCAAGGACTTATTGCAGCACCATTTTAAGTTAAAATGACTGATCAAAGACGACTTCAACCTTTGGAAATATCAAGGAATCAACTCATTCGAGTAGGAGGATTGAAGTTCAAGGTTAGTTTTGTGGTTCTCCATATGGAAGGCTTAGGAGATTCCTATAATATGTTGTTGGGAAGACCTTAGTTCAGATTAGCCAAGTTGAAACAAGATTGGGGTTCTAATACAATAATTATCCCTAGTGGGGGGAGGGAGGTCAAGTTATCTATTGAGAATCAAGTGATATTGAAGTCTAAATACCATCCACTAGTTGCTCAGACCATTAATGTACCCCATGAGATTGAAGATGATGAGGAGTTTTGTGCAGGCTAATCCTACTATTATACAAGTGTTTGAAGTGGATGTTAAAAAGATTTTGTCTCAATATAATGGTTTTCCAACAGTATCGCCTTTGGAACATGGTAACTCCATGTAGCAGAACAATGACTCCATTCTTTCATTCATAGATTCTTTATTGGATGATGTAGTGGGCCATGAGATATATAGTTTCTTGAATGGTTTCTTTGGATATAATTAGATCCGCATGCATCTAGATGATATGGACAAAAGAGCCTTTATAACAGAGTGGGGAGCATTTGTGAATACAGTTATGAATTTTGGGTTAAAGAATGGACCACTAGAATTTCAAGGTGCACCTTATAAAACATTTGATCCATATCTTACATCTTTCATGAGAGTCTTTATAGATGATTTTTGTGTCTTTGGTAAGAAAGTGGATCATTTGCAGCATCTTAGATTGTGTTTTGAGGGATGCTCACTATTTTGAATGTCACTTAAGCTGTTTAAATCTATTTTTTCTACTAAAATAGGAGTTCTTCTTGGACATATTATATCAGAGGAAGGTATGGCTATTGACCCAGGGAAAATTCAGGTTGTGCGCAGGAAGGTTGATGTCCCTACTATAGTCTCAAAGGTGATGTGTTTTGTGGGGCAATTCAACTGGCATAGTGTGTATTTGCGGTACTTAGCTAATATTTGTGCTCCTCTTACTTTTCTTACTAAGAAGGGAGTTCAATTTGTTTGGAGGCATGATCAAATTAATGCTTTCGGGATACTGAAGAAGATGTTGGTAGTGGCTCCAATCTTGCAACCTCCCCAATGGGATATACCATTTCATGTGTTTGTAGATACATCAGACATTGCAATGGGTGTAGTTTTAATGTAGGAAAGAGTGGCTGGTTGGTTTAGGCATATTTACTATGTAAGCAGAAGGCTTACATCAGCTGAAAAGAACTATACAATAACTAAAAGAGAGGCTCTTTGGATGATATTTGCATTGCAAAAATTTCAGCATTATCTATTGGGAAATCAAGTCATTTTTCATGTTGATCATCAAGCTTTATTGTATCTCATTAACAAACCACAGCTTACGGGAAGATTGGCAAGGTGGATGTTACTTTTGCAAGAGTTTGACTACAAAATAGTACATGCACCAGGTAAAGAGCATGCGGTAGCTGATTTTCTGAGTAGACTTGAGTTAGTGGACTCTGTATTGGGCTCTGGATTGGGGGCAAATGATCAATTGCCTGGTGGAGAGTTGTTCAGTGTGCAAGTAAGTCAATTCAATTCCTTCTATAATCAAATGTTGAATTTTTTGCTTCATGGAGTGATGTCGACAGACTTAGCAAGAGACCACTGTAGAAGGTTGGCATTATAGAGTAGAAACATTCATGTTATTATGGGAGTGCTCTATAGGAGGGGCGTTGATAATATGTTAAGGAGATGTGTAACTCTGCAAGAACAGCTAGTTGTTCTAGATGAGGCATATGCAGGACTTACTAGAGGTCATTTTTCAAGAGAAATTACAAGTAAAAAGATTCTTCAAGCTAGTTTGTGGTGGCCTACTATACTTAAGGATGCTTATCAGTATGCAAATTAGTACATTATCTGTATGAAGGAAGGTCAACCACAATCTAGGGATCGAATGCAAGATCATCGAGTTTTACGTTTAGAACCTTTTCAAAAGTGGGGTATTGATTTTGTGGGTCCTATCAAGCTAGCTGCTCATCAAAGTAAAAAACAATATATTTTGATTTGTATTGATTATTGTACTAGGTGGGTTGAAGCTAAAGCTTTGTTGGACAATAAGACAAAAAGTGTGGCACATTTTCTTTACTCTAACATAATGACTCGCTTTGGATGCCCCATAGAGTCTGTAAGTGATCGAGGTAAGCATTTTCTAAATGAAGTGATTAAGGAATTGACTTCTAAAGGTATGATTTTGCATAAGAAATCTACCCCCCTTACCACCCTCAAGAAAATGGGCAACCTGAAAGTTCTAATAAGATTTTGCTTTCGATTCTTAAGAAGATAGTTGCTGATAACCGTAAAGATTGGGATACTAAATTGAACTCATCATTGTGGTCTTTTTGAACAAGATATAAGGTGTCTATTGGTCTAACTCTGTTCAAGTTGGTTTATGGCCTTGAGGTAGTTGTCCCCATGGAGTTCTTGGTTCCTACTTTGAGAATGGTAATTACTTATAGGTTTGTCCTAAAGAATCAGTTCATGATAGGTTGTAGAAGTTAATGCAGTTGGGAGAAGATTGGATTCTAGCTCATTACCTTTCAGCAATGATGCAATCAAGAAGACAAACATGGGTAAATAGACACATCAAGAAAAAGATAATTAAGGAGGGAGATCTTGTTATGGTGCATAATTCAAGGCTTGGAAAGCATCTGAGAAAGCTAAAGTTGAGGTATACTGGTCCTTATGAGGTTGTCAAAGATGTGGGTCAGGGTACTTTTGTGTTGGCTACTTTGCAAGGTGAAATAATCAAGTCAGCAGTAAATGGGTTCAGAATAAGGAGGTTGGAACAACAAGATTATGATGATTTATCTCCTGAAGTTCGAAAGAAATCCACAGTTGCAATTAATTTGATTCAACTTTCTGCAGTTTTGCCGCATAGAGTAGGCAATACAAGTTTATGCCAATGTCTTGAGACATGCTGACCCAAACATAAAGTGGTTGCTGAACATCCCTCCGGCACAAATATGCTCCCCACACATATTCATATTCTTGAAGCAGCCCCCCTCTTCTTTTGGTACCATAGAATGTAGTCCCTTTAAGAACTTCAAGAGTAGTTATCTCAGAAATGGACTCGTGTCCTTCTAGAGTAAGAGAGAAACCAAGACTTTGAGCAGTGCAATCTTCTATTTCCAGCTGAAAACATTAAGGAGCATCCTCAATCATCACAGATTCCTCATTGTCAAGACTTACAACACATGACTTGCTTGGTAGAATTGCGCCTAGTTGAATTCTGTTGGAGTACGTGTCTGCTTGCACCTCCAAAAGTATTGGTCCTTCGCTTATCTGCTTGTATCTTCGAAAGTATTGGTGATTCAATTTATCCGGCTATTCAGCTTTCTGCAAACCTTAGACCAGCGATCCAATGTTGTTAGAGATGCACAATCGAAGCATTGGTCTTTGTTCTCCACATAAAAAATATCAATTGTAGCTACAACTGACTTCATGGTCGACTTCCTTCAGTGCTCTCAGCACTGCATTTGATGTCTTCGTGACAAGATCTGCTAGTCCTTCTTGCCTAAAACTATCTTTAGATCGATCTCTTCATCATCAGTGCGTACACGCTGTTGAACTGTAATAATGTAGCCACAAAAAGTGGGGGTCAACAAATACCTATCCCACCCTTTTTGGTTTAAGTAGGTTAGTCCTACAAGGATGTTTACTTGCACCTATGCTCTTCACCAAAGTTGGTGAAACACTAGCTAAGATGGTGGATATCAAAGTGTAGAGAGGACTAATTCATGGTCTCCCTCTACTAATAACTCCCAAATATGCACCCATATTTTTGTCAATGATAAGTCAAATCTAATTTTAGATAATATGGCTAATTTGGGGCTAACATTTATGAGTAGTTTTGAGGCATAAAAAACAGTAAGCTTAACATGTATATTCTCTAGCAGAAGATACCTTGGATTCCTCAATTGGGTTGTAAGATAATCCAAGTGAGGGAAGTTTTCTCATACCTAGAGTGCCCTCTAGGGTTGGGCATATTGGATACTAGGAAAGAGGAGAAATAGAATAAACACATTTTGTACCTTGGCTCTAAGTTTTTGAGGTAATTAAGTAGTGGTATACAAGATACTCTCAGCTTCCTTAATGCTTTTAGTAGTAGTAACCCTTGTTAAAAGCTCATGTGGATAATTCAATTTATTGCTAATGTACAACTAATCCTTGTTAAATGTCCATGGATAATTCAATGTTGTCCATATCAGAGACAACAAATTTTCCCCTCTTGCTAATCAAACTATCATATCTACTAGTGTTTATATGTATTGAGCTACTCAAATGTTGGCTAGCAATTAGTTATTAGTAAGTCATATGTTATCTTGACATGGCTTGCTACACCATTGAAATAAAATTTTGAAGGAGTAAGGAGGAGAAATTCTCAAATTATCCAAGAAAATTATTAGAGAAAAATCAACAAGCATTGTTGCATTAGATGGGCATGAAATAAACAAATTAGAGCCATGTTTGGCATAGGATTGAGTAACTAACTAGATTGAGGCTACCCATTTGTACAGTATACACCATTTCTAGCTAGTTTTAAACAATTAATCTAAGAAAAAACAAGTCCATAACTACATCTAGATAGGACTATTTAACTAGGAGTAGAGAGGGCATGTGTAATGGTGCATGGATGTACACATGTGTATATGCATGTACTTGGAGTAGATGGCTCTTAGACAATCTAAGGTTCATCTCCATAAGTTTGATCCCAACTTTAACAATTTTATATATTTTTTTAAAGTGCTAGATCTTAAATACCTAGACCAATGCTTCAATTCCTTATATTCTCCTAGACAAAGAGTTTTGAGAGAATGCAGGTAATTCTCTATATGTACATATAATTTCCTACTATCAAAAGTGGGGAATGATATTCTTACATTCTCTTATATAGGAAATTTTCAGAGAACATAGGAATTCACTAAAGTGTTCTATCATTTCTTGCTATTAGAAGTGGGAAAACACATGATCATATTCTCTTATATGGGGAATTTTGAAAGAATGTAGGAAAATATTTATTTTGATTTGTAATTCCCTACTAGTAGACGTGGGAAATTTAATTCCCTAGTTCTATGTAGGGAATATATGAATGCACATATAGGAAATATGATCCAATTTTCTACATTTCATAAAATTTCCTATATAGGAAATGATTAAAAGTTCCTTGTGAATATGGTATTTTAGGGTTTGTTTCTACCATTTTGTTTGATTTGTTGAGTGTGAAACTTGATAGCCTTGGTCGAGTTTGGTATTTTTTTGGACAGGTTGAAGCTGGAGTTTGCTAGTAGCTGCCAAACATTGTGGAACAAAGTATATTTTCTTGTCAAGACTCTTACACATCACGGGGATTATGGGTTCACAAGGACTTCACATGGCACTTATTGATGCACTACAATTTGGGGGTCGTCTCATGTTCTTACCAAATAATTCCATGCCATGGGTTGGGATTATGCACATTTTGCACCATCGTTGAGCACTAGCATAGCATGAGACCCGTTGTAGCTATATGCAGTAAAGCCTAGTTGCACGCGCACATAAGAGAGCACCTGCCATTGAGCACGCACATTTCTTACATGCAAGATATTTGGGATGTTCATCACAAAGTTAGGAACCTGTGATAGAGTGTGTAAGGTGGTTGGGTGAGTTAGAGGGCCATGAAGGACACCGCTAATTGTGAGATAGGTTGTTATTATCTAGTCAACGTCTTGAGGACCATCATTTTCAGAGCGACGGTGAGATTATGGTGGGTGGAGCGGAGTATGACATATTTTCTTGCTGAGATAGTTTATTATTATCTGGTCAACATCTTGAGGACCATCATTTTCAGAGCGACGGTGAGATTATGGTGGGTGGAGCAGAGTATGATATATTTTCTTGCTGAGAGTTGAGGGGCGAGGTTAAGGATTTGAATAATCAAGGAACTTTGTTTGCACTTTGCATGATGCACAAGCACGAGTAGATAGGATAGGCACAATATCTTCAAGTGCATCCATATTTTTTCGTGTAAGCATCACTTGAGTGTTTGCAAAGCATGAATTCCAATTTGCATATCTTCTTAAATCATGTATGTATGGGCATGAAGTTATATTCCAAAGCATATACTTCTTAGGGCACATTGCACGAACAAAATCTAGGAATATATAAAAGAAATTATCAGCTATACTGAAGACTTAAAGAGCATGTCAAGGTGGCTTTTTATGGTGATGTGTGTTGTTTGCAAGCAATCAATAGAGAAGAGCCCTTTTATTGATGTCTTCTATGGTAAGTACATGGATCACATCATGGATGTCTTAGCTTCTGGAATTCCTTATACAATAATCAAGGTAGCTTGTAGTAGCAGCACAGATGGATAGGGGTGTTAAGACTCGTGCCCTGTTATGAGATGCAAAGAAAGCAGCCAGCTTATTTGGCAAAGAGAACTTTGACAAAATGCACTTTTTCATTGGAGATATAAGGAATATAGAGAAAGTGGATTGTTATGTTTTTTGAATATGTAAATGCAAGGTTAAGCCCAAGTGAAGATGAAGAATATCAAGATCAAGCCCAAGTGAAGATGAAGAATATCAAGAAGAGTACAGAGACCAAGCAGGCAAAGAAGACCACCATGAAGTCCACCAAGAGGAAGAAGTCATGATGATCAAAATATGAAGCCAAAGCTGGTGCCAAAAGAAAATGAAAAAGCTAGGATCAACAAACCAAGACCAAGAAAATTGATAAACATGCTATAGGTCATGTTGCTTGCCAAAATCTGAGAGAGTTAAAAGCTGGAGCTAGAGGCTTGCTACAGGTCTAGGAGTTAGACACTACAAGATATAGGCCTTATACCGATGTTAAAAGCAACGAAAATGTTAATAAACAAAAATTTCCCTGTCGTCGCAAAAAGTGTCGTTATTGGTGATGCCATAGAATAGTCGGTATTAGCGTCGTTATCAACGTCGCTATTTGCGTCGATATCAACAATAAATATCGACACAAATAACAACCTTGATAATGACGCTTTGTGACGCATTTTGCGACGCTAATAGCAACGCATGCAGTAGATTTGTGACGCTAATAGCGACGGTAACAGGGGAAAAAAATTGTGGCAAGGTAGCTAGCACTATGTGCTTTATTTGGGCTATACAAAATAGTTTAAAAAATGTGTACAATGCTCGTGTAAATAAAGACAAAGTGTACTTAAATCATAACACTGATACATGAAATAAATACATGATCGCATAATGAAAGCGACCATTATAATCATGGCAAGATACTACTACTACATAGAAAATGTCTACACAAATCACGTGACTAAAAAAGAAGGGTGTGTGAGCTCCAGGGATCCAAGGGCGGGCTATAGATCATCGCCAACATCCGAAACCTCGTCTCGCCGCAAAGGAGCATCGAATGAACTCTACAAAAAAAGAAACAACTACACATCAGTCCACCATACAATAATGCATTCTAATTAAACATGTTAACTACGGACAAGAAAGATGAGTGACTTATAGGACCACCGCGTCCATACAATCGGTTGATCAATGTAGTGAGACCGTACATCTCTGCATATCAAGTCTCACGGCAGCTGGGGGGATCGCGATTTGTAATGGAGTGCTGCACAGAAAACAAAATACAACTGCTAGAAACACGATTGTCAGTACAAAGGATATTGCAAAAAAATAAGCAAGCAGAACAAAAGAAAAATTTACAAAGTCCTTCAGATATGTCCTATGGCCGCCACTCCCAAGATGATGGACCACTCAGGCCTCTAGTCATGCCATCGCCACCTCATACTGCTTTCTCCAACATCCTCGAGAATCTGTAGCCTTCTCCCTAAGTCGCCGCCAGTCATCCGCGCCTCGCCACTCGGGCTTTGAAACCCCACTCTTGAGTGCCTTGCATGCGTCCAATCATCTGTGTGACATATATGCACGCATGCACTCCATCATCTAGCCTGTAGAAAACCTATATGTTACAGCTGGTATCGGAAACTCCTCATGCAAAGATGCTACTATGTAGTCCTTGCTCCCCTTTGGTATGTTCTTCCAATGATCTAAGACGTTGTGCCGAAAAACTTGTTGGCACAACTCTCTCATGCGAGCCATCACCCTCCTCCCCTCATCATTCATGATGATGACTCCTGACCTATCATCTACAAGATAGACATATCCCTCTGGGGTTTGCCTAAGATGGGTTCTCTCCCACATGCGACTATGCTCCTAGGCATATCCAGGAGACCCGTGTACATCTTGTGTACCTACCGAGGTAGTATCTATTGGAGTAGCATCCATAGAGCTGCCACGTGCGGATGGTTGAGAAAAAGCTAGAGTGAGTGGAGTAGATGTCCCCACAGGTGTGACTAATCTTGGAGGTGACGCAACTCCAGTAGAACGACGAGCCGGAGACACCACGTCCGTGCCTCCACAGCAACCACCTGTGCCACACTCTCTCTAATTGCCAGAGAGCGAGGAGTAGCACCTGTATCTTGAGTTGACCATGGGACTCACTGCATTCGGATCTATGCAGCATCTCCCTAAACCACTCCCTCCATCTGGCCCAAGTCTGCAATGTGGAGCTCATTTGCTAAAACTTGAAGCATCAGATCGTGCCGAAGTAGATCTAATAGAGCGGCTTGACAGTGTCCGAGACAGCTCCTAGTCTGCCATGTCCCTGAATCTCGCTATCTGATCTAGAGACATATGCATGAAGATCTCTTGCAGCTCCTCATCACTCATCCCTCGACTCATCCTGATGATCTAAATATGCACAAAGGTCACCTACACAAACAAAAAATGATGTTAGCATAATCAATATAAATCATAAAAAGCACGGTAATATAAATCTTTAAAAAAAGGATCTTACTTAAAATCCATATCTTATGTACCCTTATAAGCGATTGGTCAACAAATTGAGTAGGTGGATGCTCCAAGTATGAAGTATCCTATGGTCCCATGTTGATATCCTGACACAACTCCACATACACTGGAAGGTCGATAGACATGTCACCACAAAAGGATGATTCCACCTCGTTCTCAAAGATTTCTTGGACTCTTGTATTTCCATCGTTGTTACCAAATGTTGGCTTCTCTACATGGTCCAAGATTTCGGTAGCCTCCCCCCCTTGCAATATGGACCCCTCTATTTGCATATCATCCTCATCTATGCTAGGAACATTGCTTTGATCATATACTCTCGCACTTTGGGGAGCTGAAGGTATAACATACCACCATCAAGGTTGTCAAGGGTTTGGATAGAAAATTACCTATTTAGTCACGTACAAGAGAGATTTAACTATTGTGACATGTAATGTCATAATACAATTAAAAAACACATGAGTTCATGCACCTATTCACAATGGACTGGCAACACAAACGTGTCGCGTAAATCTATCCATTTTTTTTCGGAATCTATTTTGAGAACTCCAGATGGACCTCGTCGAACTGTTGCTCCATCTCCTTCAAGTACCACTTTGAACCACTACACATCGAATAGGATCATGGAGAAGCTACGATAATCCACCGTGACAATACTTTGCAAGTTTCCTAAATACTCCATCTCATCTATAACCGTGCTTCGATCCGTTGCTTGTCGTCAGCTCTCTTGCTCGAACCTTGCCATGATACTGCAATCTGTTGTGGAGCTCATTTTGTCAATATGCTCCACGCGAAAATGTCGTCCGTGCGACCATGTTGCACTATATATTTTCTAATGTACATTGAAACACTCAATTAGTTGTCGCATATAAAATATAGATATGACAAACCCTAAACACGTTATCACCTTTGGACTACATCCCCTCGAGAATTCCCACTCCTTGGTTGAGATCTCTGCCCCTTTGTGAGACGCTGCGGTCAAAGCTCCATGCATGCAACCATCCCATTAACATAAACCGCGGCATGTCCTCCATGCCACTTACAATTCATTTGTAGTACAAACCTGACATATCTTATGCCAATCATGGGATTTTAGCCCTCATAATTGGTCGTCTTTGGAAAACGCAAACATAAGAGAATGCATCATACCCATGGGAGTGCGGATAGACTTGACTATTTGCTTCACAATGTGCTCTTCTTTAGTGGAAAAAACCCAAGGAGCGTGAGGTAGCTGCAAGCGACCATCAATACTCGGCTGCAGCCAAAGCGCCTCCATCTTGCTTACCTCCTTAAAATCCATTCGTGCCCCTATAGTATCTCTCTTTTCTGTGATGTGGTCCCATAGCAAGCTCCACACGTTCTTGAAAATATGCATGGGATCCAACAAGTGGTTGATCTGTAAGGTCATCCAATATGGCAACTTGTGGAAAACTAAGAACCGTTGAATTCCATTTGGATGTGACTCCGTGTGGACTATTTTCAGCTCATACCACCTTAGGGCATTCATACGTGTTGGAGGTCATTCAAGAAAACCTTCCCTGAGTTCATGACCCTCTGACAAGAAAGCGGCCTGTCCTTGATATACCATCTTCTTCATGGTTCATGATCTTCGAGATTCTAACTGTGGCCCGCACAATGGACATGCATGATAACTTGAGGTAACTAGACATGTCCCAACACCTCTATCCAGTGAATACAATCTTGAACGAGCTATGATAGATTACCAACGGAAACATAAGCCTACTTACATGAGCACTCTCTGAATCCCAGAAATTCATGCATCGTCCACATGAGAATGGCTTAATATTGGCAGACCATCGACCATCGCACTTGCTCATATCTTGCACGGTGACCCCCTCCTCCCAAAAAATCTTAAGCTCATCAATTAATGGATGAAGACACACGTCCATATTCATGACTCTGTAGTGGCCATGAATGAGTAAGCTAAGTATGAGATGTCCTTTAACACAATATTAGTGAGTTTGGGATTCTCCCAATTCTCATTTTTTGAATACTAAAAAGGTGGCACTTGAATAACATGCCCATAAGTTTCTTAAAACCATATGATGTGACCTATCATTGGAAAGCCCTTGAAAAATGAAATCTATTGAGCTATAGAGCACTCAATTTGGAGTTATAATATTCAAGTTATGGCCAATCCAAATATTTAACCACGTGTCCCAAACTTATGGAAAATTTCCATATTCCCCAATATGGTGTTCTTTCTTCGTAGAAAGCCATGGAGGAATATTATAGTTGACAAGGACTATAGGCCACACACTGTAAGAAGTTGAGCGCAGACCGAATGGGTTCATGCCGTCCATTGCAAGACCAAGCTGAAGATTCCTTGGCTCTCGGTGGGAAAAGCCTGGTAGAGTCAATGTGGCTCCATACGCGTGAATCGGCTGATATTCGTTGAAATCCATCTGTACACCTATTCTGCGCATGCCACGTTGTTAAGCTCGCCATGCTGGACATACGAAACATGTGGTTTATGCGGGGGATAAGCGAAAAGTGTCTAAGAACTTTTTAAGGGATGGTTTGTCCTTGCAAGTCCTGTCGATACCTGTGAGCACCACACTTTGGACATGTCTCCATAGTCTCGTATTCTCCTCAAAATAGTATGCAATCGTTGATACATGCATGGATGTTGTTGTAGTCCATGCCAAGCTTTCGTAAAACATGTCGTGCATCATCACGAGAATCACGTATGGTATTTGTAAGTGGTAATATATGATACTTCAGTAACCTGAAAAAAATCATAAAACACCTTGAAAAAACACAAATATTTTTAATGATAGTGCCAAAAAGAAATCAAGGAAGCATACATACAAGGTACCTGATCAACTCGGTCACACTCGCATCGTTCCACCCATATTTTGCTTACACACTTAGGAGTGCAAGCACTGTCTTTAGGTGAGATACTCGGCACCCATCATATAATAGTATGGATTCTTCCTCTCTAAGTGGATCAGAAGTATCGACATCCATGGGTATCAATGCATTAATCATTGTCTCCATCTCAGGCTCTAAGATTATAGGTAAGTCTCGAAGGTTGTCTGTCTCCTCTGGTATTGACGGTATAGATTGGGTAGTACCTTCCAAGTGGTGGATTGGCTCAGGCACTCCATCCATCGCATGCCCACAAACTCTTCTAACTGGCTGTAAAGGGTGCACTCCTTCTTGGGACGAGACGTCACCTCCCTGGATAGAAAATTTGCCAGGCACACCCAATCTTTTTGTATATGGTATTCAATTAGCTTGCGAACACAATGCATGATCTATATAAAATTTTCTTACCATTTGCTCAAAATCTAAGATCACCTGACCAATGATCTCAGATTCCAACTCGCCGACGCGTCGTACTTGTTCTATAGTCAATCGACGTTTTCGTCTAATTGCCAGCTTACATTGAGAGTAAGAACATGGGACATGCTGATTAAGATACACCTCACGATCTTGAACATCACGACCTTCATCGCTTTCCATTTTGTCTATGTTACAACAAACAATTTGTTTTTGTTATCATTCTTTTTTTCTTTCTTAAATTGTTTGAGAAGGGATTTCTTCTCTTCTAACTCAGCAAAAATTAACGTATGTAAAGTCTCCACCCACCCACAAATTAATGTATGTCAGAGTGTCTCTCGTCTCGTGGTATTGCATCGGACCTCACCACCACTCTCTCTTTATTTTTTATCTATTCATTCTCTCCTCTCCTTTCATCTCTCTCTCTTTTTCTCTTTCTTTATTATGTTGTATGTTTATTCCCTCTCTCTCATTCCTTCTTTCTTTTTCTCTTTCTCCCCCTCTCTCATTTCCTTTTACAAAACATATCTCTCTCTCTACTACCAATTTCCTTTAACAAAACATCTCTCTCTCTACCACTACCACTACCACTACCAATTTCCTTTAACAAAATATCTCTCTCTCTCTCTACCACTACCACTACCACTACCACTACAATAAATAAGAAAAGAAAAAAAACAACAACAAAAACAACAATTACTACCACTACCACTACCACTACAACAACAAACAAGAAAACTAAACAACAATAAACAAGAAAACAAAAAAAACTATTACTACTATTACAACAACAAACAAGAAAATCACTACTATTACTATAACCACGACTAGGAAGACTACGACTACGTCTATGTCTATGACCACGACCATGACTATGACTAGGACTACGACAACCACTACCACTACCACTATAATAAACAAGAAAAGAAGAAAAAACAACAACAACAACAACAACAACTACTACTACTACTACTACTACAATAACAACAAACAAGAAAAGAAGAAAAAACTACTACAACAATAACAACAACAACAACAACAAAAAACAAGAAAAATAAAAAACAAGAAACAAGAAAAAAAAAAACTACTACTACTACAATATCAACAAACAAGAAAACTACTATTACTACTACTAGTACTACTCCTACAATCACGACTATGACGATTACGACCACGACTACCACTACCACTACCACTACCATAAACAAGAATAGAATAAAAATTAACAACAACAATAACAACTACTACTAAAATAGCAATAACAACAAACAAGAAAAGAAGAAAAAACTACTACTACTACAACTACTACAACAACAACAAACAAGAAAACTAAATAACAATAAACAAGAAAAGGAAAAACACTACAACAACAACAATAACAACAACAAATAAGAAAACCACTACTACTACTACAACCACGACTACGAAGACTATGACTATGACTACAACTACCACAACAACAAACCACTACCACTACAATAAACAAGAAAACAAGAAAAAACAACAACAACTACTACTACTACAATAACAATGAACAAGAAAAGAAGAAAAAACTACTACAACAACAACAACAAACAAGAAAACTAAACAACAATAAACAAGAAAAGGAAAAAAACTACTACTACTACTCCTACAAACAAGAAAACTACTATTACTACTACTAGTACTACTACTACAATCACGACTACGATGACTACGACCATGACTACGACTACCACAACAACAACAAACTAGAAGAGAAGAAAGTAAACAATAACTACTACTATCACTACCACTACCACTACTACTACTACGACTACCACAACAACAAATAAGAAAATTAAAAAAAATTAAACAACTACCACTAGTGCTACCGCTACCGCTACCACTACTATGACTACCACAACAACAACAAAAAATAAAAAAAGAAAAGAAAAAATAAAACAACAACAACAATAATAATCTCTCCCTCCTTCTCTCTCTCCCTCCCTCTCCCTCTCCCTCTCTTTCTCTCTCGCCCTATTATGTTTAATTTTTTCTCCCTCTCTCTCTCGTTCCTTCTTTCCTTTTCTCTCTTCCTCTCCCTCTCCCAAAACACATAATTTTTAACAAAAACAAGTAAAATGAAAAGAGAAAAAACAAAAACAAAGCAAGAAGAAACAATGCACTCACTGTAAAGGCCCGAGGATGGATTCGGCCGCTCCTCTTCGCCCTTCGTACACTTCCTCCTCTTCTTCGTGAATGGTAGGTGATGGCGGTGAGAAGATTTCATTCTCACTCTTTCTCTCTTTATCTCCCTCTCCCTCTCCAATGCAAGATGGAGTTCGCTCTCCCTTTCGCTCTCTCTTTCGTTTGTTCACGCAAAATAACATGCTCACATTTCGGCTCCCGTTTTTTCGTCTGAGCACTGTTGCTTTTAGCATCGCAAATCACACTTGTGACATTAATAGCAACACCGCTATTTTGCATCACAAAGCACCATCGCTATGCCTCTGTATCCTTGTAGTGAGACAAATTAGAAGGTATGTTTGTGCGGAAGCTTGTGGGACTCCTTAAAGCCTTGAGAGGTGAGTGGACATAGGGCACTCTTGGCAATGAATGGACCTAGAATCCTTCAAGTGGGATGAAGATGAGGAGGATCCTCCTTCTACAGTACTAAACAAAGATACTGAACATCAGCTTGAGATTCCTGTTGGATCTCTTGGAATCAAGGATCTTGTTTGGTATGACATATAGGAGGACAAGGTGTAGAATATGGTGGGGTGTTTGGGTCCAAGTCAGAGTACGGATTGTATGGACATAGATATAGCAGATGCCTAGAGCAGCCCGTAAGAAAGATAGTTTTGGCTAGTTGTGTGAGAGGAGGAGAACAAAAGAGAGTATGGCTCACAAAAGCTATGGCAAGTGCAAGGTGGTGGGGAGGCCCCTGCTCTCATCCTCCTCTTCTGCAAGGGGAGCCTCTGTTAGCAACAGAGGCCTCGAGGTGGGCCATAGAGACAGCAAGAAGAAGGCCAATATCGTGTCCATGACAAATCAAATCCGTTCTATTGAGCACCTTTTCAGAAAGGCTTTATCAGTGGAGGTAAAAAATGCTCAACAGAAGATATTAGAAGACTTGAAGAAACAAGCTGAACTCCATGGCCATGGTGAACTTAAATGGAAGACGCCACTTCGATATCCGAATGTCAAGTTCTTTGAGAGGAGGAAGATTGAATGAGCTATTCGAAGGTGGATGCATGGTGGAACGTGGTGCAGTCGCGGCCAAGATGGAAGCTGAACCGCGGAATATTGAGCCCTTGAAGGTTGAACTAGAGAGAGTACAGGATGATGCTCAAAAGCTTCATGTATCTTGTCAAGAGTTAAATACACAGGTGAAACAAATAACACAAGAGCTAGTGAGAGTTTGCACTAATGCTCAGCAGGTTCCAACCATGAAAGCTGAAATCGAAAGCCTCAGGCAGGAGATTCAATGTGCAAAAACTGTGTTTGAGTTTGAGAAGATTGCCAACACAGAATTTCTAGAGCAGAGAGGTGCAATGGAGGAAAACCTTGTGTTTATGGCCAAAGAAGTAGAGAAACTGTGTGGAGATTTAATGGATCATGATGGCATACGCAAATCGCAAGCAGTTTGGCTATTGACCAATGTAGAAGATGGCAAACGGCCAAAGAAGAAGGAAAAGTGGGCAAGCCAGTGATTCAGGATGCGTGTAATAAGTCGAAAGCAAAAGGGTGGTATATCGAGCATGTTATCTTTTAAAAGCTACCCATAAAAGCATAAGCTTTGAAGCTTAGTCTTAACGTTCTGAAAGTAAAATGTATAAAAAAGCCTTAGGCTTTATAGAAAGCTAAAAGGAAATACCAAATGTATGCACATTGAGAATTCCTATATAGGGAGAGAAGAGTGGAGAATTATGGTGTTGCCCTTTGAGTCTTCTTATATATGGTGAGAGATGTGAGAGGAGGATCACATGGGAGAGAAGAAACTCTTGTTGTGCCAACTAGTGAAGTCGGAGAATTTGTAGTTGTGGTGCAAAGCATCAGCTCAAGGGTTTCAAGGTATGAGAATACAATTCACTTGGTTTTGTCTTCAAATTATTAGTGTTTTTGAAATTTGAGTTAAAGTGATGCTCCACTCGCATTCGGGTTTTAAGTTGTTTTGAGCTAGGAGAGGCATTCTTTGTTTGGTGTGTGGTTTGCGTAGTGTTTGAAAAACATTAAATTTTCCTTTTGTTGCATTGTGCATTTGACAAAGTCAATTTCCCCAACCAACACTCCCTAACATCTCGTTATCAGGTTGTGAGTGAGGCTTGCTCTCGATCACGGCTCGCATAACAACATGAGGGTCAGGAAATTCCTAGGAGGGATCTAGTGATTTAGGGCCAAAGCCCCCCTAGCACTCCCGCCTCCTCCAACCTAATGGATTCCTCATCGAGCAACCTCTCACCATCGAGGCCGGTCCAAAGCTTCTCGCAACAGTACAAAACAATTCCCCTTGGAGTAGGGTTCCGCGTCTAGCCATGGGGGAGGCATAGTGCAATCTTTCCTCTTTATTGACAAATTCTTATCAATGTCCAATAAGTCCTACAGACTTCCAATACTTATTTAATTTCTTTATACTGATATTTTTAGGGTTGTCGAGTATCTCATAGTTTTTTTTGCTATTGTATTGGATTTAGATACCAATATGCACTTGGGAGTTCCTATTTCAGTATATTGTCTTGTCTATATGTTATTTTGGCGATGTCTATCTCTAGATCATGGACACCAACTATAGATTAGGATGTGAGTGTCCACCTATGTCTATTTTGAGTATAGCTTCTCTCTACATTGTGGCATTCATGCTCTCTATACTTTGTTTATGTCTTCTGGTTGGCCATTAATTTGGTGATAATAGAGACTAGAATTTCTATGGATGATTGATAATGTAGATAGTAGGTGCTCAATCACTTCATTGAAGAAGTGTGTCCACTAATTATTTCAATGGGCAAGCAAGGCATGAGATAACTTACTTTGAGAGAAACCATGTAGCGATTTGTATATCATTCTTATGGATTCCTCTAGCCTCAACCTTTTTCGTAAATAATTGGTAGCAATAATGATATATCCAACATGTAACTATTGTTGGTGGGCTAATGGGTCCCATTAAGTATATATTTCTTTTTTCAGAAGGTTGGTGGATAATTACTGATGTGAGTTTCATTGTATTCTTCAAACAAGTAACTTTGTTCATTGGCACTCATCATAGTGTTTGACAAATCTAACTGCATCCTTAAACAGAGTGGGCCACTACAATTGGGTGTGAATCACTTTTTAAATGGTGCTTTCTGTATCAAAGTCTCCTCCAATAATGCCAATGTGTACCTCTTATAATACATCCTCAATATTTTGTTTACAGACTCACTACCAAAGAAGACCATCCTATCTTAGGTTGTACAATCGACCAACGATCACTTGGTAGCATCAAGAGGAATGTTAGTTGAGCTTATTTTATTAGTCATTCTAGTAGTCAGTACTTAAAATAATGCATGATATCATTAGCTAAATGAGATGTGAGATTGGCCATAATGATCTTAGCTTCTTGGTTAACATATAACAAATGAGCATCATGGAGTTGGTCATCGACTCGTATGGACTTTTAACCATTGATCACTCATGTCAAGTGATTAGAAATGAAGTGCTATTTTTCTCTATGCACAATAGTCAAGAAATAGAACTCCAATAGTAGCTAAAACCATCTAACGATGTATCCATGGCAGAGGGTTTATTTACAAGGTATAGCAATATTGCAGGGAAGAGAGTGTGAGAGAGAAACCTAAATAATGAAAACTATACACAAATAAGTAGAGACATCATTATGTACCACAAGCACTATCATAGATTCAAGTGGAAGAAGCCCTACTCTTTATAGGAAACACTCAAAGTATAATGACTGTGCATGTAATATTTGCAGATGTGAGTAATAGGTGGACAGCAACAGGGGGTTCCAATTTTCATCAAGTCTTTCAGTTATGGTACATTAGCACATGTTAATCTTGTTATTGAGGGGCTTCTCCCCTCATTTAGATAGGCAGAGATTCTTATTGAAGATGAATACATAGCATAATATAGACTGATGCAATTTCCAACAATTCTGACAAAGTGTTGACATCCATTTCTGCTGGAGGCATCCCTGTAGGAATTGATTTGATAATGCATGTGGGTGTTTGACAGTAGGGGAGTAGCAAAGAAAGGGTAATCTACTACTCATGTCTTTCTCGAATATGTTATGATATGATGGAATGTAAAACATCACGTTGTCGTGATGTTATGAGGACATGGTGTGAAAATGTATGGAATGCATCATCATCCAACTTCTTTATTGATCTAGAGAGTCAATGTGATCTGAGTCATTAATACTAGTGTGAGCTGCATGAATTATCCAAAAATACTAGATTTTTGGATAATTTTAGTCTATTTTTTATATTATTTATATGAAAAATTTAGAAAAAGCTTCTAGATTAGGATGGCATGCGAAAAAGCTAGTTGCTTTTTCAGCCAGTTAAGGGATTTTCAGAAGAAGGACAGATTGACAAAATCGCGCTCGTCGCGATCGCTCTAAACAAGTTGAAAACTACAGATTGAACTGAAAGAAGAAGAAGGAGTGATCTGGGAGATCCATGAGCAGGAGTCTTGGGGTTTTACCCCCCCTTTTGGAGCCAACGGAGCCATTAGATTTGGGTTTTGGGCAGCAGAGAAAGAGCAGATTTTTCTGATCCACGTTTTTGGTCTACGAAGGAGCTCCAGGAGAACTAATTCCTGGAGATTGCTTTTGAGTAGAGCAAAGATTCCAGGTTCTTTCAATACATATTGTTTCAATTCATTGTGATTTGTTTTTGTCGTGTTTACCACTTGGGTATTCTCTATCTTCTCTTCCATCTCCTATCTCTACTTCCTTCTACTTCTAATTCCCGGTGGATTCGACCTTTCGACAAAAACCCCTCTGACATTGGTGAACCCAACGTGAAAGGTCCTCACAGAAGAAGGAAAGATAAGATGGGAGAACCTTCAAATACAATCTCAAGTGATGTTTTGCAACAGTTGGTGCAAAATATGAATATGCTTATGCAGGTACAACAACAACAGGTGATGCAAGCTTCAACTCAAACAGAAAGTGTTGTGATGAATGCTTTGCAAGCAGTTGAGCGTGAGGTGAAGTTATTCAATTGCAGGAATGTATCTGCATATGTACATACCTATGTTTAGAAGATGGAATTTTTGGGAGTGGCTCAATCTGCATGGAGCCAGTATTTTGTACGTGTTACTGTTCATGAATTGAAAGCATGGATTACTGAATTATACTTGTAGGATGCCGACTGGGTAGCCTTCAAGAAGACACTCAAGGAAGAATTTTACATTGAGGACACCAATTTGATTATACACAAGACTTTTCAGGAGTGGGTTATACAACCTAATAAGGGTCTTGTGGCTACAAAATTGTTAAGAGAATTTGAAAGTAGATTTGAGTAGTTGGATCTTGCAAAATAGCAAGCTCTTGCATGTCAGAAAATTGATTTGTTTCTACAGGCAGCTGATCCTGAGCTTCAAGAGAAGCTTGATGATTCGCTGGAGGATCAGACTATAGAGACAGGTTTGAAAACAGAGTGGCAACATGTCAAGGAAGCTGTTACTGCACTTGTGAAGAAACATAGAAGAAGAGAAAGATTGCATGTCTCTAGCTTGCCCACTATTACGGTGTTACGTGAGCAGTGATTGAGAACAAGCCTCACTCACAACCCGATAACGAGAAATTAAGGAGTGCCGGTTAGGGTAATAAACTTTGTCGAATGCACAGCACAATGTGGAAATTTTAATATATTTAATAACACACCATGAATCACAAGACAACTCACAATGAAAGTAACAAAATTTTGACAAAAAAACCAAGAAAAATATATTCTCATACCTTAATAGCCTTGATCCGAGGCTTGACACCACAAAGTCTAACTTCTTCCACTTCAACAATAGCATGTCCAAAATAATTCTCTCGCATGCAACCCTCCTCTCACATCTCTCACAAGATGACAAGAAGATACAAGGCAAGGGGGCCCTAACTCTCCACTCTCCTCTCCAAAGCCAACAAATCCATCGCCCTTGGATCGGCCAATCAATGTGTCCATCACAACCTTGGCACCCTTCACAGAAGAATAGCGGCCCTTGAATCTTTGGATCTGGTTGCATCTGCCCCCCAACCAGAGGGCTGCTTATTCACTAGACTTCTTCCCCAAGAGAGATGAACTGCCTGTTGCCCAATTACTGTCCCATGTAGCTTCTGTATGGCCTCCTCAGCGCAAGATCTGTGCACAAACTGCACAAAATCACAACCCTTTCCAGCAGGAATCTTCACAGAAACAAGTTCACCATATTGGCCAAAAACTTGACGTAGGTCTTGGTCAAACACATTTGGATCAAGACCACCAACAAACACAGTTGTGTTATTTGGGTCACTATTTGATGAGAATCCCTCGCTGCAATCGTGTGTTATGCTCTGTAGCCAGTTCTGCTATGGACTTTTTGGATGTGCCTCTACATTGTTTCGTACTATGAAATGTAGCCAAGAGTAACTGGAGAGCACCAAGGTCAGCCCAATTTGCATTTCCAACCTTTTTCCAAACTTTCTCAATAGTAGAAATTGTAATTTGTGCATGGTTCTGAACCTATGCTACTGCACTCTCGTAGACTTTGGTGGTATGTGTATTAATTTGACTAATATCACCCTTCATTCTCACTACTGCCCCACACTCAGAATCCACTAATAAAATATATGCAGTATCTGAATCCCTGCGGATGGCAGACTTCAATTGAGCCATTTTGCGAGAAAGTAACATATACAAGTCATAAAACATAGCTTGTCCCACCAAGTACAAGAACAAGCCCATTTGGCTAGGATGAGCTTTTAAGCTTGTTTTCAGCAAGACAAACTCTGATATGTCCTCCCATAAAGCAAAAGCACCACTGTTACTCTTTCCTACAAGAGCGGCACAATGAGGCCCCTTCACCTTCCTTGAGGAATGTTTTTCTCCATATGCATTCTTTGAGCCAAAGCCATGTGAACCAGTAACAAAAATTGGGGAGCGTTCATCTACACTCCAGAAAGTTTCCCACAAGCCTTGAGCACTTGCATGTAAAAAATCCTCAACTGTAAGACACATTTCAGCTTCCACAGATGTAGATGACTAGACAAAGGGCATTCTAAGCAACTATTGAAACTGCACAACCTCCAGTGCAAAGCCAAACTGCCGTAGTTCATCTAGCTGAAAAGGCTTCTCAATCAAGGAGTGTCCATCATCTTGAGCAGCTGACAAGTTGGTTTCAAGCCAACTGAGCAGCTTTGTGCTGAAAGTCTCACTGTCGGCTTGTCTCTTCAAAAATTCTTTTAGGCCAGTTGGACTATTGCTTGATGCAAATAAGTGACTCTTTGGTGAAAAAATCAACACATTCTTCTCTTGTCACTAGCTCTGAAACTTGGTTTAGAGGACATTATCTAGATTTTCATCAACTACTGGCTTGTTCTCTCAGTGCTGACCATGAACTTGTCATCCTTCAGAATGCTAGGAGCGAAACCATTCTTTGAATTTTGTATTTTCATGCAATGTGCGCTAGCAGGAATATGATTTGAAAAGGAACTTCATGCACAACCATACATGATTTGATAAAGCATGCAATTAATTGAATCCATGACCTGCTACCATTCAAATAATTCTCACACAAAAAATATGGATGCGCTGAAGATATATGTGCCTAGCTTGTCTAGAGGTGATTGTGCGTCATGCAAGATGCAAAGAAAATTCCTTGTTAATTTAAAATTCCTTATCCTCACCTCTCAAGTTTCATAAAAAAGATATGATATACTCCGCTCCACCCATCCAAAATCTCACAATCTCTCAAGAAAATGGTGGTCCTCAAGATGTTGGCCAAATATGAACAACCCTTCTCACAATTGATGGCGTCCTTCATGACCCTCTATCTCACCCAACCACCTCACACTCTCAACCAGAGGTTCCTAACTTTGTGATGAGCATCCCAAATGGTGCCTGCAAGAAATGTGCATGCTCAATGATAGGTGCTCTCTCATGTGCGCGTGCATCTAAAATTTAGTGCATATAGTTGTAGCGGACCTCATGCTGTGCTAGTGCTCAATGATGGTGCAAAATGTGCATAATCCCAACCCATGGCATGGAAGTATTTGATAAGAACAGGAGACGACCCCTGAGTGTATTGCATCAACAAGTGCAATGTGAAGTGCTCATGAACCCATTATTCCTTGTGATGTGCAAGAGTCTTGACAAGAGAACGTACCTTGTTCCTCAATGTTTGGTAGCTATTGACAAACACAAGCTTCATCCTATCCAAAAAAATACCAAGCTTGACCAAGGCTATCAAGTTTCACACTCAACAAATCAAACAAAATGACAGAAACAAAACCTAGGTTAAACAAACACAAGAAATCCAACTACGAAAGAACAAAACAAACTATCACACAAACAACTAAGCTAGCAAGAATCAAACCTAACTACAATTTGACTTGGGGATTTCATTTTTCAGAAAAACGCTTGACATATTTAGCCCTCTCCCTAGTTTGCAAACATTCATGTGCAGCAGTTGCTTTCAAAAAATGATGCAACATCTATCATCTATTCAGTTTCCTCATTCTTTTGTTGAAATTGTTATTCAGACCACTCCTCTATTTGTATTGTCATTAACCTTGATATGTACTTCGTTAATCTATATCCATTTGTCCTTTGCTTATGTGCCTTCCCATCCAAAATTTCTAATGCATAAGTTCCATTTTTAAAAACTTCAGAAACCCTAAATGGTCCTTCCCACTTTGTTTGGAATTTCTTTTGAAAAGTATGATCCAATTTACTATTGTGTCTTAAAACTAAATCCCCTTTTTTTATATTTTTGTTTTTTATTTTTTATTAATCTCTTGTAAATTTTTTTCTTGACTTTTCTCATAATGATCACACACTTCTTGTCTGTTTAATTGTGCTTCTTGCAATTGTATCAACCTTCCTGTGAAATAATTTTTTTCCCCTCCTTCAGTCAACATTTCAATCATCCTTAAAGCCGGTATTTCTACCTCTATAAGTAATAAGGCTTTCTTTTCATAAACCAATTTAAAGGGAGAATAGTCTGTACTTTCTTTTCTTGCTAATCGATAAGCCCACAAAGCACTTGGCAATTCAATATCCCATGTTTGTGGACGATCCTTTGTCATTTTAGACAGCATTCTTATTAACTCCCCGTTAAATCACTCGTTGAGACCATTACATTGAGGATAGTATGGTGAAGCAAATCTTTTTGTTATTTTCATTTTCTCACAAAGAAAGTCTATTAATTCTCCCTTAAAACCTGGTCCTCTATCTGACAAAATCTCTAAAGGTGTTTCAAATTTACAGCATATATCTTCATAGACAAATTTTTCGACATCTATGGCTCTGATGTTTTTTACAGCCTTAGCTTCTGCCCATCGAGAAAGATAATCAACGGCTGTCAAAATATATATTTTTCCTCGTGAAGTATGTGGTAATGGACCAACTGGATCAATTCCCCATTTTTCAAAAATGTCATATGCAGGAATTGTTTTTCTTGTTTCAGGTTTCAATATCCTCTTACTCATTCTTTGACATTCATGACAGGATTTGCACCAATGATTAACATCTTTTTGAATGCTTGGCCACGTATATCCTTCAGTTAAAATCTTTTGTAATGTTATTTTGTAAGAATAATGTCCCCCACATGCCCCCTCATGATTTGTTTCTAAAATGTGATATATGTCTTCTTTCCAGGGTACTCTTCTTAAAATTAAATCCACTCCTTTAGCATAAAGAACATCGTTCACCAATTGTTTCTTTCTCCATCCGTCAAATCTTGACTTAACATTTTTTCCAGAAACTCTCTTTTTTTTGTTGAAACTTTTGGTAGTTCCATTAATTTTTCTAATTCCTCTAATTTTCCTTCTTCATCATCTTTAAAAAACCCATCTTTTTTATTTCCTTTGGTTTTAACATTTATGTTTTGGACTTTTTTTGAATATTCTTCTTCTGAAGTTGATTCTTCATCTTTTAACAAGAACAAGGTTCCTTTTTCTTTAGAAGGAAGATTTAAATTAGGACTTTTTTTGTTTCTTGATACCCTTGTAACTATTGATGGTTCTATATGAGTTATTGACCTCATTCTGTTTTCTAGAGATATTTCCTTCTTCTTTTTATTATTTTTTCAATTATTATAGATGAAATTTCTGGATGTGAATCACTTTTTGATCTTCCCTCCTCAGTTTCATCTTCTTCTTCCGTACTATCACTTTCCTCTTCTTCTTCCTTGCTAGTATCCTCATTCACTAATTCCTTTCTCAAGGCCATATCAAACTTCTTTGCTACTCCTCTACGGTCATAAATTGTTAAGGTTTCTTTCCCCCAATCTTGTATTGCTCCTGCTTTCCTAAGCCAGGGTCTACCCAGAATAAGCGGAAATGCTCCTAACCCTGTTGGCATAACATCATGACAAGTAATTTTCATAGCAACTCCATAAACCTTGATTTCAAGATTTTGAATTATTCCTATGCATTTCACTTTAGCATGATTTGCAAGCCTAATTCTAAAATCGGATCTTGCCATTATTCGAAGTCCAAACTGTTCTACACATGCTTGGGTAATAAGCTCTAATTTCTCGAGGAATCGCCAAGGATACTCTCCTTTTTTACCATAAAATTCAGGAAAAGAACTAGCCATTTAAAAAACGATTAAAGACAAACAATCAATCCACAAATCTCGAACAAAGTCAAAATTTCAGCACTCCTCAATAGGGGCACCAAAAAAGAGATGTTACACGAGCGGTGATTGAGAACAAGCCTCACTCACAACCTGATAACAAGAAATTAAGGAGTGCCGATTAGGGTAATCGACTTTGTCGAATGCACAGCATAATGTGGAAATTTTAATATATTTAATAACACACCACGAATCACAAGATAAGTCACAATGAAAGTAACAAAATTTTGACAACAAAACCAAGAAAACTATATTCTCACACCTTAATAGCCTTGATTCGAGGCTTGACACCACAAAGTCTAACTTCTTCCACTTCGACAATAGCACGTCCACAATAATTCTCTCACATGACCCTCCTCTCACATCTCTCACAAGATGACAAGAAGATACGAGGGAAGGGGGCCCTAACTCTCCACTCTTCTCTCCAAAGCAAACAAATCCATAGCCCTTGGATTGGCCAGTCAATGTGTCCATCACAACCTTGGCACCCTTCATAGAAGAATAGCGGCCCTTGAATCTTTGATCTGGCTGTATCTACCCCCAGCCAGAGGGCTGCTTATTCACTGGACTTCTTCCCCAAGAGAGACGAACTGCCTGCTGCCCAATTACTGTCCCATGCAGCTTCTGTATGGCTTCCTTAGCACAAGATCTGTGCACAAACTGCACAAAACCACAACCCTTTCCAACAGGAATCTTCACAGGAACAAGTTCACCATATTGGCAAAAAACTTGACGCAGGTCTTGGTCAGACACATTTGGATCAAGACCACCAACAAACACGTGTTATTTGGGTCACTATCTGATGAGAATCCCTCACTGCAATTATGTGTTATGCTCTGTGCCAGTTCTGCTATGGAATTTTTGGATGTGCCTCTACATTGTTCCATACTATGAAATGTAGCCAAGAGCAACTGGAGAGCACCAAGGTTAGCCCAATTTGCATTTCCAAACTTGTTCCAGACTTGCTCAACAGTAGAAACTGCAATTTGTGCATGGTCCTGAACCCACAATGTTGCACTCTCGTAGACTTTGGTGGTATGTGTATTAATTTGACTAATATCACCCTTCATTCTCACTACTGCCCCACACTCAGAATCCACTAATAAAATATATGCAGCATTCTCAACTGCAAGACACATTTCAACTTCCACAGATGTAGATGACTGGACAGAGGCCATTCTAAGCAACTGCTAAAACTGCACAACCTCCAGTGCAAAGTCAAACTATTGTAGTTCATCTAGCTGAAAAGGCTTCTCAATCAAGGAGTCTCCATCATCTTGAGCTGACAAGTTGGTTTCAAGCCAACTGAGCAGCTTTGTGCTGAAAGTCTCACTGTCGGCTAGTCTCTTCAAAAATTCTTTTGGGCCAGTTGGACTGCTGCCTGATGCAGATGAGCGACTCTTTGGTGAAAAAATCAACACATTCTTCTCTTGTTACTAGCTCTGAAACCTGGTTTAGAGGACATTATCTAGATTTTCATCGGTTGTTTGCTTTTTGGCTCAGTGGTGACCATGAACTTGGCATCCTTCAGAATGCTAGGAGCGAAACCGTTCTTTGAATTTTGTATTTTCATGCAATGTGCCCTAGCAAGAATATGATTTGAAAAGGAACTTCGTGCACAACCATACATGATTTGATAAATCATGCAGTTAATCGAATCCATGACCTGCTACCATTCAAACAATGCTCACACAAAAAATATGGATGCACTGAAGATATTTGTGCCTAGCCTGTCTAGAGGTGATCGTGCGTCATGCAAGATGCAAAGAAAATTCCTTGTTAATTTAAAATTCGTTATCCTCACCTCTCAACTTTCATAAAAAAGATATGATATACTCCGCTCCACCCATCCAAAATCTCACAATCTCTCAAGAAAATGGTGGTCCTCAAGATGTTGACCAAATATGAAAAACCCTTCTCACAATTGATGGCATCCTTCACGATCCTCTATCTCACCCAGCCACCTCACACTCTCAACCACAGGTTCTTAACTTTGTGATGAGCATCCCAAATGGTGCGTGCAAGAAATGTGTGTGCTTAACGATAGGTGCTCTCTCATGTGCGCGTGCATCTAAAATTTAGTGCATATAGTTGCAGCGGACCTCATGCCGTGCTAGTGCTCAATGATTGTGCAAAATGTGCATAATCCCAACCCATGGCATGGAAGTATTTGATAAGAACAGGAGACAACCCCCGAGTGCAGTGCATCAACAAGTGCAATGTGAAGTACTCGTGAACTCATTATTCCTTGTTATGTGCAAGAGTCTTGACAAGATAACATACCTTGTTCCTCAATGTTCGGTTAGCTATTGACAAACACAAGCTTCATCCTATTCAAAAAAATACCAAGCTCGACCAAGGCTATCAAGTTTCACACTCAACAAATCAAACAAAATGACAGAAACAAAACCTAGGTTAAACAAACACAAGAAATCCAACTATGAAAGAACAAAACAAACTGTACTCACACAAACAACTAAGCTAGCAAGAATCAAACCTAACTACAATTTGACTAGGGGATTTTAGTTTTCAGAAAAACACTTGACAATGGGTAAGATAGTTGAAGTATCCAGTAAGCCACTTGCTTTTGTGGCTAACCCTATGGATGTACCTGCTATTGTTCCCTCTGTTAGGGAAGATGTCTTAGATGAATTGGTCAAAGGGATGCAGGATCTTTAATTGAAGGTTGCAAAATTGGATGAAAAAGGACAAGAGGAAAGGGGACGGGCAGCAGCCCCTAAGCCTGGAAAAAGATATATGTGGTGTGACAGTTTGGAGCATGAGAGAAAGGATTGTGCTGCCTACTATCAAGAGGCCTTGGCACGACAACTTATCTTTTGGAAAGATGGAAAGATCCATGCACAAGAAACGGGATTGCCTCTTGCTTTGAATTTTGGAAAGGGAGGTATGCAGAAGTTGTTGGAAGACTTGGCTGTCCGAAATGCTTATGCAGCGGTACATGCTTCTACTTTTGGTCTACAGTTCGATAGAATGCATGGCCATCGTCCAAAGGCTGAAATATGGACACATGCTTTACATGCAACTGAAAAGAGAAAGGTCACTGATAGTGAAATGTCTCATGCAGGGCAAGACATTCGTGGCAAAACTGGTTGGGAATCACCAGTAGATGCATATTCAGTGTATGCATATTTAGCAAAGGTACAAAACACACTTGTACTTGTGCAAGAAAAATGAAAAAGAGATGAAGATATTGCAGGGACATCTAAAAGAATGACAATAAAGTATGGATCAGCCTAAAGCTCCAAATCAGCCACCTCCCGAGCATGATATGGAAGAGGTCAGCCAGAAGCAAAAACGGGATAGCAAACAAGAGGGCAAATAAGCTGCAATCTGACATTGAGACAGCCACAGATCTTAAGAAGGTTCTTGAAGAATGGATCTTAAAGAGTCAGGTGGAATTTACCTTGGGAGAGGTGCTTGGCATTGCCAAGCAAGAATTTCATGATGAGATCATTGACATAATTAAAAGGAAGCGTCAGTTTCTTGGTGATACCACTAGTGCATTGCTACAATTTGAAGAAGAAACTGGTTTGTTGGGTATTCATGCTGAATATGAGCATGAAGTAAGTTCAAGATTGTCTATGCAGGATGGTACTAATCAATGGACAGCAAGTGGAAAAGAGAAGAAAGTGGCTGAAAATGCATTGTCTTATAGCAATATGCATGGTGGAGTAAGGCAAATGCAACAATATGGAGAAGAGACTCTAGGATTTATTCCTCGAAGTCACTACACAAGAAATCATTGGGCTAGATCTACCACTGGAACGGTAGTGAAAATAGGGGAGCGTGAAACTCCTTGTGTTGCTTTACTTGACCATGGGTCTGAGCTAAATGTCATTGAGCGGGGATCATATGAAAATGGTGCATGGCCTGTGGACACTGATCATGGTTGGCGTATGAGGGCTGCAAATAATTCTTCAGGGAAGCTCTATGCTGCATGTCCTAATGTAAAAGTGACAATTGGTGATGTATAGGAAGAGCAACACTTCTTTGTACAAGATAATTCCTCATATGCAGTGATTTTGGGACAGCCCTATATTACAGGTGTGTGTATGAAAACAAAGGTGCTTGATGATGGTTCTGCTTATGCAAGAATCAAAAGCAAAGATGGGAGGAAAGTAGTCCAATTTCTTACTGTTTGTGTTAATCATCCTAGAAATCGTGATATGCTTCGAGAGTCTCCCTTGGTTCCAAATGAAAGGGAATTCAAAGACCTAGATTTTCATTAAGCACTGCTGTAATGCGGGGCTACAGTAGTGCTGATCAGAGGGTGTACTCGCCTCTTGATGAAATGAAGCATGTATTTACTATTGGTAATTCTTAGTTTACAACAAACAGTTCATGTTGGTTTAAGACTATGGAAGCTATGTGTAGGGCTGAACGCATATCTATGAAACGGGCTATTAAGAAACTGAGATCATTGGGGATATTATCTGAAAATGATGGCATTTCAGGAATCTTTTATGGGCTGAATATTATTGACACTATGGCTGAAATTTCAGCAACTATACATGCAGAAAATGAGGCTAAAAACAGAGTGTTGTCAGTATGTTCTTTGGATATGTATGATGTTATAGCATTGTTTGCTCAGCAGGAAGGATTACAATGGGCTGAAGCTCTTGTGGAGACAAAGTATAAGACAGTTGACAAAAATGTGAAATCAATTGCTTTGCCATTTCTACCAGAGAGTGAGGGTATATATGAAAAAGTGTCAAGGTAGCCAAGCTTACGGGATCCTAAAGATATAGGTCATCAGTTTACATCTGAAACATTACAGGAATTGAAAGTTGGTGCAGAAGGGTTTCTTTTGCCTATTGAGAGAAACTGTTTTATGCAGATGTTGGCTAGACATGGGAAGGCATTTGCATTTCAACCAAGTGATATAGGTTTTGTGGATCCAAATGTTGTCTCTCCTATGGTCATATTTACTGTGCCACATGTACCAAGGAACTTGAGTCCTATTCCAGTGCCTAAAGCTTACTTGCCAAAGCTAATGGATTTGCTAAATGAAAAGATTTGCATGAAGTTCTTGGAGTCTTCTTTAAACCCATACTCAAATCATTGGTTTACTGTGACAAAAAAGAATGGAGCTTTGAGATTTATTCAAGACATGCAACCGGTCAATAAAGTGACCATAAGAAATGTGGGTGCAAGTCCTATGGTTGATGAATTTGCAAAGGCTTTTGCAGGCAGAGCGATCTATTCTTTGGGTGATCTTTACTCAGGGTATGATCAGTTTCAACTTGCAATTGAAAGTAGGGATATCACAACCATGAAGACTCCTTTGGGGTTAGTATGGATGTGCACTCTCCCACATGGTGCAACAAACTTAATGGCACACATGACAAATGCTATGAATAGGGTACTCAGGGATTTTATACCACAATTGACTATGCCCTTCTTGGATGATGTTCCAATCAAAGGGTGTGCAGTGGATGAAAAGAATGAAGAGATGGATGCTCATGGATGTAGATAGTTTGTTGCAGATCATATTGTGGATTGTGAGAGGATTTTAACACATCTAGAAGAGGTGCATTTAACTCTTTCTGGACAAAAGTCTGTCTTTGGATTTGAGGAGGTTTTGATTGTTGGGCATATGTGTGGGCCTTATGGGCGAAGGCCATCACCAGTAAAAATAGATGGGATTGATATAATGCAAGATGTATGCACGAATGTATCAGAGGTGCGTAGATTCTTGGGTGCATGTGTGTTCTATTTGATATGGATTCCTCACTTTGCACATGTAGCCGATGTTCTTTATCAGCTTCTATGAAAAGGTCAAAATTTTCATTGGGAAAGGAAGCATTAGAAAGCAATGAAGAAATTGAAGCAACTCTTAAAATCTGTTCCTACGTTGAGAAACGTTGACTATTCACATGGAAAGCCTATCATTATTACTGTTGATACAAGCCCAATCGGGATTGGATGGCCAATTAGGCAAGATGATGAGGAAGGGGAAAGGTATGCAATACGCTTTGGTGCAAAAGTATTGACTGAATGACAGAGAAGATATCCACAAGTAAAAAGATTATTATGGGGAATTGTGACAGCCCTTAAATGTGATAAGGAGTATTTTATGGGTGCTCATGTAGTCATTGAGACTGATTGTTTGCCAGTATTGGGTATGATTACTAACTGTGCTACCCCGGATATTGCTGTGCTCTGGTGGATTGCATACATCAAATCTTTGAACCCTGAATTTCAGCATATTGCAGGAAGAGATAACCCAGTTGCAGACATGTTATCTCGAGCATGCTATGAGAATGAAGATGGGATGATGGATGAGGAGGAAGAAGATGACTTTCTTATGGCTGAAAATGATGTTACAAAACAGAATTTAGTAATGCAAACTGTTGCTACAGCATTAAATAGAAGCTTGGACAACAAAGAGAAGACATTTTAGATGTTTTGCATCTTGTGCAGAAGTGTTTCTGGAAGACAAATATGTAGGAGAATGGTTGAGAATTGGTCAATATCTTAGTACATTAGCAAAGAGAGATGAATGGTCAGATAAGGAGTTTAAGAAGATCAAGAGGAAAGCCTATGGATTTTTCTTAAAAGATGGATACTTATGGAAACATGCTAAAAAGAAATAGGGTATGCCATTGCGAGTTTTGGGTGACAAAGCTTCAGAAGTAAAAGTAATGCAAGAATTTCATGAAAGTTTGTGGGCTGATCATAGAGGTGTTTGGGGTACTTTTACAAAGATCAAAGAAAGATATTGGTGGCAGGGTATGTATAAGGATGTTTCTCACTTTGTGGAAACATGTATGACATGTCAAATGTATTCAACTGTGAGACATCGGGATAGATTGCAACCCACATATCCATTGTCTCTTCATTTTAAGCGGGTGGTGGATTTGGTCACAATGCCTACAGGTCTTTGGCAAATGAGGTATCTTGTGCTTGCTCGTGAAGACTTGACTTATCAAGTGGAAGGGAGAGCTCTACGTACTAAGACGACAAATGTCGTATGTACTTTTCTCTTAGAAGAGATATTTTGTCGATATGGCCGTGTGGGAAAAATTACAGCAGATAGGGGTGAGTTGGATGCAGATGAAGCTCATGATTTCTTTGCATGGTTGGGGATAAAGCTTGCTTTAACTTTAGCCTATAACTTTGAAGAAAATGGAAAAATTGAAAGAGGTCATCCACCTAATGTGAAGGCATTGGCAAAAGCATGTGGAGAGAAGATAAAAGAGTGGCCACGATTGCTCCCTTATGCTTTGTGGGCTGACAGAACAACTCATAGTGCTGTTACAGGATATATGCTTGCAGAATTGATGTATGGTCAAAAATCTATCATGCCGATATAAGAGATGACTGTCACATGGAGTGTGTTACCTTGGGAGGAGGAGTTGAATTGAGAGGAGTTGTTGGCCTTACGCATTAGATAGTTGGAAAGAAAGTCAGAAGACATAGAGGCAGCAACTACAAAGTTAAGGGTAGCAAGGATACAGAACAAGAAACAGTTTGACAAAAGACATAGACTGAGACCAAGAACCATACAAGATGGGGATTGGGTATTGATTTATGATAGCAGTTTAGATAACCAGCATAGTGCCATGCGTAAAGTTTCCAAGAGATGGTTTGGACCCTATGTGGTAAGACAGCTGTTTGATAATGCTACTTATGCATTAAATGAGCTGGATGGGATAGCCATAAAACTTTCGATAGTAGGGAAAAGAATCAAATTATTCAAAAGGCGGGAATCTACTGCTTATGAGTTGCCAAAATTCGAAGAAAATAGTGGCCATGATACAGGTGCTAGCCAGGAAGATATGGAAGATGAAGAAGTAAAGGATATGGTTGCAGAGGATGAGGAGGACTCAAAATCCGGTGACAACTAGGATCTTGGCACATACCGGAGGATGTGCAGGTTCAAAGGGGGTGGATGTCGTGATGTTATGAGGACATAGTGTGAAAATGTATGGAATGCATCATCATCCCACTTCTCTATTGATCTAGAGAGTCAATGTGATCTGAGCCATTAGTACTAGTGCAAGTTGCATGAATTATCCAAAAATACTAGATTTTTGGATAATTTTAGTATATTTTTAATATTATTTATTGTAAAAATCCGAAAAAGTTAAGAAAAGCTTCTAGATTAGGATGGCATGTGAAAAAGCTAGTTGCTTTTTCATCCAGTTAGGGGATTTTCACAAGAAGGACGGATTGACGAAATCACGCACGTCGCGATCGCTGTAAACAGGCTGAAAACTGCAGATTGAACTGAAAGAAGAAGAAGGAGTGATTTGGGAGATCCGTGAGCAAGTATCCTGGATTTTTACCCCCCTTTCAAAGCCAACGGAGCCATTAGATTTGGGTTTCGAGCAGTAGAGAAAGAGCAGGATTTTCTAATCCACGTTTTTGGTCTGCGAAGGAGCTCCAAGAGAACTAATGCCTAGAGATTGCTTCTGAGTAGAGCAAAGATTCCAAGTTCTTTCAATACATATTGTTTCAATTCATTGTGATTTGTTTATATTGTGTTTACCACTTGGGCATTCTCTATCTTCTCTTCCATCTCCTATCTCTACTTCCTTCTACTTTTGATCCCCGGTGGATTCGACCTTTCGACAAAAACCCCTTCGACAACGTGTCTATATTTCCAACTCATAGAATTGCATCAATATGCACAATTGGTTAAAAATTGTCAATAGGATGGGTAGCAACACTATAGTGTAGGCATGAATTGTGCAATACATACCACTTTTAAGATCCATGGGTTTTAAAGATTGCTTTCATCCTTAGATCTATTGTTGACATGAGGAGTGAGTCATTAGAAATTATCTTCGTATTAGGTTTGAGCTATGATCTATTTTGTGCACAAAGACTAATCACTTTTCGTTAAGAGGAGCACCATATATAGTGCCCTCCTGATTATGTGATGGATATCAATGGCATTTATAGTGAAGCTGGCTATAGTTATCCTGAGTGGCATCAAATACTACTTCAGTTGCTATTGAAGAATGCCAAAGGGTGTTCATCTTATAGGAATCAGATTGGCTGCTTCGAATCTGGATCCTATACTTGTTGTGTTTTCCTTTTCATGTGAATAAGCTCTTTCACTTCCATTGTGGACAAAGTCACCTATTTAGGTGAGGGACTGCTACAGTGAGCTCCCCACATTCAGTGGGGCTGGATGTTGCAGGAAGGGTTGGTTTCAAGCAAGTAGTACACAGCAGGCTTTTTGACTTGTAGAAGGGGGGGCACCATAATCAGAGAAGGCGGCTGGAAAGAGTTACCTGTTACGGATGATATAGAGGTGGCCATTTTCCTATGTTTGGGGGTTGTAGTAGGTGAGGATGACAGTGAAGAATGGGATCAGCTGGGAGCGTTGAAAGAAAGCTAGATGGCCTGATTGGATCAAAGGGCAGCTACATACAGAACTAACATCTACATGTCCAGCTTCACCTAGTCCTTGAAAGATAGCCTTCTTAAATACCCTCAACTATTAGCTTTGGGTCAAGCATGTTATAACCTTGAACCATGTTGAGTCCAAAAATGGTACCACAACTAATACTATTAAAATTAAAGTTATCTTGAATCTCTCTGTATCTAACAATCCAAAGGGGATGCAATGCTTCCTTGGCCATACTAGGTACTATCCACGCTTTGTGTTAAACAACATTGCTATTAGACAACCACTTTACAAGTCAGTTATTACCTGGGTCTAGATATAGAAATGCCAAGCTTCCTAATAGAAGAGTTAATAAAATATGCTCATGATTTCTCCTATTTTAGCATCCTTTTATCGACCAAAACATTCCATGTACATATTGATCCTGAGGGGTGCACCTATAAGAAAGCATCTATATAATGTGTGTTCAATGGGTATTAAGAAATACCCTTTCTTTTAAATGCTATGAGGCCATATAACGACCCCTTTTACTTTGCTAAACTCACATGTGTTTTTCAAATTGTAATTAAAATTTTCTTTTTGTAAATATAATTCTATAAATTTTACTAAATAGAATACCCTTTCCTTTGAACTCACATGGTATCTTGCATGTTCTATAAGGTGACTCCTTGGAACATTGATACCTTTGAAATTCCTATTGTTACAACATTATGGCTATTGAATGAGCATAATATGGATTTTTCCATGAGCTTTGCTAATTGACAACTCAACAAAAAGAAATAAATTCTTCTATTACATTGAAAGAGAATGGTTAGCAATGGTTTACACTATGGAAAAGTTTCGTCATTATCTCCTTGCTATATCTTTCACTTTCTTTGTTGATCAATATTGCTATACCTTGTCAATAAACCCTCTGCCTTGGATACATCGCTAGATGGTTTTAGCTACTATTGGAGTTCAATTTCTCAACTATTGTGCATAGAGAAAAATAGCACTTCATTGCTAATCACTTGACATGAGTGATCAATGGTGAAAAGGCCATGCGAGTCGATGAGCAACTCCATGATGCTCATTTGTTATATGTTAACCAAGAAGCTAAGATCATTATGGCCAATCTCACATCTCATTTAGCTAATGATATCATGCATTATTTTAAGTAAGGACTGCTAGAATAACTAATAAAAAAAGCTCGACTAACATTCCTCTTGATGCTACCAAGTGATCGTTGGTCGATTGTACAACCTAGGATAGGATGGTCTTCTTTGGTAGTGAGTCTATGAACAAAATATTGCGGATGTATTGTAAAAGGTACACATTGGAATTATTGGAGGAGATTTTGATGCAAAAAGCACCGTTCAAAAAGTGATTCATGCCAAATTGTAGTGGCCCACTCTCTTTAGGGATGTAGTTAGATTTGTCAAACACTATGATGAGTGCCAATGAACAAAGTTACTTGTTTGAAGAATACAATGAAACTCACATCAGTAATTATCCACCAACCTTCTGAGAAAAGAAATATATACTTAATGGGACCCATTAGCCCACCAACAATAGTCGCATGCTGGAATTTCATTATTGCTACCAATGATTTTACGGAAAAGGTTGGGGCTAGAGGAACCCATATGAATGATATACAAATCGCTACATGGTTTCTCTCAAAGTAAGTCATCGCATGCCTTGGTTTCCCATTGAAATAATTAGTGGACACACTTCTTCAATGAAGTGATTGAGCACCTACTATCTACATTATCAATCATCCATAGAATGTCTAGTCTCTATTATCGCCAAATTAATGGCCAACCAGAAGACATGAACAAAGTATAGAGAGCACGAATGCCACAATGTAGAGAGAAGCTATACTCAAAATAGACACAGGTGGACACTCACATCCTAATCTATACTTGTTGTCCGTGATGTGGAGATAGACATTGCCAAAATAACATATAGAAAAGACAATATACTCAAATAGGAACTCCCAAGTGCATATTGGTATCTAAATCCAATACAATAGCGAAAACAACTATGAAATACTCGGCAACCCTAAAACTATCAATATCAAGAAATTAAATAAATATTGGAAGTCTTTAGGACTTATTGGATACTGATAAGAATTTGTCAATAAAGAGGAAAGATTGTGCTATTCCTCCCCCATGGCTAGATGCGGAACCCTACTCCAAGGGGGATTGTTTTGTACCGCCGCGAGGAGCTTTGGATCGGCCTCGATGGTGAGAGATTGCTCGGTGAGGAATCCATTAGGTAGGAGGAGACGGGAGTGCTTGGGGGGCTATGGCTGTAAATCTCTGGATCCCTCCTAGGAATTGCCTAACCCTCACGTTGTTACACGAGCCGTGATCGAGAGCAAGCCTCACTCACAACTGGATAATGAGATGTTAAGGAATGCTGGTTGGGGAAATTGACTTTGTCGGATGCACAATGCAACAAAAAGAAATTTTAATGTTTTTCAAACACTATGCGAACCACACAAAACAAAGAATACCTCTTGTATCTCAAAACAACTTAAAACCCAAATGCGAGTGGAGCATCACTTTAACTCAAATTTCAAAAACACCAACTATTCGAAGACAAAACCAAATGAATTGTATTCTCATACCTTGAAAGCCTTGAGCTGATGCTCAACACCACAACCTCCAAATTCTCCGACTTCACTAGCTGACACAACAAGAGTTTCTTGTCTCGCATGCAATCCTCCTCTCACATCTCTCACAAGATATAACAAGACTCAAAGGGCAACCCCATAATTCTCCACTCTCCTCTCTCTATATAGGAATGTGCATACGTTTGGTATTTCCTCTTAGCTTTCTATAAAGCCTAAGGCTTTTTTATACATTTTTATTTCAGAATGTTAAGACTAAGCTTAAAGGCTTATGCTTTTATGAATAGCTTTTAAAAATTAACATGCTCGATATACCACCCTTTTGCTTTCAACTTATTACTGGCATCCTGAATCAGCGGCCTGTCCACCTTGCCTTCTTCTTTGGCTGTTTGCCATTATTGCTAGCTTCTCAAATAATCGTTGCTTTCTTCATAAGAGTTGCCATCTTCTACATGTGTCAATAGCCAAACTGCCTGCGATCTGCGTATGCCATCCTGATCCGTTAAATCTGCACGCAGTTTCTCCACTTCTCTGGCCATAAACGCAAGGTTTTCCTCCATTGCACCTCTGTGCTTTAGCAATTCTGTGTTCGCATTCTTCTCAAACTCGAATGCAGTTCTTGCACGTTGAATCTCCTGCCTGAGGCTTTCCATTTCAGCCTTCATGGTTGGAACTTGCTGAGCATCAGTGCAAACCCTCACTAGCTCCTGTGTTAGTTGTTGCACCTGTGCATTTAACTCTTGACGAGATACATGAAGCTTTTGAGCATCAGCATGTACTCTCTGTAGTTCAGCCTTCAAGGGCTCAATATTCTGCAGTTCAGCTTCCATCTTGGCCACGACTGCTCCACATTCCACCATCCATCCACCTTCGAATAGCTCGTTCAATCTTGCTCCTCTCAAAGAACTTGACATTTCGATATCGAAGTGCCATCTTCCATTCAAGTTCACACGGCCATGGAGTTCAGCTTGCTTCTTCAAGTCTCCTAATCTCTTCTGTTGAGCATTCTTTACCTCCACTGTTAAAGCCTTTCTGAGAAGGCGCTCAATAGAATGGATTTGATTTGTCATGGACACGATCTTGGCCTTCTTCTCGCTGTCTCTATGGCCCACCCTAAGGCCTCTGTTGCTAACAGCAACTCCCCTTGCAGAAGAAGAGGCTGAGAGCGAGGGCCTCCCCGCCACCCTGCGCTTTTGCCATAGCTTCCGCGAGCCATACGCTCTTCTGTTCTCCTCCTCTCACATAACTAGCCCAAACTAGCTTTCTTACAGGCTGCTCCAGGCATCTGCCATATCTATCTCCATACAATCCGTACGCTGACTCGGACCCATACACCCCACCATATTCTACACCTTGTCCTCCTGTATGTCATACCAAACCCGATCCTTAATTCCAAGAGATCCAGCAGGAATTTCAAGCTGATGTTCAGTACCTTTGTTTAGTACTGTAGAAGGAGGATCCTCCTCATCTTCATATCCCACCACTGAAGGATTCTACGTCCATTCATTGCCAAGAGTGCCCTACGTCCACCCTCCTGTCAAGGCTTCAAGGAGTCCCACAAGCTTCCGCCCGAACAGACCTTCTAATTTGTCTGACTCCTAGACCTATAGCAAGCGTCTGGCTCCAGCTTCTAACTCTCTCAGATTTTGGCAAGCAACATGACCTACAACATGTTTATCAATTTTCCTAGTCTTGGTTTGTTGATCCTAGCTTTGTCTTTTTCTTTTGGCACCGCCTTTGGCTTCATATTTTGATCATCATGACTTCTTCCTCTTGGTGGACTTCATGGTGGTCTTCTTTGCTTGCTTGGTCTCTACACTCTTCTTGATCTTGATGTTCTTCATCTTCACTTGGGCTTAACCTTGCATTTACATCTTCAAAAACTAGAAGGGTCCACTTTCTCTATATTCCTTGTATCTCCAATGAGAAAGTGCATTTTGTCAAAGTTCTCTTTTGCCAAATAAGCTGGCAGCTTTCTTTGCATCTCATAACACGACAGGAGTCTGAACACCCCTACCCATTAGTGCTGCTACTACAAGCTACCTTGATTATTGTATAACTAATACCAAAAGACAAGACATCCATGATCTAATCCATGTATTTACCATAGACGACATCAATAAATGGGCTCTTCTCTATTAATTGCTTGCAAAGAACACACATCACCATAAAAAGCCACCTTGACATGCTCTTCAAGTCTTTAATAAGTGATAATTTCTTTTATATGTTCTTGGCTTTTGTTCGTGCAATGTGCCCTAAGAAGTATATGCTTTGGAATAGAACTTTGTGCCCATACATACATGATTTAAAAAGATATGTAAATTGGAATTCATGCTATGCAAACACTCAAGTGATGCTCACACGAAAAAATATGGATGCACTTGAAGATATTGTGCCTAGCCTATCTACTTGTGCTTGTGCATCATGCAAAGTGCAAACAAAGTTCCTTGATTATTTAAATCCTTAGCCTTACCCCTCAACTCTCAGCAAGAAAATATGTCATACTCGGCTCCACCCACCATAATCTCACCATCACTCTGGAAATGATGGTCCTCAAGATGTTGATCAGATAATAACAACCCATCTCACAATTACCGATGTCCTTCACGGCCTTCTAACTCACCCAACCACCTTACACACTCTATCAGAGGTTTTGAACTTTGTCATGAACATCCCAAAGATATTGCGTGTAAGAAATGTTTGTACTCAATGGCAGGTGCTCTCTGATGTGCGTGTGCAACTAGGATTTATTGCATATAGCTACAACGGGCCTCATGCCGTACTAGTGCTCAACCATGGTGCTAAATGTGCATAATCCCAACCCATGGCTTGGAATTATTTGGTAAGAACATGAGACGACCCCCGAGTTGTATTGCATCAATAAGTGCTATGTGAAGTGCTCGTGAAACCATAATCCCTATGATGTGCAAGAGTCTCGACAAGAAAATATACCTTGTTCCACAATGTTTGGTAGCTACTAGCAAACTCCAGCTTCAACCTATCCAATAAAATACCAAACTCGACCAAGGATATCAAGTTTCACACTCAACAAATCAAACAAAACGACAAAAACAAACACTAAAACACCATATTGGGGAATATGGGAATTTCCCACAAGTTTAGGACACGTGGTCAAATCTTTGAATTTGTCATAACTTGAACACTATAACTCCAAATCACGCGCTCTATAGCTTAATAGATTCCATTTTTCAAGCACTGTTCAATGATAGGTCACATCATATGGTTTTGAGAAACTTATAGGCATGTTATCTGGGTGCCACCTTTTTAGTATTCAAAAATGGAAATTGGGAGATTCTCAAACTCACTAATATTGTGTTCTAAGCTAGACAAACACAAGAAATTCAATTACAAAATGACAAAACAAACAAACACGCAAATAATTTAGGTAATAAAAAACAAACCTAACTACAGTTTGATTAGGGGTTTTGCATTTTTAGAAAAATGCTTGACATATTTAGCCCTCCCCCTAGTCTGTAAACATTCATGTGCATCAATTGCTGTCATAGAGTGATGCTATATCTATCATCCATTCAGTTTCCTGGTTCTTTTGATGAAATTGTCATTCTGACCACTCCTCTATTTGTATTGTCATTAACCTTGATATATAATTTTTTAATCTATATCCATTTATTCTTTGTTTATGCACCTTCCCATCCAAATTTTCTAGCGCATAAGTCCCATTTTTAAAAACTTCAGAAACCCTGAATGGTCCTTTCCACTTTGTTTGGAATTTCTTTTGAAAAGTATGATCCAATTTACTATTGTATCTCAAAACTAAATCCCGCCTTTTTTTTATTTTTATTTTTTAGTTTTTTTAAATCTCTTGTAGATTTTTTTCTTGACTTCTCTCATATTGATCATACACTTCTTGTATGATTAATTGTGCTTCTTGTAATTGCATCAACCTGTCTACGAAATATTTTTTTTCCTCTCCTTCCTTGCTAATCAATAAGCCCACAAAGCACTTGGCAACTCAATATCCCATGTTTGAGGATGATCCCTTGTCATTTTAGACTGCATTCTTATTAACTCCCCATTGAATCGCTCATTGAGACTGTTATAGTGAGGATAGTATCGTGAGTCAAATCTTTTTGTTATTTTCATTTTCTCACAGAGATAATCAATAAATTCTCCCTTAAAACTTGGTCCTTTATCTGACAAAATCTCTAGAGGTGTTCCAAATTTACAGCATATATCTTCATAGATGAATTTCCCCACATCTATGGTTCTGATGTTTTTTACAGCTTTAGCTTCCGCCCATCAAGAAAGATAATCAACTACTGTCAAAATATATATTTTTCCTCTCCAAGTATGTGGTAATGGGTCAATTGCATCTATTCCTCATTTTTCAAAGATGTCATATGCAAGGATTGTTTTTCTTGTTTGTGGTTTTAATATTCTCTTACTGATTCTTTGATATTCATGACAAGATTTGCACTAGTGATTGACATCTTTTTGAACACTTAGCCACATGTAAGAATCATGTCCCCCACATGCCCCCTCATTATTTGTTTCTAGAATATGATATATTTCTTCTTTTCAAGGCACACTTCTCAAAATTAAATTCACTCCTTTAGCATAAAGGACATCATTCACCATTTTATATCTTCCCGCTCTTCTTAAAAGCCCATTTCTTTGTTTTTCGGAATACTAGAAGGTACTTTCTCTGTTAAGAGAAACTCTTCTTGAAAATTTAGAGCTTCTCTTTCTCTATAAAGAGGAAGATCTACTTTCATTACAAATACTTGACAATATGCTAATTGGGCTGCATTGTGAGCTTCTTGATTTTCTTCCTTGGGTATATGTTTCAAACTCCAGGCTTAAAACTTTTTTAAATCTCTTTGAATTCTATTACACATCCTTCTCAGTTTGGGATTCTTGATCTACCAAACTCCAAGTATTTACTTTACTAATAGTAGAGCATCACCTCTAATTCTCAACCTTCGAGTTCCCATTCTTTGACAAAGCATAATAGCTGCTTGAAAGGTTACATACTCAGCTTCATTGTTACTTGTTGCCTCAAGTTTAACTGTTTCTTTTTTTATCAACTTCCCTTGAGAATCATAAACTACTATTCCTCCCGATGATGCTTGGTGTGCTTCCTCTATAGGTCAAAAGGTTTGCTATTGTAGCCCTAGTTGAGTCCTCAATCTGGAACTTATACTGAAATTCTTCAAGTTCAACAATCCATTTAACAACTCTTCTTGAGAGATTTGAGTTATTCGCCAACTATGGTAATAGTGTATAGCTTGTCAGAATAGTAAAGGATTTTGGTAGTAAATACCTCCTAAACTTCCTACAAGCAAATATCACCCTTAACATTACCAATTCAATTTCTGTATATGATTTTTCTATTTGCAACTTTACTCAACTTGCGAAATAGATAGGCCTCATATATCTAGAATTCCTTCCTTATTGCATCAGAATTGCTCCAATAACATCTTCTCCAACTAAAGGATTCACAAAAAATTAATTTTTCCAATTAGATGCTTGAACTAATGATGTATGACCCACAGTTTCCTTGACCTTTTGAAACACTTCCTTAGCCTCTTTAGTCCACTCTAAAGGATCCTTCTTGGCTACCATCTGTAACAGATAGAGTAATTGAGATGCCAAAGGAATGAACCTTGATAGATATCTTAACTTATGAATAAAAGTCATAAGTTCTTTAGTATCTGCACGTGATACTAAGGTTAGTAGAGCTTCGACTTTTTTAGGATCATGCTCTGTACTATTTTTCGAAACTACATGACCAAGAAGTTTCACTTTTGGTTGGGCTATCTTGCATTTTTTTGGATTTAACTGACAATGGTATATCCATCCAATCTTTCAAATACTTTGTCAAGTTTTTTCACAATGTTCTAATCTTGTACTATGAACACAAATATCATCAATGAAATCTCTAACAAACTTCCCTAAGTAAGGAGCTAGCACTCTATTTACCCTCCCTTGATACCAAGCCAGTCCATTACTGAGTCCAAAAGGTAAAACTCTATAGCAAAAACAACCCCACGGTGTTATGACTGTCATTTTCTTCTAATCTTTAGGAGCAATGGGTAATTGAAAATATCCGAAATATCCATAACAAACACTATACCTTTCAAAACCTACAACTGAATCTAAAATTCCATCTATGAAAGAAAGCTGATAATGATCTCTTTTTGTGATGGCATTTAGAGGTTTATAATTTACACAAATTCTCCAACCTCCATTTTTCTTTGATGCTATAACTATTGTACTTACCCATTCTAAATGTTCTACAAGATAAATAAATCCTACTTGCAATAATTTATCTACTTCTTCTTTCAAGACTACATTTGTTTTGAAGTCAGGGGTTTCAAATTTTGACATACTACCTTGGCATCTTCTTTCAATTCTATTTTTAGCCCTTCCCCTTTCATTCCTCTAATTTTTGTGTATGAAGTTGCAAAAAGATTTGGATACTTATTGATGAGTGTATGATATTGTTTTCTTTCTCCTTCTGTCAAATCTTGACTCAACGTTTTTTCCAAAAACTCTCTTTTTTTTGTGGAAATTTGAGGTCTTTCCATTAATTTTTCTAGTTCCTCTAGTTTCCCTTCTTCATCATTTTCAAGAAATCCGTCTTTTTTATTTCCTTTAACATTTATAATTTGGACTTCATTTGAAATTTCTTGTGAAAATTCTTCTTCTAAAGATGATTCTTCATCCTTTAATAGGAACAAAAGTCATGTTTCTTTAGAAGAAAGATTTAAATTAGGATTTTCAATGTTTCTTGATACCCTTGAAACTATTGATGGTTCGATATGAGTTATTAACTTCACTCTGTTTCCTAAGGATGTTTCCGTCTTTTTGTTTTTTTCAATTTTTATTGATGAAACTTCTAGATCTGAATCACTTTCTGAACTTTCGTTCTCAATTTCATTTTCATCTTCTGTACTATCACTTTCCTCTTCTTCTTCTTCGCTGGTATCCTCATTTACTAATTCATTTCTTGATTTCATATCAAACTTCTTTGGTACTCCTCTATGGTCATAAATTGTTATGGTTCCTTTTCCCCAATGTTGTATTACTCATGCCTTCCTAAGCCAGGGTCTACCTAGGATAAGCTAAAATGCTCCTAATCCTACTGGCATAACATGACAAGTGATTTTCATTGCAACTCCATACACCTTGACTTCAAGATTTTGAATTATTCCTATACATTTCACTTTAGCATGATTTTCAAGCCTAATTCGAAATCCAGATCCTAAAAATATTCGAAGTCCAAATTGTTCTACACATGCTTGGGTAATCACATTGACTTGTGCTTCTACATCTATTTAAGCCTCTCCTATGTTCTGGTTTTTATACCAAGCATCAACTACAAGACAAATATCTGGTAACTCATCTACACTCAAAACTCTTACAGTCCCTTTTTTTCTCTCTCTCCCTTTCAAATTTACTATTTCTTCCATTGCCCTCTGATCCTAGGGCACAACTCCATCAACTGAGTAAAAGATATATCAGCTTTCCTACCCATCATATCCTTTTTAAGGTCATAGTCACTCTCTCCTTCCCCCAAAGGAATATCAATAGCACGATAATGTTTTCTAAGGACTCTCGATTTATTTTCTTATCTTTTATCTTTCTTCTCTCCTCTCTTTGTTTTTCTTCCTCTTTCCTCACCAGCCTTACTAGTTTCAGGTTCATCTCTCTCATCATTTCCTCTTCTTCTTTTAATTGCAGGCATTACATCAACAATTTTACTTTCCTCTTTTTTATTTTCTAAAAGAATACAATTTATGGCAATTTTCCCTTTCTCCTCTTCATTTAACCTAGGTTCTTGAGAAGTAGAATCATTTTTTATTTCTATCCCAAAATAATTATGTCTATTGGAAAAATTTTGAGGTAAGGGATACATATCCCCCCTTGCTCTAGGTGGATACAAACAGTTTGTACTTATATGACCTATCTCTCCACATGAATAACAAGTTACCATTGGTCTACGAATATATCCTTACCATTCCCTCCTCTTCCACCTCTCAAATTTTCTTGATTAGATTGTCCCATTAGTCCTCCATTACCTCTTCCTAAGGATCAACCTCTTAAAGCTCCTAACCTCAAGTTTTGCATTTGACCTGATAATTGATCTTCAACTTCTGGTGCTAGTTGAGCATTTTGTATTGCTAAGATTTGATAATTTTGTTTATCCCTTTGCCAAGTTGGATCTCTATTGTCAATAGGTGTTCTAAATGACTCTCTTTTTTAAAATTTCTCAAATTTTCTCTCTTTTTCTATAGCAATTCTCACATCTTCCTGAAAAGTACTAGGTTCTTTAATTTCCAATTTTTTCCTTACCTCTCCCTGCAGTTTTTCTACAAAATGTTTTATTTTCAACATTTCTGGAGCTTTCTCTCCTGGGCCTAAAGATACATTCCAACAATCCCAAAGTCTAGTGTACTCCATGGCATAAAATTCTATGGTCTTCTCGCAAGTTTCTATTTTTCTCCAAAGGTCTTATGAAGTCTCAATTTCCTTAAAACAGTCAAGAAACCCTTGCTTAGTTGCTTCATATTCCATAGGAACAGGAGGATTTCTCAATCTAAGGGTCTTTTCATAATCTTCAAACCAATTACGACCTTCATCCAATAATTGAAATTTGCAAATTTGGAGTTTCAGGGATGAGTCACTTATTCGCTGGATAATACATCCAAGCTCTAATTTTTTGAAGAATCATTGAGGATCCTCTCCCTTCTTTCCATAAAATTTGGGAAAAGAACTGGCCATCAAAAAATAATCACAAACAAGAAATCAATCCATAAATCACACAAAGTCAAAATTTTCAGCACTCCTCAATGGGGGCACCAAAAAAGAGATGTTACATGAGCGGTGATCAAGACCAAGCTTCACTCACAACCCGATAACGATACATTTAGGAGTGCTGGTTGAGAAAATTGACTTTGTTAGATGCACATCGCAACACAAGAAATTTTAATGTTTCTCAAACACTACACGAATCACACACAAAACCACACACCAAACAAAGAATGCCTTTCGTAGCTCAAAACGACCTAAAACTCGAATGCGAGTGGAGCATCACTTTAACTCAAATTTCAAAAACACCAACAATTCGAAAACAAACCCAAGTGAATTGTATTCTCATACCTTGAAAGCCTTGAGCTGACACTCGGCACCACAACCTGCAAATTCTCCGACTTCACTAGTTGGCACAACAAGAGTCTCTTCTCTTGCATATGACCCTCCTCTCACATCTCTCACAAGATATAAGAAGACTCAAACGGGAACCCCCCAATAGGAATTTTCAATGTGCATACGTTTGGTATTTCCTTTTAGCTTTCTATAAAGCCTAAGGTCTTTTTATACATTTTACTTTCAGAACATTAAGACTAAGCTTAAAAGCTTATGCTTTTATGAATAGCTTTTAAAAGTTAACATGCTTGATATGCCGCCCTTTTTCTTTCGACTTATTATAGGCCTCCTAAATCAACGGGATTCTCACCTTGCCTTCTTCTTCGGTTGTTTGCCATTATTGCTTGCTTCTCAAATAATTGTTGCCTTCTTCATGACAGCTGCCATCTTTTGCATGTGTCAATAGCCAAACTGCCTACGATCTGTGTATGCCATCATGATCCGTTAATTTTGCACGCAGTTTTTCCACTTCTATGGCCATAAACACAAGGTTTTCCTTCATTGTACCTCTCTGCTCTAGCAATTCTGTGTTGGCATTCTTCTCAAACTCAAATGTAGTTCTTGCACGTTGAATCTCGTGCCTGAGAATTTCCATTTTAGCTTTCATGGTTGGAACCTGTTGAGCATCAGTACAAACCATCACTAGCTCGTGTTCTTTGCTACACCTGTGCATTTAACTCTTGACGAGATACATGAAGCTTTTGAGCATGAGCTTGTACTCTCTGTAGTTTACCCTTCAAGGGCTCAATATTTCGCAGTTCAGATTCCAACTTGGCAACGGCTACTCCACGTTCCGCCATCCATCCACCTTCGAATAGATCGTTCAATCTTCCTTCTCTCATCAAAGAACTTAATATTCAGATATCAAAGTGCCATCTTCTGTTCAAGTTCAACATGGCCATGGAGTTCAGCTTGCTTCTTCAAGTCTTCTAATCTCTTCTATTGAGCATTCTTTACCTCCACTAGTAAAGCCTTTCTTAGAAGGTGCTCAATAGAACAGATTTGATTTCTGATGGACATGACTTGGCCTTCTTCTTGCTATCTCTATGGCCCACCTCGAGGCCTCTGTTGCTAACAGCGGCTCCTGTTGCGGAAGAGGAGGATGAGACGGGGGCCTCCCCACCACCCTATGCTTGCCATAGCTTCTGTGAGCCATATGCTCTTATGTTCCCCTCCTCTCACACAACTAGTCCAAACTAGCCTTCTAACAGAGGCTACTCCAAGCATCCAACTTATGCCATATCTATCTCCATACAATCCGTACGTTGACTCGGACCCATACACCCCACCATATTCTACACCTTGTCCTCTTGTATGTCATACCAAACAAGATCCTTGATTCCAGGAGATCCAATAGGAATTTCAAGCTGATGTTTAGTACCGTACTGTAGAAGGAGTATTCTCCTCATCTTCATATCTGACTTGAAGGATTCCAGGTCTATTCATTGCCAAGAGTGCCCTGCATCCACCCTCCTCTCAAAGCTTCAAGAAGTCCCACAAGCTTCCGTGCAAACATACCTTCTACTTTTTCTGAATCCTAGACCTCTAACAAGCGTCTGGCTCCAGCTTTTAACTGTGTTAGATTGGCAAGCAACATGACCAACAACTTGTTTATCGATTTTCTTGGTCTTGGTTTGTTGATCCTAGCTTTGTCTTTTTCTTTTGGCACCGGCTTTGGCTTCATATTTTGATCATCATGACTTCTTCTTTGGTGTACTTCATGGTGGTCTTCTTTGCCTGCTTGGTCTCTATACTCTTCTTAATCTTGATGTTCTTCATCTTCACTTGGGATTAACCTTGCATTTACATCTTCAAAAAACATAAGGTCCCACTCTGTCTATATTCCTTGTATCTCCAATGAAAAAGTGCATTTTGTCAAAGTTCTCTTTGCCAAATAAGTTGACAGCTTTCTTTGCATCTCGTAGCAGGACACGAGTCGGAACATCCCTAACCATCAGTGCTGCTACTACAAGTTGCCTTGATTATTGTATAAGGAATGTGAGAAGCCAAGACATCCATGATCTGATCCATGTATTTACCATAGAAGACATCAAGAAAAGGGCTCTTCCCAGTTGATTGCTTGCAAAGAGCACATATCACCATAAAAAGCCACCTTGACATGCTCCTCAATTCTTCAATAACTAATAATTTCTTTTATATGTTCTTAGCTTTTGTTCATGCAATGTGCCCTAAGAAGTATATGCTTTGGAATAGAAATTCGTTCCAATACATACATGATTTAAGAAGATATGCAAATTGGAATTCGTGCTATGCAAACACTCAAGCAATGCTCATACAAAAAAATATGGATGCACTTGAAGATATTGTGCCTAGCCTATCTACTCGTGCTTGTGTGTCATGGAAAGTGCAAACAAAGTTCCTTAATTATTTAAATCCTTAACCTCACCCCTCAACTCTCAGCAAGAAAATATGTCATACTCCGCTCCACCCACCATAATCTCACCGTTGCTTTGGAAATGATGGTCCTCAAGATGTTGACCAGATAATAACAACCCATCTCATAATTGGCGGAGTCCTTCATGACCCTCTAACTCACCAAACCACCTTATACACTCTATCAGAGGTTCCTAACTTTGTGATGAACATCCCAAATATCATGCATGCAAGAAATGTGTGTGCTGAATGACAGGTGATCTCTCATGTGCGTATGCAACTAGGATTTACTACATATAGTTGCAGTGGTGTCAAAGGGTTTTCAAAAGCAAAGTCGCGTCCATAGAGGACCTTGACGAATTTCAAGATAGAAGATCAATCAAGCGAATAAGCAAGATGAGAAAATGATGCCAAAAAACAATTGTATTACTGCCAAGATGTTTACAAAATACAAGATGAATTCCAATCTGATCAGTCCACTGGTATGCTTCACTGGTGTTATACTCCCCACTGGTTTACAAAGAGCATAATAATTCAAAATCTAATTCTTTGTAATCATTGAGAAGTGATTCAATGTCCTCAACCTGTAAATCTCCAACTTTGGCATATAGAAAAGGGAATTCACTTGCAAAATGACTTGCTTTATCGGCTTCTAGTACAACACTATATCCAACAGCCTGCAACTTTACAAATCTGTTGACAAAGGTGATACTTCTCGGGTCTGGTGAGCCTCTCTTGAGGCATCCAGTTTGACAAAACTCTCCACCTTCAGAGCTTGTGCAAAAAAAACATCCAAGCAAGTTCTGACAGAGCCCTGTGCTTGAACCTCAAGAGCTAGCAGTTTTTCTGCTGTGGGAATTTTCTTCCTCTTTGTATAGAGAGCCCTTGACATAAACATAGGGCAAGCTATTACTCTGTCACTGTTCAGCAGATGTTATGAAGATTTCCTCTCTTTCTTCTTGTTTTGGGCTTTGCTTCAGCAGATGTTATGATGAGTGCTTCTTCTCCTTCTTCTTCGTTGCTTTAGCAGACGTTATGACAGTAAGGATGAATGATAGGAGCTGACTTCAACAGTCATGGAAGGCAAACAAATATTCGTTGTGTCTTTACATTATTGTCCTTAATTTTCATCTTGTTTCTTCATTTGTTTCTTCTTCCTTCTCTTGTGATTCAGCGTGCACAAAGGATATGACAACATTCCGGAAAGCAACCAGGTCTCCATTCCATAGCTTTTTCAATGGCGGTGTTGTCTCGTCAAGCTCCTAATCTCAAGAAGATGAGAAGATGTGCGCCTTTCTTCTGAAGTTTCTCTCTCTATCCTTAGCTTGAAGCACAAGCCAGAGCTCCTGATTGTTTTCGGTTGTATCCTCCTCTCTGTTCTTCGATGGCAGACTCCCCTCTACTGCCTGTTGTCGTTGCTTTTTCTCCCCTAGACAGAGTTTTTCTCGTGTCCTTTTTAGCATACAACACGTAGCTTTTTCATACAGAAAAGCGGCCCCCCCTCCTTCATTCACGTTGACTGCAATTTAAAGATGATGACTAGCCTTCTCCGTTAGCTCTACCTGGAATGGTCTCAAGTAAATCTTCTTCTTTCTCCATGTCACGGTCTTGGCACAAAAGGTCTAGGACAGAGTTGTAATGTTCTAATTTTGGTAGAATGCCATACTCATCTCTCATGCTCTTTAAATGCAAAAAAACCTTTCTCAGTAAGACTAGCATGACTGCATGCTGAAATCAAACTGAGAAATGCTACACTGTCTGGCTTCAAGCCTGCTTGTTGCATGCTTTCAAAACTTTGCAAAGCCATACGATAATCATTATGTTGTACATATCCTGCAATTAATGCACTCCATACCAAAACATTTCACTCAGGTACACCCTCAAACAGATTCTTTGCATCTTCAAGGCTTCCACATTTTGCATACATATCAATAAGAGTAGTAGCGATGACAACATTCACTACACATCCACTATTAATAATGTAACTATGGACCTGCCTGCCTTGATGTAATGCTGGTATATTGGCACATGCCTTCAAAGTGTAAACAAAGGTGACAAGGTCAGCCTGCACACACTCTTCTTGCATGTTCTTGAAAATTTTAAGAGCTTCCTGACTGTGGTCATGCAGAGTGTAAGTGGCAATATGCATTCCATGCCATCAAAGTTTTGATCTGCAGTATGTCAAATAAAATGCATGTGTCCTCAAGACTACCTAAACTAGCATACATGTTCATCAAGGAGATACCAAGAAATGAATCTGCTTCCCAACCAGTCAAAATGATTTGGGCATGAAGTTCTCTTCCCTTGTCTAGGTAATTTGGACTAAAAGGTGCTTTCAAAATGCAAGAAAATGCCACAGGATCTAGTTCTATGCCTTCTTTTTGCATTTTTTCAAAAAGATACAAAGCCTCCTGAATGTATTCTTGTTGGGTATATCCTCCAATCAAAGAGCTCCATGTCACAACATCTCGATTGGTTAGTGTATCAAAAATAACATGTGCATCTGGTAGGTTTCCATACTTGGCATACATGCCAACTAGAGCATTACAGATAAGTTCTTCTTGCTCCAACCCCCTCTCCACTATATTGCCCACGCAGAACAAAATGCAAACACAATGACTAAGTATGCACAAAGTAACAAATGTCACACACACAAACTTTTTGGTGGATTCCATGCCTCGGATGTGCAACAGCACGACATCCACCCCCTCTGATCTTGCGCATCCTCCGAATGGGCCAACTACCCATGATCATTATCGTCAAGATCCACGTATAGATCAATCTCTTCATTGTCTATTTCTGGTATATTAGAAGGTTATCTGTAATATCATCTGTCTCTTCTACTAGAGTTTCTTCTCATTGCTCTTCTCTTGCAAATTCTTCCAATGCATAATCCTCATCATCTCTTTTCTTGAAAATCTTGATTCTTTTTCCTGCAATGGGCACTCTAAGCATTGTCCCATCCAATTCTGTCAGCTCATATGTTGCATTGTCAAAGACATGTCTGACTATGTATGGCCCAAACCATCTTTTCACCATCTTCCGAAATGCAATATGCTGATTTTCAAGGCTGCTATCAAAGATTAATACCCAGTCTCCCTCTTCTATTTCTCTAGGCCGCAAGCGATGCCTGTTGTCAAACCTGTCCTTATTTCTAAGTCTAGCAACCTTCAACCTGTCAATATCTAGCTGAATAACCTTTGGTCTTCTCTCCAATCGCCGGATCCAAAGAGCTAAGAGCTCCCCTCTTGTCAAATCCTCCTGCCAAGGTAAAACTGACCAAGTCAAAGCACAAGTCTCAATCGGCATAACCGGTTTCTGACCATACATCAACTCTACGGGTATATATCATGTGGTAACACTGTGAGTTGTATGATCAGCCCACAAAGCAAATGGTAGAAATCTTGGCCATTCTCCAATCCGTCCTCTGCATGCTTTGGCTAATGCTTTCACTATCGGCGGATGCCCTCTTTCACTCTTTCCATTTTCCTCTGGATTGTATGCTGTGGTTAGAGCCAACCTGATTCCTAGTTGAGAGAAAAACTCCCTAGCTTCATCTGCATCTAATTCACCGCGATCTGCAGTGATCTTATCCACACAGTCATACCTACAGAAAATTTCTTCCAATAAGATGACAACACCTAAAAACATGCCATTTATTGCAACAATTTTTTGGCAAAATTGTATACAATTGACACCTTATTACTAAATTTTTACATGAATTCAATGCAGATGCGGTGTTCGTTGTTGCTGTCCTTGGAGGCCGTGTCCTTGCAGTCTAGCCAAGAGATGAGGTACAAGGAAGTTCTTGTACGGGAGGAAGGTGGAGTTTTAGACAAAATTTGATAGGTTTACTTAGTGAACCTCAGCTATGACTATTTAAAATTTTACTGTAGGGATTATTACTACTTAGAGGAGATAAGACCTTGTTATAAATTAGGGGTTTTCGGGGGAATTTTAGACTTGACAAGGTCTTGACAAGTTGATAGGATATTTTTAGTATTAATCTCAGGGATGGAGGATTTCATTAGTTATGCTACCTCCTACCTCCTAAGGATTAAATTCTTTATGAAGAATACACAGCATCATGATTGTGATTATTGTCTACAGTAATATTGTAGTGATGATCAAGGGGTGATCATTAAATCATTGATGAAAGATTTCTTTGGGGAGGTGTTGAATGTTAGATTCAAGAGGATGACTCTTGGCAAGGATGATGTGATCCAAAGGGACTTACTCGCAAAAGGAAGATCGGATGTACCACCTAGGATGTACTCTTGGTGTTAAAGGTTATAAGGATACACTATGTCATATGTGAATTTATCCTTGTGGCATCTTAAAGGGTGCCAAAGGAAATTTTGCAATATCAATCCAAGATATGCAGTGGTTAGGGGTAGGGCAGATTTCTACTTGGAAACGACTTGATGATCATGATCGATCTACGATTGATTACTAAGTATTGTGGTCCTCATCAACTAACACTCTTATACAACACATGTGGTAGTCTCTTCATATTTCAACGATCCTTATTATTATTTAAAAAATATATATACATTACCACCATGGATTACACCTTGTCACAAGTATATCCAAAAGAAATTAAACACCATGATGTACAGGGTAGTAGGGGGATGGAGAATTCAAGCAACAAACTAGTCACTCACATAGATGGATTTGGTAATTCCCATTTAGAAGTGCAAGGCCCATTGGGATCGGAGGATGAAAGAAGAAGTGTCCTAAATCTTTACATGCTTAATAGTGGGGACTACTCCAAGGTTAGAGGATATTAAGTGTGAGAGAGCAGTTTAAAAAAAAAAACAAACAACCATCGTGGGAAAGGAATGCGCCTATCACAGGGAGAAAGAAGGAGGGGAAAAAACGATTACAAAGGGAAGGAGGAAGGAGAGAGCGTGAGAGAGAGAGAGAGGGAGAGGTTACTCAGGTTAGTTATGAAACCTGGGATCCCTCGTGAGATTGTGAAGGAGGTCGTGCGTCTCCACAGAGAACAACCTTCCTGGTTTTCTGATACGAACAGAAGATCACGATCTCCGAGAGAAGGGGTGGAAGAGAGAGGCAGAGAGTGGGAGAGGCGGGGCAGCGACTGATCGTGACGGTTGGCAAGCACCAACATGATAGCAAATTTGCTCCCAAGATATAGGGCGGAGCCTCGAGCAACAGTTGGTGGCGGCACGGAGTGCAATTGCCAATGAGAGAATTAGAGCTGGCTTAAGGGCAATGGCTGGTGGGGATGAAACCTGGCAAGCAGTCCACGTCTAATGGCAGGCCTCCACGTAGGCATACGCTGCACTGCCGTCCTCGTAAGCGTGACCAGCACTGGTGGCGGTCTCGCTGGCATTCACAGTCAGCAATCAGTAGAATTGGCAGCAGCCGCGTGCTGGTGATCGGCGCCAGGGGGAAGGGAGAGAGATGTCTCCGTGATCAGGTGGTGGCAGAGATATTCCAAATCTCAATGTTGTGGGTGGTGGTGGTATAATGCATGAGGCCAGGAGATACATGTTCCCACACCACCTCAACTGGGAGGAGGGCTGACTTGAAGCGCAATGGCAGCCATTGGGGGCCTCGGCAGCATTAGCCTTTGCAGCAACCGAATGAACTCTGTTCTCCTTGGCCTCCTCCGTAATTTCTTTCTCCTCTTCAATCAAATAACTCCTGCATGCACTCGATCGGAGTACTGAGTGACGTCTATTAATTAATAGAGCAATGGATGGATGGAATATGAATGAGTGAGAGAGATAGAGATAAAAGCATCTCTAAAACAAGATCACAAGCAAGAAGAAGAGGAAAGAATGAATTGCTCCATCAATGCCTTCATCGCACGACGCTATATCTCCCTATGAGAATTCGGAGTTCCCAGATACTTATCTAATCTGAAGTGATAAGATCTCTCAAGAGACGAGAAATGTTGAGCTTGCGATGCACAATGGCTGGATAGTGGCTAGATAGGAAGAGGACACGGTCTCCAAGGACGTGACGACGACCCGCGGGTTTTCCAAGTAAGTGTCTAACTGGTTTATCTAAAATAAATGATATGGCATGATAACTTCTTAGTTTAATATTTTTAAAATATGTCTTTTAATATGTTTTCTCATGCTACATGGTTGTTTTTATTTATCTGATATTTTTCCTATAAAGCTTATGAGTGAGGGAATTTATTGAATTTCTATCAAGATTTTTAAAGATGTTTTGTTATATTTAAAAATTAGAAAAGAGTTATATTTAGGGAAAAAGCATAGTTTTTCTTTACGTAAAATGTTTTATTTATTGATATAAACTATGGATTCTTAGTGAAATATTGGAAATAGAATATCTGATTTGTTAGTGCATTTATGTTGTAAGGGGTAAAGAAAAGAAATAATGATTTAATAATATTTTATTAAAAAATACTCGTATAAAGATATGGTGTTTTGGTTTTGAAAGGAGAGATTATATACGGTGTGAACATTTAGGAAACATGGGAAATTTCAAATAAAAAGTTTGACAACACTTTATAATGACTAATAATGTTAGGTTGCAGTTATAAAATTTAGTTTAAATTAAAACCAAAATAAAATCAAACAATTTGATGATTGGATGGCATGAGGAAAAGCCTCGGCATCTATATTAAATTTTTATATGTTATTCATTTTACAATCAACTTCTTAAATATATGGAGTGGAGGGCCACTAGGATAATTTAAAGAAAACTAAGGGGAAATACGGGATTTAAAATGAACGTTGTATGTGAACCATAAGAGTATGGAAGAACTTGTTTTATTCTGGTTGATGTTTAATAATAGAAAAGAAGGAAAGGACGTTATATTTGCAAAATGAATTAAGTATTTAAAAACTAATAAGCAACGACGAAATTTATATACGGAGTGGAGAACGTTTACCAAGGGAGATTAAAATTTAGAGGTTTATGGTATGTCAGAAAATTTGATTTGAATGTTTGTTTAAAATTAAACAAATAAAAAGAATTAATTTTAATCAGGTGGAGAAAAACATAAAAAGGAATTTTAAACGGAGATGTACAAATAGATCTAAGAGATCTATATTCCTGAAACAACCTTTCCAAAGTCAAACATTAAAAACATTTCCTGGATAAACCGCCACGAGCATAGCAGGAGAACATTATGAGGAGCTGCCTCTGAGAGATGAGGAGAAACCATAGTCATCTTAGGTTTAGCAATTTAGTGCCGAGTATAATTTATTGAAGTTTAGAATTTTTGCAGTTGGACTACTACAAACAACGTTGTAGATTTTAGGGAAGGCTAAGTTGAGTCAAATTAGAACAATTAGTGCAAATAATCATTTTTTTAGCGCAACAACTCTTAGGAGTTGGCTTGTTAACCTGGGTAAAAGTGGCTTGGTCTTTGGCCAGTCATTTTTGGTGCGTTTGCCGGGAGCCAAGTGCGCTCGAACGAGTGATAAATCTTCCGAGGGTATTTTAGATCCTAAGTGTTATTTATGAGTGAATACGCAGTCTCTTTTCTAAGGGACTATTTTCATAATTTTCCCCAGGAGTGTCAAAGAAAAGTGCTAGACTGGGCGAGAGATACAGAGTTAGTAGAGGGAGGCACATATTTTGGGCCACAATTAACTGTGGACGTTGAACAATTATCCTCTTGGAGCTGGGGTTATAACGACTGTGCGCAAACCATAGTTCTACTAGCGACACACTTTGGGTTAATAGACGCGGTAGAGATAAATACAATCAGTGTATCGTACCACTTTGATTGGTATCACCGCACAGCTTATCGGACGTTTAGAAGAGTAGTGTGGGATGATGTGTTGCCTTGGATACGTGTATCCAGAGGTTTAAAAATTTCTTTCGACACGAAAGACGTTAGAGAGGTTGCTGAAATTCTAGGTTTAATCCCCGAGCAAGAAGAAAAGTTACCTTTTGGGGAGATAGACCCAGAGCTGCCGACTATTTTGAAACTTCTAAGTGCGCATACAAGCGACAACCTAATTTTATAGCTTCAAATAGAACGAGCGTAATTTTGGAGTATGACAGTAACAGCTAGTTTTGTACTCGTGGATGAATTCAGAAGAGAGACGGAAGCAGCAAAACGAAGCTAGGGATCAGCGAGTTAGAGAACGAGCAGTGCGACAAGAGGCTTGGCTATTAGAAAGGCTAGAGAGGGTCAACGCATTGCTGAATTTGGGAGTAGACGTTGTGTCTAACTCAACGGTAGAACCTCTTCAGCCTAACTTATCAACTGGTAGAACACCATTGAAAGAAAGTGAAGTAGCTTCATATCAATGGGATCAAGTTGCCTCCAGTACTAGCAGTGTCACTGGGGAAAGAGGTAGGCAAAATAGTGAAAATAGGGAGAGTGAAGCTAATGCTACAGTCGGGAGTATTGAACTGCTCTTTGACTGGGATTTAGAGTCAAATTTCGGATTGCGTCAATTATTTAAGAAACCTCAGGAACCTCTGTGGTTTGATACTATCAACGATTTAGGGTTAGGGCTACTATTTAGAGAAACAATGGCTCGCAACCCAGTCAGATTAGCTGATTTTACGCAATTCGGGGGGCTATGGGACGAAGATCCCGATGCCCATTCGCAAAGATTTGAGGTGACTTGCGTCGCCAATGAGATAATAGATGACGACCAAAAGCTTCATATCTTCCCTGCAACATTAAAAGATGAAGCAGCGAAATGGTATGGGAATTTAGATGCTCAACATAAAGGGACCTATGATGCCTTATCAAGAGCTTTTCTAGAAAAATTTAGACGACAAGGTTTTCAAGATAGATTGGCTCTTCAATTGGATTATCTGTCCCAAGGAGCAACTGAAAGTGTTGAACATTATATTGAGCGCATGGAGACGATCATTCGTAAGATGAATCCTGCTCCTGACGATCCCACGCAAAAACGTAAGTTTATTGATGGACTTAATCCTGAAGTTCATCAGCATGTTAGTTTACAACGACCAGCTACGTTGGCAGATGCTAAAACACATGCTAGATGGTGGGAAGAAGTGCAGCTTAGTCAACAACGACGGAGAGATCTATTCAAAGAATCTCGGACAGAATATCCAAGCACTTTAGGTGGGGTACCTAAGAACGTGTCTTATGTGACCGTTCCTTTAAATCCCTCAGTAACCGCAAGCTCAAACATGTCGAGTGTACCTCTAAATCCGTACACTTCAATTCCAACCTATATGATGCAGATAGGAATGCCTTCTATGCCGCAATCTCAATCTCCTTTGGATGAAGCAAAAGTAGCAGATATTATTGCGAAATCTCTAGGAAAATTAAAAGAGGAAATTATGACTGCAGTACAGGCACCTTTGAAGGAAATTTATTCGATAACGACACAAGGATCTAGTGCTCAACAATCGTCGGGAAATTCGACTTCAAACCCACCTCGATCTAATATCTGGTGTGGTAAGTGTCATGGTTACGGCCATGTGGCTACAGAGTGTCCGACACCTTCAAGGTTAATGCCCGATCATCCACCGTTTTGCTCTTTTTGCCATAAGACTGGTCATTTAGATACAAATTGTTGGCATAAATTAGGTCAAGAGCAACAACAAGCTCGTTCAATGCAAACGAATTACAATTACATGGATCGTAATAATAGGACTTATGAGATTGGACCACCCAATCAACCTTTTAGGCCACGAGGATTGCCCACCCAGGGTAGACCCCCAGTGCCTCGAAACAATTACAATAGTGATGGTAATCGAGGGAGAAATTCTCCTTTTAGAAGAAATAATGGAAATTTTCGTAATCCAATGGGACAAGGTGGTCAACAAAGACCTAGGGGACCAGTAATTTGTTATCGATGCCAACAAGAAGGTCACATAGCCACATATTGTCCAAATGCGCGTAAAAATCAAGACTATACTCCTCTTTGTAGGAGGTGCAGTGGTGAAGGACACTATGAAGAGAATTGTCCTAAGCGAGAGGATAATAAAATGTCTGACAAAGGGAAACAAACCTCTAACGAACCTTCAACGTCTGCTGCAAATTTAGTTGAAGTAGAAACAATAAGGAAAGATATTGGAGTTAAATCAAAATTTATACCTCGTAAGGTGACCTTTAGAGCTGACCCTATGATTGGTGTTATTACTCGGGCACAAAAGCAACAACAGAAGGAGCAAGGTTTAGAGGAAGAGAGTTCACAATTAAACGAAGCAGTGAAGGATAAGTCTAAGGACATAGATCCTAATATAGAACTACCTGAATCGGATTCTCCGCAGCATTCCTCTGACCATCCATTATTACCTGTGCCTTTAGTAAATCCTAAGATTCAAGTGGGAGTAGCTCCTTTTCCCGAAAGATTGGTTCCTCCTAAGGAAGGGAGTAAAGATTATGTAGAATCCGTAAATAAGACCTATGATCTTTGGGCTGCATTAGAAGAAATATCATTGACTATTAACCTTCGGCAATTGCTAGAAATAGCGCCTGTTTGTCGGAAACAACTTTACCATAAATTAGTTCGGTGTCGAAGAAAGAGGAATGAGATAAACGTTTCTAAAGTCCGTGAAAATTCTTCCAAAGGAAAAACAACTAAGGATGTAAAAATAGTAGATTTATTTGTGGACCCAGGAGCTCCAGTTATCGATACTACTATTAATGGCCATTTGCTACATGAAGTGCAGTTAGATGGTGGCTCAGCAGTTAATTTGATGACAGAACAAGCTATGCAAGAATTAGGGTTGAAGGATCTAGAACCTACTCATATTGTTTTACGTGTGGCTGATCAAAGGAAAGTAACTCCTTTGGGGTTACTACAGAATGTGAAATCTGTAGTAGCCGGATTAGAATTTCATGTGAACTATTTGATCGTTCGTTCGCAAACAAATATTTCATCATATTCTGTCCTGTTGGGAAGACCTTGGTTATACCAAGCAAGATGCATTCAGGATTGGTATAAAGGTTCAATTGTGATTGGTCCTAGAGATGATAGGGTTAAGATACAAGTTATTTCAAAAGGATTTTTGAAAGATTCAGGAGATGAAGCAGTTAGTGAAATGGATGAGAGATCCAACAGTGAGTTTTATGATTCAGAAATGGAGAGGACTGATCATGAAGGGCCTTATGCCTGGTTATTTAAAACACCACACCCAGCAGGAGCAAAGAAAGTAGAGGTCAATATAGTACATCAGCCTCACAAGGTAGAACAGATAGGTATTGGTGAATATGTTGTAGCGTTTTCATCTGACAATGATTCGGATAGTGATATTACTCAGTGGTTATCGACATCCGAAGATACAACCCTCGACTGCTTACTGCTTTCAGCAGAAGAAGCAGAATATCTTGATGATTCGCTTGAAACATGTTTTCAATTATCTACGGATCAAGAAGGAAATGATCAGGAAGATGTATTTTCTGCTTACAACAGGTCGGAAGTGATTTTTATGGATGAATTAGGGGAGGAAGAAATGCTTGAGTTAATGATATCTGATGTGGCTGACATTTCAATAACCTCTTCAGAAGGTATGGGAGAAGATGATGTTACTGATAATCATAATAGTATGCTTGAGAGTAGGATTTTAGAAGCTCTTCCTTATGGGGAAAATGCTTTACCCTTTGGATTTGGACAATTGCCAGATAGAGCTAAAAGGATTTATTACTATCAGCTAGAAGCGAAGGAAAGAGAAAGGAGAAGTAGGCATAGGTGCAAACCCTTACAAAGACCACTATCTCGTGAGGATGAGGATGATTCAGCTTCGGCTTTTAACAGGTTTTCACAGACTTCTCGTGAACATCATGATAATTGCGCTAGGATTATTAGAGAATTGGAAGAGGCATTGGAAGTAGAGCGTGAGGCAGCGTTGACTGCTGTAAATGAAGCAATGAAGAAGATTACTGAGTTGCAAAAGGAAAAGGCAGAGTTTCAGTTTAGAGAAAGGCGATATCTAGATGAAATCTCGCTTTTAGAATTTTATTTAGAAGAAGAGAAATCTAAATTCAGTAGGGGTGAGTTACAGATGGACCAAGCGTTATCTATGGATACAAATTATTGGGAAGAACATGAAAACACTGATAGGTTTTTGGAAAAAAATAAATCTAAGAATACTTTTGAAACAGAGACTCAAGAGAAAAACCCTACAAATGTTCCTTGGTTGTGTCATTCTTTTAGGCGTTCGACCGGTATTGCGCAGAAGATTTATCGCTGTTCTAGGGGACCGATAATTGGTTATCAACGAGTCCAATCTGAACCTACTAAGGTTAAATTGCACAATATGCAAGCGGTGGTGTTGCCTCATCCAAAAGAAAGAGTAATGGATTTTACTATTTATGGGGATGGGCAAGAGCCACAACTTAGATGGTTTGAACCTGCAGCACCTAGGAATTTTGTGGAACTAAAACAAGTTATACATTATTTGGGCTGTCGAATTCAGGGCGAGGAGGATGAGAATCTACATTCATTAATTCTCAAGCTTAAAGATAATCAATGGTTTTGGAGTTTAGATGATCAGGAATGTCTAGAAAAGAATAACGAAATTTTACGTCGATATCGCCGTAGGTTACATGCTCAATATCCATGTACTTCAGAGCAGATACCTAGCGTAATTGACTCTGTAAGAACCTCATTTACCATGAAATCTCGTAAAAATGTAAATGTCAATAATGGCGATTTAGATAAATATGGGAAGGGGTATGCTGAAAAATCCTTTCCTGAGTTAGTAAATGTCTATGGAGTAGAAGTTGATGGTGCTACGCAAGATAACCTGGCTATTATTCCTTATAGGGCTTTACCCTTAGTAAATTCTGTGAATGTGGGAGAAGAAGCACTGGAATCAAGTACTAAGAATAACCTGCTTGAAAATGTATTGATGCAGATATCCGAAGATGTGCCCACAATTAAGCCACGAAGAATAGACTCTCTATTTATTGAAGAGCCTGAAGTTGAAGTAGTTAAGCTTAAAATGGCAGAAGGAAAATATTTAAATTTAGGAGACCAATTGGAATCGCCACATCGTGAAAGATTCGAAGAAGTCTTACGAGTGCATGTTGACGCTTTTGCTTGGTCATATAAGGACCTTAAGGGTATCAAAGCTGAATTATGTCAGCATTTTATTGATCTAGAACCAGGCACAAAACCTGTATGTCAACGTCAACGACGAACAAACCCTGTGTATGCAGAGTTAGTGAAAGCTGAAATTACTAAGCTTTTAGATGCTGGATTCATTTATCCTGTTGCATACAGTGAATGGGTATCTCCTATTGTTGTAGTACCCAAGAAGAATAGTAAGAAGATTCGCATTTGTGTCGATTATAGAAAGCTGAATAGCAAAACACGTAAAGATCATTTTCCTTTGCCATTTACTGATCAGGTACTTGATAAGGTTGCTGGTCATGAGCTGTATTCTTTCATGGATGGATTTAGCGGTTACAACCAAGTACTAATTCATCCTGAAGATCAATCCAAAACTACATTTACTACTGAATGGGGTACATTTGCTTATAGAGTAATGCCTTTTGGTTTGTGCAATGCACCCGCAACATTTCAGAGAGTTATGATTGCAGCTTATCAAGATTTTCTACGTCAATGGATGGAAGTTTTCTTGGATGATTTTTGTGTTTATGGTACGGCAAAAGAAATGCCTGAGCTACTAACGCAAGTATTTGAACGTAGTGATGAAGTAGGTATATCCTTGAATCCTGATAAATGTGTTTTTGGAGTACCAAAAGGAACCTTATTGGGGCATATCGTTTCTAAAGAAGGTATTGCAATGGATCCAGCTAAAATTATTAAGATTTCTGCACTTCCACCTCCAACAAATCTTAAGCAATTGCGTGGATTTTTAGGACATCTAAATTATTATCGGAGATTTATTTCCGATTTTGCAAAGGTGGCATCACCTTTGACAAATCTACTACGAAAGGATACTCCTTTTATTTGGGATGGTGTTTGCCAGAAAGCATTTGAATTTCTTAAACATAAGTTAATTGAAGGACCAGTACTCGCACCCCCAGATTGGACAAAAGAATTCCATATTCATGCTGATGCATCTATGTATGCTGTAGGAGCTGTTTTGTGTCAAGCAGATGATAATAAGGTGGATCATCCAATTTATTATGCGAGTCGAAATTTAAGTGATGCAGAAAGGAATTATACCACCACTGAGAAAGAATGCCTATCAATGGTATTTGCGGTGGAGAAATTTCGTCATTATTTATTAGGGAATAAGTTTATTATATATGTTGATCATGAGGCGTTAAAGTATTTGCTTAATAAAGCAGAACTTTCAGGACGTGTGATTCGTTGGATGTTGTTATTCCAAGAGTTTGATTTTCAAATAGTTACTCATCCTGGTAGAGCTCATGTGCTAGCAGATCATCTATCACGATTATTAACATCAGACAAAGAGGAAGGTGTGGAAGATGATTTGCCGGATGCATCACTTTTTACTGTGGAGACACAAGTTCCATGGTATGCTGATATTGCGAATTTTCTTAGTACTGCTCGATATCCACCTGGTGCCGATAAGCGCAGGAAACGTCAGATATTAATGCAATCACGCTCCTATGGATTATTAGGGGGTTACCTTTATAAATTTTTTCCACGCGAAGGTATCTATTGACGTTGTGTAAGGGAAGATGAAGTACCAGTGGTTCTTAAGGCATTGCATGATGAGCCGTGTGGTGGCCATTTTGCCGGTGAATTGACTGCAAGAAAAGTTCTATTAGCTGGTTATTGGTGGCCTACTCTATTTAAAGATACTTATTATTATTGTCGCAAATGCGATGTATGTCAAAGGACTGGTCGTCCCTCTAAGAGTTTTGCTACGCCTTTGACACCTATATTAGCATTAGCACCTTTTGAGAAATGGGGAATTGATTTTGTAGGCCCAATCGATCCGCCTACTAGATATCGATCGAATCGTTATATCTTAGTCTGTACTGACTATATTACAAAGTGGGTGGAAGCGAAAGCGCTTAAAACGGATAAAGCCATTGATGTGGCTAAGTTTATGTATGAGAATATTATTACGCGTTTTGGTTGCCCACTGGAATTAGTAAGTGACCGAGGTTCCCATTTCTTGAATGGTCTTATCAGCGAGCTAATGGAAATCTATAAAATTAAACATCGCAAATCAACACCTTATTATCCCAGAGCTAACGGTCAGGTTGAAGTAACCAATCGCATTATATGTGGGATTTTAACTAAAACGGTTGCTTCCCACAGGCGAGATTGGGATGAACGTTTATATGAAGCGTTATGGGCCTACAGAACTACTTATAAGGTGACAGTGCAAAATACACCCTTCAATTTAGTTTATGGCACTAATGCTATATTCCCGATTGAGCAAGAGTTGCCTACTTTACGAGTAGCTCTATCATTACAACTAGGTGAGGTTGAATCTTTGAAACAACGAATTTTACAATTGGTAAAGTTGGATGAGGAAAGATTATTAGCTCTACAAAGTCTAGAAGCAATGCAAAAACGTCGTAAAGCATGGCACGACCAGAATATTAAAGTACGGGAGTTTAAAGAAGGCGATTTAGTTTTACTTTATGACAGTCGTTATTATAAATTTCCTGGGAAGCTTAAAATTCGTTGGTTGGGACCTTTTAAGGTGATTAATGTTTATGATAATGGTTCTCTTGATGTGCAGGATATTAATGCTGAAAATGAGATATTTAGGGTTAATGGCCTGCGCCTTAAACATTTTGTGACTTAGGTTAGTTACAATAATATTTTGTCTAATCCACCCTTGGATGTCTTTTTTCTTTCTTGGGGGGTTTTTAAACGGGATGTAGGTATGGCCTTTTTGTGGATGGATGCGCTTTACCCTCGTGTTGATGCCGATAGTACTGATCCTGTTCATGCTGGACCTTACGATATTCCGCGTTTTCAGACGCATGACAGGTTTTTATACGCACCGAGAGGGGAGGCCTGTTGTGGTTCTTCTTTTGTGATTATTTTTTGTTTACAGTATCATCCACCTTTTGGTTGTAGGTCTTGTCAGCGGCATTTATTTGTGCGTGCTCAGCTCTTGTGTTGGCAGTGTCGCACATACTTTCGACGCTATGGTACCACTGCCATGCAGGAAATGATTGGTTATACCTACCAGCGTCATGATTATAATAGTGTTTTTTCTCCTGAGCGCGGCGCTGGTCAGTCTAGGGTAGGCCGAGAGCAAGCAGAATTTGCGAGATATCGTTCCACTGTCTACCGCCTTACTCTATCTTACCATGATTTACAGACTAGTGTTCCCTGCCCATGTTGGGATTATATTTGTTGGTACATGGATGCGACCGAGGGGCATTCCTTAGATGCTTTACCAGTGGCCCCTATGCCCTACTATGATGATGCAGCTTCGGCTTCGCTCCATGATGTGATGGAGGTTCTTAGCGATGCACCTGATAGCGGATCTGTGACTTCTGATATGTCTACGCTAGAGGCTATTCTTGAGCATCCTATAGATGATAGTTTAGTTAATAGGTTTGACTTAGATGGAGTTGATGATTTCGGATTAGGATTATTGTTTTCACTAGAAGATCTCAAAGACTTTGAAGATTTTAGTCTAGATATTTTGTTTTCTTAGTCTTTTATGTTTTTTCTTTTATTCTACATTTTGAAAAAACACCAACCAAACAAACAAATATATATATCGTTTTTTTAAAAAAAAAACATACAATGCTTTGAGTTATTGATATCCTGTAGGTTTTCATGCACTTTAGTTTTATTTTTCACGTAGTTAGGTAGTTAGTTGCACGCACGGTCAGGATATTCCTTTCAGTGCTGGAGTTTGGGATATTTAAGTTAGTAAGATGGACAGTTCTATATGCAAGAATGGTTATCAAGTGGAGAAATATATTGCTTCTTAAACAACCAAGCAGTGGGAGCATTATGACAGTCTAGTTGATCGCGATTGTGACATGAGTATTTGACAATTCTTTTGTACCAGGAAAAAGTTTTATTATTTATCTAACCCTTTAACATTGTACTGGCTAGTGTATGTTTCATGTGTAGATTTGACTATGATTTTGCGTTACACACTGTTGTATGTTTCTGATTGATTCTTGAAGTTGCAATATCCACGAACATACAAGGTTGTTTTATACCTAAACTTTTTATTTCATATTCATTTTAAAAAAAATACATGAATAAAAAAAATTGATGGAATGGAATTAGAGATGTCGAAGAAGAAAAAAAAAACACTTAAGTAAATTACAGAGGAATTATAAATAAATATTTTAAACAAATATGAATGATATATATACACAATTCTCTCTATATGAAGTCCACTCATAAGGGATGGGACTTAGCATTAGGGAGTGATTAAAAAGGGGTGACATGTGTGCATAACATAGTGAATTTCATTGTATGGGTGTCCGATTAGGAATCCTATAGAGTTTTCCCCTATCTTTTGGTCGCTTTTCTAGCGATAAGTGGATTAGCTGAATAACAAGGTTCTCTCCACGAAATTTTGACTAGGAGTAGCGTGGAAGAAAGATGCTGAGCTGGTGAGTATTCTTTGCTTATCATTTGCCTAGGCAAAGTGACTAGTATTATGCATTAGATTAGATTCCTCGAGCAAAGTTGTTGAGCTGAAATGTTTGACCGTTCAATTAAGTGATGTCTTCTTAGCTCTTAGTTGATCTTTTAAAAAAAAAACAACAACAAACAAAACAATCCTTAAAATCCAATCCAAATATTAAAAGTTCGAAAGAGTCTATATATTTATTCTTTTAAAGAAAGAAAGCAAGAAGAAAAAGAAAAGAAAAGAAAAAAAACACCCTGAGACTGCAGGGTTTGAAAAAAAAAAAACAACCAAAAGAAGATAACCATCGCCTCTGAGGTCCTGGTAGGCTGTAGGGATTTCCTTGACGGGTGCCCTGCGTCCGATGCCTTGTATCTCTTTGGGGTGGGACCTTTTGGGAAAGAGAATCAATGTATATACTCTTTTGACATTTTTAAAAAAAAATGCCAATTAAACATAAACTTAAAAGAAAAGCCTTGGACACTTAGCAGTTATGAACCATTGGCTGGTTGTTCTAGTAGAACATGGATGGTTAGCAGCTAAACCCTAGGAGTCCTATTTAGTGTTGTAGTATTAGTTTACCTTGTTTGGGTTCTTTGTTAAGTAACGACCTTATCAGTGATGCTATTTCAGAAGCACTATTTTTAGTAGGATAGTAGTGTGGCAATTTATTGCCTAGAGGGATTATTGTTGTTTAGCGGCTCTAGACAGTTTTCTAGTTGGTATATTCTATGCAATGGCTGAAGCTCTGTTATGCATTTCAGTGGGGAGAGCGAGTAAGGGAGAATGTTAGTTTGTACAAGTTTTTACATCTTTTCATTGAAACATTTATATTGTTTGCATTTTAATATGACACAAATAAGTATTTTTTCTACTTTTTCAGTGTCTACTAGTTGTCCATGTGTGGTTATACAGGTGATGTAGCTGTGCTCGCGAGGACGCTTCGCAATTAAGTGGAGGAGAGTATATTTTTCTTTCAAAGTTGCGTAGCAATGCTCGTGGTAGCAATGTTCGTGATGCTGAATGTTCGTGATGTAGCTGTGCTCGCGAGGACGCTTCGCAATTAAGTGGGGGAGAATGACAACACCTAAAAACATGCCATTTATTGCAACAATTTTTTGGCAAAATTGTATACAATTGACACCTTATTACTAAATTTTTACATGAATTCAATGCAGATGCGGTGTTCGTTGTTGCTGTCCTTGGAGGCCGTGTCCTTGCAGTCTAGCCAAGAGATGAGGTACAAGGAAGTTCTTGTACGGGAGGAAGGTGGAGTTTTAGACAAAATTTGATAGGTTTACTTAGTGAACCTCAGCTATGACTATTTAAAATTTTACTGTAGGGATTATTACTACTTAGAGGAGATAAGACCTTGTTATAAATTAGGGGTTTTCGGGGGAATTTTAGACTTGACAAGGTCTTGACAAGTTGATAGGATATTTTTAGTATTAATCTCAGGGATGGAGGATTTCATTAGTTATGCTACCTCCTACCTCCTAAGGATTAAATTCTTTATGAAGAATACACAGCATCATGATTGTGATTATTGTCTACAGTAATATTGTAGTGATGATCAAGGGATGATCATTAAATCATTGATGAAAGATTTCTTTGGGGAGGTGTTGAATGTTAGATTCAAGAGGATGACTCTTGGCAAGGATGATGTGATCCAAAGGGACTTACTCGCAAAAGGAAGATCGGATGTACCACCTAGGATGTACTCTTGGTGTTAAAGGTTATAAGGATACACTATGTCATATGTGAATTTATCCTTGTGGCATCTTAAAGGGTGCCAAAGGAAATTTTGCAATATCAATCCAAGATATGCAGTGGTTAGGGGTAGGGCAGATTTCTACTTGGAAACGACTTGATGATCATGATCGATCTACGATTGATTACTAAGTATTGTGGTCCTCATCAACTAACACTCTTATACAACACATGTGGTAGTCTCTTCATATTTCAACGATCCTTATTATTATTTAAAAAAAATATATACATTACCACCATGGATTACACCTTGTCACAAGTATATCCAAAAGAAATTAAACACCATGATGTACAGGGTAGTAGGGGGATGGAGAATTCAAGCAACAAACTAGTCACTCACATAGATGGATTTGGTAATTCCCATTTAGAAGTGCAAGGCCCATTGGGATCGGAGGATGAAAGAAGAAGTGTCCTAAATCTTTACATGCTTGATAGTGGGGACTACTCCAAGGTTAGAGGATATTAAGTGTGAGAGAGCAGTTTTAAAAAAAAAACAAACAACCATCGTGGGAAAGGAATGCGTCTATCACAGGGAGAAAGAAGGAGGGGAAAAAATGGTTACAAAGGGAAGGAGGAAGGAGAGAGCGTGAGAGAGAGAGAGAGGGAGAGGTTACTCAGGTTAGTTATGAAACCTGGGATCCCTCGTGAGATTGTGAAGGAGGTCGTGCGTCTCCACAGAGAACAACCTTCCTGGTTTTCTGATACGAACAAAAGATCACGATCTCCGAGAGAAGGGGTGGAAGAGAGAGGCAGAGAGTGGGAGAGGCGGGGCAGCGACTGATCGTGACGGTTGGCAAGCAGCAACATGATAGCAAATTTGCTCCCAAGATATAGGGCGGAGCCTCGAGCGACAGTTGGTGGCGGCACGGAGTGCAATTGCCAATGAGAGAATTAGAGCTGGCTTAAGGGCAATGGCTGGTGGGGATGAAACCTGGCAAGCAGTCCACGTCTAATGGCAGGCCTCCACGTAAGCATACGCTGCACTGCCGTCCTCGTAAGCGTGACCAGCACTGGTGGCGGTCTCGCTGGCATTCACAGTCAGAAATCAGTAGAATCGGCAGCAGCCGCGTGCTGGTGATCGGCGCCAGGGGGAAGGGAGAGAGATGTCTCCGTGATCAGGTGGTGGCAGAGATATTCCAAATCTCAATGTTGTGGGTGGTGGTGGTATAATGCATGAGGCCAGGAGATACATGTTCCCACACCACCTCAACTGGGAGGAGGGCTGACTTGAAGCGCAATGGCAGCCATTGGGGGCCTCGGCAGCATTAACCTTTGCAGCAACCGAATGAACTCTATTCTCCTTGGCCTCCTCCGTAATTTCTTTCTCCTCTTCAATCAAATAACTCCTGCATGCACTCGATCAGAGTAGTGAGTGACGTCTATTAATTAATAGAGCAATGGATGGATGGAATATGAATGAGTGAGAGAGATAGAGATAAAAGCATCTCTAAAACAAGATCACAAGCAAGAAGAAGAGGAAAGAATGAATTGCTCCATCAATGCCTTCATCGCACGACGCCATATCTCCCTATGAGAATTCGGAGTTCCCAGATACTTATCTAATCTGAAGTGATAAGATCTCTCAAGAGACGAGAAATGTTGAGCTTGCGATGCACAATGGCTGGATAGTGGCTAGATAGGAAGAGGACACGGTCTCCAAGGACGTGACGACGACCCACGGGTTTTCCAAGTAAGTGTCTAACTGGTTTATCTAAAATAAATGATATGGCATGATAACTTCTTAGTTTAATATTTTTAAAATATGTCTTTTAATATGTTTTCTCATGCTACATGGTTGTTTTTATTTATCTGAACTGGTTTTTATTTATTATAAATCAAAAACAGTCGAAAACACTAAAAAAAAAGACTTAAAATTATCATAAATAAAATTTTATAAAATTACTGACTGAAAATTTATAAGTTCTGATATTTTTCCTATAAAGCTTATGAGTCAGGGAATTTACTGAATTTCTATCAAGATTTTTAAAGATGTTTTGTTATATTTAAAAATTAGAAAAGAGTTATATTTAGGGAAAAAGCATAGTTTTCCTTTACGTAAAATGTGTTATTTATTGATATAAACTATGGATTCTTAGTGAAATATTGGAAACAGAATATCTGATTTGTTAGTGCATTTATGTTGTAAGGGGTAAAGAAAAGAAATAATGATTTAATAATATTTTATTAAAAAATGCTCGTATAAAGATATGGTGTTTTGGTTTTGAAAGGAGAGATTATATACGGTGTGAACATTTAGGAAACATGGGAAATTTCAAATAAAAAGTTTGACAACACTTTATAATGACTAATAATGTTAGGTTGCAGTTATAAAATTTAGTTTAAATTAAAACCAAAATAAAATCAAACAATTTGATGATTGGATGGCATGAGGAAAAGCCTCGGCATCTATATTAAATTTTTATATGTTATTCATTTTACAATCAACTTCTTAAATATATGGAGTGGAGGGCCACTAGGATAATTTAAAGAAAACTAAGGGGAAATACGGGATTTAAAATGAACGTTGTATGTGAACCATAAGAGTATGGAAGAACTTGTTTTATTCTGGTTGATGTTTAATAATAGAAAAGAAGGAAAGGACGTTATATTTGCAAAATGAATTAAGTATTTAAAAACTAATAAGCAACGACGAAATTTATATACGGAGTGGGAAACGTTTACCAAGGGAGATTAAAATTTAGAGGTTTATGGTATGTCAGAAAATTTGATTTGAATGTTTGTTTAAAATTAAACAAATAAAAAGAATTAATTTTAATCAGGTGGAGAAAAACATAAAAAGGAATTTTAAACGGAGATGTACAAATAGATCTAAGAGATCTATATTCCTGAAACAACCTTTCCAAAGTCAAACATTAAAAACATTTCCTAGATAAACCGCCACTAGCATGGCAGGAGAACATTATGAGGAGCTGCCTCTGAGAGATGAGGAGAAACCATAGTCATCTTAGGTTTAGCAATTTAGTGCCGAGTATAATTTATTGAAGTTTAGAATTTTTGCAGTTGGACTACTACAAACAACGTTGTAGATTTTAGGGAAGGCTAAGTTGAGTCAAATTAGAACAATTAGTGCAAATAATCATTTATTTAGCGCAACAACTCTTAGGAGTTGGCTTGTTAACCTGGGTAAAAGTGGCTTGGCCTTTGGCCAGTCATAAGAACTTACACAATGCACTAGTAGTCTTCGTTCTCAACAGTCTGCCCTCAAGATGATTGGTAAGATCCTCTCTAGCCAATACAATATATCTCATCTGCCATAGACCCATCGGGATAGTAACCAAATCAACTACCTACTTATAATGAATGCATAGCGGATAGGTCGGATGAAGCTCATCTCGATGATGCACTATGGAATACATCTGACAGTCTCCAAGTCTCCACAAAGCAAGAAACATCTCTGTACATGCCTTTCCACCAATATTTTTCCTTGATTTTCTCATAAGTAGCCCACACTCCTCTATGACCAGCCCAATGACTCTCATGAAACTCTCTCATCACCTGTAACTGGGTCTCTTTATTGCAGACAACCCGCAAGGGCAATCCACCTCTTTTCTTCGGGTGCTTCCAAAGAAATCCGTCCTTGAGAAAATAACCATAGGCTTTTCTTCTGATCTTCTTGAACTCTTCATCTGTCCATTCATCTCTTTTGCTTAGTGTACTAAGGTACTTGCAATATGCAACCAATCTCCAACATAGAGTTCTTCCATGAAAGCTACAATATCATAGACATGGCAAACATGATCAACCATAGCGGCTGAAATTTTTGCATCATCCTCTTCTGCAAGTAATGTGTCTCCTCATCATCATATCTAGCTCTAGACAGCATATCCACCACTAGATTATCCTTCCCTGCTATGTGTTTAAATTTTGGATTTAATGACTTGATGTATGCGATCCATCTCAGCATAGCTATATTCGGAGTAGAGCAACTCGTAATCATACCTATCAATGGCAAGCAATCAGTCTCTACCACAACTGGGGCTCCAATAAAATACTCCTTGTCACATTTGAGAGCCGTAACAATTCCCAGTAATTCCCTCTTGATTTACGAATACCTCCTCTGTCTCTCGTTTAGGACTTTCGCCCCAAACTGAATAGCGTACTTGTTTCCATCTGCATCATCTTGACCCACAGCCCAACCTATGCCAATTGGACTAGTGTCAACTGTCAATACAATAGACCTTCCGCAATTATAATCCGCCTTCCTGAGAGTAGAAGCAATCTGCAATAACTTCTTCAATTTCCACATGGCTCTAATGTGGCTCTCATCCCAATAAAATTTCTACCCCTTTCGAAGCAATTGATATAAACAATCTGCCATGTGTGCAAAATGGGGTATCCACATCATGTAAAACACACAGGCTCCAATGAATCTCCGTACCTCTGAAGTGGTAGAACAATACTCCGTAATCTTTCCTATAGCATCCACCTTTGCAGGTGAAGGTTTCCTGCCATAATACCCACACATATGTCCAACAATGATGACCTCATTTACTCCAAAAATAGATTTATGCCCTGATAGTGTCAAGTTTACTTCTTCTAACCTGGCATGATAGTGTCAAGTTCACTTCTTCTAACCTGGCCAAAATCTTTTCACAAGCTGCAATATGATCAACCACAAAGTATCTGCATCCCTGCTCATTTAGACTCTCATTCTTCTCTTCTTCTGCACACCCCTTAATGGGCACATCATCCAAGAAAGGCATGGTAAGCTGAGGTATATACTCACGAAGGACCTTATGCATGGTATTCATCATATGCACAATAGAATTAGTGGCACCTTGAGGCAGTACACATCCTGACAAGCCCAATAGGAGTTCTCATAGTGGTTATGTCCCTACTTTCCAAGGCCAGCTGAAACTGATCATATCCCAAATACAAGTCACCTAAAAAATAGATGGCACATCCAGCAAATGCTTATGCAAACTCATCCACAACTGGACCTATACCAACATTCCTGATAGTAATTCTCTTCACTGGCTCCATGTTCTGTATAAATCGGAGAGTACCATTCTTCTTTGGAACCGTAAACCACCTATTTGAGTATCGTGCATACTATAGTAAGTAGATAATCTTGTTCGTAATTCGTTATAATGCATGATGCTATTCGAAGGAAACTATGTTCTATACATTATCATTTGTTCAATTAAACTAAACTCCTTCATTGTAAATAACTCGGAAAATTATATCCTATCCCTAACAATTTATCTCTGCATGATTGACTTAAAATCGAAAAAAAACCAAGAAGGAAAAAACCTGGTTTTGGGGTGAACTATCCACATGGATACCGGGAGGACCCTCCCGCAGCTACTCCTTGGACTTTCTTAGGCGGCATCGCAATTGTAACCCTTCGGATATGAAGGAAGCTTTTACTCTCCTTTTCAGATTTCCACCATCTCTCTTTCGAGGCAAGGAGCCATTTAAATGATTGACCTTGAGAAGGGATAATAAGACTTCTAAAATCTTAGCTTCTTCGAAGAGGGAAAGGTTTATAAAGCTTAAGAGAAAAAGGGTCTATAGGATATAATCACGGTGGAAAAAGTTATGTGTGAATGTGGCTTCACAACATCTATGAAAGCCCTTCGGAGATCTTTGGCACTGGAGTGAAAGGACTTAGGGGTTTTTCAAACCCAAAGGAAAATTTGAAAGATAATACAAGGGTTTACAGTATGGGGGAAAATGAGTGTAAGTAGAAAGGGGACACGAGGTTTTTTAAAAAAAGCTTAGGAGTGTATGAAGTAAAGAAATATGAGGGATAAAATACGGGGTTTCAACACAAGATGGGACTTATGGATTTCGGCACGGGGATTAAGGGTTTTTGAGGTCAAGGGATTTTGGGCTAAGGTGGCTTTCGAGGGATGCTAGGGGGGCAAAGGGTTTCTAAAGGTTAGAATCGGGAGGGAATGAAAGGGTAAGGAAGGGTATAGGAACGGGAACTTAAGGGTTTTAAAAACCCGGGGGAGGGGGATTTTTTTTTTTTGAGTGGAAGGGATATGAGAGGGTGAATGGGGGCTTGATTAGCCCCACCCTTAGGAAGATTCTACAAGGAAGCTTCCTTTATCACGTGGCACGAGGGGGGGGGAAGACAATCTGGAGGGGGGGGAATGAGAAGTCTGACGGTGGCGCTGTGGAGAGGGAAGCTGGAGGTGATAGGCGGCAGCGGTGGCTGGTGGTGGTAGCATCAGGCGGCAGCAATTGAGCAGGGCAGCGCGTATATTCTTCTCCTCTTCCTCTCCCTTCAACCGTGCGGCCCTCCCTCTTTAAATAGGGGAGGGGAGGGAATCCTCCCCCCCTTGCCTGTCAGCTTGCATGGCGAAGGAGCCGAGCAAGCTCCAGCGAGGAGCCACACTCCAGCTCGATACGCCGCCGTGAAGGAAAAAAAAAATTCTTTTATATATTTAATATATTACATTCTCTCCCCCTTAGAAGAATCGAGATGTCCTCATCTTGAGATAAAACTGGGGATATTGATGGTTGAGAGTGCCTTCATCTACCCAGGTGGCATCCTCTTCGGAATAATCTTTCAACTGGACGAGGCATTCTCTCAAGGTTCTAGATCTTAACTGTCTCTCCCTAACACCTAAGATCCTATCCGGCCTTAGTTCAAGGACTCCTTGACTAGGCATTACAATTTGTTGGTCATCAAGTACATGGTTAGGGTTGGGTACATATTTTTTCAATAGGCTGATATGGAATACATTGTGAACCTTTAGTTTCTCAGGGAGTTGCAATCTATGAGCATTGGGTCCTAGGCATTTGAGGATTTTGTACGGCCCACAATACCTTGGACTTAGCTTCTTGCAATCTTCTAGGGATAGAGAACTCTTTTTAGGGCGTACGCGAATGAAGACCATGTCTCCTTCTTCGAAGACTCTTTCTTTACGCTTCAAATCTGCGTATGCCTTTTATCTATCGTTGGCTGCTTGTATGTCTTGTCTTATTGACTTTATTTGATCATCCATGTCTTCCAACATCTGTCTTGACGCTTCAACCCTTAGGGTTGGATCAGAAAAGTTTAGGGGACTTCGACAACCATGACCATACAATGCTTGGAAAGGGGTCATCTGAATGCTTTGTTGGTAAGAAGCATTGTAGGAAAACTCTACCAAAGGCAAGTATTGAATCCACTTCTTGGGTTCTCAAGAGCAGTGTGCCCTAAGCATATCCTCGATGACTTGATTTACTCGCTCTGTTTGGCCATCCATTTGGGGATGGTAGGCGGTGCTAAAACAGAGTTGAGTCCCAATAGCTTCAAAGATAGCTCTCCAGAAGTGTGATGTGAAGAGAGAATCTCGATCACTAATGATTTTTCTGGGTAACCCATGTAGCTTGAATATCTCCTTGATAAACAATCTTGCAACGTTGGAGGCTTTATAGTTTGTCTTTACTGGAATCAGGTGTGCAACCTTGGTAAGCATGTCAACCATAACCATAATGGAATTGTATCCTCCTTGGACTTGGGGTAAGCCTACAACAAAATCCATACTGATGAATTCCCATTTCATTTGGGGAATGTCAAGCGGTTGCAGTTTCCTTGGCATCATGACATATTCGGCTTTGATACGTTGGCAAGACAAACACTCAGTGACATATTTGAGAACGTCACCTTTAAGTCTCTCCCAATGGTAGCTCTTCCTAACTGCATTAAGAGTCTTAGCATAGCCAGGATGTCCTGCGAAAGGGGAATCATGAGCTTCCCACATTATCTTCTGCTTAAGTGACTGGCTTGCTGGTATACACAGCCTGGTTCTGTAGTAGACAAGTCCATTATTAATGGAAAATTCTTGATACTTAGCTTGCAACTTTTGATTTTGCTCCTTGGTAGATATTTCCTTTAGCATTGTTTGGTAGGCCAAATCATGGCATGCTTCCTCTCTAGCTAATTCAACTATAGGGTTGTTTGTCATAGATACTTTTGTAGCCAGAGATCTGTCCATTGATGGATTCTACAAGATTAGGGAATTTAGGAATGCCTTGTGACTAAGTGCATCGGCAACTACATTCTCTTTCCCTGGTCGATACTTGATTTCAAAGTCATATTCCTCCAATACTTCAATCCACCAACGTTGCCTCATGTTGAGCTCGTTTTGGGAAAAGATCCATTTGAGGCTCTTATGATCGGTTACTAGAGTAAACTTGTTACCCAATAGGTAGTGTCTCCAAAGCTTTAGAGCATGGATGACAGCTAGTAATTCCAGATCATGCGTGGCATAATTCTTTTCAGGACTCTTCAATTTCCTTGAAGAGTATGCTACTGGATGACCTTCCTGCATAAGTACACATCCCAAGGCAAGAATGCTAGCATCAGTTACTACCTCAAACTCCTTATTGAGGTCAGGAAGTTTTAGAATAGGTGCTGATACCAAAACTTTGCTTCAATCTGTCGAAGCTATTTTGTTCGGAAGTTGACCATGTAATGGAAGTCTGCTTCTTTAGTAAGTCTGTAAGAGGTGCTACAATCAAAGCATAGTTTTTGATGAAGACCCTATACCATCCTGTCAATCCAAGAAAGCTACGTATCTCTTTGACGGATACTAGTATTGGCCATTCAAGCACATCTCTGACCTTGGCTGGGTCTACTGATATTCCTTCTGATGATACTATGAATCTCAGATATTCAATCTAACGCTTGAAGAATGCACACTTCTTTATTTTTGCATACAGCTTATGTGACCTCATTGTCTCAAGGACAATCCGAAGTTGAGGTTCATGATCTTCTTCCTGTTTAGAATAGACTAAAGTGTCATCAAAGAAGACAAGCACGAAATCATCAAGATATGGCCTAGAAATGTCCTGCATTAATCTATTGAAGGTAACAGGTGCATTCGTAAGCCCGAATGACATAACCAGGAACTCAAAGTGCCCATATCTTGTATTGAATGCCGTCTTTGGGATATCTTCTTCCTTGATCCTTATCTGATAGTAACCTGACCTGAGATCAATCTTGGAAAAGATCTTTGCACCCTGAAGACGATCAAGAAGCTCATCTATTCTAGGAATAGGATATTTGTTCTTGACTGTTGATTGATTCAACCCTCGGTAATCAATACATAGTTGAAGTGTCCCATCTTTCTTTTTCTGGAATAGTACTGGAGCTCCCCACAGTGAATTGCTAGGCGGGATGTAACCTTGATCTAACAGTTGCTTGAGTTGTTCCTTCAACTCAATTGCTTTTGGTATGGACATTCTATAAGGTCTCTTTGCAATTGGCGCAGCCCCAGGTACTAACCTAATCTCATGATCTACTTCTCTTTGAGGCGGAAGTTTGGTCAATTGTTTAGGGAATACGTCAGCGTATTCCTTTAGCCAAGAAGGCCCTTCATGAGACTCTTGCTTTTGATCTAACTTGTTAAGTTTGATCAAGTAAATGGGTAATCCTTTTCTGACTCCTTTTATGATCCGAGATATTTTGGCCAATTGGATTCTTGGCACTCCTGCCTCACCTTGAGTTGTGACAAGTTCCCTTTCAGAGTTTTGAAAGGAAACTTGACCCTTTCCACAGTGAATGTGGGCATCGTTGGGCTTAAGCTAATCCATCCCGAGTAGACACTCATGGATTCCTAAATTCATGACTGTGAATTTGACTAAAGTCTTCTTTCCTCCCAGAAAGAATTCCACCTTAGTAGTTTGCCTGGTACAAGTTACCTCATGACCATTTGCCAATTCCACAAGCAGGGTAGGTGCTTCTACTGTGGCTATTCCTAATCTTTTTGCACATGCTGGTGAGATAAAGGAATGTGTACTGCCACAATCAATCAAGGTTTTGAAACCTTTACCTTGATAGTCCGACGGTGTCTGAATCACCGAGAACTGGCGATTCGGCCCTTTCTTGTGTAAAGTGGCATGGACTATCGCTCTTTCGAATTCTGCTTCCATGGTCGGATCTTCCTCTTCTTCTTCTTCGCATATTTGCCTATTAGCAATGCAGGTGGTTCTTCCTCTTCCTCGGGTAGCGGCTCCTTGACCACGGCCTACTCCTTGGAAAGGCGCTTGGCGATCTCCTCTGCTGAGCTTGGGACATTGCCTCTTGAAGTGACCGGGTTCGTTGCAATGGAAACAATGGAGGTTTCGGCCATTACTTTGAGTAAGAACAAAATTGTTGACGTTATTTGTCCTTGCTTTCTTTCTTTGTCCCTGATTATGACCTTGAACTCTCTTCATTTGAGGTCTGAATGCTCCTTTGTTCGGGTCATTATAAGACCAAGTTTTGTTACTCCTTGGTCTAGCTTGCACCTCCTGAATTATAGGCGCCGCTCGAATGAGTGCATCCTGAAGATCTGATGGATGCATAGATTCGAGACGGGTATTTACTCGTGGATTTAAGCCCGCACAAAATTTGGACACTTGTTGTGTCATGTCCATCTGTGGTGCATACTTTAAAAGTGAAACGAATTTAGAGTAGTATGAGTCAAGAGTGAGTCCTAGCTGTTTTAGCTCTTAGAACTCGTTCATTTTCTACGTGTAATATGCAGGTGGTAAGTATCTACCCTGCACGGCTTTCTTCAGCTTCTCCTAGGTAACGGATCCCTCTGCGATCCCTTGATCCCTGCACCATTGCTTCCACCAAAGTCTGGCTTTTCCGGTGAGCTTTAACTTGGCGAGCATAGCCTGATTGGTGGGTGCAGTACCGGCTGCTTCGAAGTAATCCTCCATGGATTCAATCCAAATTTCAGCATCAGCTTGAACAAACTTGCCTCTCCCGTTAAAACTCGGGTGGCTTAATTTGCTTGAGCAGGAACTTCTTCTCCTGGATCACAGCAGTACTTGATGTAGGAGGTGAGTTTGGAACTTGTACATGGGGTTGTGTCTGAATAAAGGTTTTCTTAACGTTATTATACGATAATCGACATTAGCTTAGCTATCTCATAAATAATATAGCTACTTAACTTTTTATCAACTCTTATACACAGCGAAATATTGATAAAAAGAAGTCTTTATTTGTATTTACATGGGCATAGCCCTTTCGAATACAACGTTTCATGTGATGATAAGCCAATCGTTACATTCAGTTTGGGGAGAACAACGTTGTATTGCATTTGTCTACAGGAACTGTGTAATAGTAGGGTTTTGGGTCATGGATCTTTAGGAATCGATAAGTCATTGGAAGTTCAGGATACCCTTTCCGTTGGAATCCATACTTCTCATGGCGGCCCAACACTTTAATCCTGTCGGGTTACTTCCTCATATACATATGAGTTCATTTCAACCCTCCGACCTTGAATATGTAAAGTCGAATTTACATGAGCTTCCACAAAAACGAACAGCTTCACGACTTTCAAGTCTTCCAACCACTTGTTCCTCTTTAGGTTGGTCTGTATATAAGTAAACATAGTAGATTCCTGAAGACCCCGTCCATCTTCGATCTATGTATAAAGGTGATGGATTATAAATCTACTCCAGGATGTTCATCATCCCAATTCTTTGTCTGTAAAGCGGAGAATGCATTGCAGTCATAAACATGACCCGAAATACCAAAAACTTGTTCCACGCTTCGTAACTCTGCAAGACAGCATTGAAGATAAGGAAATGTTTGGACAGCAACAATTTCTGATTTCCTCGGTTTGTTTTAGTTATGTAATTATCTAACACATTAATTTGACATGTAACAATCAGCTTCTTTAATTAATCCATTAAGCACTGGTTCCTTTACGTAATCTTATCACGTGACATAGAAAAACAATATCAAACAAGTTCTTTATTAACATATCATCATTTTTATCTTTGGAATACAAGGAGTTTCTGCCCGTAGGCTTGTCCATAATCTGTCCGAAGGCTATTGAGTAATCCACAGGGATCACTATTCCAAGCTTCCACCTGTAAACTAGTATGTGGGCCTCGAGATCCAATCCCGAGTCACGTTAGCCTCTTGTGCAAGATCCTGAAGGCGAGGGATTTACGGCGAGAGCCCCCCTGGCACCCAAGCGTCCTCCTGCTCCAAGTAGAGCTCAACAGAGAGACCTCACATGGCGGGTTCGGTCCACGTTCCCGGCGCGGTCAACAACCCCCTTGGTTAGGGTCAGGCAGGCAGTCGGGGGTAATTGAAACTGTCTCTCCCTTCAGGCCTTCAACCTGAAGTATAGGTATTCATTTAATTTGTAATTCATAAATCAAACAGTGCTCTAAAATCTCTAGCAAGCACAAACATTTCCATTAATCCACCGTGTTGTTTGGCAAACTGCTAAGGAATTATTCTTTCCTTTCGATGTATCAGCACTCGTTCCAAGGTGTCTTGCAACTTGGCAAGATCCTTTATATTCTAGGTTAGGGTGTACCTTATTAACCCAACTTGGTCAACCCTAAAGTTCATTGGATACTTTAGTTTCCGGTTTATAACTTTCCTTATTTAGAAGGATATCCAAGAATACATCCTTTTGCAAGATAACTTGCGTAAGGATCTGCCATCCTTGTTGAGGGTAATTACCCCTTTCTTCTTGTGAATCAATCACAAGACTATATGACTTCATACTTGCTGTGCAAGTCCTGCGATGAAATAATCCGTTTTAGATTCTTTAAGCTGACGTATGTCGGATCTAGGGTCTCTTTTTAAGAAACTCAGGGACAACCCTAGTTCTTTCACCTTACGGATTTATTGACCCTACAATCAGGAAAGGTAGTCAAGTGCTTAAGGTATAAACGTTTCTTTGGTCTTTAAATCATTCCCAAGGCATATTTTGCAGCATGGTATTTCTAAGTTTAGATTGATTTGGTTATCTTTTGGAAGGTAATATTGAGATCACCTCGGCACGATTTGTTATCCTTGTGACAATTGATTTTTTTTCAGTCCTAAACTTTATTGCTTTGAGGTAGGTAAACTCAATTTAATCTTCCTTTTTCCTTGCAAACGAAACTCATGCCAAATAACAATCTTTTCCTTGCTAAGATATGCAATTAGCAATGATAACTTCCTAGTAATTCAAGCAATGTAAAAAAAAACCTTTCATGAATTTCATGATAATTCGTTGCAAAAAAGAATAGGGTTAATGGTGCAAGATGCAGTTTTTATACCTTCCGGATCTAATTGAAATATACTACTATAGTAAGTAGATAATCTTGTTCATAATTCGTTATAATGCATGATGCTATTCGAAGGAAACTATGTTCTATACATGATCATTTGTTCAATTAAACTAAACTCCTTCATTGTAAATAACTCGGAAAATTATATCCTATCCCTAACAATTTATCTCTGCATGATTGACTTAAAATTAAAAAAAAAAACCAAGAAGGAAAAAACTTGGTTTTGGGGTGAAATATCCACATGGATACCAGGAGACGACCCTCCCGCAGCTACTCCTTGGACTTTCTTAGGCGGCATCGCAATTGTAACCCTTCCGATGTGAAGGCAGCTTTTACTCTCCTTTTCAGATTTCCACCGTCTCTCTTTCGAGGCAAGGAGCCGTTTAAATGATTGACCTCGAGAAGGGATAATAAGACTTCTAAAATCTTAGCTTCTTCGAAGAGGGAAAGGTTTATAAAGCTTAAGAGAAAAAGGGTCTATAGGATATAATTACGGTGGAAAAAGTTATGTGTGAATGTGGCTTCACAACATCTATGAAAGCCCGTGGGAGAGGAAAATTTGAAAGATAATAGAAGGGTTTATAGTATGGGGGAAAAAGCGTGTAAGTAGAAAGGGGACACGGGGTTTTTAAAAAAAAGCTTAGGAGTGTATGAAGTAAAGAAATATGAGGGGTAAAACATGAGGTTTCAAGACAAGATGGGACTTATGGATTTCGGCAGGGGGATTAAGGGTTTTTTAGGTCAAGGGATTTTGGGATAAGGTGGCTTTCGAGGGATGCTAGGGGGGCAAAGGGTTTCTAAAGGTTAGAACCGGGAGGGAATGAAAGGGTATAGGAAGGGGAAATTAAGGGTTTTAAAAACCGGGGGGAGGGGGAAATTTTTTTTTTGAGTGGAAGGGATATGAGGGGGTGAATGGGGGCTTGATTAGCCCCCCCCTTAGGAAGCTTCTACAAGGAAGCTTCCTTTATCACGTGGCAGGAGGGGGGAGACAATCTGGGGGGGGAATGAGAAGTTTGACGATGGCGCTGTGGAGAGGGAAGCTGGAGGTGATAGGCGGTAGCGGTGGCTGGTGGCGGTAGCATCAGGTGGCAGCAATCGAGCAGGGCAGCGCATATATTCTTCTCCTCTTCCTCTCCCTTCAACCGTGCGGCCCTCCCTCTTTAAATAGGGGAGGGGAGGGAATCCTCCCCCCTTGCCTGTCAGCTTGCATGGTGAAGGAGCCGAGCAAGCTCCAGCGAGGAGCTTGTTGGCTCCTCCATCCCCCCTCTCATGCTCCAGCTCGATACGCCACCGTGAAGGCGAATTTTTTTTTCTATTATATATTTAATATATTACATGTCGAAGGGTTTTCGAAAGCAAAGTCGCATCCACAGAGGACCTTGACAAATTTCAAGATAGAAGATCAATCAAGCGAATAAGCAAGATGAGAAAATGATGCCAAATAACAATTGTATTACTACCAAGGTGTTTAAAAAATACAAGATGAATTCTAATCTGATTAGTCCACTAGTATGCTTCATTGGTGTTATACTCCCCACTGCTTTACAAAGAGCATAATACTTCAAAATCTAATTCTTTGTAATCATTGAGAAGCGATTCAATGTCCTCAACCTGCAGATCTCCAACTTTGGCATATAGAAAAGGGAATTCACTTGCAAAATGACCTGCTTTATCAGCTTCTAGTACAACACTAGATCCATCAGCCTGCAACTTTACAATCTGTTAAAGGTCATACTTGTCGGGTCTGTTGAGCCTCTCTTGAGGCATCCAGTTTGACAAAACTCTCCACCTTCAGAGCTTGTGCAAAAAAAACATCCAAGCAAGTTCTGACAGAGCCCTGTGCTTGAACCTCAAGAGCTAGCAGTTCTTCTGCTGTGGGAATTTTCTTCCTCTTTGCATGGAGAGCCCTTGACGTAAACACACGGCAAGCTATTACTCTGTCACTGTTTAGCAGATGTTATGAAGATTTCCTCTCTTTCTTCTTCTTCTGGGCTTTGCTTCAGTAGATGTTATGATGAGTGCTTCTTCTCCTTCTTCTTTGTTGCTTCAATAGAATGTTATGACAGTAAGAATGAATGATAGGAGCCGACTTCAACAGTCATGGAAGGCAAACAAATGCTCCTTGTGTCTTTACATTATTGTCCTTAATCTTCATCTTGTTTCTTCTTCCTCCTCTTCTAACTCAGCGTGCGCAAAGGATATGATAACATTCCGGAAAGCAACCAGGTCTCCATTCCATAGCTTTTCCGATGGCGGTGTTGTCTTATCAAGCTCCTAATCTCAAGAAGATGAGAAGATGTGTGCCTTTCTTCTGAAGTTTCTCTCTCTATCCTTAGCTTGAAGCACAAGCCAGAGCTCCTAATTGTTTTCGGTTGTATCCTCCTCTCTGTTCTTTGATGGTAGACTCCCCTCTACTGCCTGTTGTCGTTGTTTTTTCTTCCCCAGATAGAGTTTTTCTGGTGTCCTTTTTAGCATACAACACACAGCTTTTTCATACAGAAAAGCAGCCCCCCCCCCTTCATTCACACTGATTACAATTTAAAGATCATGACTAGCCTTCTCTGTTAGCTCTACATGGAATGGTCTCAGGTAAATCTTCTACTTTCTCCATGTCACGGTCTTGGCACAAAAGGTCTAGGACAGAGTTGTAATGTTCTAATTTTGGTAGAATGACATACTCATCTCTCATGATCTTTAAATGCAAATAAACCTTTCTCAGTAAGACCAACATCATTGCATGCTGAAATCAAACTGAGAAATGCAACACTGTATGGCTTCAAGCCTGCTTGTTGCATGCTTTCAAAACTTTTCAAAGCCATATGATAATCATTATGTTGTGCATATCCTGCAATTAACGCACTCCATACCACAACATTTCGCTCAGGTACACTCTCAAACAGATTCTTTGCATCTTCAAGGCCTCCACATTTTGCATACATATCAATAAGAGTAGTAGCGATGAAAACATTCATTGCGCATCCACTATTAATAATGTAGCTATGGACCTGTCTGCCTTGATGTAATGCTGACATATTGGCACATGCCTTCAAAGTGTAAACAAAGGTGACAAGACCAGCCTGCACACACTCTTCTTGTATGTTCTTGAAAAGGTTAAGAGCTTCTTGACTGTGATCATGCAGAGTGTAAGTGGCAATCAATGCATTCCATGCCATCAAAGTTTTGATCTGCAATTTGTCAAATAAAATGCATGTGTCCTCAAGAATACCTAAACTAGCATACATGTTCATCAAGGAGCTACCAAGAAATGAATCTGCCTCCCAGCCAGTCAAAATGATTTGGGCATGAAGTTCTCTTCCCTTGTCCAGGTAATCTGGACTAAAAAGTGCTTTCAAAATGCAAGAAAATTCCACAGGATCTGGTTCTATGCCTTCTTTTTGCATTTCTTCAAAAAGATCCAAAGCCTCTTGAATGTATTCTTGTTGGGTATATCCTCCAATCAAAGAGCTCCATGTCACAACATCTCGATTGGGTAGTGTATAAAAAAAAAACATGCGAATCTGGTAGGTTTCCATACTTGGCATACATGCCAACTAGAGCATTACAGATAAGTTCGTCTTGCTCAAACCCCCTCTCCACTATACTGCCCACGCATAACAAAATGCAAACACAATGACAGTATGCACAAAGTAACAAATGTCACACACAAACTTTTTGTTGGATTCCACACCTCGGATGCGTAGCAGCACAACAACAGGCTCAACAATGGTGCAAAATGTGCATAATCCCAACGCATGCCATGGAAGTATTCGGTAAGATTAGGAGAAGACCCCCGAGTGCATTGCATCAACAAGTGCCATGTGAAGTGCTTGTGAACCCATAATCCCCGTGATGTGCAAGAGTCTTGACAAGAAAATATACTTTTTTCCACAATGTTTGAAAGCTACTAGCAAACTCCAACTTCAACCTGTCCAAAAAAATACCAAACGCGGCCAAGGCTATCAAGTTTCACACTCAACAAATCAAACAAAATGATAGAAAAAAACCCTTAACTAGAAAAACACAAGAAATCCAATTACAAAATGACAAACTAAACAAGCACGCAAACAACTTAGGTAAGAAAAAACAAATCTAACTACAGTTTGATTAGGGGGTTTGCATTTTCAGAATAGTGCTTGACAATGTGAATCAAGATGGGATCCTGGAGTCCTCGGTACTAGTGAAGGGGCAGAAATCTTGGAGCGTTTATTTTCTTCTACGCAAACAGAAGGGATTTTCCGTTGAGCGGAGGTTTATCTTCTACATAGGCACAAGGGGAAAATCATTGTGAATAACTTTGCAAAATAATAAATAAATATGTTTTGCCAATAGACTATTTTCTTTGTCTTTGTGTTGTGCCATAAAATTATGTGAAGGAACATGTAATAATGGGTTAATTAACAAAGATACTTTTATATGTCATAACCTAATGTGATAGGTAATTAGAAAAATAAAGAAAACCATTTGTGGGAAGTGGGTGGACGAGATCCTTGACAGATCCATCCCTGGATGGGTGGTCCTAGTAAGCTGGGAGCTTCTTTCAAGAGATTGAAGGAAACGTTAATTAGGAAAAATTAGGTAGAGCCGAGCATTGACTTACTAGGGTCAGGTCTTAAAACCTTGATAAAAATTTATCTTAGGGGAAAGGTGTAGCAGCTGTGCCAAAACTAGTCCGTTAAGGTTCCATGAATCCTAACTAGTTGCTAGAAAAAAAGTGTTACACTCCATGAACAAAGAGTAACTATGATCACTCTAGTCAGATGAGAAGCTCTTATGGGACACCTTGGATAGAGCTAGCTGATGCATCAATACCTCAATTGTCAAATTAGGACCCCAAGCTTGTAGGTTGATCCTCGTGGGGATGGTTAGTACCTTCCATTACAGGATAGACTTTGAGAAACTTGGACGATAGACCCTGTGCATTCTCATGAGGCAAAGCCCTCTAGGATGGTTCCCTGATGGACCACTAAAATGTGCTACAAGGGAATTGTTAGGTAGGCACCTGAGAGTTGCCAATGAGAGGTGAGTTTTGAAGCCACTTTTTAGAGTGTTAAAGTGGCCCGAGAGGCCTAAAAAGTCAATTTTCATGGAAAACGAATTGAGTATGGATCAAGAAGATGGATTTTTTCTAGATGCATTTCAACACCATGAATCCAATGCAAGTCTTCGTTCATCAGTCGGAGGTTGTTTGAATCTCCATTTAATGTTTGCAAGATATGGCATTGTGAAGTGGCTATCAGATATGTAGCCACAAATAGTGTGACAGAGCTAAGGTTGATAGATTATGATGCCATGAAGCTAGGTATATTGTCAGATCACGATTCCAAGCTCATTTTCCTCTTCTTCCAAGCCGGAACCACTCATTATAGACAAGTGTGAACATGCAAAAATGAGCCAAATATTTTAATGATTTGTATTAATAACCAAGTAGTAGAACTTTAAGCTCATTTTTGTTCATGAGATTGGGGGATGCAAAATTTCTTGGGTTCCCTCAAATCCATTGATTTCAATATTTGGAAACAGGGGGAGAGATGTGGTGTAATGAATGAATATGAGAGGAGTAAGGAGAAGAGCTGAAGAGATAAAAAGAGAGCAAGAAGAAGAGAAGAGAAGACTAGGAAGAGGAGAGAGAAAGATAGAAAAACGGAGAGAAGGAGGGAGGAAGCCATGGAAGCTGAATATGAAGGTAAATAGTATATTCTTGATAGTAACAGATTACCCCAATATGGGACCTTGACACCTTCTATACCTTGGACAGTGCGACTGGGTGTTTAACCCCTAGTTTGTATGTATCCCACTTGTAAAAATCCATCCCTATCCTGAAGGTTTTTGCCCTTTAAAAAAAGAGAATTGGAGGGGAGTGATGGGTGAGTTTAGGGAGGGGTGAAAATTACTAATCTGATCCATATTACGATGAAAATGGGTGGGTAAAGACTAGGAATAGCATGAAGTCCATGATTGGTCTGCTGAGGTGAAATTGTCATAACTTTTGGTAGCATGCTCCAAATGGGGCATGGTGCATGTTGAAATAGAGCTTATGAGGATTTCTTTTAGCCCATGTAGGATGCATATGCCTACGATTTGGATAAGTACAAAACTATTCTAAAACAATGTGCAATTTGTAGGTAGAGGGTGGTCAAATGGGGGCATAACTGGCTAGTATTCAATCCATTGAGCTGCTTCAAGGTGGGGAATTTCACTAAAAATGGTGGTGGGGCACCAAGAGGATTTTTCTAGGGGTAGGCCTTGCCATTTGATGAGGTATTCCTTGATGGATTGAGTCCTTAAGTGCTTATCTCGTTGTCCAATGATTGCCTCAAGGATATACTGAGTGATGGCTTCCTCATTTATGGGGGGAAGTTCTTCCACATAGTCCATTGAGGAGCCCATGAAGGGTTTAAACTAGCTAACATGAAACACATTGTGGATTTTGGTGGTAGGGGGAAGCTATAATCGGTAGGCCAAGTCATCGACTCTCTTTAGGATATCCAGTAGGGGGGCCATAGAAGTGGTGGGCAGCTTGTTACTGCTACCCTCTTTGAGAGTGGAGTAGCGGGACTTAGGCACTTTCAAGAGAACCAATTCCCCTTCCTAGAATTCCAAATTCCTTCTTTTCTCATCAGCATAGAGTTTCATGTGTGTTCCTACCTTTTGAAGATTCACTTTGCATTGATGAAGTAGGGTTTGTATGCTATCCAAATCAGCCTGACTCTCATGGTTTATCTTATCATATAATAAGGCTATAGGGAGGGGAACCTTATACCTATATAAGGCCTCAAAAGGGGAAACCCCAATGCTAGAGTGGGTGGAGTTATTATAGGAAAATTCAAACAAGTGGAGCCACATATTTCAACTGTATTGTACATCATGGCAAAAGTGCCTCAAATATGTCTCAAGCCATTTGTTCACTCTTTCAATCTGGCCATTACTCTGAGGGTGGTATGCAATGGATGGAACAAGCTTGGTACCCATGGATGTAAAAACTATATGCTAGAAGTTTCTCATAAACTTAGCATGCCGATCATGTACTATGACTTCTGGTAAGCCATGCAACTTGAAGACATATTCCATAAATTAAGTGACCATCTGAGAGGTAGTGTATTGGTCTTAGTGGGGATAAAGTGGAAAGCTTTGGTGAGGTGATCAAATACCATGTAGATACTATTCCATCCTTTATTGCTCACAGGGAGACCATTGATGAAGTCCACTGTGATATGAGTTCATTTCCCTTCAAGAATAGGGAGCAGATGCAAGAGACGAGCATGCTTGAGTGTACGATCCTTGTTTTGTTAGCATGGAACACATTTGGTCACAAAGTCCTTGATATCCCTCCATAAGTCTTTCAAATGAAAGCTCTTGGAAATCTTGACATATGTTTTGAAAATTCCCAAGTGACCAGCAGTGTGGCAAGAATGCATCTCTTCCATGATCTTCTGTATGAAGGGGAAAATGTGTGGGATGACAATCTTGCCATGGGATCAAATAAGGCCATGCTTGTAACGTGCCGGCCTATCGGCTGTCCAAGCAAATTTTAGCGGTCCATCGAGAAACAAATCTAAGCATCGCCGCCCCGCAATCGCAGGGAATGTTGCGGGGTTTGTCGCCTAGGGTTTCCTAAGTCTGCCACCTTGCAACGGAACATTCACAACCAAACCCACTAGGATCGACCTGAAATCAGGGTTCCTAGGGCCAAGGTCTCCTAACAGTATTCTAGCATTGGATTTTGGACATCTTACTTTATGCAAAGATACCCAATCCGAAGCAGATCCATACCGCACTTGGTTGAAAGAGAATGAAAAATGAGAGGGATGCGCCACTCAAACCCTCTGCCCGTAGGACATAGTCCCATTCGGGTCCCCTAAAACAGCATGAATCAAGTCCTAACTTAACAATACCTAAAGTCGAATGCTGATAAACCTTGTGAGAAGCCTCCCAGTTCTCTCTGGGACCACCCTGCCATAGGACAAACCCATTGGGGATTTCGCCCACATGCTTCCCTTGATAGCTTTAGTTTTCTAATTAGGTCCTACCATATTTATGTGCGACATTTAAAATCAGCTTCATTAACTAAGGCTTTTAGGGAACAGGGTCCGTTCGCGTAATTTATAGCACAGACACGAAAACAAAACAAGCTGTCCTTTTGACAAACAAGTCCTTAACTTATCTTCAGGTTAATCATTGTCTCCTACCCTACAAGAGAATTATATATCCCTTCTGTCCAATAGAAGTACCCGGTCCAAATCACATGGCACCATAATTTCAATCATTTATCTAGCATAGGATCTTCCAACGTCCCGAACATTGGGGTCACGGAAGTCTAAAACTCCATTTTAGACTCGGAAGGGGTGTCGAGAGCTCCAATGACCCCGAGCGACCTAGGAGTGAGACACAACTTTCGTGGTTGGCCGTTTCACCACTTGACCTTTGGCCCATGAATCGAGCAGTGCTCTCTTAGGGTAATTTGCAGTGCGATCTTGGAGATGATCCATCCAATCAAAATATCCTTCCTTAATTAATTCAATTAAGAATCAAGCATAATCAAGGCAATCAACCCTAACATCATCTTCTAGGAAAACATTCATTTATTCCTATGGAAACTTTTCATAACAGGCTCTTGCCATGCATTTTCCATCAACAAAAGCCTTTGAATATTTATTCAAATTACAATGCAATAATCAGTTGATTGAAAGAAAAACATTTAGGGTGTTTTTCAATCAACCAACAAAACTAATTGTATTTTTCCCAAACAATAAAAGAATAGATGCGGTAATAATTCCATCGCATATTCGCTCTCCCCCTTGGGATCAAAGAGAGATTCTATGCAAAATTTTCTTAATACTTGCATGCATAATTCATAATGTCATTCTTTTTATGATTATGCTATCCATAACCCCTGACCGATTGCTCTATCAACGAATAAGCCATACACAACTAAGTGCAATGAACTTCCCTTGATACATGCATTTCGCAAACTCCATCTTTCGACTATGTGAGAAGAGACTTATCCCTTCCCATGACCTATTATCGTACATCATAGTATGGGTCTAATGCATCTCATGCGAGAATCAAAGCAAGCATCTATCAATTTAGAAATACATTACTTACGATTGGAATTACAGTTGGATTCACAGTGGTGCCTTCACCCGAAACTTCATTGCTGGTTGTAGGATTGCCATCCGCGCATGACATTCTTTGCTTAAAGGCCATCTCCGCAAGTAGACTCAAGAGATTCATAAAGAGGAATAGATTTGAGATGGGAGAGTGTAGGAGAAGATGGCTAAGTTGAGGATCGAGATAGACGGAATTGAGCTAACTCTCTCCCCCTTTGCAGCCTCGAGATAACTCTTCTCTCTCTCTCTCTCTCTCTCTCTCTCTCTCTCTCTCTCTCTCTCTTTTTCTCTCTCAAGCTCTCTCTCATAATCTCTTGGAGGGGTATCATTCTCGCTACCTCTCTCTTGCAGCCTCTCACGGTCTTCTTATGCTCTCTTGTACCCCCCCATGCTTCATATTTATAATGATTTATAGAAGAGGGGATGAGGCTGAGAACAAGCATTCTTAGTGGAGGGACTCTTGGAAAACTCAGTGATCTAATGCTTAACTCATAAATCTGATGGTTCCATTGGCTCCAAAAGGGGGGTGATTAGAAAGCTTTTAGATCACTCCTTCTTTCTCTCCCTTTTGGAAGTGCTATCTACTACTCTATAGACTGCTGCGATCGTGGCGCGTGCGATTTCACTAATCACTTTTCTTTATTTTCTTCTTTTTATTAAATCTCCAAAACTAACTAAAAAATCACTTGTCTTTTCTTTTAAATAACATCGAGTTCTATATTTTTAGGATAATATCTAAAATATCTAGAATATGCTAGTTTTTTCCAAAATCTAATATTTTTGGACCATACATACTATACATATTAATAGTAATGATTAATATGGCTCATAAGTCTCGTGCACATTGTAACTTCCGTGAAGGGTAGCTATGGTCCTTGTTAATCTGAGAAAAATATCAGATTTAGGACTCTCAAATTTTTTAAATAAAATACTTTTAATTAAGAAAAAATGGTTAGTTATTAATGTTAGTTAGTTTTTAGCTTAGTTAGTTTTTAGTTAGTAATCTTACCAACTTATTAATTGACTAAATAACTTTCAAACTAACCAACTAACTTTTATTGCATGGAAATATTACATCCTTTTCCCCTTAGAGAAATCGAGATATCCTCATCTTGAGATAAACCGGGGGTATCATTTTGGAACCTATGGGTTTTAGGCCCACCACGCTTTCGCTGCGCCACTCTAATTACTCATAGGCATGCAGTCTTTTAAAACAAAAACCTATTGTATTTGATATATCAGAGTCTTGATTACAAGAGAAAATGTATTATAATTACATCTTATGAATATCTTCTAGGTTTTTCCTAAGTATTGGATATTTTCCTTGTAGGTTCTGGATCACTTGAGCTTGTACAACTTCATTTCTTGTAAGCTCAAGTTCTCTTTGAGTTCTGTTGGGAAAATTGACGTAGTTATGTCCAATGTTGTGGCACTTGAAGCATCGATGTTTAGGGTGCTTTGGACATTCCCTTTTGAAATGACCTAACTCCTTGCAATAGAAACAACACAGAGATTTATCACTTGCGATCGCAAGGTTCTTGGTAGTCCTTGGTAGGATTTTCTTCTTGTAAGCTCAAGTTCTCTTTGAGTTTTGTTGGGACAATTGATGTAGTTATTCATTCCTCTATATATCCATAGACTGCACTTCTATAGCTTCATTTTCTTGGAGGCTCAATGTCTTCTGGACTTAGATTAGGGAAGTGTGCTTGGATGTGTCCTACTCATTACAATGGAAGCATTGATGGTAGGGACATCTCCTACGAATGTACCCTATCTCTTCGCACAAGTGGCATCTCTTGTCTTGATCTCGGGAATCATCTTTACTACAATTGCCCAATTTAAGCTCTTGGATGATTGGATTCACTCGGAGCAATGCATCTTGCAAGTTTGTTGAACGCATTGCTTCAAGATAATGGTTTAAAGGAGTATTTAGTCCATGGCAAAACTTGGATACTCGCTATGCAATATCCATAGGTGGTGCGTATTTTAGTAGGGTTACAAACTTTGAGTAGTAAGCTTCCAAGGTTAATTCCATCTACTTGAGCTTGAAGAATTCATTCATCTTCAAAGTCTGGTAGGTTGGTGGAAGGTATTGTCTGCATACGACATCTTTTAGCTGAGCCCAAGTGATAGTGGCCTCGAAAATACCTTGATCTTTATACCATTTCTTCCACCATATCTGAGCTTGGCTAACTAACTTAAGTTTGACTATCATTGCTTGATTGGTAGAGGCAGTTCCCGAAGCAGAGAAATAGTCATCCATTGACTCAATCCATGTCTCCGCCTCTGCTGCAACCTCTAATCCTTCTCCATTAAACTTGGGTGCCTTAATTTTCTTGAGAAGAAATTTCTTCTTTTGCATGTCAGTAGTCATGGGTGAAGAAGGTGCCTCACAATCAAGCCATTGCCTTTGCTTACGAGTCAAAGTGGACTGAGTCAAAAAGTACTGAAGGACTTGGTGGTCACTTTTTACTTGGAAGTCGGCTGCCATACAAATAGTGGTGCCGTTTCTTGATGGCATGGAGAATGGCCAACATCTCTTGGTCATATACATTCATTTGCATCTCCTTCTCATAAATTAAGCTTGCGGCTCAAAAATGCAATCACACCATTCTCTTGCAACAATACTCACCAATACCCTTGCCACTGGCATCACAATGAATGGTAAACAACTTAGAGAAGTTAAGGAAAACACGGGTGGGAGCAGAAGTAAGTATGTCCTTTAATTGCTTGAAGCTATGATCATAAGTGGCATCCCAAAAGAATGACTCCTTCTTTAATCAATTAGTGAAAGGTGCTACAATGGTGGCATAGTGCTTAATGAAGTGTCTATAGAATGAAGAAAGACCAAGGAAACCATGTAGTGAAGTGGTGGTGGATGGAGTGGGCCAGTCCCTAACACATTGCACCTTCTTTGGGTCAGTATGTATGCCATTTTTGCTCAAAATGTGTCCCAAGTACTCCACAGATGTCTGCATGAAGGTGCATTTGCTCTCCTTCGCAAAGAGTTGATGCTCTCTCAATGTGTCAAGCACCCATCTGACATGTGCCAAGTGCTCTTTTGGTGACTTGCTATAATTGAGGATGTCGTCAAATAAAACAAGCACAAACTTGAATAGAAAGGGTTGAAGGATTTTGTTCATGAGGCTCTGAATTGTGGCAAGGTTGTTAGTCAACCCAAAAGGCCAAAAAATGATTAAACCCACGATCTATCATGAAGGCCATTTTGATCTCATCTCCCTCCCTCATAAGAATCTAATGGTAGCCAGAGCGTAAGTCAATCTTAGTGAAAAATCATGCCCCTTCAACTCATCCAGCAAGTCATCAATCCATGGGATGGGGTAGCAGTTCTTCATCACATGATTTTATTCAAGTCTTTGTAGTTGATGCATATGTGGGAAGAGCCATCTTTCTTCTTAACTAACAGAAAAAGGGATTCATAAGGGAAAAAACTTGGTTCAATGAAACCCATTTCCAATATATCCTTGACTTGCTTTGCAACCTCTTTACGTTCACACTTGGAGAGTCTGTAAGGTGGCTTGTTACTAGCTTGGAATGGGGCTCTAAATCAAGTGGGTGGTCCACTTGCCTCTTAGGGAGAAGGACTGTAGGCATCTGAAATAGATCTCTATACTCCTTAAGGAGGCCCTATAAGGCCGAATCTCAATAGATACTACAGAGGACTGACATGAATTGTCATTATTCAATTTCAAGACAAAGATTAGTGAGCATTTCTTAAACTCCATTTTGAGTTGCTTTGCTATAATGAGCTGAAAATCAATATGATCTTGAACTCCTTCTAGGTGGATGGGCTGTCCATGCATCATAAACTCTATGTAGAGCTGAGAGAAGTCCATAGCAAATTTTCCCAATTGTTTCAGTCCATCACAACCCAAGGCAACATTAATGGGGCCCATATCTAGGGAAATTAGATCAACCAATGCCACATAATTTTCAGCCAAGCATAAGGGGAAGATGAGACATACATTGAACCTTCAAGGGGTGGTGTAATTATATAGGGGTGTATTTCAACCAATCAATGGCCAATTTATTCACAAAATTGTGAGTGCTACCACTGTCCGCAAGGATGAAGACATACTTTCTATGGATACTTGAATGCGCAGGGTGTTGGGGCTTCGAAACCCATCCAAGCATCCAAGGAGATAGAGCAAAAGGAAGTGGTAGGTGGGTGGGATGTTATATCAAGTATCTGTGGTTGACCTTTTCTAGGGTCAAAAGGAAACCCATTCTCTAAGTCATAGAACTGCTTGTGATTAATATCCTCAGCCAACTCAGCATGGTCAGTGGGTAGGTCATCCTCATTATTGTGCCAATCTTCTATGATATACATGCTATGGACCTTGACCTTAGCTATCTTGTAAGGGTACTTGGAGGCATGATCAATAGTGTACTTAGCCCCACATTCAAAGCATAGGCCTTTTTCCTTCCATTCCATCACAAGATACGGAGAAATGAAGCATTGGCCCTGGAGCCATGGAAAGGTGATGAAGTGGACAATTTATTTTTAGCATACTTATTGTCATCATTAGAATCAAATGCTATCCCAAAAGTGCCATGTTTTCTTTCAGCATGAAAGGTGGGATAAGTGGATATTCTAGGGTTGTTACTAGGCACAAGGCTACCTCAAAAACCACCTCCATATGGGGCTGATCTTGAAGGGATGTGGGGACGTTGAGAATCTTGTTGAAAATGTTCATTCTTTTGGTACTTCCTTGCAGATCTCTCAACCAGTTCAATTGCTTCAAATAGTGTCGTAGGCTTTTGGGCCATGACATCTGCTGATAGGCTTGGTTCTAACCCATAGATATACTTGTTCAATTTAGCATCATCGCTAACACTCTCCACATACATGGTCAAATTCATAAAGTGATTTTTGTAATCACGTACAGTGAGGTTACATTGGTTAAGAGTGTACCACCATCTTGCCAATGACTCTTTTTCCACAAGAGACACAAATACTTGAACCATATGCATTTTAAAATATTTCTAGACAATGAACTCTCTCAATTGATATAGCCACACCATGTGTGGGAAAATCTTTCCAAGTGGAGAGAAGCAAATATTATTTTTTGATCATCAGTGTGGGGGTGGATATTGAAGTAGGACTCCAACTTCGACGTCCATTCCTCCAAGTCCAATGGTGAGGGAGATTGCCCATTGTGCTTAGTGAGGATGATCTTGTCACATAGATCATGAGAGCCATGCTGCCCATCAAACCCTTGCTATCCATACATCGCATGGTGGCCATACATACCTTTTTGTCCATACATACGATGTGGTCTATTTATCCTATGATGTCCATTATAGCCATGGTGGCCATTGGTACCATATTGTCCATGAGCAGGCTAATTCAGATAGGTTGCATGGGGGCTCCTAGGGAGAGTGGGGGAATTTTTACCAAGGGTGAGAGAGGGCCTTAGTGGGGTGTTGGGGCTACATGGTTGATGGGGGAGCTTAACAGAGACTCATCATGCACATGAGATGGTTCACCAATCTCGTAGGTAGAAGAGGTGATTCCGTTAGCACCAAGTATGCCTTGTGGGCCATGCAATGGTTCTTGAGGTAGTGGACGTTGAGATTCATGCCTAGAGTCATTACCCTTCTCTTGGGATGAAGCTGTGCCAATTGAGCAACAAAAGTAGTGAGATGCTCCAAGGTCTATTGAGTCCTTGAGTTTGAGAGGGCCATGTGCTCAATCGCTTCATCCAATATGGAAATCATTTGGCGATGGTTGGTGACCATATCATTAATCTATTACATGTGTCCAAGATCATGCTGACATAGGGTGTCCTCTAGAGTTTCTCGTGGGCCTTACTTTTACCTTTCTAACCAACCATTGGATGTAGCCCGTAGGACGTGCTGTTAGTAAATGGGGCATAACTTTTGGTAGAAAACACCAATTGGTGAGTTTTTAATTCAAATCGGAGGGGAAAATGTCCTTTTTGAGATGAGCTATTAATCTTTGTGATAGAAAATGATCAAAATTTTTTGCAATGGAATTACTGTGGCTGTCCTGAATTATTCTGCACCTTACCCACAATGACCCTAGTTTACAAAAATGGGCATAACTTTCAAATTGTAGCTCCCATTGGGGAGATTTTTTATTCAAACTAAAGGGGACAAAGCCCTCTTCAAGATAAGATATAGGGTTTAAAACATGTTTATACGTTTTAAAACCTTAAAAAATATATGAAAATAGTGTTTTAAAAACCCCTTATTTTGAACTCACGTTAAATATACCTGTATTCATGAGTGACCCCCCCGAGGGCTAACTACAAGAACTCTCTACATTGTGATCTCTATAACTTCAATCAAGGTAAGAAAGAGACGAAAAGGGTAAGGGGTCTCCTGAGAGCTGAGTTCCAGGGGTTGTGGGTTGGATCAAAAGCTTGAGCTGAGTTGTAATGGCTACCCACATGCAGTGTATAGTTGGGTGTTCAATTGAAAGCTCAATGTTGGAGGAAGGATTGCCAAATCCTCTTGAAAGGGGGTTCAACCCATGCCCCAGCAGGCTAAGAATGCCAAGAGAGAGGCTAGGAGCTAGAGCGAGAGACAAGAGGAGGTCAATGTTTGGCACCCCAAATTGAGGGGTGCTGTCTAGAGCCCACAACAAGGTTTCCCTGAACTATAGGGTGTTCATCTTGAAGCTCTAGATGAGGACAATCAATTTTTAGTGGTGGTTGATAGCTTTAAGGAGGCTAGAGCAAGTTGGGATAGATTGTAGGAGTTGGCAGCTGAGAGCTAAAAAAGATGAGTGGGTTCTCTCTTACCCACCCAGCCTCCAATCCTCACTAAGAGAGCTAAAGATGGGTACCACCTAGTCAAAGGGAGGATGGGCTAGGACATCGCTTTCCTCAAAGAGAATGAAAAGAACCAAAACACAACTTTATAAGAGAGAATTTGTAACCCATCTTAATGGAAATGAAGATGATGGAAGGTTAAGAGAGGTGATGGCTCCTAAATTCTCCCATGAAGATATATATAACATGAGAAAATAAGGATTCCCCACCAATAGAGCATATGGCAAGTTTTACTTAATAAATTTTAGTATGAATGTAGAGGGAGAATTAGAATAGAGTACATATGACCTAGACACCATATTAGAATATGAGAGAGAGAGAGAGAGAGAGAGAGATGAGAAGAGAGGGAGAAAAGAGGAGAAGAGGTAGAGGAAGCTTGCCATTATGTATTCATGGAATGTTACATAATAAAAGAGACTCACTCATAGCTTACCTCAAAGAGATGGACTAGCATGAGGGTGTTCTAGAGTTATCTCATGTGCTTGTCATTATCTTTCTTTACATCTCCATGGAAACCTTATATAGCCTCTGTGAGGGATTAGATTAAGCTAATCTTATTGATTAACATAATTCTAGATGATGTATGGTATCTTTGAAAATATAGAGAATAGTGGATGGGACAAGTCCCCACCTTGGTCATCATGCAAGAAGCCAAGGGTGGTGGTAGACAAGCTAGAGAAAGGGAGCTAGATTACACGAGGTGGATGCCCAAAGCATATTATTATAATATATTTACAAGAAGGATAAAATGGGTAGTTGATGTGATAAGGGTGAAAGAGAGAAGAAAATTGCGTGCAGCCAGCAATCTGCGTCTTTGTAACTTCAAATCGGTGAAGAATCTAAAAAAGTTTTCGTTGCAACTTTGTAGACCAGGTCGAAACCATCAGACAACGCTGGATTTTTTTTGAAATTTGCTTTTCCTTGGGATTCACTATAGAGGCTTCATGATCCCCAACTGCTTCAATACCATACAATCCAATAGTACTAGCATTGCCTACTCAAGATGCAACTCCCAAAAGTGGAGGAGTTATAGTAGAGAATATCTAAGAAATTTGTTTGGTGGTGATTCAATCCTCTCTCCACAAGTAGTCGAACAGATAGGCTCGGAGAAATCCAACCATGTGTGTACTACCAAATTAATTATATGGTTGGCATCCTGCATAAGAATAAGGGAAATTAGATTGTGAGCTACATATCTGGCATAATACATTAAAGATATCGAGACTACTTTAAACTCTTTCGAGACCAAGAATCAAGTGAACTCTAAACAATCATTGTTGTAGTGCATGAGAATTTTCTTAATCCCCTTTGCATTTGAGGTTCATACCATTGACCATGAGAGACAATCAGAAAGGTAATTTCTCACAAGATATACATGGTTAAATTGAGAGTAGTAGAAAATAAGAAAATGCCAAAGCATGGCTTAGATCCTATGCCAATGCAAATCACTTTATATGGTATAGAGTAGAATGAAGTTGAAAGCAAGGTGGAGTGCACAATCTTCAGCCCATAGCAGAGGGAGATGGGGTTTTAAAAATTAGAGTAAAAAATGACCCCTTTAGGGGGCTTGACTTACTCTTTCCTTGAAAATGGGGTAACCATGAAATTTGTATATAAGAATACCAAATTTGTCATGCCATAGATATTTAGAATGTATTCATCAAGCTCTTTTTATTGACCTAACACACCATGAGATTCTTTACATCTTAAAAGATTCAAGTTCGATGTGACCCTTCAAATCACATTTATGATCCCTAGTTGTCACGCCAAGCATCACAAAAATGACATTTACGATCCCTAGTTATCACGCCAAGGAATATAGTGGCATGCTATAGATCTATGGAAAGACCTCAAAGAGTCTATTCTAAAGATCTAGGCTGCAACAAATTTGGAGTTCCTTTGCAAAAATTTCACGATGGCCCCATTTTTCAACAAAGAGAGAGTGAGTCAAATACCCTAAAGGGCCCATTCTTAATTCCAAACTTTTCCCAGCAACATGGAGCAATTTTGATGATTCTATTTTAGACAAGGAGACATTCACATGTAGGAGGCTGATTTTATTATTATCTAAAAATTTTCTTAAGTTTTTATGTGCAATTATTTATGATCCATTGTATCCTGGAGGGGGGACCAGTCATGAGTATATGTGTGTATCATGTGACTTCAAAATAAGGGGCTTTAAAAAATATATATTTATATATTTTTTACATACAAAAGGGTGGCATATAAAGGGGCTGTTTATAGATTGAATTAAAAAAGATTTTGTCTTATTCAAGAAAAATTCTTAAATAATGATACTTATAAATAGGCTTGAGCATAGGTGATATAAAGAATATATATATATATATATATATATATATATATATATATATATATATATATATATATATATAGTGAATTGCCGTGAGACTATATCTAATGCTACCGATGTTTCCATTTTCTAGTTGAGCATTGTGGGCCAAATCTCCACTAACCATCATGAGATGGCTTAAAAGTGCCATCATAATAGGTTTACTACATGGATGCACATGCATAAAGAGGGTATCGTCATGGAGGAATAGCAATGTGAGATCATAATAAGAAGATTTTAATATGTTGTTTCTCTTCTTGAATGCTTTGAAAGCTCTTCATTATTCCAAGATTGAATTTTCTACATCTATAGGATGCATCAATGCAAAGAGGTGCTAGAGAGGAGGAGAGTGAAGTAGGGGATGACGTGGAGAGAAAAGAGTATGATGATATGGAGGTAACAATGATGAGGATGACAAAGAGATTAGTGAGAAACGATGAGATGATTATTTTAGCTCTTGGAAGGAGATATAATTGGTTATGTATATAGTATAGTACTTGTAGCATATTAGGTACTACACAAAGCCATAATAGATGGATTCAAAATCATGTAAATATATTTCTTATACTTTCTTTATATTTCTAGTAATATGTACAACACTTGGCTATTCCTATTGAACATTTTATTGTCTCAAATTATGTTATTCAGTGTAATCTGTTATAATATATGGATTGGATTCAAAAGTTAATGCATGCAAATATGATTCAATACTCTTGGGTAGAACATTAGATGGACGAAATAGCAAGGAGTCAAGAGATCCCTCTATAAAAGTTAAGAGTCATGATTCATGTCTATTGTCATCTACCAATTCAGTAGGATATATTCAATAGACTATATTGCAATGTATTATGATCTGATATAATTTGAAGGATAAGCAATGAAATATAATATTCAATGAGCAAGCTATTCTAAGATCTATCTGTGTTTTGAATTCTTAGTGTTCTTTCACACAATGAACTAATGGGCCTTCAATATGAATTTCTCTATGTTGCATTTTTGTATTTGTTAAGTATATCTAAACTACATTACACTTGGTGACCATGATAATATTTCCCCTTGTCATGATTTTAAATGTGCACATGATTTGAAGGCATGAAAATGCCTCCCATTGCTGTTTTGGTTGGGTTTAGCGTGTAGCATGAGCCGAGACAAGATTGCACTCTAGAGATTATAAATTTGCACACTTCTTAAAGTGGTGATGATCTTGATGAGTATGGGATTCTTGAGTCATTGCACACTAAGCAATAATGGTCGCTTTCTCCAACTCGAGGATCTCCATCGGTTTCACCTCTCAACCCTCAAATACTAATGAAATTAGTCATTCAATTCTTCTCCTCTGCCATTCTAGTTGTTGTTCCTTCTATTCCTCCTTTCCACCAAGTCGATTAAGGACAGGTTATGCCTCCTTAGTAATGGTGACCCCAACCCTTCTTTGCTTTCCACCTTACATATCAATGATATATTTGGTCTAATCCTTTACAAAGAATATTGCCTAATGAGTCTTCTTAACTCCCACATGGCCAAGCATGATACCCTGAAGTTCAATATATCCAAAAAGGTATCGTATCTCCTTCCACTCTTCCTATTTCTTGGCCCATATACTCCACAACCGCCTCTTTGTAGAGGCAAAATTCCTAGTACATAGGGGCCAACAAGAAATCAATAAAAGTGATATGTGACAAACACTTTAATTTGCTCTTTTCACCACCTACTCTCATCTATACCTAGTTTAACAACTTCCACCACCTCTCTCGCAAACACTACATGTGATGGACGTCCCAACCTTATCCTAAGCCTAGTGCCTCAAAAGAGTCTAGCACTTATCCTCATCAAGACTCAGTAGTGTATCACTCTAAGGACCAAGTCCTCAAAAAAAGGATCTAGTTAGATCAAGACACTACTAAGACACAACAATGCACATCCACCGCCCTAGGAAAGGCAATCCTCTAACTTGCCCAAGAAGTCCACTTCTACCACACTAGCCTCTCCATCAAATTTTCCCTACTCAAATCTCAAGGATAAAATCATTAGTAGAGGAAGAACCATCTCAAGACAACAAGTGCTCTATGGCCAACAACACTCACAAGTTCGGATGGTGCCTCCCTTGCTCATACTCCATCTTTTGCTTCTCTTTCCTAGCAACTCGTCCTCATCCCTCCAAAGTTTAGCTAGGGAATGGCACACCAGTCCCTCAAATTCATCAATGGATTCTTGACTTGATAGTAGCTTTAGCACATCAATAGCTCACCACCCAAGTAGACCACCTCAAGCAAGCCAATATAGCCCTCTCCAAAGATCTCCCTGACAAAAGGATGCACCCTCTTGCAACCATTAACAAAGGCTGGAGGAATACCAGCAAATGCAATTGGACTTCTTAGATGTCATTTGGAGAAAAGTGCAAGAGATTGGAGAAGGAGAATGTCTTCCTTTGTGCACATGCAACAGGAGTAGAGCACCCCGATTGAGAAACCCCACTCAAGTTAAAGGCCATTGCGAAACTCTAGCGAGTTTATGAGATGGAGTGGCTCGACCGCTAGAAAAAGCTAAATCAAAAACTCCAAGCTTCCATCACAAACTCCTCCTCCAAGCTCTTGCCCTTGCCTAGCAAATCAAATGAGCCAAATATGGATGCTAAGCCTGACCCTCCTACCCAACTCAACCCACCACCACTTTGCATATCCACTAGCAAGAAGAGTGAAAGCGCTCATGTTGGTTTTTCCTTGTCTCACTCACAATCTACCTTTGGCTTTGCTGCCAAATTGAACTTTTGGCCTAGCCCTCAACCCATCTTCCCACTCTCGAAATCCTCATCATGGATTGGCTGCCTAGGGATTACAATATAGCAGCAAAGTAGCCTACATCCCCGCCTCTAGGAAAAGACAAGCAACTCGCAATGAAAGAGCCCAACACTACAATGAGTGATAAGGATGTATCACCAAAGGCTTTGGCTACACACTTTTTTGACTTCTCCATTATCACTAGCTCCACAAATCCGAAGTGCTAGATGATGGTGGAGCACTACCAAGCACTAGAGTAGTGAAACATTGAGGTAGAGGAGTGGATTCATATCTTACAACAAGCAATGCTAGACTTGAACTGAAACTAGAAAGTAGAATTTGACCTTCTTTGGTAGGATAGATGAACAATAGGCCGCACAATAGGCCGTCAGAGCATCCTGGAAAATGAAGAAGGCTAGCATTTCTTGTTCTGACCTTCCAAATGCCCCTAGAGCACTTGCTTATAGCTGAGAACCAAAGCTAAGAAGGAATTGTGTCTCAATCAAGGAGAAGAGCACCCAAATCATGATTATCCAAGCAAGGACCATAAGGGTAAAGGTCCTAACCTAGATGATCCATCCTCCAAAGATCCCTGATCTACTTCCAATCAAGATATTGTGAAGTTGGCCAGCATTCACTAGCTCTAGATCCACCTGGCTAAGTCCAAAGCCCTAGTGTGAAACATTGTCACTACATCCATGTAATTTAGAGTATCAAATCCATGCACAAACAAGAATCCAATGGAATGCAAGTCTACCATAAGGAACTTTTAATCATTTCCTACATGGGAAAAAAGGGGATTCCCTATCAATTCCCAAATTAAAAATACACATAAGTAGGAAAATCAAATGATAGGCAAAATAGAACGTTTCCTAGCTAGATAAACTAGAGAATCACATAGGAAATGGAAATTTCCCAATGGGAAAATTTTCTATGGGAAAAATTCTACATAGGGAAGTTTTCCTATGTAGGAATTTTCCTACATAGGCAATTTTCTCTATGTAGGAATTTCTCTAACTAGGAAATGTTCCATTTTTTTATCATTTAATTTTTCTACTTATATATACTCTTAAGTAGGGAATTGATAGGGAATTCCCTTTTTTTCCTATGTAGGAAATAATTAAAAGTTACTTGTGTAAGGGACGACATTGGCAACAGGGAGCTAGAACAATCTATCTTTAGCTATTGTAGGAAATGCCATGGATCAAGAGAGAAATCTATATATAGTTGTTATAATAGACCTATTATAATGCTCAAAACACCTCTAAACCTACATTTTCTGACTAATAAGACAAATCTGAAGCTTCATTAAATAAAAGAAATTACAATTTGTCACCACTCAAAGCATGAGAAGCATAACAATACTGAGAAAATATAAACCTAGTGAACAACAAAAAGGCCTATGATTTGGAAATGTTGCAATCACGCTAAAGCTTCAAACATTGGCATACATAAGAAGGTTCACCACTAGCAACATGAGACACCTACTTATAACAAATAACTTTTAAAGTTGTGGACCTATAGGCAAATACTAAATGATGTATTGATTCGATGAAGGATGGATTTTAGGCCCCGGAACGTGCCTAAAAATAGGAGAAAAATGTGGAAATGCAGGGGAAAATGCTCAACCATGAAGGCGGCAGCTCGACCTAGGACGATTTTAAGCGTCAAGTGCTTGACGGGCGCCTGTACGACACTCTGAGAATTTTCATAATTTTTCCGTGTGCCTGTGCCAGTCAGTGGAGCTGCCGGTCAGTGCGGGATGTCGAGACGAGTTCGTAGAAATTTTCAGAAGGACGATCGGGTTCCGTACGCGCAAGATGGCCCGAAACCGGCCGGGGTGCCCGAAAAAGGGCCAGAAGTGAAAGGGTGGCCACTTGAGGATTGAAGGGGTGCCCTTCAAAGGGGGCACCCCCCCAATTTAAAAAAAAAGGAGGGCGGCATGTCTGCGTGCTGATCAACGCGCAGAAAAACGGCGCCCCCCCCCCACAATCATGATGTCAGGCTGCACATAAGCCATGGAAGTGATGATGCCAGGCTTCTGCCTCCGGTCTACGCTCCGCATCGCCTCCTCTCGCGCGCAAAATGGTGGACTGGTTGGAGAGGGAGAAAATCAGTCATTCTCTCTCCTCCCTCTCTCTCCTCTTAACCCCCGTTCGTGCGTGGAAGAGTAGAATGGAAATGGGTGGCCGGATGGATGCCGATTCTTGACGAGATTGAAGGGCAATGCCAAATCATTGTAGATTGCTGATTGCAATCAGAATTCATGGCTGGAAATCAATCGTGGGATGTGCCAAATTTAATGGGAAAACCCGCAAGACACGGTAATAATTATTTTTACAAAGAAAATGGACTTTTGATGCAAATTTGGTTGATAAAACTGTGTTCATATGGATTGAGTTTTGAGTATGTCGTGCTTTGAGTTGTTTCCTAGCTGTTCATCATTTAAAAATCAGAAAAACATGTGCGGGATAGCAGAAAATGGAAAACCGAGACACGAAAAACCATAAAAATGAAGGAAAATAGGGTTTTTTGGGCTAAAAATGATGCAATAAATTAATCCACACCTACTATAATTCTTTTTCTGCTGAAATGAACTAAGGGCCACAGCCCATAAACTGAACTCAATTTTCCGTAATTAAAAAATGGGAGAAAATTGGGAAAATTGCAAGAAAATGGTGGAAAAACCCTAAAAAATAGGGAAAATTTATATTTTGGGCTTCGGAAAATTGGAAAAATTATGAGTAATGTCCGTGAATGTATAGTGAGGCTGAGGCATGAAGGTTTGCTTCAGATCAGCCTTGCTTCCGTGTTTTAGTTCGGTTTTGTCCGCTTTTGATATGAAAAATAAGGGAAAAAGCCGTAAAATGCCATGCAACGAAGCACAAACGGTAGTTGGAAATCATTAAAAGAATGTTTTTGCACTTGTGCACGATACTGTTTTGTTAAATGTTTGAGCACTAGGCATCCACCAAATGCATGGAGCATGAAAAAGAATTTAAAAGTATCAGTGATCAGCTCCTGGACATGCATTGCAATTGGTTTATGAGGACATGACCTACGTTGAGAGGCAGTGAGATACCCATGCTGTAGGCTAGTCGTGGGATCCTAAAGGGGAAATCAAGTAAGGACAATGGTACACTCCTGGACACGCTTATTTGGTACCTCGAGCGACTTGTGTGCGAAATGTCTAAATGTTGAGCGGCGCACTGAGGGGCCAATCCCCAAGGTGTAGGAGAGTCGCAGAGGGTTGACGGCATTCAGCCGTAGGAGGAACCCCATGTGTATGTGATTCAAGCTTTTCGGCTATGTGAAAGGGACTCCCTCTGAGGAGTAATATTGGGTTAAGATCAGTTGGACTACAACGTATTACAAACGCAATGTTTAGGAAGGCAGAGATTTTGATAGACGCTCCTGGCCGCGAGGCCGAGGGGTTGTCTTGTGCGTAGTGACGAGGTCCGACTAGTGCATGAGCTAGTGCCGGCCCGTTTTTTGGTCCATCAGTGGTGCGTCTGCCGGGAGCCGCTTAAAAGTGGCGGTTCTCGAATCCTAGTTGTTTAGGGACCAACTAGCAGTTTATGCCAAAGGATACTGAGATTGATCCGTTATTTATTGATAAGCATCGTCTAGCAGAAATCCAAAAGCAAGAAAGAGACGAAAGAGCTAGGCGACGTGCTGAAATTTTTAGGAGATATTCCCCTAAGCGTAGCGGTGCTGAACCCTTACAAGGGAGTGGATCTAGTGGTCTTAGTACCACAAGCAGTAAGTTAGGAGAAGGTGGAAGCTCTAGTGCTCCCCTTCCTTCGATAAGCCAGTCCACGTCAAGTACGGGAGGTGTAACCCCACCGTCCCCTATTCCTAGTGCAAATCCAATCCTCGTCATGGCGCAGCCTATTGCAATTCCAGCAGGAACGACGGATTTGCCGGCTCTAGGTTACCCGCTACCCATTTTTAATGGGCTAGTTGAGGAAGATGCAGAAGTCCACATTAGGGAGTTTCAAAAGCTGATGTTTAATTGCCGCATCCAAGAAGAAGGACATTTAATGATGTTCTTCAACATGACTCTCAAAGGAAGAGCCGCTATATGGTATCATGGTTTAGAAGCCGGAACCATGTTGAACATTGATGCATTCTATGGAGCTTTTCGAAGGGAGTTTGCCCCTGAAAGGGGTGGGCAATATTGGTTGCGTGTACTCAACGTGACCCGCCAAGAACCACACGAAGATATTCGTGCTTATGCGAAGAAGATAAAAGAGGTTTTCCGTAAGTTGGACACCTCTATTCCTATCCCCGCAGCTGCCCAATTGCAATATTTCCTACATGGTTTGGACTTTAATATCCAATTGCAGTTGAGTAGTGTCCCCTTGGGGGATATAGATACTGCCATTACACGAGCACAAGAGGTGGAATCCCGACTACAAGCAGCCTATGCTTCTCGAGGCAATTCGAACATGGGTTTAGTATTGGGAAATAATGTGTCAATGGCCAATGGCAGTAGTAGCCAAGGGATAGCGATGGCTAACCCTAATGGGAGAGGGAACATGATACAGAATGTCCCTTTATTACTAGCTCCCCCTAGCATGTCGATGCCTACGGGCAGTCAAATGGCTTCAAGTGGTGGAGGCCAGGCGGTCAATTCTAACACCATGCCTGTGGCTCAACAACCAGTGCCTAATCGAATTGTTAGGCCGATGGAACGACATGGTAATGACCAAGGCTATGAGTCGAGTTCTTCCAATGTTCTTGGCGAGGTTAAGGACATGATGAAGCATTATACCGACATGATTACGGAGTAGTATCGACAAATAGCCGTTGATGTCAACTTCCTTAAAAAACAACAAAATTTGATAGGAAGTAGATACCCAGAGGAGGGTGCACCGTCGAGGTTTAGTTGCAAATGGTGTGGCGGGCAACACTATCCAAGAAATTGTCCAAATGTTAAGTGCGACATTTGTGGAAAATCCGGCCATTTAGCAGCTACTTGCTGGAGTAAGATCAGTTCCCTCCAGCGAGGAAGTCGGCAACCAGGGCCTGTTAATCATCGTGCCCAAGGAAATGATTCCCAGCGAGAAGATGGGCCTAAACAAATACTTCAACGACCAAAGACTACAGTGGAGGAGCTACCAAGTGGTAGTGAGGTTAGTTTGATTGAGGCTGTACGTGTTAACGATGCTGAAACCTTTAATTTACGAGCTGTTCTTACAAGAGGTCAAAAGGGTAGAGAAGCCGACAAGGATAAGCCTGTCGACAAAAACCCTAAACAAGGCGACAAAGGAACACAAGTTTTGGATCCTGCCATGGAAGGGGGACCTTTGAAGCCCGTAGAAAGTAAAGCCGATAAGGAACCACCAAAGAAGAAGGTGAAAGTTAAGAAAGAGGCAATAAAGCCAGTTCAGCGACCTAAAGAGCGGATGGTTTGGCATGAAAAGCGAGCTCTATCAAACTATCATGAATTCGATTTGTCGAGCTCTCTTTGCGAAGTCAAGCCGGATGTGAACCTCTTACAGCTTATTAAGCTTTCCCCAGGAGTACGCAAGGAATTTAGAAAGATCCTACGTACCGGGTATATTGTAGAACCTTTGGGTATTGCACGAGTTGGTGATGACTGGTTTGAGCATGCTGAGAAGCATTTTCCAAGGGTTGCAGCCTATGTCGATGGGATATTAGTAGATAATGCCATTGTCGACACGGGATCATCTATTAACATTATGAGTTCTGAACTGATGGAAAGGTTGGGTCTTGCGATCCAGAAAGATACCTCCACAATTCTCAGAATGGCAGATGATAGTTTGAGACAGCCAGAAGGCTGCATTACTAAGGTCCATGTCACTGTTGCAAATGTAGAATGCATGTTGGACTTTAGGGTGATTCGTTTTGCAGGCCGCCCAAGTTATCAAGTATTACTTGGACGACCTTGGATCTTGCAAGCGGACTGCCAAGTAGATATACCCGCCGGTCGATTGATATTCGGCAGAGGTGCCCAGCGTGTGGTGGTTGATGCTTATCCTGAGTCCCCGCAGAGTGAGAGAGCTCCTCTATCTTCTACAGAATTGGAGACATTAGAAGATTTATCTGCCAGTGAGACATCCTCGAGTGATGAGTCCAAAGAGGGATCCACCACAGAGGACATCTATCAGATCACTTTGAACGAGCCGATAGAGGGCCAAGATCGTATAAGAGATGCAGATGTTATCGAGCTAGACCTTCGTACGCTTGATGAGTCGCGGCCAATTAAATTAGGTTCTATGCTCAGTACAGCAGAAAGGGAGGACTATGTGGCCTTGATCCAGGAATTCCGTGATATCTTTGCCTGGAGTTATGATGAGTTGAGAGGCATTCCTCCTAGTCTTGCTGTTCATACAATTCCGTTGAAAGAGGGCAGTCGTCCTGTACGGCAGAAAGTAAGGCGTATGCCTTTCGAATTGAGGGACGGCTTGTTTGAAGAGTTATAGAAGCTTCGAGAAGCGGGTTTGATTTTTCCTGTGCAACACACGGAATGGTGTTCGCCAGTTGTGATTAGAAAAAAGAAGAATAATCAAATCCGTTTATGTGTCGACTTTAGAGAGCTGAATAAGCAGACAGTTAAGGACTACTACCCGTTGCCATTTATTGACCAGATTTTGGATCAATTAGCGGGTAGGGAGATATATTCGTTTATGGATTGCTTTGCAGGATATAACCAGATGGAAATTGCAGAAGAGGACAAGTTGAAAACAACTTTCATTACTGTATTTGGTACTTTTGCGTACCATGTGATGGCCTTTGGTTTATGCAATGCGCCTAGTTCGTGGCAACGAACAGCAGATAAGACATTCGGTGACATATCCCCTGAAGAGTTGAAGGTGTTTATTGATGACTTAGGGGCTGCCACCGTGACAGGAAGGCAGTTGCTCATTTTAAGAAAATGCTTTGAGCATTGTAGACAATTTTGCATCGCCCTAAACCCACGGAAGTGTGTTTTTGGAGTACCTTATGGGCTATTGCTGGGTCATGTGGTCAGTTCGGTAGGAATTGCGACAGACCCCGAGAAGGTTAAAGTTATAGTTGCCATGGGTCCACCACGCACTCCGAAGGAGGTGCATAGCTTTCTGTCTTCGAGTTGGTTACTACCGTAGATTCATCAGCGCCTTAGCAGAAAGAGCGTTGCCGCTTACAAATTTATTGTCCTTTAGCTGTTCGTTTGTATGGGGTGACCCTTGTAAGGTAGCATTCGAGGATGTGAAACAAGAGCTAGCAAGAGCGCCCGTTTTAAAAGCACCTAAAAGAGGTGAGGTGTTTTATATATTTTCAGCAGCCACCATGTATAGTATAAGCTGTTGTTTAGCCCAAATTTGGGAAGAGAAGTGGTATACCCGATTGCTTGTGCTAGCCGGAAGCTGGGGGTATCCGAAATCAACTATACTTACATGGAGAAATTGTGTCTAGCGATAGTCTTTGGGACCAAGAAATTCAGGCATTATATTCTCTATGAGAAAGTCGTGCTTTATACGAAGGCGGAGGGACTTCGATTATTGATGAATAAGCTACAGCCGCCTGATCGTTTAGCGAAGTGGTTAATCACTTTGCAGGAATTTGATTATAAAATCAGGAGTAAGCCAGCAAGGTTGCAAGGCATCGTGGAATGTCTTGTGGACTTTGGGGAGCCGGAAGAATCTGTGGCTGAAGGTAGTGACATGGAGTTGTTACTTAAAATAGATACGGCATCTATTCCCTCCTGGTATGCTGCAATAACGCATTATTTATCAACAGGAGAGGCGGGATCCGAATTATTTAAAGCTGAGAGAAGAAAAATTAAGCAGCAAGCGTTAGAGTTTGCCTTGATCGCAGGTACATTATATCGGCAAGGGGTTGATGATATCTATCGCCGGTGCGTGATGCCTGACGAGGTGCCATTCATTTTGGAAGAGTGCCATGATTCTGCTTGCGGTGGCCATTTTGCTGGACGGCTTACAGCACAAAAGGCTTTAAGAGCAGGTTATTGGTGGCCTGCCATCTTCCAGGATGCGTTTGTGTATGTTAAGCGATGCGATATTTGCCAACGGCATGATAGTCGAGAGAGTAGGAAATGACCACTCACCCCTATTATGGCGATACTTCCATTTGAGAAGTGGGGAATAGACTTTGTGGGTCCTATTACTCCGTCGTCGACTACGCAAAAGAGGTACATCATTGTCGCAACTGACTACTTCACCAAGTGGTCAGAAGCACGTGCAACAAGGAAAGATGATGCTAAAGAAACTGCTAGTTTCCTTTTAGAGCAGATAATATGCCGGTTTGGTCCGCCGAAAGAATTAGTGTCGGACCGCGGGACCCATTTCCTGAATAAGATGATCAAAGGTTTGACAGAGTTGTGGCACATCAAGCATAACAAGACAACCCCATATAATCCGCAAGCCAATGGGCAGGTTGAAAGTACCAACAAGCAGCTTGTGGGCATCCTGTCCAAAATTGTGTCGGAAAAGAAACGGGATTGGGATAAAAAGTTATACGTGGCAGTGTGGGCCTACAATACGACTTTCAAACGAGCCACTGGCCATACCCCGTTCAAGTTAGTATATGGGGAGGAGTGTGTCTTGCCTTTAGAGATTGAGCTGCCGACTATTTGGTTTGCCATCAATCATTCTTTGAGCGATGAAGATGCACTTTTTGAGCGCTTGACGACACTGGCACATTTAGATGAGCTTAAGTTGCAGAGCTTATTGCACCAAGAAGTGGCAAAGCGCCGAATGAAGCAGCTACACGACCTCAAAGCCAAGAAATACACCTTCAAGAAAGGACAGCTTGTTCTGTATTATGACGCACGACGAGAATTATTTCCAGGCAAGCTAGAACCCAAATGGGATGGGCCCTATAGGATCGTTAGAATAGGAAAGAATAAATCCACAGTGTTGTTAGCTGACCTTGAGGGGATAGAATTTAAAAATAAGGTTAATCTTAATAAGATTAAACCTTATTATTTCTGACTGCACTAATGCTATGACTGCCTTGCAGGTCTAGGTGAGATCGATCAAACATCTGCAAGGAAATCGTGATAGAGGTTGATGGGTCGTCTGATCCCTTATTTAGAACACCCATATTTAGAGCAGAGGTATCATCAGGGAAAGCTCATTTGGTGGAGCAAAGGATACAAGGTGATTGAGCAAGAAGGCGGGACATTTATGTGGGAAATCAAGGTCTTCTGCCATCATACAAATTTTGACGAGCATCCCTATTGAATTCAATGACGATGGAGGGATGGAGCCTACAGTCCACCCATTGAATATGCTGAATTTTGATTACCATAATTACGAGTAGAGTTCCGGATGGCGGGATATGTAAACCCTTTATGGACGTATACCTTGTACTTTGATGGGGCGTCCAGGGGTCCATGCAAAAAAGGAAGTGTATGAGTTGTCATCCGAGACCCCCGTCGACGCATTGTCATGAAGTTAGTTGCTTATCTCGGGGTGAATTTTACCAATAATATGGCAGAATACAAAGCCCTGATAATGGGTTTGAACATTGCAAAGAAGGGTGGTATCCGCCAGTTGTTGGTGAAAGGGGACTCTCAGTTGGTTTTAAATCAACTCAATGGGACGTACATGGTACGTAACCCCATCCTTTGTATGTACCATCAGACTGCCATAGCCCTACTAGACGAATTCGATAGAGTGTCTTTTCAGCTGATTCCACGAAATTGGAATCAGTTTGCCGATTCTTTGGCTAATTTTGAGTATGAAGAAGACCTCTTCTTTAATTGTGTCCCTTGTCCCGATATATCTATTGATGGTGAGACAGGACCTGGTCGTTTGTGGGGTATGCTTTCTGAACATGCCCTTTTTGGCAGACGATGGTTGATATGGGTGATGCAGAGGGTAAGCGAGACTCATCTGCCTTTATTATCTGGGACCCATAGACTGATTAGACGACATGTGATGCGAACCCCTCTTGCGATATACGCAGGAGGGATGGGTCATAATTTAATGCACCTAGTTTAGGGCTACGAGCCTCTGTTCCCCTGGGAATAGTATGCTTTGCTATCTATCATAGTTGTTTCCAGGAGGATGTTATGAATAGTATTGTTTTATTTCATTAGGCCATGAGGGCTGATGCAGTTTTGTAGTGAAGTGTTTGATTTCATTAGGCCAAGAGGGCCATTTCCCTGTCTAATGCAGGTGCGTTTAATCGGGTTTTTGTTTTAAGGGTTGTGCTCGACAGGTTTCGTGTTTCGTGGAATTTGGTGGAGCCTGGAGGAGCCTTTGCTGCGATGGAAGCTTCTTGTGGCCAATCCAGGTGATATTTCTCCTTTACGAGTACTTTTCTTTCCTGTTCTGTGTGTATCTGTACTTGTCAAGGGGATATATTTTTGTTGGGGACCAGCAACCAAGGCATGAAGTCCCAAGTTTAGGCTAAGTATGTTTGAGGGAGGTCGGAGTAGTCATTGCCTCCTGTAGCGACATTGTTAGACATTGAAAGACCTGTTTTAGAAGGAAGTCCTAGTGGCCTTATCCTGCTAGCCTGCTAGGCAGCCGTTCTAGGAGTTCTTGTTAATAGTGAGGCAGTTAGAGAAGCCTGCCAGAAGATAATGATGATGATGCCCAGCAACTTTGTATATCCTAAAAGATGAATATCAATACGAAGGTGTGTAAAAAGGGGTTCTAACCCCTATCAAAGAAAAGAAAAGAAATGGAAATGTATAGGTAGTTGCTCATTGCCTTGCGAAGGCCTGGTAGGTTCCTGGGGATGAGTCAGACCCGGGACCGATACCTTGTCTTCCTAGGGGTGGCTTCTTGCTGGAAAAATAATACCAAAACAAGGAAGGTTGGAGCGAAAATAAAAGTGAGCATTAGAAAAGGATTAAGTGTCGCCTTGCGAGGGCTTGGTAGGTTCTTGGGTGCCGAGACAGGTCCTGAGACCGATGCCATGTTCTCCTTGGGTTGCTACGCTCAGCTCCCTCCTTTTTACATGCCCAAGTATGTTCATCCAATAACAACCCTAAAAAGAGAGATGTACTGAAAGAAAATACTCCTTGATTAGGCTATAGGAGTCCTCGCCTTGTAGGAGCTCCTGGTTGTGTTGTCTTTAGTTGGTAAGTAGTTCAGACTACCACTTAGGGCAACCTCTTTGACAGTTCTTTTAGTTTGGTTGTGTTGGAGCAGTTGGTTAGTGACTCACTTCGGATCTCCTATTAGATTATGCTAGGCCTATTCCTTGTGGATGCCATGCCTTGGTTCTGTCCAGGGGTAGGGGGAGCATTGTGCCGAGTTTTATTATATATTTGTTTTGTATCAGTTTGATGCTTCTTTGGTTGTTTATGTGCAGATATGTTCGTGGGTTCGACGGACTGAGTCGTCCTGTCCCGTGGTCGCCAATGAAGGATGGATTTTAGGCCCCGGAACGTGCCTAAAAATAGGAGAAAAATGTGGAAATGCAGGGGAAAATGCTCAACCATGAAGGCGGCAGCTCGACCTAGGACGATTTTAAGCGTCAAGTGCTTGACGGGCGCCCGTACGACACTCCGAGAATTTTCATAATTTTTCCGTGCGCCTGTGCCAGTCAGTGGAGCTTCCGGTCAGTGCGGGATGTCGAGACGAGTTCGTAGAAATTTTCAGAAGGACGATCGGGTTCCGTACGCGCAAGATGGCCCGAAACCGGCCGGGGTGCCCGAAAAAGGGCCAGAAGTGAAAGGGTGGCCCCTTGAGGATTGAAGGGGTGCCCGTCAAAGGGGGCACCCCCCCAATTTAAAGAAAAAGGAGGGCGGCATGTCTGCGCGCTGATCAGCGCGCAGAAAAACGGCGCCCCCCCCCCCCACAATCATGATGTCAGGCTGCACATAAGCCATGGAAGTGATGATGCCAGGCTTCTGCCTCCGGTCTACGCTCCGCATCGCCTCCTCTCGCGCGCAAAATGGTGGACTGGTTGGAGAGGGAGAAAATCAGTCTTTCTCTCTTCTCCCTCTCTCTCCTCTTAACCCCCGTTCGTGCGTAGAAGAGTAGAATGGAAATGGGTGGCCGGATGGATGCCGATTCTTGACGAGATTGAAGGGCAATGCCAAATCATTGTAGATTGCTGATTGCAAGCAGAATTCATGGCTGGAAATCAATCGTGGGACGTGCCAAATTTAATGGGAAAACCCGCAAGACACGATAATAATTATTTTTACAAAGAAAATGGCCTTTTGATGCAAATTTGGTTGATAAAACTGTGTTCATATGGATTAAGTTTTGAGTATGTCGTGCTTTGAGTTGTTTCCTGGCTGTTCATCATTTAAAAATCAGAAAAACATGTGCAGGATAGCAGAAAATGGAAAACCGAGACACGAAAAACCATAAAAATGAAGGAAAATAGGGTTTTTTGGGCTAAAAATGATGCAATAAATTAATCCACACCTACTAAAATTCTTTTTCTGCTGAAATGAACTAAGGGCCACAGCCCATAAACTGAACTCAATTTTCCGTAATTAAAAAATGGGAGAAAATGGGGAAAATTGCAAGAAAATGGTGGAAAAACCCTAAAAAATAGGGAAATTTTATATTTTGGGCTTCGAAAAATTGGGAAATTTATGAGTAATGTCCGTGAATGTATAGTGAGGCTGAGGCATGAAGGTTTGCTTCAGATCATCCTTGCTTCCGTGTTTTAGTTCGGTTTTGTCCGCTTTTGATATGAAAAATAAGGGAAAAAGCCGTAAAATGCCATGCAACGAAGCACGAACGGTAGTTGGAAATCATTAAAAGAATGTTTTTGCACTTGTGCACGATACTGTTTTGTTAAATGTTTGAGCACTAGGCATCCACCAAATGCATGGAGCATGAAAAAGAATTTAAAAGTATCAGTGATCAGCTCCTGGACATGCATTGCAATTGGTTTATGAGGACATGACCTACGTTGAGAGGCAGTGAGATACCCATGCTATAGGCTAGTCGTGGGATCCCAAAGGGGAAATCAAGTAAGGACAATGGTACACTCCTGGACACGCTTATTTGGTACCTCGAGCGACTTGTGTGCGAAATGTCTAAATGTTGAGCGGCGCACTGAGGGGCCAATCCCCAAGGTGTAGGAGAGTCGCAAAGGGTTGACGGCATTCAGCCGTAGGAGGAACCCCATGTGTATGTGATTCGAGCTTTTCAGCTATGTGAAAGGGACTCCCTCTGAGGAGTAATATTGGGTTAAGATCAGTTGGACTACAACGTATTACAAACGCAATGTTTAGGAAGGCAGAGATTTTGATAGACGCTTCTGGCCGCGAGGCCGAGGGGTTGTCTTGTGCGTAGTGACGAGGTCCGGCTAGTGCATGAGCCAGTGCCGGCCCGTTTTTTGGTCCATCATTCGAGTGAGTTGAGAGAAATAGCATAAGAATTTGATGATTAGTACTAATAAGAAAAATCAATATCACCATCTAAAGCATGACATAACATACATAAGAGGATTCCTCACTAGCAACATGAGACACTTGCTTGTAGCCAAACTTTTAATATTGTAGACTGCAAGCAAGAACTAAGTGATGTATTTATTCCAATGAGATCGTAGAAAGTGCATTAGTGATTGAGAGGACCAATATCACCATCTGAAGCACGATATACATAGCTATGATGGATAGAATTTGAGATGAAATAGACTTGTTAGACCAACTATACTTATCCCCATAACTATAGATTGATATGCTCATGCCTTGAGATGAATGCATCCCAATCATGATAAACATGCAACCTTCAACTAATTTGTAATTGTTGAAAGCTAGTAAAAATTTAGATTTTTTCACAATGATATGCATGGTACATCTTCTCCATGACATCATCAAATATCTAATTGTAACCTTCAACTCTTAAGCAACATAGGCCTACACTCTGGCTTGTATCCATTCTTATCTACTCATGTAGGAATATGTTTTCCCAAACTTCTAAACTACTTCTAGCTGCTACATCCAACTTTAAATTCAACATTAATATCCCTACTCTTCCAAACTCTTAGGGATGTAAAGGGTTGGGGCAAGTAAAGATCAGATAGAATATATAACAACACACAATAACAATATATGACAAATACTTGATGAGTGAAGTTTGCATAGAGAAATAAGAATGATACGATCCCTTGGTCTTTGCATCTCAAGGATTAGGGGAATTGAGATGATAGTGGAGTTGATGTCTTTTGAAGCATCTGTGAGAATGTGTTGTACCCAAGACAGATCCTAAACACAACGAGTGTAGTCCATCTATGATTCAAGAATGATGCCACCCAATTGTGTGGCTATCTAGATAGAAAACATACAACTATGATGGTTTGTTGATAACATGGCAGACTTTCAATTTGTTCAAGCTTGTTTTTTTAACTGAAACTTTCAATTTTTCACCACAAGTATAGTGAAAATTAAACAATCTAGAGGACTATATTCTAACAAAAGGCATTATCTAAACAACAAGTTCAAGCAGCATGGGACTTGCAATTCCATTGGCATATTGTGTTGTTGATGAAAGGGTCTGCTGCCAATACACAGGCTTGCAATTGTGAAAAAAGAAGATAATCACATATAAACACCATTGCACCAAACAAAACATGTTTGATTACCATAGTGCTCTTGTCTCCCAACTAAGAAAATGGAATACATTCCTCTCTTTGTTCTCTTAGATCAAAGTATAAGACTATATAGTACTTGCCATTGTAAAACTTTCCATACTTGCTTGAAGGTGTAGCCTCTTTTGAGTTTGGCTATACATTCCATACTTGAGCAACACGCCATAAGTCTGATTGTTGATCCCTTGTAGTCATGCCATACCATAAAAACTATTAGCCAGTTATCTACACACCAAAGAACTTGATATGGCATACCAAAGAGCCTATTATGAGATTGGATGTCATTCCATAGATCCCCATTCACACATGTCCTTTGTGCATACTCTCAAATAGAAAGCCAATCCACTACCTAAAGACACTCAACTAGTTGCCATAAATACTAGACATGGATAATACTCATGCATTTGGTCAACCAAATAACATATAATAAGACAATAGAACAAGGAAAATTTTAAAGCTAAGTGAATCCAAGAATAATATTAACGAAAGAAATAAGGCTAGTCATAGACTAAGATTCCTAACTACTATATGTGAATATTTATGTTACGAAAATGTATATACAAACCCTCTTCGTCAAGGTGTTGCAAGGTATAGACTATTACCTTTAGTACATGCGGGCTCATGGCAACCTTGTGGCACACATTAATTTGTCCTTGCATGATTGTCGACCATAAGAACCAACGTAACCTATCCCATATATGCAAAAACTTTTCAAAAAAATGAGCATCAAGATCCTATGTTAGAGGAAGCAATGACAATAATGATATCAACTATTATTCGAGTAGGAGGAGTTGCTCCTTATCTCAATCTTCCATCTTGACTCGAGAAGCTAAATACAACTCATCATTTTTTATTTGATGGCTACTCCCCTTAGTGTATTCTATAATAGACTTTTAGATGTACTTGTTGCCCACATTTTGACCATGCCATAGTAGCTACCGTCACCTTCTCTACATGAAGATATGAAAAATGATGATAGATTGCACACATTGTTTCATGGATGACTGCCTCCTCATGTAAGCTTCACTATAGCATCTTCTACTTTTGATTTTTATGAGCTAACAAGTAGCTAATAAGTGTATTTTCTTGTATTCAAGAAAACTTGTAGCCTTTGATGGACCACCAAGTCTTTTGTCAAGGTTGACATGCATGTCAACTCAGCCTATAATGCACTATGACTCAAAAGACCTATGCAAAATATTTTGTCCACCGCATGAGCCAAGAAGACTATTGTTTCAACTTACTATCCATAATCTCAAGAGATGTTTTGTGTTATGAGACTGTATTCTAAAGTCAATAGAACCTAGTATTCTCCTCACTCTCTTTTTCTCTACATCATCTCTTCAAAATTAATCCCTTTCACCTCCAGTACATGCTCTCAATACATGTAGTCTTGTCACCACTATATCCATCCCAGTCCCTCCCTTATCTTCTCATAATGCTTGTTTCTTTTGTTATCTCCTTTTTGCCATGTTTTTGAAGAGATTTCACCTATGAATATCCAGCTTTGCCAGATCAGAACAAAAGGCATGCACTAAAATTCTATCTTACGATCAAACTTAGAAGCACCTATAGTGCAAGGTCATGATTCATGCAATGCACTGATTTAGACTTCGGATGTTTTCAAGAAGTCCCTCTGGACTAAATCGTGCTCTTCTATGTCATAGATCTATTCTCCCAGTTGTCTCCCCTTTTTTGTGGATTCTTGAGTAATTATTCACATGCTTTTAATGATCAAAACGTGCGTATGAAGTCGATTGTCCTCAAGCATGGATGGCTACATCATTGGCAAATCATCTAGCCCAAGCTTCCATTCTATAATCTTTAAGATTTTTTTTTCTAATGCCTTCACAACCAATGACTCACATTGATTCTGTGCTGTCTCATATGTTGGTATATGGATTTTCACTTTTGACAATATCATCTTGCACAAGGTTTTCCAAGCCCATTAACTTGAAGATACCATTTCTTATAGATTAGATTGAAAGCCAATCTTTTATTGAACTTTAGGTGCATATTTGATATGAAATATCTTAGGTACCAAGCATAGCTAATGCTTTGAGTGGAACAGAAGTTCGAAACTCAAGACTTGGATTTTACTTAGGACTACATTGGATGAGCATTATATACTCACAAATACCATCTAGAGCTAGTAAGATTTGAAACCTTTAGTACACTGCACTGAATGAGCATAATCTAATTCATGAGTTGTGATCAAATTAATTTGATATGATGTGCCCAAATTTTCTAGTTGCATATTTGGAATGCCTATATCATGATCACCATCTATCATCAATGATTGCATAGACTTACAATTCTCTCTATTGTGACGAGGTCTATTGTAACGTGTCCACTAGTATCATCCAGGACACGTCTTAGCAGTCCATCGGAAAGGATGTCTAGAAAGCTCTGCCCGGCACTCCCACGGAATGAAACGGGACTTGCGATCTAGGTCTTTTCGCATCTGCCACATAGCGGAAGTATCCTAGCCGTTCCCACTTAGGATCGACTGGAATTAGGGTTTTCTTGATTGGTCATTACCTAACAGCAACTAGCGTCGGACCCAAGCAAACTACTTTACGCAGAAACGCTAGATCCGAAGCGCATTTATGCTGCACTTGGTTCAAGGAGAATGGGAAACGAGAGGGATGCAAAGCTCAACCTCTCTGCCATAAGGCATAGTCCCATTCCGTTCCCCTAAAATAGATAAGATTGGGTAAGACATAACTCTAGGTCCACACTTTCATTGTTCGTGCCTTTTGACGATCATTCCGCTGTTCTTCGAGATTTTTGAGAAACGTTCCCGGCTAGCCAGGACCACCCAACCATAGGACGGACCCATGGCCCATCCTCTGCACTTTCCTCGGTTTGTTTTAGTTATGTAATTATCTAACACATTAATTTGACATATAACAATCAGCTTCTTTAATTAATCCGTTAAGCACTGGTTCCTTCACGTAATCTTATCACGTGACATAGAAAAACAATATCAAATAAGTTCTTTATTAACATTTCATCATTTTATCTTTGAAATAGAAGGAGTTCTGCCCGTAGGCTTGTCCATAATCTGCCCGAAGGCTATCCAGTAATCCATAGGGATCACTATTCCAAGCTTCCGCCCATAGACTAGTATGCGGGCCTCGAGATCCAATCCCGAGTCACGTTAGCCTCTTGTGCAGGACCCAGAAGGCGAGGGATTTACAGCCAGAGCCCCCCTGGCACCCAAGCATCCTCCTGCTCCAAGTAGAGCTCAACGGAGAGACCTCACGCGCTGTGTTCGGTCCACGTTCCCAGCACGGTAAACAACCCCCTTGGTTAGGGTCAGGCAGGCAGTCGGGGGTAATTGAAACTGCCTCTCCCTTCAGGCCTTCATCCTGAAGTATAGATATTCATTTAATTTGTAATTCATAAATCAAACAGTGCTCTAAAATCTCTAGCAAGCACAAAAATTTCCATTAATCGACCTCGTTGTTTGGCAAACTGCTAAGGAATGGTTCTTTCCTTTCGAATGTATCAATACTCGAGCCAAGGTGTCTGCAACTTGGCAAGATCCTTTATATTCCGGGTTAGGGCGTACCTTATTAACCCAACTTGATCCACCCTAAAGTTCATTGGATACTTTAGTTTCCGGTTTATAACTTTCCTTATTTAGAAGATATCCAAGAATACATTCTTTCGCAAGATAACTTGCGTAAGAATCTGCCATCCTTGTTGAGATTATTTACCCTTTCTTCTTGTGAATCAATCACAAGACTATATGACTTCTTACTTGCTGCGCAAGTCCTGCGATGAAATAATCCATTTTAGTTTCTTTTAAGTTGACGTATGTCGAACCTAGGGTCTCTTTTTAAGAACCTCAGGGACAACCCTAGTTCTTTTACCTTTACGAATTAATTGACCCTACAATTAGGGAAGGTAGTCAAGTGCTTAAGATATAAATGTTTCTTTGGTCTTTAAATCATTTCCAAGGCCTATTTTTTCAGCATGGTATTTCTAAGTCTAGATTGATTTGGTTATCTTTTGGAAGGTAATATTGAGATCACCTGGGCACGATTTGTTATCCTTGGGGACAATTGATTTTTAAGTCTAAACTTTATTGCTTTGAGGTAGGTAAATTCAATTTAATCTTCCTTTTCCTTGCAAACGAAACTCATACCAAATAACAATCTTTTTCCTTACTAAGATATGCAATTAGCAATGATAACTTCCTACTAATTTGAGCAGCGAAAAGAAAAGCCTTTCATGAATTTCATGATGATTCATTGCAAAAAAAGAATAAGGTTAATGGTGCAAGATGCAATTTTTATACCTTCAGGGTTTATTTGAAATATACTACTATAGTAAGTAGATAATCTTGATCGTAATTTGTTATAACGCATGATACTATTCGAAGGAAACTATGTTCTATACATTATCATTTGTTCAATTAAACTAAACTTCTTCATTGTAAATAACTCGGAAAAATATATCCTATCCCTAACAATTCATCTTTGCATGATTGACTTAAAACCGATATAAATCCAAGAAGGAAAAACCTAGTTTTGGGGTGAGATATCCACATGGATACCAGGAGATGACCCTCCTGCAGCTACTCCTTGGACTTTCTTAGGCGGCATCGCAGATCGAACGTGAAGGCAGCTTTTACTCTTTCTTCCGGATTTCCACCGTCTCTCTTTCGAGACAAGAAGTCGTTCAAAAAGTTGACCACAAGAAGGGATAATAAGACCTCTAAAATCTTAGCTTCTTCTGAGAGGGAAAGGTTTATAAGTTTAAGAGAAAAAGGGTCTATAGGATATAATCACGGTGAAAAAGGTTATGTGTGAGTGTGGCTTCACAAACATCTATGGAAGCCCTTGGAAGAACTTTTAGGCTTGGGGTAAAAGGTATAGGAAGGGGAATTTTTAGTAGGTTTTTGGGACACAAAGTAGTAAAGGTTTTAAGGATTTTAACTCGGGGTAAAAAAAAGTAAAAGTAACGTTTGAAAGCTTATAGCACGGTTCAAAAAGGGCTTAGAGGGTGTGTCAAAAAAAGAATATGAGGGGTAAAACACAGGGTTTAGAAACACAAGATGGGACTTATGGATTTAAGCACGGGAATTAAGGGTTTTCTTTCCCTAGAGTAAGGTGAATTTTAAGGGACTTGGGTTTAATGCACCACGGGAAAGGCTTTAATGTACCCTGGAAGAGGGCTTTAATGTACCCCGAAAAAGGGCTTTAATGTAACCCAGAAGAGGGCTTAAATCTACCACGAAAAAGGGGTTAATGCACCAGGGGAAAGGGGGCTTGGGAGGAGGCCTTTAGAAGTTACTAGAAGCTTCTAAAGCTTCTGGTTACAGTCGTGGCAGGGAGAGGAGATGGGATGACGATGTCCAACGTGGCCAGGCGGCCATGACCCTAGCAGAGCAAGTGGCGGCCTTCGTACCAGCGACGGTTCTGGTCATCAGCGGCGGCAGCAGGCAGCTCCCTCTAATCACGGTGCGGCTTCTTCAGCTCTCCCCCCCTTTCACCCTGTACGTCACCGTTCCGATTGGCTGCCACGAGAGTGTCGAGCTACCTCCTGATTTCGTCTATGGCTGGCCTAAGAAGCTTACGGCCAGCAGCAGCTATGGTCTCTGCGAGACGCGTAGAACACTGGTTGAAAAGATCTCTCTTGCTTTCTCACGACCCTATCAACCTCACGGCCCTTCAGATTTTCACCACGACCCTCCCCCTTCTCACCCCTTAGAGAGGGGTATTTATAGGAAGGGATAAGGCCTTCCCTTCCCCCCACATGTTTGGCCGCATGTAGACTCTCCCCTCCACCTCATTCACTCTCCCATTTTAGTACCATCCCCTTCCCTCAGCCACGCTTCGGCTGGAGGAAGGTAATAAAAAAAATTGCATTAAATCAATATTTATCCCTTATCCTCCTCCCAAGAGGAGGTTCTCATGAGAAATACGGGGTTTTGCTAAGCTATGTCTCGATTGGGCTCGGTGGCGAGTGTATTAGATTAACCCGTCCCAATGTAACATTGTCACTTCCCCGAGACTTCACCTGGCCTTTATAATATATATATATATATATTTAACAAGAATATTACATCTATTCTCTCACTATTGTCTCATTTTCTACATGAACATACTCAGCACATTGGCAATCACTACTTTGACTAGGCAGAGACTTAGTTAGAGCAGATTTAGTACCATTTAGCCACTTCTACTAGTTGACTAGACAACTTGATATATTTCAAAACATAATACTAGCTTACTTTGGTGATAAAGGAGATTCACAATCTACTCCTGGAAGGTTTTTCCATAGTTGTGTTGCATCCTCGGGTAAGTTACTCATGAATATATGTGTGCATCACGTGGGTTCAAAATAAGGGATTTTTAAAATACCATTTTATACATTTTTTACATACAAAAGGGTGTAGTATAAAGGGATTATTTACATATTGAATAGAAAAGGGTTATGTTTTATTTAGAAAAAAATCATAGATAAGGATATTTATAAATAGGCCTTGATGCACATGATGTAGAGGATATACATATAGTAACTTCCCTGAGATTGCAACATGCACACTATCTCCTACTCATTTCACCTTCAAATTGCATGCATCAAAAGTTTAGGTTTTGCCAAAAGGCTACAATTCATGATAGCATTCAACATGGTGCCATGGGGCATTGCTTCAGATGTTGGCCTTGCTCCTACTGAGAAAGTTATGTCTTTTATATCTAAGACCTAGCTCGATGTGCACAAGAGAACATATGAAGATATCAAGAGCATTAATGAGATCTCAGGCAAGGTCATTCATTGACCTTGCCAATTCTACTCAGGAATTTTAGGAAAGCTTTCCTCAAGCATGGAGTAGATAGTAGTAGCTCATAGAGCTTGTTTGGTTCTTTCAAAGATAGTAGCCGTCTATACATTGCTCTCAACATGTCACACTTCGAGGACCTCGATTTCTGAAGAAAGCAAAGCCTTTATCTCAATTAAAGTGATCCCATTCAAACCTGATTTTCGATAATGAGAAAACCAACTAGGGGATAGGGTAAGCGCTACAATTTCAAGGCTTGAAACACTTTAACTTGCTCCAACTAAACTCGTAGAAGACCTTCAAAGAATTTTATTTTGAATCCAATCCTATTACCCTCCCTGTTTGTCAATGACAACCCCATCTAGATCACCCTCTTGAGCACACGCCATGACACCATCCCTACATATTTAGTAACTTCAAGCCAATCTTATGAAGTGACTAGAGCACCAATAGATGGACTAGAATCCTCTCCTTAACCTTGATTTTTCAACACCTTTTTTTCTTGGTAATGGTCACTCCTCTTATACAATGTTAATTATTATCATCCCCCCTCTTCTTCATAGAGATGCCCTCTAATGTGGCCTCTTCACATGCCTATTCATGGCTTGACAATCATGAAGATTATTGTCTTTTTCATCCAGTGTTTTGATTCCCTTTCTTATGTTCCAATTAATGATAATGAGATCCCCTCATAGCTAGTGAAATTCCACCTTATACTTGCTCCTTTAGGCATAGTTGAACTACTATGTGTCATGCCTACCATCTTGAGGTTAGGCATCAAATCCCATCTACACACCCTACCTTTTCAAAGACAGCACTCCCTCATCTTCTTTTAAGTATAATGCCTTCCACCAAAGAACCTTCAAACCCCTAGCCTCTCCTTGTAAGTCTATTTCCTTTTGGACGATCCATCCCTCTCATCTCGAAGAGTGCCCTGCAACAGCCTACCTTATATGACCGGTTTTTCCATAGTATATAGGGTCAAGAAAGCAATCAAAATCTGAAAGATCCCCAATCTCAAGATACGGCCCTCCCTTTGCATCTCACGGCTTGTTCCTCATGTAGGTTTTCCCAATCTCTAGTTGAATCCCTGAAAAGCCACTACCATGAAGATGGGAGTCCCTAACCTGCCAAGACTCTATCATACTCTTGGCCTGTTGCAATTTTGTTAGGGTCAAACATGAACGTATTTGATCTTAACCACAAAGTTTCTCCCAACACATGTAGCTATGCATCTGTAAATGCAAGGATTTTGGCACCTAGGTGAAGGTTGAGATTGAGAGTATTTTCTTCCTTGAGATTTGTGATGTGCTCAATATAAAAAATGACGTAACGTGAGAGGATTAGACATTGTGTTAAGTTTTCGTCGAGTCTATACTCATTTATGGTGCAAGACGAGAAAGTGAGGGACCTCAACAGGGCCAGTGATTGGTTAGAGATCTGAGTTAGAAATTCACCCTGGTGACTATTGTGCCACACATTTGCAATAGACCAAATTTGTGTAGTGGACACCTAACATTATTACCAATATTAGGGTGATGCTCAAGGTTATATCCAAAAATACTAGAGTGATAGTGAATCTTAGTATGTGACATTATGGTCATTTGATTCCTACTAAAGCCACCATATAGTAGTCTAATTCACACCTTAGTTTTTTCCCAATGTGAATGAGTATATAACGTGCACATAATAGTAGGGTTGTGTGAAAGAAGGTGTCACCTCTATTAGAGAGAAATAGATATGAAATATCATGCACATGGTAGGGTTGTGTGAAAGATGCTTTCCTAATAAGCCTCCTATTAGTAAGGAGCCTTGAACATGGGAGTGAAATTTGGTCACACACACACAAAGGAATTAAATGTGATTGAAAGTGTACTTTTCATGAACATAGAGGATGAGTTAAGAGACAAAGAGAAATATTTAATGTACATTAATGCATGTATTATATTCAAAATCCGTATAGGAGAAATTGCATGTATGTGAAAGTAAGATTGAATAGCAAATAATTTGCTCAAAGTTTTTGAAATGCTCTATGGTACCCACATAGGATTGATTCAACATTAGTGCTTCGATGTTAGGTTTGATTTTTTTTCTAGAATAGGTAACCGGATTGAAGAAGACATTCAAACATAAGCACAAATCCTAATGCCATAAAAAAGCCACAAAATCTCTCTCTCTCTCTCTCTCTCTCTCTCTCTCTCTCTCTCTCTCTCTCTCTCTCTCTCTCTCCTCTCTCTCTCTCATCCTTCATGGGTTTACCTACTCTTAGCATAAATTTACGCAACTTGACTATTCACAAGTAATATTTATCTTGTATAAGAATTGTTATCCTAACATAGGCTTACATAATCCAATTATTAACGGCCTTGAATATTAACCCCGTAGTGATGTATTCTTGATAGGGCACTATTGATTTAAGTCATGCATTTCATTAGTTTATGGAAAATATTTTTTTAGATCATGCCTTCAACTCTTCTTTTATCTTAGACTACTTGCATTTGCATGATGAACTATCAAGACTGACTAATAGACAAGCATGATAGTTTAGCATGCTTTAGCTTAACATGAAACTAATATAACACTATTTGGACATTACCTTTTTGTAATCAAAACTAAGGTTGATAATGGTTCTACATAACCATATTAGTTGTAAACTTTCTAGGCTTTCTTGGCACATAGTTATGCTTGCATATAGATGGCAAAGACATAAACATATCCTTAGTTTGTTGAAATTATACAATAAATTGGACCAAGAAAATATAATAAAGAAACAACACCTTAGATTTGATTACATATAGATTGAAAATTTGATAAGGCTTACTATAAGGTTTGTCTATCTGAATGCAAAACCCCTTCTACCTCAAAATGCTTCAAGCAAGACTTGAGAGGAAACTATAGAAACTAAACATAAAAGAGCAAAGTAAATCATGAGGTTGATGACGAGAGACATAACTCTTTTATAATGGGTATGCCACAAAACTTTTCATAAATTTTTATTAGAAGTGGTTAAATATTTATAAATGTATCAAAAATAAGAAGAAAGTATCATGGAATAACAAGGAAGCATGGCATAACCACCCTTACTAGTACCAATTATACAATTAAATGTAATGCACTTCAATAAGGAAGTGGAGAATCTCCCTAAAATATATAATAAAACTACAGTTTCACACATACGTTCTAGTTTAAATATGAACATTGAAACAATGTCTAGAGGTGTAATCATAGTATAAACTCCTATTTTTAATATGAATGCCAAAACAAGGTGTGGAGGCTTCACCCTCCATGATAAAATATATTACTAACAAAAATGCATGAATTAAGTGTTCATAGATGGTGTGCTTTTTGAACATTTGAGTCTTTGCTACAACTAACAAGTAGTACTCAAGATTCTCCAAGGTGTACACAACTCTCCCCCCTTCCCCCCTAAAAATAGGAGTGCCAAGAAAGAGATATACACACTTCTTACTCCTCAAGCACCACAAATTTCATTTTGACTAAACCAAATAAGAAATAACCATTTTCTTAATTTATACCCTATGTATATAGACACCACATGCTAACAAAGTCATAAAATACTTTTAGTTAGAGTGCAATAAAGAATAAGCATTTTCTTAATCTGCACCCATGCGTGTGGACACCGCATGTTAAAAAAGTAGTGAGCTACTTTTGGATAGAGTGGACTAGTGTATGTAGAATCCTTTAACTCAAAAAATTAATGAAGGTAAGAATTTCTTTTGCAAAAGATGAGAAGAAATGCAGGAACTAATGTTGCATCAAATAGGCATTAAATGAATAAATTACATCACCCATGTAATTAGCAAGAGATCAAGTGATTGCTTAGTTTGAGACCTCCCACTTCTGTAATATGGTGGTTATTTCTACCATTTAGCGCTAGGGAAAATAAGTCCATAACTATTTCCAGATATGGCTAGTTAACTAAGCATGGAGAGGGGGGTTGACGGTGTGTAAGTATGTTTTTTGTCGGCGAATAGGGAGGGGGGTTGGACGTGCTCATTAAAAAATTGAGTTTATCTCCATATGATTTATTCCAATCTTACCAATTTTGTGATTGTGTCTACAAGCTAGATCTTAAATATGTAGTAGAAAGCTTGAATTTCCCATATTCTCCGCTTTAGAGATTTTGAGAGAAAATGGACAAATTTCTATATGTATGTCTTTTCCCTACTCTTAGAATTGGGGGATGAAATTCTTACATTCTCCTATATAGGAAATTCTCAAAGAACATAGAAACTCTCTCTAGTGACATATCATTCCCTACTATTACAAGTAGAGAATCCCATTTTTGTATTCTCTTATATAGGGAATTTCATAAGAATGTAGGAAATTCTCTATATTGATGTATATCCCCTTTCTTTGTATCACAGTGCATATTTATCACTTTTTGTACACAAAAAATACATAAGAATACCCTTTATATCTATCAACAAATGCAAAACCATAAACGATAAAGGGAAGGGCTATACAAAGATGAATATCATATGGAATGTTGATTTTATGCATACTTGATATATAGGATTCATTCGTTTTAAGTCTAAGAAAGGCAATAGCATGAATTACTTCAATGTTGCCTTAGCAATAACACATTGCATTAAGGTGAAATCACAAAAAGAATTGTTTGCGCACATCCACATTGTTTGATCTAGAAGTTTACCTCTTGCCAAACAATGTTGGGAAACAATGTTTAGTATGGGTAATGAGTCAAGTTGCAATTGACCATCTTCTTATCCTTTCATCGATTCATAGGAGTGTTAAACGACATATTTTTGGACACCCCTTCCTATTTATGTTGGGGGCCTAGCTAATAATCTCATGCATTTAGTATAGGGCCTAAGTAGTCCATCCCTTGGTTTTGTGTTATCTCTTAGTATGATTTTTTTGCATGACTCGGGATTTGTTTTTAGCCATAGGATAGTGTATGGTATGATTTATGATTTTGTTTTCATTAGGCCAAGAGATTGTTCCTTTTATAGTGTTTGGATTATTTTTATAAGGCCAAGAGGGCAATGTATTTGTTTGATAAGAGTGGAGTTAATGGTTTTTTGTTTTTATGTTGTATCATCAGAAAAATTCATTAGAGTACTTGGAATGAGTCCCTTGTTGCATGGATGCTTCTTGTGGCCAAGTCCAGGTCATGTCTTTCCTTTATAAGTTACTTTTCTTTATGCTATATATGTATACATGTATGTGGAAAATTTTGTTATTTCGAGGACCCACAAAATCAAGACATGATGTCCCAAAGTTTTGGCTATGTGTGTCTGAGGGGGTTTCAGCGCGCAGTTGTCCACCTCTTGTAAAGACATTGGCAGGCAATCTAAGAGCTATTTTTGAGAGTAGTCCTTAGTGACCCTGTTTACTAGCCTACTGGGCAGCTCTTTCTAGGAGCTTTTGTTCGTTTTGAGGCAAATATAGAAGCCTGCCAAACAAATAAGAGAAAAGAAACAAAGAGTACATCTGAAGACTATAGCATACATAGGTGTGTAAAAAGAGGTTTTAACCTTTGAACAAAAGAAAAATCCTAAGAGAAGATGATCATTACCTTGCGAAGGCCTGATATGTTCCTGGGGTCAAGTCAGAGGACCATTGCCTTATCTTCATGGGGATGATGTCAAGCCAAAAAAATAAATAAGGATAGTTGGAGAGAAAATAAAGATGAGCAAAAGAAAATGATTTAGTGTCACTTTGCGAGTGCTTGGTAGGTTCTTGGGTATCGAGATAGGACCTGAGACTGATGCCCTATTCTCCTTGGGATACCATACACTTAGATCCCTCTCTTTTACACATCTGAGTATCAAGTCGAGAAGTATCAAAAAGTGATAAATCTAAAGTATCTAAAAATGCAAGACCAGGCTATGGGACTCATTACCTAGTAGGAGTTCTTGGTCTAGTTGTCTTAGGTTAGGTAGGCAGGTTGAATCACCACTTAGGATGAATCCTTTAACAATTCTTGTTAGCTAGTATATGTGTTGGAGTAGTTGGTTATGGACTAACTCTACGTCTTTGTCAGATTATGATTGACCTATCTCTCAAGGAGATATGCCTTCAGTTTTTCAGCAGGTAGGGTGAGAGCGTTGTTTGTGTTTTATTGTGTACTCTTCTTTATGGCAGCTTGATGCTTTTTAAGTTTATGTATGTGCAGGTCACTTCGTGGATTCAACAAGCTGAGTTAACCTATTCTGTGGTCACTAATGGGAGCTGAATTTTGAAGCCGTTTTTAGAGCATCAAAGTGCCCCAGAAGGCATAAGAGAATAAAATTTCATAGAAAATGAATTGAGTGTGGATCAAGGAGATGGAGTTTTCCCAAATGTATTTCAACACCAGGAATCCAAGTCAAGTCTTCCTTTGTTAATCAGAGGTTGTTTGAATCCCCATTTAATGGTTGCAAGATATGGCACTGTGAAGCGGCTATTGGATATGAGAGCCAAAAAGAGTGTCATGAGACCATCTTGATAGATATTGATACCATGAAGCTAGGTGTCTAGTCAGATTGTGATTCCAATCTCATTTGCCCCTCCGTCTAGGCTAGAACCACTTCTTATAGACAAGTGCGAACATGAAAAAATGAACAATATATTTTCATGATTTATATAAATGACAAATTAGTAGAGCTTGAAGCTCATTTTTCTTCATGAGTTGATAGGGGGAAATGCAAATTATTTTGGGCCCCCCTCAAATCGATTACTTTTAGTATTTGGCAAAACAGGGGTAGAGATGGGAAATGCTCTGGGGAATGTGACACACAATTTCTTTACTCCATATTGCGTGTAGCCATGCAAGAAATGATGGAATAAATAGAAAGTTGTAGATTTAGTATTTTTTTCTCCTCCTCTCTCCTCTCTACATCTTATTCTTATGGCTTATTCCATGTAAGAGACAGGTGTGCACTAAGATGATAGATTTTGGTCGCGTGATGATACTAAAGTGTTGTGGAGCATACATCAAAGGTTAAGGATACATGAGCAGCCATCAAAGAGCATCAATGGCCTTTTGACTCTAAAATGCGTGCATATTTATATTAAATAGTGCTTTTGTCATTTTATGATGATTCTATCGCGCATATTATGAAAAATGGTTTAGAATGTTTTAATATGATTTTTTTTCTTGAAAAATCAAAATTCTCAATTGTGCCTTGTTGTTCATATAAAAAAAATGAAAATCGAGAAAATCCACAATGCAGAATTACGAGATTTTGAAAATTTTGAGGGTTTTTAGAAAAATTGAGGTTTTATGAGTTTTCATGATTCTTTTGTTGCTCATATGGAATCATATAGAGTAAAATGTTGGTTCTTGGTGGTTCATGCAAGCTCTACATGTCTAAATATGAATAAAACCATTAATAAATAATAACATAAATCGTAGAAAAATTTTAAAAAAATATTTTATGTATGAAAAAAGTGCAAAAATTTATGAATGTATTAGTGACGGTGTGGTGGGGCTCGAGCATGAGTTTAGCTGCATTTTATTTTCTTTTTTTGTGAAAGTGTATATTTATGAAATATATATATAAAAAATACCCTTTACATCTACCAACGAAGGAAAAACCATAAACGGTAGGGAAAAGAGGTTGTGCAAAGATGAATATCATATGAAATGTTGATTTTATGCATACTTGACATATAGGATTCATTTTTTTTAAGTCGAAGAAAGGCAATAGTACAAACTACTTCGGTACTACCTTAGCAATGATGCATTGCATTAAGGTGAAATCATGAAAAGAATTGTTTGCACACATCGAGATTGTTTGATTTAGAATTACACATGTGATACATCTTATGCCACTTGGAAACAATTAGACACACTATTTGGTGCCGAATCTATACATTTAAAATAATGATTTTTTATTGAGTTTCTCAAGCTGGATATGAAGGCTAATACATCTCTTACAACTCATCTTAATTATATGGAAGTCTACTAACTAAGCTTACATGGATTAACTTAAAAATTGAAGAAGATATATGCATTGGAGTCTTACTTAAGAGTCTTCTTTCAGAATTGTAATGTCTCCACCACATAATTAATATGCCAAATCCAAAGCTGGTAGACATCAAAGCATCACTCCTTGAAGAATAGAAAAGGCTCAAAGGTAAAGACGAAGCAAGCACTTCAAAGGATGAATAGGTGGCTTTATGCTAATAACAAGTACAAAGGGAAGAAAGACATTGTTTGTGACTTTTGTAAATGAATATGGCACATTGAAAAAATATTTCATGCCAAGAAAATATCACAAAAGCTACCTAGCAATTGCGGATGAAGAAGAAGGAGAAGACATTCAAGTGTAGAATGACAAGTCTTATCAGACCTTCTATTCTCACTATTCAGATCAATTTTTTTAAGCCTTGTATGCACTTGTATTAATGCCCCAATCATAAGCTTTGTAAACCTTTTGTAACCTATGCATTATAGCCTTTACATACTTAGTGAGGCCTTGTGACAACCTTTCCCTTTATATGGTTGGTTTCTCTATGTCTACACTTAGCAAGGTTCTACTCGTGACAGTCTCCATATACTTGGTGCTTTTTATGGTTGTGATTGAGGAGGGGTGTTGATATTATGCAATCAGACTTCTAAGATAGCCTCATTGTATGGAGCAGTAGGGCAAGGGACATGCAAGAGCCTAGGAGAAGCTAACCTTTATCCCATGGGCAGCATAGTGAGAAAATCGATACCATCCTACAACTATAAAAGAGTGTACTTCACAATCATTTGAATGAGAATGCTATTGTACCTTGTACTTTTAGTCTTCTCTCTCTCTCTCTCTCTCTCCAGAAGATTTTGTTTATGAGTCTAAGCTTATCTATCTTGGAACTTAATTCACTTGACCAATAGTCAGTGTGTCTAGTCCATATCAACATGCTTCTTCCCATTGACCTATGTCCTCCATAGCTAAACCTTGCTCAAGGATCCCTATTTCTCAACAATACATAGTGTACATTACTTAATGTTTGTTCATAGTAACACACTATACCTTGTATCACTTCCCTCTCTTTTTCCTAGTAGACCTATGCATCTAGTACTGCACTTAGACACTCCAATTAGTACTAACAATGCATAATGAGCACACACCATGTACAAATTCTAGGATCCACATACATTAATGTAGTGTCACGCAATCAAAACATTCACCTTTAATAGGTCAGTTTACTAGCACCATGAATAGAAAAGGCAAGTGCAATAACTAGAAAAGAGGACTCTCTGATGAAAAAAAAAAACTTAGTAGAACAAAAAGAATATCATGAAAGCCAAGAAATCACACTCAATGTAATGCAAACACAATGTTCAAAAGTTAAAGTGTTCTACTTTTCACACATTGTTTTGATGAAAGGAAAAACCCTATTTGTGCATAGATTACACAAAAAAAGACAAATTGTAAGAAGGAAAATGTTCTTGTTTAATATTCAACAAATTTTAATAAAGACAAGAGACTAAAAAAACAGAGGAAAAATAACAAATAAATAAATTGCCATGACCTAAAACATCCATGGTGTTAGTAGATGCACTTACGTACTCACGGTGAGACGTTCCAATGCCCACATCAAGTAGAAACCCTAGTCCTAATAGATTTGTAGATGTGGAAAACACACCTATCCATGACCTAATTGATCAAATAAGCCATCTAGTCCACCTAAAATCGAGATAAACCATGGGGATAACACCAAACACAATGCCAAGAGCTGAGGACTTAGAAGATGTTTGCATTGATTTCTAGGCTTCAATCAATAGCTTCTAATAAGTTGCAGATTTTGATGTCTTCACTATGACTCCTGAGGCTATGGAGAAGAAACTTTGAGGGTTCCAAGGTTGCCAAGTGGCAAAGACTCTTGAAGGATTGTTGCTGGACCTTAACAATGATACTAGAAACCAACTTGCAACCATAGAACACCTGAGATGTAAAACATCCAAAGAATATTATTGAATGCAAAAGAAATGGTATGATCATAGGATTTCCTCTTGGATCTCATGAAATGATGCATGTTCAACTACTCATGCATGATGCAAGTAGAGACCCATATCATATGAACCATCCTAACAGGAATGGGAAACACTCTAAATGCTTGGGATTACGGAAAAATCCGCATGGTTACAAAATATTCACTCAAAATTATACCATACCATTAGAATATGCAATACATTTACTAAAGTAGGGACCACCTACCTTTGAAATGTTGCTAGCCACCTCAATCATGCATGAACTATGGACGATTTGGCCACGTGGCAACATATTGTAGAGCCTTGGGAGGGCCCCATGCTTCTAACCTTGACTATCAATAGTCAGCGTCCAAACTATGCTAAACAACCTCTTCTTGCACCACAATTGGCTCTATCAACCCCCTAGTAGTGGTGCAATGAAATTGAGATATATTCCTCAACAGTCCCTATACACAAGGAACTTTTAATCATTCCCTATGTAGGAAATTTTATAAAAGGTAGGAAATTATCCAATATTTCCTATGTATGTACACATGTATTCCCCATATAGAAGCATAGTCTTATATTTTTAGATACTTTGAATTTATCACTTTTTGATAACTTCTGGACTTGACTCGGGCGTGTAAAAACGAGGGACCAAAGCTTATGGTGTCCCAAGGAGAAGAGGGCATTAGTCCCATCTCAATACCCAAGAACCACGAACCTACGAAGTGCTCGCAAGAAGGTGACACTGAATCCTTTTCCTTCTCTCACTTATATTTTTTCTTCAACCATCCTTATGTATTCTTTCAACTAAACGTCACTCCCAGGAAGACAAGGCAATGGCCCTAGGTTTGACTCATCCCCATGAACCTACTAGGCCTTCACAAGGCAATGATCATGTGCTCTTAGAATTTTTCTATTATTTTATTTCTTTTTCTTTTGTTCAAGGGTTAGAACCTCTTTTCGCGCACCTTCGTATACTATAGTCTTTAGATATATTTAGTTATTTTTCTCTTTTTTTTGTTTGGCAAGCTTCTCTATTTGCCTCACAATGAATAAAAGCTCCTAGAAACAACTGTCTAGTAGGCTAGTAGACAGGGTCACTGAGGACTACTCTTAAAAATAGCTCTTAGAGAGCCTAAGAATGTCTTTACAAAGGCTGGACAACTACTCAAGCCCCCTTAGACACACATAAACAAAACTTTGGGACTTCATGCCTTGATTTTGCGGGTCCCCAAAATAAGAAAATTCTCCATATATATGTATACATATATAGCACAAAGAGAATGAACTCATAAAGGAAAGACATTACCTAGACTTGGCCTCAAGATGCTTTTGTGCAACAAGAGGCGTGTTCAAGATACCCTAATGAACCTGTCTGATACAACATTAAAACAAAAAAACATTAATTGTACCTACACTAAACAAATTCATGGCCTTCTTGGCCTTACAAAAACAATCAATACACTATAGAAGAAATGGTCCTCTTGGCCTAATGAAAACAAAACCATAAAGCACACCATACAACATCCTATGGTTGAAAACAAATCCTTGGTCCCTCACAAAAATCATTCTAAAAGACAGCACAAAACCAAGGGATAGGATGCTTGGCCCTTGAGCGATGGATTTTTGCTCTAGAAAAGTGCTCAAAATTTTCCAAAAAATCTAAATTTCAAGATAAAATTGAATCTTGTCAAAGGTGGCAGAGACAGTTGAGTCGATTTTAAGCGGCAAATTAAAAAGTGCTTTGAATACCCGCTAAGCGATGGTTGCAGAAATTTCATAAATTTTTAAGGTGTCAGATTGGACTTCTTGAAGTGGCAAAAAATTGAGGACTTCAAGTCGGGTAGGAAAAAATTTTCGGAAGTGAAATCGGAGGTTGGGAAGTGGAAGTGCGAGAGGTTGGTCATGTCAAAGCCAAAGCGGGCCACTTTTAAGTGGTTTGGGCATGGACTTGTTAGGGGGCCCTTAAAAGAGCCTTAGGGGGAGACGAAACAAATATTTGTGGGGGGTTTGGGGAGGGGGCGGGGGCGGAGGGAGGGGCGTCATTTCAAAACGGTGTCCTATAGTATGTGCCGCCCCCTCCATTCCTTAGCGACGAATGATGGGCTAAAAGCAACCCCCTGAGTAAATCCCCTGAGTAGATCATACTCATGAATTTCAGCATTGCTTTGCTCTCCAACACCTAGTCTCGTGTGAGAATTGGCTGCATGGATGGCTTGGTCTAGATCTAGTCATTCTCTCCTCTCTCTCTCTCTCTCTCTCTCTCTCTTCCAAATGGGAATTCACATGAAGGAGATCAAGAAGAAGAGGGGCTGAAGGATGCTTGTCTGGCGATGATTGGATCGCTCCAAGATCAAGAGGAGGCTAAGGGAAGGTGTTTAACACTGAAGATTGATTGTTGGTTGGCCCATTGGTAGTCCGTACTAATTATAAAAAAAACCCGCAACACGCAAATTAGTGGTATGCCTAATTTTTATGAAAGAAATTTGATTCTTTTTTATGTTTAATGGTTGAAATGAAATTCATATGGAACAAAAAAAAATTTGGGATCTTGTTAGCATCATGATTGAGGGCTACACATAAAAGAAATGCACAACTGTAATGATACATGGCCCTAATAATTAAATTACAATATGAAAATCACATTTTTTGAGGAAAAATGAAGATTTCATTGGTTTTGCGTGGGGAAAAAGGGATTTACATGGAATAAAATTCTGATAAAACCATCTCTCAGCTGTCGTAATCAGTTAATAATCATAGATAAGAGATTACCCTATTTTTATGAATAAATAAATAGGGGAAAATAAGGAGAATGAGAGGAAAATAGGTTTTCATACTTTAAAAATTAAGGAAAAATATGATTAATGTTTGTGGATGTTTAGCAAGGTTGAGGCATGAGGTATAGCCTCACTTTATCCTTTTTTTAATGTTTTAGTGTGTTTTTAATTGATTTATATATTGAAAATGACAAAAAACCAAACCCTACACCTATGCAACAATGCAACACATAAATGGTAGGGGGAACGATGGTTTGTGGAAGTGCTTAAATGCTAAAAATGATGCAAAGTATGATCTTTTTTTTGTGCATGTCATATAGGATGATTCATTACTTAAGTTAAAGAGACTAGTAGCACGATTAAGTTTGATGCTAGTCTCCAGCAATACATCAACAACACATAGATTGAAAATCATTGAAGGGTTGATTTTTTCACTCGACTTTGTTGATTTTTAGTTATAAATATTTGAGCACAAGGGTTATACACTTTTGCATTTTTCATGCTACATGGTACAAAACTTGGATGCATAGCACTTGATTGCCTAAATAAATGACCAACATGGAGTGTGTGAGGATTCCTAGACTATAAGATAGACGAGAAATTCCTTGAGGTTAGTCTAGTGAGGATCTATCAACTCCTAGATTGTTCAATAGAGAAAGAAGTGAAGCTTGTATGTTTATTCTTTATATTGGAGTAGCGCATCGAGGGGCCAATCCCCAAGATGTATGAGAGCTGCAGTGAGGCTGTGGTGTTTCAGCCGAAGAGGTTGCCTCTTATGTATATGATACGTGGTATATTATACCAATGTGTATGGGATCTCCCTTTGAGGAGTAGGGAAAGCCAAACGTTGGACTATGTCCTATTACAAATGCAAGATCCATATTAGAGTTTAGTATAGTGTGTCCCTTAGATGCTCTTGGCCGCGAGGCCGTTTGGGGTGACTTATGTGTTTTAGAGGTCCGACTAGTGCTAGAGAGCCAATGTTTGGGCCCCCTTTAGGTCTCGATATGTGGTGCATTTGCTGGGAGCTGCCTACAAGTGGCAGTTTCTATGCCTTGGTCGATTGGGACCTATCCTCTAGGGTTTGCTACAAATTAGTGAACTAGACTCACAAGACCGTCAAAGCAGAGCTCTAAAAGCAAGAGAGGGCTGAACGAGCTAGACACCGGGTTGAGATAAAGAGAAGATAGTCTCCACAAAGGAGCAATGTAATAGCTTTGCAAGGGTAGGGTTTTAATAACCCTAGCTCAGCACATAGTCCGTTGTCGAAGGGTTTCGAAAGCAATGTCGCAACTTCAGAAGTCCTTGATAAATTTCAGGATAGAAGATCAATCAAGCGTGACAATTACAACCCTATTCAACTTCAATAGCTTCAACTTCATAAAGGAAACAAATTTGATTTATAAATTGGCTGCTCAAAAACTGAAGTCCTTCACGTCCCTTTGATATGCCCTCAACTTTTTCTACAGTCTCCTTTGGTAGAACTCTTTTCAAATTTTTAACTAGAACAAAGTCTGATTAGCTACAGCACATTCTTCAGAGATTTGGTAAACATTTTGATGAGCAAGCAGCATGATAGAACATTTCTGTTTGCTGGTGGAGAGTATTAGGACTTCATGTGGTGTTGTGAACATCCTCAGACCTTGCAGACATGTTCAGACAAATGTAATGTCCATGTTGCAACATTATTTGTTATAATACATTCAGATCCTCTTAAGAATCGTCTTTTAATGTGACTGAAATCAGTGGCCTCTGTTTACACAAGAACTGAAGTCTCAAAGTGTTGTTTTTGATATTAATTCTTCGATGGCACTCTTGATGAGCTTAAAGAGAAGATACAGAGAGCACTTGATAGAAAGTCTGGACTGTTTCTGAGCAATAATCATCAATCAAAATCTCTCATTTTCTCTTGTCCTGACGTCATTCACAAGAGAAAAATTTTGTGTCTTCGGATTCCGAAAGAGGTGTAGAAATTTGTGCTGGTTCTCTGTCTTCTGCGACTCCAGTCCTCTGTCAAAAATTGTATGGGGGGGAAAGAGCACAATTGTCCCGAGTGTGGAGGAGAGCGATCCCAAACTGGCAATTCTATTTTAGTGCGAGAAAGGTTCACTCAACTTCATGAAAGCAACCAGTGGAGGCTTCGTACGCAGTGAAGAAGATGCCAATTCTATCTCTCTCTCTCTGTAAGTGCTACTCTGTGTGTGAAAATGAGATATGCAGTCAGCAGTCCCTCTCGATAGCTTTTATGCGAAGGTAGGTGATATGTTTCTGCTTCTGATTGAATGGGCGAATAACTAGATGAAATCTCTCTCTCTCTATAAGAAGCCCAGTCTTTTTGATGCTTCAGACGTATGACGACATGGTCAATACACAGACAAAGTCAGTGGATTTCTCTTCCCCTCATTCTCTGAAATCTCCCTTCTCTTACGCAAATGGTCTGAATTTGGGCTCCAGTGTTCCTTCTTTTTCGCCTATGGTTCCACGCAAATGGTCTGAATTTGGGCTCCAATGTTGTCCTTCTTTTTCGCCTCAGTCGAGTTTTTTCTGGTTCCCTGAATCGCTCTCCTCAAGTGTTGAATATCTTGACCGAGATTTAAAAAAAATAAAAAATAAAAAAATCATGGGCTTTTACTAAAAATTTGCTACCTGATCCTTCAACAAGATAGCCATGGCTCGTCAAGCCGGAACCAAGTGTTTTCCTCCTCGTCGACAGAGCAATGTTTGCACTCCAGATGACGACTTTCAGTTCAATTTCTGATACGTGCAGCTCCGGAAGCCGAAGTCCCCATCTGTCCCTCTCTGAACATCATGGATTGTTTTTTTTTTCTTCCCAGTTTTTTTCCAGCGCCTCCTTCTCTTCGTCGTGTATCCCTCCCTTTAACAGGATTCTACTGATCTCCATTAGTCACTTTTTGGGTGCCATCCATGATCAGGAGCGGCAGTCGCTGTTGCTGAATCCATCGACTCCCCTTCGTCTACTCCGAAAAAAAAATCCATCTATCTCCATTGAATTCCCTATTGGTTCTTCCTCCCTGCAATTCCTCTTTCACAAGCGCAGAGGTTTACCTATTATTCTCTGCGTAGCACAAATGCAGCAAGCCTCTACCTCCAGAACACAATCCTCCCACACCGTCCCTCGTTGGTCTAGATGCCATTGCTTTTTCCCCCTTTCAAAAATAGTGTTCTTTTTCTTTCCCCCCAAAAAGGCTCTTTCAAAAATAGTTCTCTTTTGCTTTCTTCCCCAGCACCCCAGTTGATACAACCACTGGCAGCTCACACATTAAAAAAAAAACCTGAGAACTTTGTACCAAGACTGCACCACCACTTTGCCTGACTTCATCTATGAAAGCAAAGCACTCATCAAAGTGCTCCTCCATGTTAGCATCCGCACTATCAAGCACACTGATTTGCTTGTACTTGAAATTTGAAGGATAACGCGGCTCGATCGTGTTTGCAACTGTAAGGATGTGTCATTTCTAATCTTAGCAATTCCTCTTTATTGTAAGTTGCTCCAATCGATCCAACGTACAACCCCTCAATGATTTTGCAGTGCAGACTATAATCTCTCCTATATTTGGTTACCAGATAATCCTGCAAGATCCTCTCCATTCTATGTTTGTAAATGACCTCCATCATATCACTCAATACATATCATTTGTTGGCAAAGCATTCACATTCATTTCTTGTCACCACTATGGCCACCAACCATGAATCATTGCTCAACTTGATTTGTTGATGTGAATGTATCTAAGGTATTTGTCCTGCAGCCTGCAATGGCGGAGATGGCTCCCCGTTTGATTCCGTGATGATGACAGACTTTTCGTATGCCCAGATACAGTAAACCACTGCTTAACATAGGCTGAAAGCATCCCTTCATGCTCACCACTATGCCTCCAAACTCCTCCCCACTATATTCATACGCAGAAAATAAATGTAAACACAACAACTAAGTATGTACAAAGTATCAAATCACACACACAACTTTTGGGTGGTTTTCACACCTCGAATGCGCAGCAATACGACATCCACCCCCTCTAATCCTCCGCATCCTCCGGATGGGCCAACTACCCATGATTGTTATCATCAAGATTCACAAACAGATCAATCTCTTCATTATGCATTTCCGGTATATCAACAAGATTATCTGTCATATCATCTGTCTCTTCCATTGGAGTTTCTTCTCGTTGTTCTTCTCTTGTAAATTCTTCCAATGCATAATCTTCATCATCTCTTTTCTTGAAAATCTTGATTCTTTTTCCAGCAATAGGCACTCTAAGCACTGTCCCATCCAATTTTGTCAGCTCATATGTTGCATTATCAAAGACATGTCTGACTATGTACGGCCCAAACCATCTTTTCACCATCTTCCGAAGTGCAGTATGCTGATTTTCAAGGCTGCTATCAAAGACCAATACCCAATCTCCCTCTTCTATTGCTCTAGGCCACAAGCGATGCCTGCTGTCAAACCTGTCCTTATTTCTTAGTCTAGCAACCTTCAACCTGTCAATAGCTAGCTGAATATCCTCTGGTCTCCTCTCCAACTATCGAATCCGAAGAGCTAAGAGCTCCTCTCTCGTCAAATCCTCCTGCCAAGGTAAAACTGACCAAGTCAAAGCACAAGTCTCAGTCGGCATAACAGGTTTCTGACCATACATCAACTCTGCAGGCATATATCCTGTGGTAACACTATGAGTCGTACGATCAGCCCACAAAGCAAATGGTAGAAGTCTCGGCCATTCTCCAATCCGTCCTCTACATGCTTTGGCTAATGGTTTCACTATTGGCGGATGCCCTCTTTCATTCTTCCCATTTCCCTCCAGATTGTATGCTGTGGTTAAATCCACACACAGTCATAAACTGAACTGCTCTCATGCCATCTTTACTACGAATCCGTGCATAAGCAGATCCATCATCCATTACCTTTGTTTCCATGCGCATCTCTGTGATGAATGGCTGTCCAAGAATTATAGGATAAGAGCATGAATCTTGCACAAAGAAATGAAAATCCTCCTCTGCATCACCAATAGAAACCCTGACACTAGGACAGGCAGCATACAAATCACCTGCAGTGTTATTGGCGGCTCTCATACGCCACCCATGCTCTACACCCAAAGGCCATCTGTTACTCTCATAAACTCCACGAACTATGAGATTAATCTTTGAACCATGACCCACCAATGCAACATAAGGCACCTGTTTCTCTCCAACATTTACCATCATCTCTGTAGTTGCCCTAGCCCAATGGCTCCGCGAAAAGTGACTACGCGGTATCAAGACAGGCTCATCAATTTCAACATAATGCATAGGCTGAACCCTCTTCTCTACCTGCGGAAAAACAGAAGCATTCTCAACCATAACCTCATCCTCATCCTCATCCAACTCCCCAATCAAAACTCCCTGTGTATCAGTGGTAGACAATGCATGTCTTTTTCTCTTCAGGACCTCCTGAAACTGATCCTGAAACTCTCTTTTCGAGATGCCCAAAATCTCAGAAATAGTGAAAGTCACCTCACTGCCAAGTATCTTATCATTAAAGATTTTCTTCATGTCTGTAGATGTCTCAATATCGGACATCAATCTAAACCCTGGCTGCTTTCTCTCTCTAAGCTCTTGCCTCTTTTCTCTCTTTTGAGCATCTTCCATCTGTCGATCTAGCCGTGATCTTGAAGATGTCCCTGTAGTAGGTGGAGTAACAAACTCACCCCCTCTAGTCTTTTTAGCTGCACTTGGATTTTCTTCATCCCTCTTACGCTTCTCCTCAACAAGTACATCTACTCCCTGAGACTTAGCCAAATAAGCATAAATAGAGTACCTGTCAACAAGCGAATCCCAACCTGTCTCTGATTTGATCCTAGAGCCTGCACTAGTCAAAACAGGTTGCTGAATTTTTCCCTTGTTTGCAGTCTCCATAGCATAAGTCCATAGTACTGACTGAGTCTCTGATCCCTTCTCAATCTGGACTCCATATGCAGAAGCATCACCTCTAGCTGTCACATAAGAAGTACGCGCAGCCATGTCATCCACTAGCTTCTTCATTCCACCTTTACCAAAGTTGGTAGCAAGTGGAGCTCCTGTCTCAGTCAACCAAATCTTACCATCTTGCCCCCAATATACCAAATTCTTCCTCCTTGCATCCTGAAAAGATTCACAATCCCTGCAATGCTGATGGTCCGTACTATCGCACCAAATACATCTCCGATCTCTCCTAGATGCACTAGGAGCACTCCTAGGTGCAGTAGGAGCACTAGAAGAAGTAGTAGGCACAGTCGAAGCAAACAGCTCTTTCAATTTTCCCACCAACTCCGCTTTAACTGACTCCAGTGTCAAATCTGTTATGCCTTTGATTATGTCATCAAGAGAGGTAGGCACCAATGGAGCGGATGGTTTTGGAGCAGAAGGTGTAGGCATCGGTCGTGGAACAGGAGGAATAGGTGGAGTGGAAACAGTACGCACTGGCATAGGCCAAGAAACTGGTTGAGGAGGAGAAGAAATAACAAGGATAGAAGCAGGCATAGGAGCAGATGACGGTGTAGGTGTCATGGAACCATTCTGTAGGCGAGTCTTCCATATCCTCCTCTTGGTCAAAGCCGAGACTGCATCCTGAGCATCCTGCCAATCCGTTTCAAGACCCATAGGCTTCGTGCAATCCTCAAGAAGCTCACCCAACTCTTCTTGAAGAGTAGGATCTGTAGCTTGCAAGAAAAGCTCAACTTTTTCAACATCCAGTGCTCTTTGTTCAATGGCATCAAGCTGACTATACCTCTCCTCAAATTCTCGAATCAACTCTGAAGCAGCTAGACCTTTGTTTGGCATGTAGACCCACTCTAGGAATGACCGCCGAGTAGCCATACCAAAGTCCTCAAGGAAATATTCTTCTTTCAAGGCCTTCTTAAAATCTTGCCAATGTGTATTTTGAATAAAAAGATCAGTCACTTTTGCCCTCAAAGCGGGTGTGACAAGACGAAGGAAGTACTTACTCATAAGTCCAGCTGGAACTCCAAAAAACCCCATCTTGATCTCATATGTCTTCAAATATGCTGAAACATTACGGCCGTCAAATAGCTTCTTCTCATTCTCAACTGCTTCAATAGCTTAGTCGCACTGTTTGCATTCTCCTGCTCCGAATAGAGTTGCCTTTGCTGAGACAACTGTTGTTGATGTAATTGTTGCTGCTGCTGCATATACAATTGTGTTTGCTGATTTTGGAGATGCATATACATAGACATATTCTGCAAAATCTGCTTTAGATGCTCTGTTGAAATACTTGACGTAGTAGTCATTGATGGAGCTGAAGTAGAAGACGCAGCTGGAATTCTAGAAGAGGCTGAAGTATCTCCCATCCTGAAATTTCTGCGACGCTTTTACGTCGGGTTCACCAAAGATATCGAAGGGTTTCGAAAGCAATGTCGCAACTTCAGAAGTCCTTGATAAATTTCAAGATAGAAGATCAATCAAGCGTGACATTTACAACCCAATTCAACTTCAACAGCTTCAGCTTCATAAAGGAAAAAATTTTGATTTATAAATTGGTTGCTCAAAAACTGAAGTCCTTCATGTCCCTTTGATATGCCCTCAACTTTTTCTACAGTCTCCTTTGGTAGAACTCTTTTCAATTTTTTAACTAGAACAAAGTCTGATTAGCTACAGCACATTCTTCAGAGATTTGGTAAACATTTTGATGAGCAAGCAGCATGATAGAACATTTCTGTTTGCTGGTGGAGAGTATTAGGACTTCATGTGGTGTTGTGAACATCCTGAGACCTTGCAGACATGTTCAGACAAATGTAATGTCCATGTTGCAACATTGTTTGTTATAATACATTCAGATCCTCTTAAGAATCCTCTTTTAATGTGACTGAAATCAGTGGCCTCTATTTACACAAGAACTGAAGTCTCAAAGTGTTGTTTTTTATATTAATTCTTCGATGGCACTCTTGATGAGCTTAAAGAGAAGATACAGAGAGCACTTGATAGAAAGTCTGGACTGTTTCTGAGCAATAATCATCAATCAAAATCTCTCATTTTCTCTTGTCGTGATGTCATTCACAAGAGAAAAATTTTGTGTCTTCGGATTCCAGAAAGAGGTGTAGAAATTTGTGCTGGTTCTCTGTCTTCTGCGACTCCAGTCCTCTGTCAAAAATTGTATGGGGGGGAAAGAGCATAATTGTCCCGAGTGTGGAGGAGAGCGATCCCAAACTGGCAATTCTATTTTAGTGCGAGAAGGGTTCACTCAACTCCATGAAAGCAACCAGTGGAGGCTTCGTACGCAGTGAAGAAGATGCCAATTCTATCTCTCTCTCTCTCTGTAAGTGCTACTCTGTGTGTGAAAACGAGATACTGAAAGCTGATCATAACCAGCTGGAAACTCTGTTTGCTGAATTTCTTCAGCACTCAACACTCTTTGCTGAGTTACCTTAGCCTCTGACTCAATCTGTGCCACAAAATCTGCAATTTCATGAAGCATGTCTAGGGACTGCACTAATACATTACTGTGACAACTCTGCATATCAGTTTTCAGCATATCTTTCATCTCTTCCATTGTATCTGCACAAATCATACTGTCATACATCCCATCTATGTGCTCATCATACTCCAAAATTCCTGCATTTTTCAAATTTTTCTCCTTCCTGCATATGTACTGCCTGGCAGTTCTAGGCAACCTAGAAGTGTTCTGATAGCTCATCGAACTGTTTGCTGAAATCCCAACAAAACCGGAGAAGAAAACACTGTTGCCAGGAGGCGAGAACTCCAATCTCCTCTGCTCTGTACCACCGTCGTCTCGCGAAACGGCGGTACCTAATGAAAACCCGAATCCCTCACAGTGGGCAAAGGTGCATCTCTGAGAGTATCCCTGTTTCTAACATGGTTCACACACACAGTCATAAACTGAACTGCTCTCATGCCATATTTACTGCGAATCCGTGCATAAGCAGATCCATCATCCATTACCTTTGTTTCCATGTGCATCTCTGTGATGAATGGCTGTCCAAGAATTATAGGATAAGAGCATGAATCTTGCACAAAGAAATGAAAATCCTCCTCTACATCACCAATAGAAACCCTGACACTAGGACAGGCAGCATACAAATCACCTGCAGTGTTATTGGCGGCTCTCATACGCCACCCATGCTCTACATCCATAGGCCATCTGTTACTCTCATAAACTCCACGAACTATGAGATTAATCTTTGAACCATGACCCACCAATGCAACATAAGGCACCTGTTTCTCTCCAACCTTTACCATCGTCTCTGTAGTTGCCCTAACCCAATGGCTCCACGAAAAGTGACTACGCGGTATCAAGACAGGCTCATCAATTTCAACATAATGCATAGGCTGAACCCTCTTCTCTACCTACGGAAAAACAGAAGCATTCTCAACCATAACCTCATCCTCATCCTCATCCAACTCCCCAATCAAAACTCCCTGTGTATCAGTGGTAGACAATGTATGTCTTTTCCTCTTCAGGACCTCCTGAAACTGATCTTGAAACTCTCTTTTCGAGATGCCCAAAATCTCAGAAATAGTGAAAGTCACCTCACTGCCAAGTATCTTATCATTAAAGATTTTCTTCATGTCTGTAGATGTCTCAATATCGGACATCAATCTAAACCCTGGCTGCTTTCTCTCTCTAGGCTCTTGCCTCTTTTCTCTCTTTTGAGCATCTTCCATCTATCGAACTAGCCTTGATCTTGAAGATGGTCCTGCAGTAGGTGGAGTAACAAACTCACCCCCTCTAGTCTTTTTAGCTGCACTTGGATTTTCTTCATCCCTCTTACGCTTCTCCTCAACAAGTACATCTGCTCCCTGAGACTTAGCCAAATAAGCATAAATAGAGTACCTGTCAACAGGCGAATCCCAACCTATCTCTGATCTGATGCTAGAGCGTGCACTAGTCAAAACAGGTTGCTGAATTTTTTCCTTGTTTGCAGTCTCCATAGCATAAGTCCATAGTGCTGACTGAGTCTCTGATCCCTTCTCAATCTGGAATCCATATGCAGAAGCATCACCTCTAGCTGTCACATAAGAAGTACGCGCAGCCATGTCATCCACTGGCTTCTTCATTCCACCTTTACCAAAGTTAGTAGCAAGTGGAGCTCCTGTCTCAGTCAACCAAATCTTACCATCTTGCCCCCAATATACCAAATTCTTCCTCCTTGCATCCTGAAAAGATTCACAATCCCTGCAATGCTGATGGTCCGTACTATCGCACCAAATACATCTCCGATCTCTCCTAGATGCACTAGGAGCACTCCTAGGTGCAGTAGGAGCACTAGAAGAAGTAGTAGGCGCAGTCGAAGCAAACAGCTCTTTCAATTTTCCCACCAACTCCGCTTTAACTGGCTCCAGTGTCAAATCTGTTGTGCCTTTGATTATGTAATCAAGAGAGGTAGGCACTGTTGAGTGTTGAAATGACTTGTTTTTTGGCTGATTTTTGTTGTTTTTGAGAGCTGAATGATTGATTTTATGAGATGATTGGTTGATTAGGAAGTGGTTTGAGAGTGTTTTGGATGATATTGATTGTGTTTTGGAAGATTATGATGTTTGTTGATGGTTCTGTAATGTTCTGATAGGTTCTGATTGGTTCTGTATACCTTCTATTTTGTTCTGTTTTGCTCTGTTTTGGTCTGTTTTGTTCTGATTGTCTTCTGTAAGGAGGGATGGAGTATTGATTGATGCAGAATGAGATATTGTGAAAGCTTAGTGAATGTTTTGTGAGAGTTTTGAATGGTTTGAGAATGAATTATGTAGTTCTGATGACCTTCTGTAGGTCTTCTGTAGAGCTTCTGTTCTGTTCTGTTCTGTTCTGTACTGTAACTGTTCTGGTACTGTTCTGTAGACTGTTCTGTAAGTGTTCTGTGGAATGTATGTGTGATTTTGAGGAAAGTTTTCTAGCCTTGGAAAGAGGTGAATACAAGTGTAAAAGAGCTGAAGGAAGTGGAAGAAGTAGCTGCTGAAGACTCAAGAGAAGACTAGAGTGAAGTGACAGTAGTGAGCTGTGAAGAGACACTGTAGTGGCTCTGGTGACCTTTCATATCAGACATACCTCTTGGGAGGGGTATCCACGACCTAAGAGTGATTATTGAGAGTAATTTTTGAGAGATTGTAGTGAGGATATGATGTATTATTGATGGAGTGTGTGAGAGAGAGTCAGAGATAGCCAATTCTATTGAAACAAAGTGATTGTATATGAGAGATTGAGAGAGAAGACTATGAAGATATTGAAGATGAATACTATGTGATGTATTTCCATTCAAAGATGGTGTACTTCTTTGTTTTCTTTGTTCTATTGATGGATTTTGTGAAGATGTTGAAGAATATGGTCGATTCTATTAAAAACCGTGGGAGATTTACATGATGCTGCATGAAGATTTGTTGTGCCTGGTGTTCTTTTCTTCATTGTGACAATATGAAACATGAAAAACAAGCTTGTTGATGTTACAAGATAGATTTTCTTGCAAGAGAATTCCCTTTTCCTTGGTGTTCTTCTCGGGGCTCCATGTTTTTGGTGCGCAGCCGGGGAAACTTGCCATCAACAAGCACCAAAAGAGGCTGAAAATGAAGGAATTGGCATTGCCAAGAAGAGAAGAATTCAATGGATGTTTGTAAAATTCCTTCTTCCACTGAAGAGTTGGAATTTCTCATAATAAAAGCCACTTTCCACAAAAAGTTCATCCCACAATGGCGGAAACACATCACCATCATGATGCATGCTCTATGTGGTGGACAGTTTCCTCTTCCTGTTGAAGCAGCAGAAACTTGCATCTTGGTGGCAAATTGTTTGGGAACAAACTGAAGAGCAAAAACAGAGAGAATGACCATCCATGGAAGATTTGGCATTCATTGAGAAGTTTCCAGACAACATCAAGTGGGAAATTGTGAAGAAGCTACAGGAGTCTTGGTCTGTAGAGGTTCACAAAGACAAGAAGGAAAAGAGTTGGAATTTGTTCGTGGATGCTCAACAGCAAGATACATGGGATGCTTGGTGTACTGATAATCTTCTGTTTGTTCAATTAGCAACCCATTGGAAGTTGGTAGACAGAGTGTTTTTCACAACATACACTATTGAAACTATCAGAAGCTGGCATTACTATGATGATGGCACTACCACAATGCTCAGACGTATGCATTTTGACACCTTCAGAACCGAATACCTTCCTCTGTGTAGTGGCATGAAAGCAGAATTCAGGGACGTTGAGAGGAAAGAAGTAGAAGAAATGTTGGCAAGAGAGTCCTCCAGAGACTGAAACCTTCTGTTAACCCTCTCTGGAGCACTAACAACATAGTGGAGTCAACCCCCTGATGAATGACGCAATAAAAAGGCAAGCGTTGGAACGAGTTCAGAGGTACATGAGAAGAGAGAAAGCAAGAATCAGAGCCGAGAGCGAGCTAGCAGCAGAAGCCGCCTTGGACGCCCTTGCGGAACTCTTTACAGAAGTCCCAATGGCACATCAAGCCCTTCCTCCTCCTGCTGGAGGTCCACTTCCAAGCCAGATCCGTCCTGGAAATATTGATGACAGACCAGCAAATGTAGTCCCATTGCCAGTTTTTAAGGGAGAGTACAATGAAGACCCCGATCTTCATGTAGCAGAGTTTATGGTAGCGTGTGTGGCTAACAATGCCAGAACCCCTGAGCATTGGTTAGCAATATTCCCCGCCACTTTCAAAGGCGCGGCGTTTCAGTGGTATGAGAGACAAGCAGCAGGAACTTTTGGCACATGGGACGACCTGAAGTTGGCCTTCCTCACTAAATTCAGGCGTGAAGGTTTTGAAGAGCGGATGCGAGAGGAATTCATGAACCTAAGTCAGTCCTCTGGAGAAAGAGTAGAAGCTTATGTCTCACGAATGGAATCCATCCTGAAGAGATGGACTAACCATAATCTGGATGATGGCATTCAGAAGGGAGTGTTTCTCAGAGGATTACAACCAGAAGTCCGTAAGTTTGTGGAGCTACAAAGACCAGCCACACTGCAAGCTGCAACAGAAGGTGCAAGACTGTACGATGAAGTGGAAGCTCGATTAGCAATGAATACAGGAAGAGGAGTCCTACCTCCTCTGGTGCCAGGAATGATGTACCCACCAAATGCAGTCCCAGGGACTGTTCCCTATCCCTACCAACAGATGCCCCCGGTATCACAGTACAGTGCACCAAATCCACAGTGGCCACAATCCATGCCTCAAATGGTGGTTCCACCACAACAACCATGGTCTCAACCAATTTCCTCAATGCAAAATCAGCAGCAACAGTGGAACCCTACCAACTGGAGTCAACAGCCAACAGTTCAAACAGGAGCTCTGAATCAGAACCAGAACAGAGACCCCTCTGTACCAACCCAACCAGTTTATGCAGTGATTACAGAGACTCCTCAAAACCCTCCTGCCAGTACGTCCGGAGGAGAAAGCTTGAAGGATTATTTATCCAACTCAGTTGCAAACATCAAAAAGGAGTTGATGGATGTGATTACAGAGCAACTACAGACGCTGAAAGTGAACACAGCGACCATATCCAACGTTGCAGGAGCAGGAAGAGATGTGATGCGGTCAAATACTTGGTGTGGTAAGTGTCATCAAGCAGGCCATTTAGCCACTGAATGTACACGGAAACCAACAATCCCTGGAGCCTTCTGTTCCTACTGTTTGCGGAAGAACCATACAGAGGACATTTGCTCCCTGAAGGAGATGCATGATAGGAGAAGGAAGGAAGAAGACGCAAGATTCAACTTGCTGGAATCCAAAATGACAACACAAGATATTGGACCCAAGCCTAGAGAGTTTGGTCCTAATTTCGGACCCAGAAGATTTCCTTCCCAAAGTTACAGAGGAAGACAGTCTGGCGGTGGTCAGAGATCAGAAGTGGAGTGTTACAGATGCGGAGAAAAGGGACACATCTCACCAAATTGTCCAAATCCTCGAAGGTCGGTGGATTACAAGCCCTTATGCAGTCGATGCAAAGGAGAAGGCCACACTGCAAAAGACTGTCCAAGCCCAGCCCCAGTGAAAAACAGTGCTACTGATAGTCCGTCCAAGGCCCAAGAGCCTACCTCCAATTTAGTGGAATTGGAAGTTGCTGCCATCACGCGTGCAAAGCAGAAGGAACCACCTATCCAGAAAGAAAATAATCCTCCTGCCAGAACAGTGAAGTTTAATCTTCCACCAGAAGAACAGAACAGAACAGAGCCTAACAGTGCCGTACAGAGCCCTACAGAGCCACAGAGAGTTACAGAGACAGTTACAGAGGCAGGACCAGAGGTCCAGGATACAGAAGAGGAGGAAGTGCCACAAGTGGCAGAAGAAGCTCCTGTAATTCCTTTGTTGGAAGAAAGAGGGAAAATGAAAATGGGTGTTGCCCCATTCCCTAACCGGTTAGAGAAGCCAGTGGATCCTATTAAGGAATACGATCTGGTCAGAGATCTAGATACCTTTAAACCAAACCTCACATTCCGACAATTATTGATGTTGTCTCCCAGTTGCCGGAAAAGATTCAAAAGTATACTGACGAAAAGACGTGGTTTAAGGATTGCTCCCTCAACAGTGACAAAGTCCAACAAGGCTCCAGAGCCTGTAAAAGAAGTGGATGTGGCTAATGCTTTTCTAGATCCGGGTACTCCAGAGACTGGCGTGTGGATAGAAGGCTGCTTCATTGCAAATGCACTGATTGATGGTGGTTCATCAGTGAACATTATGACGGATGTGACGATGAAGGATTTAGGCTTACAAGGTGTGCAACCAACCCAATGGCTCATCAGACTGGCGGATCAGAGCAGAATCAAGCCTTTGGGCATTCTCCCATATGTGAAGACTACAGTGGCTGGAAGAGATTATTGGCTAACCTATCTGGTGGTGAAGCCAAACTCTTATGGTACATCCTATCCTCTGTTACTAGGCAGACCATGGCTTTTTGAAGCCCGAGCAAGGACGGATTGGTTTAAAGGAACTTTGACCTTGGGCAGAGGACCCAACAAAGTGGTGCTGAAACTGTATGGTTCTCAAAAAGGACATGGATCCACCTCCTTGGAATTATCTTCTGACTCCCCTAATGAGGTTACGGATGGAACATCAGCAGACGAAGATGCTGTCAAACAGATCCTTCCTAAGAAAACAGTGGCACATTCCTTAACAGTGGATACAGTAAGCCGACTTCCAAAAGATGCAAAGCCATTATCAATGGGTGAATACTTCCTGCCTGAACCAGGCATGACTTCTGAAATCACTTCTGATAGTGAGATAGAAGCATGGATGTACTGCTCTCCCTGTTACATGGCCACAGCAGAAGCAGAGACAGAGGCAGGAGGGAAAACAGAGAATCTATTCTTCTGTTACAGAGCTCCTACAGAGACAGAAGCAGAGACAGAAGCAGAAGCAGAAGCAGAGACAGAAGCAGAGACAGAAGCAGAGACAGAGACAGAAGAGGATGAATATGATATGGACGAAGAGGATTATGCAAGTGAAATGGAAGAGTCTATCCCACCTGAAGAGGATACATTGGAGGAAGAAGTTCCAGAAGCATCAGAAGCCGATGAGCTCATGCTATGGGACAGAATGGCGATGGTACCATTTGGTCTGGTAAATGGATCTTCTCATATGCAAAACCTTTATAAGAAATGGATGAAGAAGAACAAGCCGTCTTTCAAGTATGGCTCCTGCCGTCCTAACCCATCCTTGCCAAAGAAAGATGATGATGATGCACCGTGCCAACAAGCACCAGTCCCACAAACCCAACAGGCATTAGTAGGTCCCTGTTATGTGACGTTCCTGGATGTATCATCAGAAGATGAGTCTTCAGGCCAAGAGGTAATTAATTTTGAAACCAAACCCGAAACAGCTCTTATCCCATTCCAACATCTTAAGGAGCAACCTAAGTCTCCACCAAAAGAAGAAGTTGGTTCTAGTGGGACATCAGAAGAGGACATCACTCCCTTGAAGGAGTCAGATCTCTACCCAGAAGCAGTCCGCGGGACCTTCATCCGTGAAGTAGAAGGTGAAAGGCAGTTAACCTTTGTGGATGCAGAAGGCACTGAACGCCACTTGAAGGTGGGTAGCAGTCTCCCAGAAGAGGAGTTGTCAACTTTGTACAATTTGTTGAAAGAAAATTTGGACGTGTTTGCATGGTCTTACAAAGACCTAAAGGGGATTGATCCCACAATATGTCAACATCATATTGACTTGGAGCCTGATGCCAAGCCAGTACGGCAACGACAGAGGCGAATGAACCCGAATTATTCCACATTGGTGAAAGCGGAGCTGTTGAAGCTTCTGGAGGCCGAGTTCATCTATCCAGTGGCAAACAGTGAATGGGTTTCACCCATCGTGGTTGTACCCAAGAAGAATGGCAAATTGCGAATATGTGTGGATTTCCGAAAGCTTAATTCCAAGACAAAGAAGGATCACTTTCCAATCCCTTTCACAGACCAACTGTTGGACACAGTGGTAGGACATGAACTTTATTCTCTTCTGGATGGATTCAGTGGATACAACCAAGTGCAAATCGCAGAAGAAGACCAATCCAAAACAACCTTCACCACAGAATGGGGGACCTACGCTTACCGAGTGATGCCATTTGGGCTCTGCAATGCCCCTGCTACTTTCCAACGAGTCATGATGGCCGCATTTCAAAATCATCTGCACGACTTTATTGAGGTATATTTGGATGACTTCTGTGTCTATAGTTTGATCAGTGAACACTGGGGACATTTGGAACAATGCTTTGACCGATGCCGGGAGTATGGGATTTCCCTTAACCCCGACAAATGCATCTTTGGGGTCTCTTCTGGAGTTCTGTTGGGCCACATTGTCTCTGCACAAGGGATATCAACAGACCCTGCAAAAATCGAAAAGATCTCAGCTCTGACAGCACCCACCAACCTCAAACAGTTGAGGGGATTCCTAGGCCATGTGGGTTACTACAGAAGGTTCATAGCTCACTTTGCAACAAAGGCAACCTCCTTGCACAAGCTCCTGAGGAAAGATGCAGAGTTTACTTGGACGGAAGAATGTGACAAAGCCTTCCACACTCTGAAGCAGTGTCTGATAGAGGCACCCATTCTGCAACCTCCTGATTGGACGAAAGAGTTCCATGTACACACTGATGCATCAATTGAAGGCTTAGGTGCTGTCCTCTGCCAAAAGGGCTCCTCGAAGTTGGATCAACCGATCTATTATGCAAGCCGAAAAGTCACTGATAGGGAACGAAACTATACAGTGACAGAGCTGGAGTGCTTGGCAATGGTGTTTGCCCTGGAGAAGTTCCGCCATTACCTCCTATCTACTCATTTTAAATTTTATGTGGATCATGAGGCCCTGTCCTTCTTAATGAACAAAGCAGATGTGAAAGGACGAATGATGAGATGGCTCCTTTTATTCCAGGAGTTCGACTTTGAGGTGATTACTAAGCCTGGTCGTTCCCATGTTCTGGCTGATCATCTGTCGCGTATCCCACAAACTGTAGACGAGGAACGAGATGATCCAGACCTCCCTGATGCTTCCCTATTCTTGGTAGAAACTGTAACTCCCTGGTATGCAGACATTGCCAATTTGCTGGCAACCCAACAATACCCTCCTGGTATTTCTAGTCGGGAAAGGAAGAAGCTCATGCTAGAATCAGCCCCATACACCCTGCTAGGTGGTGCACTGTACAAGAAAGGCAAAGATGAAGTACTCAGAAGATGTGTTGCAGGAGAAGAAATTGGGATTGTTTTGAAGGCTTGCCACGACGAGCCATGTGGAGGTCACTTTGCAGGAGAAGCTACAACCAGGAAGGCTCTGCTAGCAGGATATTGGTGGCCTACCATTCACAAAGATTCCTATGATTACTGTAAAAGATGTGATGCTTGTCAAAGAATGGGGAAACCCACCAAGACAAGTGCCATGCCGCTGCAACCTATCCTTCCTTTGAAGCCGTTTGAGAAGTGGGGCATTGACTTCGTAGGTCCGATCGATCCTCCCACCAGAAGGAAACAGAACAGATACATCCTCGTATGTACGGATTATGTCACAAAGTGGTGTGAAGCTAAAGCCCTCAAGCGGGACGATGGTAACAGCGTGGCCCTGTTCATGTATGAGAATATCATCACCCGGTTTGGCAGTCCCTTAGAGCTGGTAAGTGACAGAGGCACTCATTTCCTTAACAAAGTCATGGAAGAGTTGACAGAATTGTATAAGATCCGCCATCGCAAGTCCACTCCTTATTACCCCAGAGCCAACGGCCAAGTCGAAGTCACCAATCGCATCCTCTGCTCGATTCTGACAAGAACAATTGCCGCACATCGTCGTGATTGGGATGATCGACTTACAGAGGCCCTCTGGGCGTACAGAACCTCCCATAAAGCAGCAACGGGACAAACACCTTTCCAGTTGGTGTATGGAACAGAAGCTGTTTTTCCTGTTGAACTGGAACTACCCTCTTTGAGAGTGGCGATCAAAGAGCGTTTGGGGGATGACGATTCACTGCAACGCCGTCTCCTGCACTTGGAATGTTTGGATGAAATTCGTAGGATGGCTCTACAGTGCATGGAAGCCACGCAAGCTCGACGTAAGGCTTACCATGACAGTTTCATCAAGCACAAGGAGTTCAAAGAAGGTGATTTGGTCTTAGCCTATGATTCACGATTTGGCAAGTTTCCTGGCAAGCTCCAACAGCGATGGATGGGCCCCTATAAGGTACTTGCAGTCAACCCTAATGGCTCTGTCCAAATACAGACCGTTGATGCCTCTGATGATCCCTTTCTGATCAATGGATATCGCCTGAAGAAGTACTTTCCTCCTTGGGGATCTTGACAATTACGGACACTTGATCTTTTCCCTCGTTGGCGCGGCACTGTACTTCTTATGTTGACACTTCTGTTAGTCGTTCTTCAATCACTCCTGATGAAGTGGACGCAACCCTCTGTCCCCTCAAAACCCCCTTCTAGCCTTGATCTCTTATCCTCTATTTTCCACCAGCGACAGTGGCGAGGTGGGTTCTGACACATGGTCTTTCTACCATTCCCTTGTTCAATTTGAAGAAAAGAGAAAAAGAAAAAGAAAAAAAAACAAAAAAACAAAATATATCGGTTATGGGAGAAAAGGACTTAGGTCCCTGTCATGCCGACCTATCCTTCGAGAAAAGGTGGAAACACCCTCGGGGATAGGGAAAAAAGAAAAGAAGAAAAAGAAAAAAAATCAAAGAGAAAAAAAAAACAAAACAAATCTGTTATGAGAGAAAAGGAAGCAATTCCCTGTCATAGCGGGCCTCGTTTCAAGGAAAGGTGGTAAACACCCTTGGGCGAGAAGCTGGCTGTGGAAAAGGTGGTAACACCCAGCAGTCCAGAAAGTGGATTCATTGATTGATATCCCTAGGATCCAATTCCGAAGCTGCCTCCCTTGGTACGCTGTGTCCTGGGTCTTTCTGCAAAGTGACTACCTGTCCTCTACTAGACGACATGTTCCTATCCAACACAATGTTCGATTTGATGGCTACCTCCCTGGGTACGCCTCTTCAACAACTGATGACGCGATCTTCATCGACAAACAATCGAGTGATGTGAGCTTTCATCCTAACCGGATGGGGAAGTGAGTATGGGCTGCCCTCCTGTAACTATCAACAGAGAGTGAGACAGAGGGTGGGTCGAGAGACCAGTCTTTTCCCTTCAAATCGAATGAGAGGTGAGAAGTGTGAATGAAGTGTTGCACGCACGGGGTGGGCCTCTCAATGCACAAAGCACAATTTGTTTCTGTGCACTACACCATAAGGCTCCCTGGCCTTCCTTCTTGCACCGTATGCCGGCACAGGGCGGGATGCACTGTTGCACCATCAAATGCGCAAGGCATACAACCTTTGCACAAGTGACTGTGAGGATTACATCAATGGGTTTCAGGAAAAGGCTGCCCTCCTGTATCTATCAACAGAGAGTGAGACAGAGGGTGGGTTGAGTGTGATTGGAGTTTCTTCAATCAAATACCGAGAGGTGAAGATTGAGGGACGTTACGACACTTGGAGTCAGGTATGTTCCCGTTTCCCTATGCACCCACGGGATGGGTCTTTACTGTCAACACAAGACACATCACCTTGTTCTGTACACTGCACCCTAAGGCTCCCTTGCCTTTCTCCTTGCACCTATGCCAGACGGGTTGGACGCACTAATGCACCATCAACTGTGCACCCTGGCATACTCCTTTCTACACCATTCCCCCTTGTTGATTCCTCAACCGGGTATGCGATATGGGTTTTAATCATTCTTCCTCGAGTGATATTAGTCATGGGGCGAGTGACTGTTCCTTCATTCCAAATTGAGTGACTGGGAGTTGAGTGCAATATCCCTCATCATCGACAACGGATTTCTTGCGATTCCTTCCATCAGCTACCTCCCTGGGTGCTGCTGCGTGGTCCCTGCCATGACGAACGTGTGCCGAGAAGATGCCTTGGTCCCTCCAGCGCCGACAACCACACTGGACGTGCCGTTGACACTCAACCTTGATTCTTGACGAAACGGGCCAAGTTTTTCTAACCCTACAACTTCTGTTTCTTAGTGACGTTCATGTTTTAAGTGTGGGGAAGTTAGTGGATGGTCTGTGGCATGGTCCTGGGTCCCTAATGCTCGGTTAACCCTATCCGTTAAGGTCTTAAGTGCGGGGACGCGTCCCTGCGCGTCTACATTGCATACTCATCTACATATGCCTTATCTTGCTCATGCATGTATACCATGACTTGCTTTTACCCTCCTGGGGTCCCTTCCCACCCGCCCCGTTATGTTTCACCCACCCTTGGGACTGTTCCCTTGCAGTATTCCTTCATTCCCTGATTTTGAGGTTTTTCTATGTGAATGCACCCTACGTTCACTTAAATCCAAATCCAACCTTATAGCCCTGTTCCTCCTGTTGAACTGACCATTTTTCCTTTTTACCTACCCCTGTTCCGGTGCACGGTTTTTGAGTTATTAATTTTTGACGCATTTTTCGCAATTTAGCCGGTTTTCCATATGAACGCGCTTTTCTTGCTTCAGAACCGTGATTTGACCTCATAGCCCTGACCAAATCTTTTCCCCTGACATTTTTTCTTTTTATTCCACATCATTCTGATACACGGGTTGTCCGTTCTTAATTTTCCGGGTTTTTAAGCCTTTTTCGTGCATATTTTTGACATTTTTCTATGTGAACTTGCCCTATTGGCATCGGACTTCCAATTTGATTTGACAGTCGTGTCCGCTGTGCCTTCCCCTACCTTTTTCCTTTTTCCTCTACCCCTTTTCGACTTCTGGATTTTTACTTCTTAATTTTTAAATGCCTTTTCGGGAGTATTTTTGGAGTTTTTCACATGTGAACCCCTCCTATTTTCGCCGGAACTACGTTTTAACGTGATCACTCTGTGCCACTCCTTCCTGCGGACATTTTTCCTTCTTACTGCATGTCATTCCGGTAAACGGTTCGTCCGATATTAATTTTCGATCCCATTTTCGGGTTTGTTTTTTGGGTTTTTCCCATGTGCACGCGTCTTACCTCAGTCGGAATTCTGTTTTGATGTGATAGGATTGTCGGGCACATCTTTTTGCCTAGTTTTCCTTTTTGCTGCACCTCATTCCGATGCACGGATCTTTCGATATTAATTTTTCAATTGCGTTTTTGGTTCGTTTTTTGTGTGTTTTGCACGTGAACGCCCTTTACCCCTCCCGGAACCCCCGTTCCGTATTTTTCCTGTTTCCCTCCTGTCGTCCTGCCCACTTTTCGTTTTTACGATATTTCGTTTTGATGTCCCGATTGGGCGTTATTACTTTTTCTTTATTTTTACGTTTTTTCTCGCGCCCGTTTTGCGCGTGAACGCGCCCGTTTTCGATTTACCGCGTCTCCACGCGCCCCAGTCGTGTCCGCGTACCCCGTACCGTCATCCCCGCTGTCGAAGGGTTTTCGAAAGCCAAGTCGCGACCACTGAGGACTTTGAATAATTTCAGGATAAAAGATTCAACATATGAATAATCTAATTGTTCAATTTACCACACAGCAACAAGCTCCAGACGGGTTTGTTTTATGATTGTGAGTGTATGCTCAAGCATATGTTTAGGGAAAGCATCTTCCATGGGAAGAGTCAATTAATCCTTAATTTCAGTACTTAGTACAGATCAATCTCCATTATCAGCAAACCTGAAACAGAAGTCTGTTCCGTTTACTATATATCAGTCCATTTCTATACATCAGTCCAACAGATCTCAGACAAGTGTGAAATGTCCCAAACCATTAATCAGCAGTTCTACACAACCTTTGCTTTCAAGCAATCTGAGAAAGACTGGACTTCATGAAACTCTCTAGAGCATTGTTTTCCAGAGAGATCACATGTCGCCTCTCTTCAATTTCCCCAGCAGACACTAGTTCACTTCTCTTTTTCATGTTCAATTACAGTCTCTCCTTTCAGAAACATCCATCCTGGATACTCTTTAACTCAAACATGATGTGTCATCTGCTTGTTTCCAAAAGCGTAGTCAACAAAGTGGCAGTCAAGGTTCATCACCTAGAATCAACAATCTGCTATGGTCAGCATGGTTCAGGCTGAGGGCATCGGATGGGCAATCATTCTCAGGCGGTTCCAATGGATGTTTAATCGGTGCAAACTTTTCTACAGGTTCATCACAATCAGCAACAGGTAAAATGGTGGCTCTCGGGCATTCGCATCTTCCCCTGGATCTCCGGGGTGATGAGAGAAAAGAGGCCAGTCGCTCTTGTTGCAGACAGGTGCAAGAAAATTCCCACCATTGCTCTTTGCGTACGTCTTTCCTCTCTTCTGCTAAGGCTTCATCTTCTACAGCTTCGTCGTCACCTTTTGGACTTCCTCTGTCATAGCAACGTTGGATTCATCCAATCTCCTCTCCCAGAGCAGCGTCCATGTGCTCCATCACTAGCTTTAAAGCTAGTAATAGCTCTTTCTTCTTCCAAGATCCTCACCCATTGCAGTCATCACCTTCGACCGTCCTCTGCTAAATCTTTGCCGCCAGCTTCTGAATCACTTCATTCCTGACCTGCCTTCGTTTTATGTCATTCAGTCCGCCATCGTCGCGATTTTCTCCGTCCTAATGATGCCTTCCTCTGCACGGTGACACCTGATTACCTTCGTTTTCTTCTTCAGAGCCTTTCATTCTCTTCGTCAACTTTCACCTTGTCTTCCTCCGTTTACTGACGGTCTTCTCTTCTCTCGCTACTACTCTACTCCCACAGCAACGTTCGCTTCATTCAATCAAAACATACTGCTCCTCGAAGTCACAGAGAAAACGAGTCCAGCAGTCGCAGAGAAAGCGAATTCAGCAGTTGCAGAGAAAACAAATTCCCTGTTGAGCCGCAGACAGTATTTCCCCCCCCCCCCCCCCCCGGATCGATGGATGAATATATCGGAATCAAAATGGATCATAGCACAGATGCTGTGATTATGTACTGTTGCTGAGAAAGGATGGCTCCTCCTCCGAGCTCCTTGAGAGTCCTCGATAGCCTTCCCCTTTGCCTCCGTGCTCACAATCCGATAGATCTTCCCTTGGCGTTCTGATTCTCTCCTTTCAAAATGTCGAATATATGATCAGGATTCCCCAAGCTTGATTCCCCCCCAAAACTCCTCTGTTCCCCCTTTCCTTTTTCCTGCCGCGTTCCTCCATCCCAAAATACCTCTTCCTCTTTTCAAAATAGCTCCCCTTCTTCCCCCCAAAAAGGCTCTTTCCTTTTTCAAAAATAGCCATCCGTGGCAAAGCTTTTTCCTTTATTAGACCCTCTGAATCCAGTAATAAGACTGTGCTCGGCAGCTGGATGATGTCGAACCTTCACCACTGTCAAAGATTTCAAGAAATCCCCCAAGCTCCAAGTTCAGCGTATCTTGAAATGTATGCATTCCATGAGATTACATCATGAACTGGCAGCATGTCAAAAACACGATGTGCTTCAGCAAGTAAGCCACTTATGCCATACATGTCTACCAGTTTGTTTCCAATATAAAGCTGAGGCAAGAGACTACACCACGAATGGGTAAGTTGTTGAAAACATGATGTACTTCCGCAAGGGAGCCAAATTTCCCATACATATCCACAAGAGAGTTGCCCACCAAGGGCTACAAGCGCCACATTTACCTTAGATACTAATAAGTATGCTATTAACAAAAACTTCTGAAGTGAAGCCCTTCATGTGAGCATCAATACTCATACGCTGAGAATAAATGTAATCACAACAACTAAATATGTACAAAGTACCAAATCCCATGCACAACTTTTGGGTGGTTTACACACCTCGAATGCGCAGCAATACGACACCGCGTCATTTCAATCCCGTCACGGCAAATTTTTTTACCTCGCCCCGCGCACGTGCGCGGGACGAGGATCCGTCCCCTCTTGAACCCGCCCATCCTCCCTTACCCCTGCCCGCCCACCTTTTCTTTCCAAACATTAAAAAAAAAATTAAATTATTTCAAAAAAAAAAAAACAAAACAAAAACAAAAAACACAAAAAAAAAAAAAAAAAAACAAATTGGGTACCCCTCCCGCCAACCGTCTCTCTCTCTTCTCTCTCTTTTTCTTTCTTTCTCTCTCTCTCTCTCTCCCTCTCTGCACGTACTCTCCCTTCTCTCCTCCCTCTTCCTTCTCCCTCTATCTCCACCATCTCTCTCCTCTCCCTTCTCTCTCCTCCTTCTTTCCTGCCCGCCATCTCTTCCTCCTTCTTCTTCCCTCTCCCTTCTTCTTTCTTCTCTCCCCTCTCTTCTCTCTCCCTTCTTCTTTCTTCTCTCTCCTCTCCCTTCTCTCTCCTCCTTCTCCCTCCCTGCCCGCCATTGCTCCTCCCTTCCCTCTTCCTCCTTCCCTTCTCCCTCTTCCTCCTTCCCTCCTCCCTCTTCCTCCCCTTCTCCTTCCTCCCCTCTGCGCCGCCCCGCCGCCTGGCGCCATTCGCCCACCCCACTGCCCTCTGTCGTCGCCCTCTGCGCCGCGCCGCGCCGCCCCGTCGCCGTCGTCGACAGCAGCAGCGTCGCCGTCGTCGACAGCAGCAGCGTCGCCGCCGCCGCGCCGCCACGTCGCCCGGCCCCGCACTCTCCGCCGCCACGTCGCCCGGCCCCGACCGCCATCGCTCCTTCTCCCTCCCTTCCACCTCCACCCTCCACCTAACTTAGGTTAGTAACTAATTAACCTCAGTTAGTCACTCACTAACTAAGTTAGTAACTAACCTAACTTAGTTACCACCATGACTAACCTAACTTAGTTAAAACTTAATTAACTAACTTAGTTAGTCAGAACTAACCTAGGTTGATTTCCCTGACTAACATGACTAACCTAACTTAAGTAACTTAAGTGACTTAAGTGATTAATGTGACTTGTGACTAATGTGACTAATGTGATTTATGTGACCAATGTGACTTAATTAATCACAACCTTCATTTTTTTTCATATAAAAAAATTTTTCAAAAAAATTTCTAAAAATTCCTTCTGTCTTTTGTTAATTTTTGGACCATTGTCTGGTAGGAATTGCCTTTACTATAATTTTAGAAAAATCCATCTTTCCTAAAATTACCCATAAATTGCCAAAAAATAGGAAAAATCATTTAAAAATTGTAAAAATTTGTAAAAAATTCTAAAAACATTCTAAAAAAATTTCCCTCACCTCCCTTGCTCATTTTTCATTTATTCCAACATAAAAAAAATATTACAACTAAAAATACAATTAAATAAATAAAAATAAAAACCCAACTTAAATCAAATTCACACATCTGCTAAGGTGTTCATTATTGTTTCATCAGTGCTTTTTGCTTTTCCTTTCCTGGGACTCTTCCGTGCGCATTCCTGCATTTCATACACACCCTGCCAGGTATTTATTTTCTGTTATTTATTTATTTATTTTCCCCCTTAATCACAATTAATTGTTAAAATAAACTCTTTAATTCACCCACCATGGCACGCGCATTCGCGCTAAACACACATCCTTTTTTAATTAAAATAAACCAGCCGTTCACTTCGCACGCGCTACGTGCGCTACAGAGGCACTCTAAATTTTTAATTAAAATCAACCAGCCGTCACATGAGCACGCGCTGGCAAAAAAGCGCTCCACATCACTTTAATTATAATTAATGAATTGCATTTAGAGACCCAGTCGGGAATCGAAGTCCGGGACTCGTGTAACTGCACCCGTTTAACCTAATAATTGGTAACTAATTTGTAATCAGGAACCGCCGTTTTCTTATTAAGGTTTATCACCTAATAAAACTTCACCCATTTTTAATAATTGATTAAAATCAACCCTTCATTAAATTAAATCCCCCCTCACTGCACTTAATTCCCTTTTTAATGAAACGTTTCGTGGGATGGGTATACGCAGTTCTTAGTGATGTTTTCCATGGTCCAGTCTTGGTTTCTCATAGATGTCGTATTGATATGTGTTGGATATGGTATGGTTTTGGTTTCATGTCTTTGTTACGGTTACGGGTACGGTATGTAGTTTTTTTTTTCTTTTATTGCCTGATACGGGGTTCAGGGTGTTTGTTTGATGCATCGCATGAAGCTTTCGGTCGCATTTGTCTCGAGGTCATGTCAAATTTTTTCTAGGATGTGGTTTGCCTGGGGTTAGTAGGTCGTGTCACGTTTTATTTGGTAATTCTCTTATCCTTGGTTTTTTTGTCTGTTGGTTTGCAGGCATTCACCTTGATTGTCTGTGTTTGTGGTGTGTGTGTAACCATCTGAATGGCGCCTTCTCATGCTCCTCCCCCTATCCAGTACGTCCCACTAGTTAGTAGGGATTACTCGTCCCTACTTACTTTTGAGCCCCTCACGAAGGCAGGACTTGCTGCTTTTGTGGCCACTCCTTTTCCATTACTTCCAGAGGATCCGTCCGTCTGTGATGAGTTCCTGGCCTCTTACAACAAGAAGACAGGAGTCGTCCAAGGCATGTCTATGACATTGACGTCTCGAGGCTTAGGGAAGGCTCTGTCCTTACCCTCCAAAGGGGATCCTTTTGTGACCACTCGACAACTCTTCTCTAATGAAGAGATTCTCAAACTGTTGCAGAAGCAGACAAGGGAGGTCCTTGATGTTAAGAAAGTGATAAACTCTTCAGGAGTTTCGTTTTCTATGATCACTGATCCCGTCTGGAAGACCATGTGCCAGTTCCTTCAGGACAGGTTTATGCCTGCCAAAACGCCATCCCACTATTTGTCCAAAGAGCTTTTCACAGCTTCCAGGATGGTGCTGAAAGGAGTTGCCATTGATTGGAGCACATACCTTCTTACTAAGATGGATCAGCATTTTGTTAAAGTCACGAGGGGTAATGTTACCAATGTTACCTATGGATCCTATTTGTCTGCCTTCTTGACCTATTCAGGTTTACAGAAGACTGTGCCTCCACCTCCTCCATCAGATCCAGTACCTCCTCCTCCACCTTCCGAAGAGTCAGCACCTATTGACATAGAGGATGATGATTCTCCGCCTCCCCTGGTGATACAGCGCAAACGTTTGAAGCGGGTAGCGGACAAAGCCCCTGCTGTACTTCCCTCAGTGCCTATCCCTGCTACTTCTGGCAGTGACCTCCCTGGGTTTCTCACTTGCAATAACCTATTCAGGGCACATAGAGAAGGATCCTTGGAGATCTCCGTTCCTTCCCTGAACAGTCTCGTTTCAGGAGATGCCATTCCTTTCCTCTGCAAGGATATTCAAAGTTCCATTGAGTTGTCAGTGACAGCCTGTGTTCAACAGCTGTACGCATCTTTCTATGAGGAGCTCATGCAGTCCAAAGACCAGTTGCATAAGGCAACATCTGAATTAGCATCTACTAAGGATACCCTAGCCGATCTATTTAAGCAAATGGAACAGCAAACCCAACTGGTTGCCACCCAAAGCGAGGAGATTTCTTCATTGAAAACCCAGTTATTCGAGGCTCAGTCACAGGTTACTAGCCTTTCAGCAGAGAAGGAGCGGATGTCCACCGAAGCGAAAGAATTCCAAGTTCAATTAGATGACAAGCTTTCAGCTTTACAAATGGTTAATGACACAGTGGCCAACCAAGCCTCCCAAATCCAGCAGTTGCAAGATCAGCTTGCGAAGTCCCGCTCTGTTCCTCCAAGCCCTCCTATTTCATTAATTCCTTCTCTTTCACAGCAGGATTTGGCTGCCTTACAGAGACAGGCTACTTTGTGCCCTTTATTCCAAGACAAAGTGGAAAGATTGCAGTCCAGAATGGACTTGTTATGGTCTACCTTTGAACAATTTCAGGACTATGTCTTACCAGACCATTCTTTCTTTGTCCACTACCACTTACAGAAGCTGGTCTTCTATATGAAGCTTTCCACGATGGATTTACCTTTTCCAGAGGATGGCTGGAGTGGGGCTTGGTCTGCTGAGTTGTTGACAGAGGTAGTCAGAATGCTCTTTGAAGATTCTGTCACGCCAGACACCATGTTGATGTCATACATGTATCTCCGAGGAGATTTGTTAATTCCAGATGAGGTAGATATGGCATGGTATGTGGGGGATGTGGTCTTACAGGCTGTTCTCTATGTCAATCATTTGGAGTTGCGCATAGCTGATATGTTCCAGAGATATTCCTCCAAAGTAGCTGATTGTCAGGATAATTCGTGGCATCCTATGATTGATTCAGTGGTCCTAAATCAAAGACAAAACACAGCTCCTACCTTTGTACAGAGTACTAACCAACTGAGGATGGATCTTTTAACCTATCTTTCCAAACATAATCCATTTGATGCTACTTTCTTTGATGCCTATCAGAGACGATCTCTTTTGGGACCTTCTGTTCCTACCCTCCTTTATTACCAACAATTGGCTCACCGTTATGCTATATATTTTTCCCTTTGTCAAACTCATTCCACAGTAATTTTACCACTTCTTTTCCAACCTTCTAATTTTCCTCAAATTCCTATTTTCACCTATTGTTCCTTTATTGAGGATAGGGTATTTTCCCCTTCTCCACCCTGTCCTTCACCCCTCATAAATGTACCCTCCACATTTCCTATTTATCAGTTAACACCATTCCTTAGTGATTCCTTCCAAATTTCTGCCACTCCTTCTTTAACCTTTTCTTCCTTTTATGATTTTTCCTATCCTTCCCTACATCCACTTTCTCTTATTCCATTACCCTCTCCTAGCACTTCCATATCTCAACCACCTCAGTTGGTTAGTGACTGTGCCGGTTTTGATACTCAGATTTCCAGAAGAAGGGGATGGAGTTCAGATGATTGCCTTACAGGACCGCAGATTAATTGGCCAGTAATTCCAGGGGAATGGACAGTTTCAAGTCAAGCTTATCAAAACTATGTTCATTTTTCCCAACAATATTCACAGTCGGCAGATCCCTCAGTGAGATTAACTGCTCACTTTGCTTGGTACCTGGCGTATATGCATAGGCACTCTCATACTGATTCAAAGCCTATCCCAAAACTGTGCATGAATGTCAATGTTAGCATTGATTCCCAACAGTTGGAGATACTGTATTTTCATGCCCTCTGTTTGCCTAGCAGATACTTGGTCCTATTGGAAAGGATGTGTTGTCTCCAATTTTTCCAAAATCCTCCTAAAAACTTTGTAGATGAATCCTTATCTATGGATCGATTCAGACAACATCAATCTTTTAAGAGGGATCATCTTCATTGATACCTTTCCAATGTATGGTGCAAGCTTTTTAATGCCAAACTCTTCTTTTTGAGAAAGTCATTCAGATGGTTGTGTTGTGTATTCGTATTAGTGTTCTGAGTTCATTTATGTCAAACGAACGTATTGAATCTTGTGTACGAGCTATGTTTTGGAGATTTGTCGAGATGGGGTCGTGGTTGGAGAGTTGAAGCTGATGCAGAAGAAGAAGAAGCAAACTCTTATATCCTTTACCAATTTGTGGTGATTTTTAGTTTGCTAAGAGGTGTTAATGTATAAAAGAGTTTTCCTTTCTTTGTATTTTTATATCAGACACAGGTTATAAGATGGGGTCGTGGTGGATGGATTCTTTGTAAGAAGATATTGAAGATCAAAAGTGAAGCTTTGAAATGAACTTGTATTCCCTTTTTCCTGGGTCGCGAGGACGCTTCCTTATTAAGTGTGGGGATATGTTGAGTGTTGAAATGACTTGTTTTTTGGCTGATTTTTGTTGTTTTTGAGAGCTGAATGATTGATTTTATGAGATGATTGGTTGATTAGGAAGTGGTTTGAGAGTGTTTTGGATGATATTGATTGTGTTTTGGAAGATTATGATGTTTGTTGATGGTTCTGTAATGTTCTGATAGGTTCTGATTGGTTCTGTATACCTTCTGTTTTGTTCTGTTTTGCTCTGTTTTGGTCTGTTTTGTTCTGATTGTCTTCTGTAAGGAGGGATGGAGTATTGATTGATGCAGAATGAGATATTGTGAAAGCTTAGTGAATGTTTTGTGAGAGTTTTGAATGGTTTGAGAATGAATTATGTAGTTCTGATGACCTTCTGTAACCTTCTGTAGGTCTTCTGTAGAGCTTCTGTTCTGTTCTGTTCTGTTCTGTACTGTAACTGTTCTGGTACTGTTCTGTAGACTGTTCTGTAAGTGTTCTGTGGAATGTATGTGTGATTTTGAGGAAAGTTTTCTAGCCTTGGAAAGAGGTGAATACAAGTGTAAAAGAGCTGAAGGAAGTGGAAGAAGTAGCTGCTGAAGACTCAAGAGAAGACTAGAGTGAAGTGACAGTAGTGAGCTGTGAAGAGACACTGTAGTGGCTCTGGTGACCTTTCATATCAGACATACCTCTTGGGAGGGGTATCCACGACCTAAGAGTGATTATTGAGAGTAATTTTTGAGAGATTGTAGTGAGGATATGATGTATTATTGATGGAGTGTGTGAGAGAGAGTCAGAGATAGCCAATTCTATTGAAACAAAGTGATTGTATATGAGAGATTGAGAGAGAAGACTATGAAGATATTGAAGATGAATACTATGTGATGTATTTCCATTCAAAGATGGTGTACTTCTTTGTTTTCTTTGTTCTATTGATGGATTTTGTGAAGATGTTGAAGAATATGGTCGATTCTATTAAAAACCGTGGGAGATTTACATGATGCTGCATGAAGATTTGTTGTGCCTGGTGTTCTTTTCTTCATTGTGACAATATGAAACATGAAAAACAAGCTTGTTGATGTTACAAGATAGATTTTCTTGCAAGAGAATTCCCTTTTCCTTGGTGTTCTTCTCGGGGCTCCAGGCACCGATGGAGCAGATGGTTTTGGAGCAGAAGGTGTAGGCATCGGTCGTGGAACAGGAGGAATAGGTGGAGTGGAAACAGTACGCACTGGCATAGGCCAAGAAACTGGCTGAGGAGGAGAAGAAATAATAAGGATAGAAGCAGGCATAGGAGCAGATGACGGTGTAGGTGTCATGGAACCATTCTGTAGGCGAGTCTTCCATATCCTCCTCTTGGTCAAAGTCGAGATTGCATCCTGAGCATCCTGCCAATTCGTTTTAAGACCCATAGGCTTCGTGCGATCCTCAAGAAGCTCACCCAACTCTTCCTGAAGAGTAGGATCTGCAGCTTGCAAGAAAAGCTCAACTTTTTCAACATCCAATGCTCTTTGTTCAATGGCATCAAGCTGACTATACCTCTCCTCAAATTCTCGAATCAACTCTGAAGCAGCTAGACCTTTGTTTGGCATGTAGACCCACTCTCGGAATGACCGCCGAGTAGCCATGCCAAAGTCCTCAAGGAAATATTCTTCTTTCAAGGCCTTCTTAAAATCTTGCCAATGTGTATTTTGAATAAAAAGATCAGTCACTTTTGCCCTCAAAGCGGGTGTGACAAGACGAAGGAAGTACTTACTCATAAGTCCAGCTGGAACTCCGAAAAACCCCATCTTGATCTCATATGTCTTCAAATATGCTGAAACATTACGGCCGTCAAATAGCTTCTTCTCATTCTCAACTGCTTCAATAGCCTTAGTCGCGTTGTTTGCATTCTCCTGCTCCGAATAGAGTTGCCTTTGCTGAGACAACTGTTGTTGATGTAATTGTTGCTGCTGCTGCATATACAATTGTGTCTACTGATTTTGGAGCTGCATATACATAGACATATTCTGCAAAATGTGCTTTAGATCCTCTGTTGAAGTACTTGACGCAGCAGTCATTGATGGAGCTGAAGTAGAAGACGCAGCTGGAATTGTAGAAGAGGCTGAAATAGAGGCTGAAGTATCTCCCATCCTGAAATTTCTGCGACGCTTTTACGTCGGGCTCACCAAAGATGTCGAAGGGTTTCGAAAGCAATGTCGCAACTTCAGAAGTCCTTGATAAATTTCAGGATAGAAGATCAATCAAGCGTGACATTTACAACCCTATTCAACTTCAACAGCTGAACTTCAACAGCTTCAGCTTCATAAAGGAAACAAATTTGATTTATAAATTGGCTGCTGAAAAACTGAAGTCCTTCACGTCCCTTTGATATGCCCTCAACTTTTTCTACAGTCTCCTTTGGTAGAACTCTTTTCAAATTTTTAACTAGAACAAAGTCTGATTAGCTACAGCACATTCTTCAGAGATTTGGTAAACATTTTGATGAGCAAGCAGCATGATAGAACATTTCTCTTTGCTGGTGGAGAGTATTAGGACTTCATGTGGTGCTGTGAACATCCTGAGACCTTGCAGACATGTTCAAACAAATGTAATGTCCATGTTGCAACATTGTTTGTTACAATACATTCAGATCCTCTTAAGAATCGTCTTTTAATGTGACTGAAATCAGTGGCCTCTGTTTACACAAGAACTGAAGTCTCAAAGTGTTGTTTTTGATATTAATTCTTCGATGGCACTCTTGATGAGCTTAAAGAGAAGATACAGAGAGCACTTGATAGAAAGTCTGGACTGTTTCTGAGCAATAATCATCAATCAAAATCTCTCATTTTCTCTTGTCGTGATGTCATTCACAAGAGAAAAATTTTGTGTCTTCGGATTCCAGAAAGAGGTGTAGAAATTTGTGCTGGTTCTCTGTCTTCTGCGACTGCAGTCCTCTGTCAAAAATTGTATGGGGGGGAAAGAGCACAATTGTCCCGAGTGTGGAGGAGAGCGATCCCAAACTGGCAATTCTGTTTTAGTGCGAGAAACGTTCACTCAACTCCATGAAAGCAACCAGTGGAGGCTTCATACGCAGTGAAGAAGATGCCAATTCTATCTCTCTCTCTCTGTAAGTGCTACTCTGTGTGTGAAAACGAGATACACAATCAGCAGTCCCTCTCGATAGCTTTAATGCGAATGTAGGTGATATGTTTCTGCTTCTGATTGAATGGGCGAATAACCAGATGAAATCTCTCTCTCTCTATAAGAAGCCCAGTCTTTTCGATACTTCAGACGTATGACGACATGATCAATACACATACAAAGTCACTGGATTTCTCTTCCCCTCATTCTCCGAAATATCCCTTCTCTTACGCAAATGGTCTGAATTTGGGCTCCAGTGTTCCTTCTTTTTTCGCCTCTAGTTCCATGCAAATGGTCTGAATTTGGGCTCCAATGTTGTCCTTCTTTTTCGCCTCAGTCGAGTTTTTTCTGGTTCCCTGAATCGCTCTCCTCAAGTGTTGAATATCTTGACCGAGATTTTTTAAAAAAAATAAAAAAATCGTGGGCTTTTACTACAAATCTGCTGCCTGATCCTTCAACAAGATAGCCATGGCTCATCAAGCCAGAACCAAGTGCTTTCCTCCTCCTCGACAGAGCAATGTTTGCACTCCAGATGACGACTTTCAGTTCAATTTCTGATACGTGCAGCTCCGGAAGCTGAAGTCCCCATCTGTCCCTCTCTGAACATCATGGATTGTTTTTTTTTTCTTCCCAGTTTTTTTCCAGCGCCTCCTTCTCTTCGTCGTGTATCCCTCCCTTTAGCAGGATTCTACTGATCTCCATTAGTCACTTTTTGGGTGCCATCCATGATCAGGAGCCGCAGTCACTGTCGTTGAATCCATCGACTCCCCTTCATCTACTCCGAAAAAAAACCATCTATCTCCGTTGAATTCCCTATTGGTTCTTCCTCCCTGCAATTCCTCTTTCACAAGCGTAGAGGTTTACCTATTATTCTCTGTGTAGCACAAATGCAGCAAGCCTCTACCTCCAGAACACAATCCTCCCACTCCGTCCCTCGTTGGTCTAGATGCCATTGTTTTTTCCCCCCTTTCAAAAATAGTGTTCTTTTTCTTTCCCCCCAAAAAGGCTCTTTCAAAAATAGTTCTCTTTTGCTTTCTTCCCCAGCACCCCAGTTGATACAACCACTGGCAGCTCACACATTAAAAAAAAAACCTGAGAACTTTGTACCAAGACTGCACCACCACTTTGCCTGACTTCATCTATGAAAGCAAAGCACTCATCAAAGTGCTCCTCCATGTTAACATCCGCACTATCAAGCACACTGATTTGCTTGTACTTGAAATCTGAAGGATAACGCAGCTCGATCGTGTTTGCAACTGTAAGGATGTGTCATTTCTAATCTTAGTAATTCCTCTTTATTGTAAGCTGCTCCAATCGATCCAACGTACAACCCCTCAATGATTTTGCAGTGCAGACTATCATCTTTCCTATATTTGGTTACCAGATAATCCTGCAAGATCCTCTCCATTCTATGTTTGTAAATGACCTCCATCATATCACTCAATACATATCATTTGTTGGCAAAGCATTCACATTCATTTCTTGTCACCACTATGGCCACCAACCATGAATCATTTCTCAACTTGATTTGTTGATGTGAATGTATCTAAGGTATTTGTCCTGCAGCCTGCAATGGCGGAGATGGCTCCCCGTTTGATTCCGTGATAATGACAGACTTTTCGTATGCCCGGATACAGTAAACCACTGCTTAACATAGATTGAAAGCATCCCTTCATGCTCACCACTATGCCTCCAAACTCCGCCCCACTATATTCATACGCAGAAAATAAATGTAAACACAACAACTAAGTATGTACAAAGTATCAAATCACACACACAACTTTTGGGTGGTTTTCACACCTCGAATGCGCAGCAATATGACACCGTTAGGGGGAGGAAGTTCTAATTCTTTCCCCCTTCAATCAGTCCCTCCACTTTGAGTGGACCTCTAGTTCTAATTGTTCGAACCCCTGTAGTAGTAGCGAATCTGGTTGTTACCATGGTGGCACAACCTATTGCCATACCTGTTGGAATAATCGATTTGCCAACCCTAGGTTCCCCTCTACCCATTTTTAATGGGTTAGTGGAGGAGGATGCGGAACTACACATTAACGAGTTCTAAAAGTTGATGTTCAACTATTGCATCCAGGGTGAAGGACATCTAATGATGTTCTTTTATATGACTCTCAAAGGAGGAGCTGCCATATGTGTATTAAACGTGACATGTCAAGAGCCACATGAGGATATCTGAGCATACACCAAGAAGTTAAAAGAGGTCTTTCGCAAATGGCAAGCCTCAATCCCTATTCCAATAGTTACCCAATTGCAATATTTCTTGCATGGTCTAGATTTCAATATTCAAGTGCAGTTGAATAGTGTCACTTTGCCGGATGTAGACACTGCCATTAGATAAGCACAAGAAGTAGAATCCCGACTACAAGTGGCTTATGCCTCTCTTGAACCAATCTTAATATGGGTTTAGTTTTGGGAAATAACTTGGAGTTGACCAATGGGAATGGAAATCAAGGGATAGCTACGACTAACCCGAATATGAGAGGAATCATGGTCCAAAGTATGCCTTTCTTGCCAGCTCCTCCTAGTGTGACATGTGACTATGCCTATGGCTAGTCAGATGGCTCCGCCAAATGTTGGAGGCCAAGTATCAAACTCTAATGTTTTTCTTGTGAGTCAGCAACAATCAATGGCTAATCAAATTGTTAGGCCAATGGAACGATGGATAGACGATCAAGGCTATGAGTCGAGTGCCTGGAATGTCCTTAGTGAAGTGAAGGACATGATGAAGCACAACACTGATATAATTTCTGAGAAATATAGACAAATAGCTATTGATGCTAATTTAAAAAAAATAAAATTTGATAGGGATTCGATATTTAGTTGTAAATGGTGTGGTGGCCAGCATTACCCTCGGAATTGTCCCAACATCAAATGTGATAGTTGTGGGAAGTCCGGCCATTTGGCTACCACCTCTTGGAGTAAGATTAGCTCTCTCCAACATGGTAGTAGACAACCAAGTCTTGTTAACCTATTGAAGTAAGATTAGCTCTCTCCAACAAGGTAGTAGAGAGCCAAGTCTTGTTAACCATCGCGTCAAGGGAACAACCTTCAGCAAGATGATGGGCCAAAGAAAATCCTTCAAAGGGGTAAGGCTATTGTAGAGGAGCTACGTGGTGGAAATGGAGTCAGTCTTATTGAGGCTGTGCGGGTCAATGGGATTGAAGCCTCTAGTCTGCAAGCTATCACAAGAGGTCAAAGGGTAGAGAAGGTGATAAGGAAAATGTAAAGCATGTTGATGGAAACCCTAAGCAAGATGATAAAGGAACGCAAGTCCTTAACCCTGACAGGGAGGGTGGGCCTCTAAAACTCGTAGAAGCTAAAGCTAACGCCAAGAAGGATAGAGAGTTGCCAAGGAGGAAGGTAAAAGATAAGAAGGAAGCGCCAAAGCCAGTTCAACGACCAAATGAGAGAATGGTCTGGCATGAGAAGAGAGCTCTAGCAAATTATCACGAATTCAATTTAGCAAGCTCTCTTTGTGATGTTAGACCAGATGCAAATCTCTTGCAGTTGATTAAGATGTCTTCAAAGTATGCAAAGAATTCAAAAGATCTCACATATTGGGTATATCGTAGAACCTTTAGGTATAGCACGACTAGGAGATGATTGGTGAAAAGCATTGCCCAAGGTTTGCAGCCTAGGTTGATGGAATACTAGTGGATCATGCTATCATAGATACGGGATCCTCTGTAAACATCTTGAGTTCAAAATTGATGGAGAGACTGGCTCTTGCAATTCAAAAGGATGCCTCCATGATTCTTAGAATGGTTGACGATAATCTTAGGCAACCTAAAGATTACATCACTAAGGTCCACATCATTGTTGCAAACATGGAATGCCTTTTGGACTTTAGGGTGATTGGATTCTCATAGTGTCCTAGCTATCAACTATTGCTAGATAGACCCTGGATCTTGCAAGCAGACTGTCAAGTGGATATACTTGTCGGTCGACTGATATGTGGTAGAGGTGCTCGATGCGTAGTAGTTGATGCTTATTCTGAGTCTCCTCAAAATGAGAGAGCTCATTTATCCTCTATGGAATTAGAGACATTGGAAGATGTATCTGATAATGAGACGTCATCGAGTGATGAATCCATAGAAGATACGCCAAATGATTCATAACCAATTAAATTAGGATCCGTGCTTAGTTTAGAAGAGTGAGAGGACTATGTGTCCTTGATTTAGGAGTTCGGCAATATCTTCGCTTGAAGTTATGATGAACTTAGAGACATTCCTCCCAACTTGGCTATGCATACCATTCCTCTAAAGGAAGGAAGCCACTCTATACGTCAAAAAGTAAGGCATATGCCTCTTGAACTAAGGGACGGTTTGTCTGAGGAGCTACAAAAGTTGTGGAAAGCCGGTTTGATTTTCCCTGTTCAACATATTGAATGGTGTTCACCAATTGTGATCGGGATGGAGAAAAATAATCAATTCCAGCTTTGTGTGGACTTTAGAGAGCCAAATAAGCAAATGGTTAAGGACTACTACCCATTGCCCTTTATTGACCAAATATTGGATTAGCTAGAGAGTAGGAAAATATATTTATTTATGGATTATTTTGTGGGTTATAACCAGATGGAAATTGCAGAAGAAGACAAGCTTAAAATGATATTTATTACTGTCTTTGGTACCTTTGCGTACCATGTGATGGCATTTTCTCTATGCAATCCACTTGGTTCATAGAAACAAATAGAGACAAGACCTTTGGTGACATTTCCCTAGAGAAGTTGAAAGTATTTATCGATGACATGGGGGCAGCCACCATAAGAGAAAGGTAGTTGATTATTTTGCGGAAGTGTTTTAAGTGTTGCAGACAATTTTGCATAGCTCTTAACCCACATAAGTGCATCTTTGGGGTGCCTTATGGGCTATTCTTAGGTAATGTGGTGAGTTTAGTAGGGATCGCCGACTGACCCTGAAAAGATCAAGGTCATAGTCGATATGAGTTTGCCACACACTCCGAAAGAAGTGTAAAGCTTCATTGGTCAGGTATTATCAAAGATTCATAAATGCCCTAGTAGAAAAACATTGCCATTAATAAATATATTGTCCTTTAGTTGTCTATTTGAATGGAGTGACCCTTGTAAGGTCATTTTTAATGATGTGAAACATGATCTAGTAAAAGCACCAGTTTTAAAAGCACCTAAAAGGGGTGAAGTATTCTATATATTTTCAGCATCCACCATGCACATTATCAGGTGCTGCTTATCCCAAATCTGGGAGGAAAAATAGTACCATCCGGTCGCTTTTACTAGTCGAAAGTTGGGCATATCAGAAATCAACTACACCTCTCGAGGGGTCCACTAGGGTTTACCATATGGTACTACGTGAGCGTAAGGGAGGGGGGGTTATTTAAGGGAAGGAAGGTACATTTTAAAAGGCAAGGTCCCATAAATAGGGGGTAGATAAGGGGTATTTTCATATATTTCTTGCACGCAGGTAACGTCTCCTTATTACTACTAGTGAATCCCCTGTGCTACACCTATATGGAGAAGTTGTGCCTTGCAATGGTATTTGTGACTAAAAAATTCAGGCACTACATTCTATATGAGAAGCTTGTATTTTATATGAAAGTGGAAGGGCTTAGATTGTTGATGAATAAGTTGTAGCCGCCTAATCAATTAGCAAAGTGGTTAATCACTTTGCAAGATTTTGATTATGAGATCCAAAGTAAGCAACCAAAACTGTAGGGTATTGTGGAATGCCTTCTAGATTTCGGGGAGTCGAAAGAGACTTTAGTTGAAGGAAGTGATATCGAGGAAATGTTTAAAATTGATACGATGTCTATTCCCCTCCTGGTATGCTGCTAGAACACATTACCTCTCGACAAGAGAGGCTGGAGTTGGTTTATCCAAATCAGAAAAGAGGAAAATTAGACAACAAGCATTGAAATTCTCTTTGATCACAAGAACACTATATTGGCAAGGGCTTGATGATATCTATTACCGATGTGTGATGCCTGATGAGGTTCCATTCATTTTGGAAGAGTGCCATGACTCTGCTTGCGCAAGGAATTTTGTTGGATGGCTAACGGCCCAAAAGCCTTTAAGAGCCAAATATTGGTAGCTGTCCATTTTCCAAAATGCATTTGAGTATGTTAAGAGATGCGATACTTGTCAATGGCATGACAGTAGGGAGAATAGGAAGTGACCACTTACTCTGATTATGGCCATGCTTTCATTTGAAAAGTGGGGCATCGACTTTGTGGGTCCTATTACTCTGTCATCCAGTATGCAGCGTGTCCTGAAGACTTGCAACTGCGACCTTTCTCTCCTGCACAGAATCAGGCCCTTGGAGGCTTAGATTTTAAACCGGGGACAAGCCGCATGCACAAGGCTTAAGGAGGCTTGCCTTTAGAAACTTCTAAGAAGCTTCTAAGAAGCTTCTACTTCCCAGAATTATGTGGGTGGAGGGGCAATGATTTGAAGGGGGAGAAGATTGACGACTGCCAGCAGGCGGATGACGATGAAGATGATCATGGGTGGGCGGCAGCAGCGTGGCTGCAACAGGCGGCAGCAGAGCAGGCGGCGTGTGGCGGGATGGCGAGACAGGCAGCGATGGCACGCCATGGTAGCAGGTAGCCTCTGTCTTCCTCCTCTCCTCTTTCGTGCCACAGGGGGGGTCATATAGCCTGGGGGGGGAGAGGTAGCCACACACATGGCTTGTGCATGCCCCCCCCCTCATGCTCCCACACACCACACTCCCTCTCTCCACTTACTCCTCCACACACTCCCTCTCCCCCCTGCCATGCATCGGTTAAGGGGAGGGATAATTAATAAAAAAATTTACCTAAATTTTACCCATTATCCAATTGCCGCTTTTTCCCAAGAAGGATGTTCCCATGCGGCTTTGCGGTCTTCAAGCTCGATCTTAGTTTGCACAATGCGAAGCTGGAATTTAACATGGTGCACGGAGGGAACACTTGGCCATCGATATTATTTGACAGGAGGGGGATTATTTTATACTACTTTTGTCCAAGATGTGCAGGTTTTATAGTTGACTTAATATTTCGAGTGGAAATATTACATTCTCTCCCCCTTGAAGGAATCGAGATGTCCTCATCTCGAGAAGAACTGGGGATGTTGTTGGTTGAGAGCACTTTCGTCCATCCAAGTGGCATCCTCCTCGAGATAATCTTTCCACTGGACGAGGTATTCTCTCAAGGTTCTTGATCTCAATTTTCTCTCCCTAACATCTAAGATCGTGTCAGGTTGTAGCTCAAGGACTCCTTGGCTAGGCATTACAACTTGTTGATCATCAAGTACGTGACTAGGATTAGGTACATACTTCTTCAGTAGGCTGATATGAAATGCATTATGAACCTTTAGGTTCTCAGGGAGTCGAAGTCTATAAGCATTAGGCCCTAGGCTCTTGAGGATCTTGTAGGGTCCACAATACCTTGGACTTAGCTTCTTGCATTCCCCTAAGGATAGGGAACTCTTCTTTGGGTGTATGCGAATGAAGACCATATCTCCTTGCTTGGCGGCTTGGATATCCTGTCTTATTGACTTCATTTGGTCATCCATATCTTCCAGCATTTTCTTTGAAGCTTCAACCCTCAAGGTTGGATCCAAGAAGTTTAAAGGACTTCGACAGTCATGCTCGTACAATGCTTGAAAAGGGGTCATCTGAATGCTTTGTTGATAAGAAGCATTGCATGCAAACTCAACCAGTGGCAAGTATTGAATCCACTTTTTGGATTCACGGCAGTAGTGTGCCCTTAGCATATCGTCGATGACTTGGTTGACTAGCTCCGTTTGACCATCAGTTTGAGGATGGTAAGCTATACTAAAGCAGATTTGAGTCCCAATGGCTTCCAAGATAGCTCTCCAAAGTGTGATGTGAAGAGAGAATCACGATCACTAATGATTCTTCTGGGTAACCCATGCAGTTTGAATATCTCCTTGATGAACAACCTTGCAATGTCTGAGGCTTTATAGTTTGTCTTAATAGAGATAAGGTGTGCAACCTTGGTGAGAATATCAACCACAACCATAATGGAGTTGTATCCTCCCTGAACTTGGGACAGGCCAACAACAAACTCCATACTAATGAATTCCCATTTCATTTGGGAAATGTTAAGTGGTTGCAATTTTCTTGGCATTTTGACATGTTCGGCCTTAATACATTTACAAGACAAACACTCAGTGACATATTTGAGAACGTCACCTTTAAGCCTCTCCCAATAGTAGCTCTTTCTGACTGCATTGAGGGTCTTGGCATAGCCAGGATGTCCTGAAAAAGGGGAATCATAAGCTTCCCAAAGTATCTTTTGCTTGAGTGACTCGCTTGCTGGTATACATAATCTCGTTCTATAGTAGAAAAGTCCATTATCGATAGAGAATTCTTGATACTTAGCCTATAGCTTCGGGTCTTGATCCTTGATAGGGATCTCCCTTAGCATCTTCTGATAGGTTGGATCATGGCATGCTTCTTCTCTAGCTAGCTCAAGTATTGGGTTGTTTGGCATGGATACCTTTGTGGCTAGAGATCTAGCTCTTGATGGATCTTGCAAGATCAAAGAATTAAGGAACGCCTTGACTGAGTGCGTCGGCAACTACATTCTCCTTTCCATGCCGGTATTTGATTTCAAAATCATATTCCTCCAACACTTCAATCCATCGATGTTGCCTCATGTTAAGCTCATTCTGGGTAAAGATCCACTTGAGACTTTTATGATATGTCACTAGGGTAAACTTGTTACCCAGTAGGTAGTGTCTCCAAAGATTGAGAGCATGGATGACAACTAACAACTCTAGATTGTGGGTAGCATATTTCTTCTCATGGCTCTTTAGTTTCCTTGATGAGTCTACTACAGGATGACCTTCTTGCATAAGCACACATCCTAAGGCAAGTGTGCTAGCATCAATTATTACTTCGAACTCCTTGCTAAGGTCCGAAAGTTTCAAGATAAGTGCTGATACTAAGCTTTGCTATAGTTTATCAAAGCTCGATTGTTCAGCAGCAGGTGACCATATAATTGATGTTTTCTTCTTCAGTAGATCGGTCAGAGGTGCTGCAATCAAAGCATAGTTTTTGATAAAGACATTGTACCATCCTATCAATCCAAGAAAACTTCATATTTCTTTGACAGTTGTTGGTGTTGGCATTCCAGAACATCTCTGAATTTGGCCGGATCTATTGAAATTCCTTCTGCTGATACAATGAATTACAAATACTCAATCTCTCATTTGAAGAATGCACACTTCTTCTTTTTGGCATAAAGCTTGTGTGCCCTCATTGTCTCAAGGACAATGCAAAGTTGGGGTTCATGGTCTTCTTCTTGTTTGGAGTAGACTAAGGTATCATCGAAGAAGACGAGTACAAAGTCATCAAGATATGGTCTAAAGTTATCCTGCATTCACCTCTTGAAGGTAACAGATGCATTCATCAGCCCGAATGACATGATTAGGAGCTCAAGGTGCCCATATCTTGTGCTAAATGCCATCTTTGGGATATCCTCTTCCTTGATCCTTATTTGATAGTATCAAGACCTGAGTTCAATCTTGGAGAAGATCTTCACACCTTGAAGACGGTCAAGAAGTTCATCTATTCTTGGAATAGGATATTTGTTCTTAATGGTTGATTGATTCAACCCTCTGTAATCAATACTGTAATATTTCCGTTGAAAATATTTCTAATCCGCAAGCGAATGCGGCATTGTATAAATGGATGGTGCGATCTCTATTGGCATAAACAAAGGAATCGAATATCCTCGTATGAACCTCCTCTTGGGAGGAGGTCAAGAGGATAAGGATTAAAATATGGCAATTTTTTTTAAATTTTCCCCTCTTTCCCCTAGCCAATGGTCATGCTCGAAGAGAGGGGGGGGCGCTATGACTAAGCATCAGGAGCTGGAAGCCATGGGGGGTGAATACCCATGCATTAGGCTACATGGGGGGAGGGGAGGTCCCTCTCCCTAGACTATAAAAACCTTGTGAGGGGAGAGCTATAGGGGAGAAATGGAGGCTGTGATAATTGGACGTTGCCGTGTGAGAGAGGGAGTGGAGCTGCCAACTGCTATGTTAGCGCCGTTGCCTCAAGCTGAGCCGCCTTCAAACGCCATCCCAAATCACTGTTGCATTCCGCCTCTTGCCCGCCATAAATTCTTCAAAGTCATCTCCTCTTTCCCCACGTGGTTACTGAGACCACAGAAGCTTCCAAGAAGTTTCCTGGAAGCTTCTAACGGGAGGAATCCAAGTCCCCCCTTCCCGTGGGGTTTTCCCCCCACAATATTTCTTTAAAATCACTTAAGCCCCCTTCCTATGAGGCTTTCATAAGGGCTTCCCTTGTGCGATTTTTATAACCCCCGGAGTTTACGCCCTTCCCATTCTTGCTTTACACCTCTTCCCTGTTGGAATTTAAGCCCTTTTGCCCACCTTAGGCAAGGTTTTAAAGACCCTTCCCGTGGTCCATTTAAAGCAACTCTTCCTGTGGAAATCCTCACTCTCGGGTTTCAAAACCCCTTTTCCATCGGCCCTACAAAGCGGGTTTTTCAAAACCCGGAGTTTAAGCCCTTGCATTCCACAAGTCCATTTAAAGCTTCCTTCCTCGGACTTCCATGAGCCTTCCCAATTGGTCCTTATAACCCTGGTCTCCTTTTAAAAGCCTTCCCTCTCAAGTCTTTTAAATCCATTCCCTACTTCGGGGAGGTAGCCTTTAAGGCCTTCTAAAGCTCGACTCTGAAAGACGGTGGAATCGATCAAGGAAGCCGAATCACAAAGGGAGTTTCGTGTGCGAAGGAGATGGCCAAGATCATAAATCTACGTCCAAGGCAAAAAGGCCTAATTCACGATGGCTCCTAAGAAGACACAAGGCGCGACCGTAGGAGGATCATCTCCTAACATCCATGTGGACATTTCACCACAAGTCCAGGTTTTTCTTCCTTATTTTGATTAACATCGTAATATTTCGATTGTGCATGGATCATTTATGGAATTAGGATGCACTTTTTCGATTGAAATACCTTGGCTAAATTAAAGGAAATAACTTCGATCAAAGAATCGGTCATTTGTATTAAACGAATGAAAAAGAAGAGCATAAGATCTCTATGCATTCCTAACAAGTGGTTTTTATGCATTGCAAAGTAACAAACTTAGATTAACTAATGACCATCTTTACAAGTCAAAATAATGATAGTACACTTCGATTATGCATGGAAGGAATAAATCGCATGTCGCATTATTGGACATCTTTCCTTTGAAATGATTCTTTAAAGAAGGTTGCTAACAACCGTAGGAAATTGCTAGGCATGGAAATGATTCTAGGGTTGCATGAAGAAGATTAAACCCTAGCCAATTGGCATAAATCTTGTTTCAACTGTGTAATTGTTAGAAAAAAAGCTGCATGGTTCACATAGAAACCTAAAGCTTAGTAGCACGAATCTTGAATGCATGTTATAAAAGGATAAATTTGAATTATGCCATAACTTAACATATGCTTTGATCTTAACCAGAAAAGTTAGGGTTTGTAAATCAAATCATGTGCAGGCAATAAATCATGTGGTTACGAGAATGGTATCGTAAATATCTTTAAGTATAGACAAGTACATTTGTTTAACCTAAACACCTAAACTGCGAGGGACTCTTTTAGGAATGGTTAAATCGATGCAACATATCCCAAGTGCTAACTAGGATCTAGCACATTGAGGACGTGACCTAGCCGCTCTTATTGCCGAAGCTGAAACTCTTATACCCTAAAGACTTGCCCACATTCACGGAATGTAGGGATAATAGGGCGTACTTGCGAGACATAATCTAGGGTTTTTACCCTAAGGATCGCTCGCTAAAAGGATGAAACTCGATTTGAATTTGGAACCTTAGGACCGACAATGTCGTCCTTGTGCAATCAGGAATAGAGTGTTATGAAAACACCCTAATCCTGTTTCCTATCTAATCATGATACCGTGATTAGAAGATGTCGTTGATGGGTAAAATAGTCCCATGGATTAGATGCGACACTCGTGCAACAAGTTGTAGTGTCGCATGATCTTGTGATTTGATCACAAAGGAATGGCCAATTCCTCTGAATGAGATCGGCAGATTCTTGCGCAAGTTATCTTGCAAGAGGATGAGTAGTCATCCTGACATAGCATCTTTCTTAGGAAAAGGACCAAGATAAGGGGATTAGATAATTGCTTGGAAGCAAAAGACCAATCAGTAATGGAATAACATAATTACTGCTAATAGAACTTAAAGTATTGGTTAAGTTGGGTTAATAGGGTACAACCCTAACCCAAGGACATAAGGGTTAGCAAACAAACCCTTGGGGATCTTGCCAAGTCGCAATTGATCCCAGATTGAATGCTGAATGCATTCGAAATGAAGGATTCACTCCTTAGCAATTGGCCAAAAATAACGACCAATGGAAATGATTGTGCTTATAACACTTGAAAGAGCACTGTTTGGTTTGTTTTCTCAAGGAATTAAAGGATGAAAAGATATATAATGCTTCACGTTGAAGGGCTGAAGGGAGAGGCAGCCTCAGTTACTCCCGACTGCCTGCCTGACCCTAACCAAGGGGGTTGTTAACCACACTGGGAAGGTGGACCGAACCCGCTGCAAGAGGTCTCTCCTTTGAGCGCTACTTGGAGCAGGAGGACGCTCGGGTGTCAGAGGGGACTCTGGCCGTCAATCTCTCGCCTTCCGAGCCCTGCACAAGAGGCCAACGTGACTCAGGATTGGATCTCGAGGTCGGCATACTAGTTTACGGGTAGAATCTTGGATTAGTAATCCCTTTGGATTGCTGGCTAGACTAGATTATGGATAAGCCTACGGGCTCGATTTTATAAATGTATTTCAAAGATAAATATGATAGCCTATTGAAAAGGAACTTGTTTGATACTTTTTTTCTATGTCAAGTGCTATGATTACGTGAAGGAACCGGTACCTAACAGTCTAATTAAGGAAGCTAATTGATGCATGTCCAACTAAATGTGGTAGGTAATTAGGTAACTAAAACAACCTGAGAAAAGTGTGGCGGATGTGGCCATGGGTCCATCCTACGGATGGGTGGTCCCGGTTGGCTAGGAATTTTTCTCAATCATAATGATAGCAAGAAGATCATTTCAAAGGACATGAACAGCAAGGGCACTGACCTAGAGTCTAAGTAATAATAATCCCGGTTTACGCTGTTTTAGGGGAACGGAATGGGACTATGACTTATGGAAGAGAGGTTGAACTTTGCATCCCTCTCGTTTCTCATTCTCCTTGAACTAAGTGCAATGTGAATCCGCTTCGGCCATGGCGTTTCTGTGTAAAGTAGTTCACCCGGGGTTTGATGCTAGTTGCTGTTTAGGAAATGACCATTAGGAAAAACCCTGATTCAGGTCGGTCCTAAGTGGGAATGGCCAGAATACTTTCGGTACGTGGTAGACGCGGAAAGGCCTAGATCGGAAACCCCATGACATTCCATGGGAGTGCCCGGTAGAGCTTTGTAAGACCTCCTTTCCAATAGACTACTAAGACGTGTCCTGAAGGGAACAAGTGGACACGTTACAAATACATAGCCAAAGCGTTCCATCTTTCTTCTTCTGGAACATCACTGGAGCTCCCCATGGCGAACTGCTAGGACAAATGTAGCCTTGGTCTAACAGTTGCTTGAGTTTCTCCTTCAACTCAATTGCTTTCGGGATGGACGTTCTATATGGCCTCTTTGCAATTGGTGCAGCTCCTGGCACTAGCTTGATTTCATGATCAACTTCCCTTTGAGGCGGAAGTTCTGTCAGCTCTTCAGGAAATACGTCCACGTACTCCTTTAGCCATGAAGATTCTTCACTAGACTCTTGATTCTGATCTAGCTTATTAAGCTTAATCAAATATATAGGTAGTCCCTTTCTAGCTCCCTTCATTATCAGAGATGCTTTGGCCAATTGAATTTTCGGCTTTCCAGCCTCTCCTTGTGTTGTGACCAACTCCCCTTCAGAGTTTCAAAAGGAAACTTGGCCCTTTCCACAATGAATGTGGGCATCATTAGGTTTAAGCCAATCCATTCCGTGCAAACACTCATGGATACCTAGGTTCATAACCCTAAATCTGACCAAAATCGACTTTTCTCCCAATAGGAATTCCACCTGGGGATGCGCTTGGGCAATAAGTTTCTTTACGTTAAAACTTGCTAAGCATTCCTTACATTACATTTCATGCCCAATTCAGCTTTTAGCCAAGTGACCTAATCACTTAACTTCTTTATCAATACTCACAATCAAGACAATCATTGATAAAAAGAAGTCTTATTTCATTCATATGGGCATAGCCCTTTCCGAGTACAATTATTCTTGGGGAGATGAAACAAGATGATACATTACTTTGAGGAGAATAAGATTGTGTTACATTTAGCTACTAAAACTAAGTAATAGTATGGATTGGGGTCATGGATTTCCAGGAATCGATAGGTCATTAGAAGATTAGGGTATCCTTTCCTTTGATACCCGTTCTTTTCATAACGTCCCAACACCTTGATCCTGTCAGCAGGGATTACTAGAGTCACTTCCTCGTACACATACTTGTTCTGCCTAAGCCTTCGACCGCCGATATGTAGGGTTGCGTTTGCGTGAGCCTCAACAAAGATGAACAGCTTCACGATCTTTAAGTCCTCCATCCACTTGATTCTCTTCAAGTTGATTCTAAAATATGCAAGTTGGATATTCATCATATTGATCCTCCATCGATAATCCGAGGCACACATCGCGGTCATAAACATAACTTGGAACACCAAGAATCTGTTCCATGCTTCATGACTCTTCAGGTCAGCATTGATAAGTAAGTAAGGAGACAAACTTAACAGCAACATTTGCTCTACTTTTTCTTATTAAGTCTTCTTATAGATATTAGTTCCTCATTGGTTCGCTCTGATACCAAGTGTAATGTGTCCATCCGTTCACTTGTAGGACACGTCTTAGCAGCCCATCGGGAAAAGAGTCTACAAAGCACCGCCCGGCACTCCCATGAAATGTTACAGGGTTTGCGATCTAGGTTTTCCCGAGTCTGCCATGTAGCAGAAGCATTCCGGCCGTTCCCACTTAGGACGGAACCCGAGTCACGGTGTTCCTAATGGTCAAGTTTCTAGAGAGTAACTAGCATCAAACCCCAGGCGAACTACTTTATGCAGAAACGTCAGGGTCGAAGCGGATTCATGCTGCACTTGGTTCAAGGAGAATGGGAAATGAGAGGGATGCAAAACTCAACCTCTCTGCCCATAAGGCATAGTCCCATTCCGTTTCCCTAAAACAACATAAATCGGGTTTCTAGTTTCCTAGATTACAGGTCAACGTTCCTTGCTGTTCATTTCCTTCGAGAAAAGTTCCCGGCCAACTAGGACCACCCATCCGTAGGACGGACCCATGGCCACATCCACTGCACTTTCCTCGGGGTTGCTTTAGTTATCTAATTATCTACCACATTTAGTTGGACATGAATAAAACATCTTCCTTAATTATCCAATTAATCACCAGTTCCTTTACGTAATTTTAGCACTGACATAGAAAAACAATATCAAACAAGTTTCTTTACAGCAATTGATATTATTTATCTTTGGAATACATCATATAATCCAGCCCATAGGCTAATCCATATTCCGCTCGAAGGCAATCCATAATTCGCCTGAAGGCAATCCATAATCCACCCAAAGGCAATCCAGCAATCCTTTGGGGTTACTAATCCAAGTTTCCGCCCGTAGACTAGTATGCAGGTCTCGAGATCCAATCCTGAGTCACGTCGGCCTCTTGTGCATGGCCCGAAAGGCAAGGGATTTACGGCCAGAGCCCCCTGGCACCCAAGCGTCCTCCTACTCCAAGTAGTGTCCAACGGAGAGACCTCTTGCGGACGGGTTTGGTCCACGTTCCTAGTGCGGCTAACAACCCCCTTGGTTAGGGTCAAGCAGATAGTCGGGGGTAACGGATGCTGCCTCTCCCTCCAGGCCTTCAACCTGAAGCAATTAATTATTTTCCAGCCTTAGATTCTTTGAGAAAATCAATACAAACAGTGCTCCTAAACTGTACAAACACAATCAATCCACTGGTCATTTTATTTGGCCAACTGCTAAGGAGTGAATCCTTCTCTGCGAATGCATCAAACATTCGTTTCAGGATCAATTGTGACTTGGCAAGATCCCCAAGGGTTTTTTTGTTTACCCTTTTATCCTTGGGTTAGGGTCATACCATGTCAACCCAAATTAACCAACACCTTAGGTTTCTTAAGTTAAGACAGTAAATCCTGGCGACCATGTCGCTCTAACTTGATTGATCCTTTGCTTATAAGCAATACATAACTTTCCTTAACTTGACAAATCAGCCCAAGAAGGGTGATGTAGCAGGATGTCTACTCATCCTCTTGCAAGTTCGACTTGCGCTACAACCTGCCAACCTTGTTCTAAGGAGTGGCAACTCTACTTTGTGATTTAACACAAAACCATGCGATGTTGCAACTTGTTGCACAAGTGTCGCGCTTAACTCATGGGATCATTTCACCCATCAAACGGCATTTCTTGGTCAAGAAATTGTTTAGTCAATATGTAGGGTTTGGGGTGTCTTCTTACCCAACCCAACGCTAACCTTGCTAAGCCAATAACGCTTGGGCCTAGGGTTTCTAGGCTCAATCGAATGTCGTTCGATCCTTAGGGTAAAACCCTAGATCGTTATTGCATGGGCATCCAATGAACCCAAACATTCCATGAATGTCGGTAGGACCTTTGGGTTTGAGGGTCTTGACGTGGCTACCAAGTGCAATACTAGAATTACGTGGGTGGAGGGCCAATGATTGGAAGGGGGAGAAGATTGACGACTGCCAGGCGGACGACGATGAAGATGATCATGGACGGCAACAACGCGACTGCAACGGGCAGCAGCAGGCGGCGTGTGGCAGGATGGCGATGGGTAGCGACGGTACGACATGGCAATAGGCAGCTTGTGTCTTCCTCCTCTCCTCGTTCGTGCCACAGGGAGGGTCATATAGCCTAAGGGGGGGAGGAGAGGTAGCCACACACGTGGCTTGTGCATGCGTCTCCCCTCATGCTCCCACACACCATACTCCCTCTCTCCACTTAACTTACTCCTCCACATACTCACTCTCCCCCCTGCCATGCATCAGCTGAGGGGAGGGGTAATTAATAAAAAAAATTGCCTAAATTTTACCCATTATCCAATTGCCCCTCTTTTCCAAGAAGGATGTTCTCACACGGCTTTGCAGTCTTCAAGCTTGACCTTAGACCTTAGTTTGCACAATGCGGTGTCGAAGGATTTGTCAAAGCAAAGCAAAGTCGTGTCTACAGAAGACCTTGACTAATTTCAAGATAGAAGATCAACAAATATGCGAAGAGGACGGGCATTTCCAGTATACGCACTCCACATTATTATTCAAAGCATTATCTTTGTTGGTGTCTTTTAGAGAAGAAAAGATCCCATTCTCTGTATTCAAATAGCCAATTCTTTAACTTGACTTTGCTTAACTAGCCAATCTGAGACTAACCTTACAAGAAGCATAGAAATCGTGTCTAGTTTAACAGCGACTTGAATGTGCAGAACTAGAAGCTTATTGTATTCAGTTAAAGTCCAGAAAAACCTCAACATTCCATGCTGCCCATAATCAGTAATTGCTAGTAATCGAATAGCAAACCTTGGTGAAAACCATGGAGTTTATCTGCTTAGCATGAATGTTCCTTTTGTCTTATCACCAGTAGAGGCCCAACAAACACCATTCAAGTTATTAGAATCAATATTACAACTACTTTTGAAGGCTCCAAATGTGACCTGCACCACTCGTCTTGATAGAGAAACTATAGTTATTGGCAAATCCCATAATACATGAAGTTATTGATCCACACAGTTGAATGGATAACCAGTTTTTGAAGCTTGAGGAGACCTAGATATGTCGCAATGGAAATCCCCATCCCGATTTTCTGTAGTGGATAATTCAACTGCAACTGGTATGCTCAAGTTTACACTCTCACAATTAGAAGAATTGTTCAGTTCATCCAAAGAATAGCATTTTGGCACATATACACTAATACATTTTTCAAACTGAGAAGTTTCACAGATATTACCAACTCTCTGTACAGTGCTTTCTGTTCTAAATACCTCTATCTGTTCCTGATGCTCTGCTTTAATTGTATCAGAAATTTCATTGACACTGAAACCGAAGGTTCAGACACCTGCTTGGAAGTTTTCTCACTGCATTGACCACAAAAACTCAATTCACAGCATGTTGGCTCATCTGACACATGAGTTTTGCTGCAAATGTCTGTTGACGAGCCAGCTAGAATATCCTCAGAAGGCAGGTCAAGCAATTTTTGCCCCTCTTCTATAGAGCCTTGGTTCAAATCTACTGGACCCATCTTGATGTTATAAACTTTTGATAGCTCTTCTTGCAATTTTGCATTTTCCTTTTTCTTTTGCAGCAGCACTACGTTTCAACTTGGCAGCCTTTGCAAATGTTGATGGCGCAGACAGTGAGTTAGCTTGTCACATCAAATTTTTGATCTCCGACAGCAACTGCTGTTCTGCGAAGTGGAGCTTCTTATACTTCTAAGGCACCGACAGAGACGCCATCAGTCGTTGTCAGGATGGAGACTACATAGGAGATTCGACTCTTCAATTGCATCATGATTCAGGTTCTTCAATTGCATCATGATTCAGCTCTTCAATTGCGGCACCTTCCTGCAGTCATGTTTGCTGATGCCGTCGGCTTCATTTTCAGAGGTCGTCGTCATCACCTTCAGCGTTGTCTTCAGACCTCTTCTTCCTCACTTCATCGTTGCTTCTCTCGGTTTCTCCTTCAGTTTCGTTCTGTTTCCCCCTCTTGGTGTGGCCCCAGCAATCCAATTCAGATAAACCATCTTTTTCTTCCCCTGCACCCTTGATTCCCTGCTCTCGTAAAAGCTCCTCCTTTCTAGGACCGTATCAAGATGGATTGATGCAACCAATCCCTAGCCTATATCAAGCCCAGCCTATTTCTAGCCTCAGCCTATTTGCATTCTTGCTTTTTCTCCCCCTTAAACTTGAAAATCCATAGCTAAATTTTGCATCTTCAATTTACCAGCCCTGAAAATAACTGTTCTTGAATCACCAACATTGGCAACAAGGAGACGGTCACCCACCAAAACAACAGTTGATGCCATTGAGCCAGCCTCTCTGCGCAGACTATTTTCAGCTTTCAAATACTCTGAGTCCGTTTGTTGATATGTTTCAACTATTGCACATCTTGTATCAAGAATAAACTTAGGATGTTTAATCAGATTTTCGAAAAGGTTCTTTTGCACATAATCTACAGCATGAGAACTTCTATGACCATCAAATACACCAAACAAGCCAACAATGTGCCCATCAACTTGAGCAAATCGGGCCTCATAGAGATCCTCCATAAAGGCTATTCTCCATGAATTTGTAACACCTCAAGTGCATTCTTGCACTTGAATCCGTTGCTCTTGGCTGGCCAGTTTACATGCTAGCATTTCTCTCGACCAAGTCGGCGAGCAAGTTTTTCAGCAACCACTTGCCCCTCTTCATCTTCTCAAAGAAGTCTTGAGATTCCCACAGATACTCATACTTATCACCCTGATTCTCCATTGAGCATAATGCGAAACTCCTGTGAACTGTTGATCAAAACCTCCTCGTCTAGGTTGACTAACCACTTGGCAAGGCATGCCAATTAGAGAATTATTGATAAGTTCCTCCTATTCCAAACCCTCTTCACTATATTGCCTATGCAGAACAAAAGTATAATCACAACAACTAAATATGTACAAAGTATCAAATCCCACGGGTGGATTCCACACCTCGTATGCGTAGCAATACGACATCCACCCCCTCTAATCCTACGCATCCTCCGGATGGGCCAACTACCCATGATTGTTATGATCAAGATCCACAAACAGATTAATCTCTTCATTATGGATTTCTGGTATATCAACAAGATTATATGTCATATCATCTGTCTCTTCCATTGGAGTTTCTTCTCGTTGCTCTTCTCTTGAAAATTCTTCCAATGCATAATCTTCATCATCTCTTTTCTTGAAAATCTTGATTCTTTTTCTAGCAATAGGCATTCTAAGCACTGTCCCATCCAATTCTGTCAACTCATATGTTGCGTTATCAAAGACATGTCTGACTATGTACGGCCCAAACCATGTTTTCACCATCTTTCGAAGTGCAGTTTGCTGATTTTCAAGGCTGCTATCAAAGACTAATACCCAATCTCCCTCTTCTATTGCTCTAGGCCGCAAGCGATGCCTGCTGTCAAACCTGTCCTTATTTCTTAGTCTAGCAACCTTCAACCTGTCAATAGCTAGTGAATATCCTCCGGTCTTCTCTCCAACTGCCGGATACGAAGAGCTAAGAGCTCCTCTCTCGTCAAATCCTCCTGCCAAGGTAAAACTGACCAAGTCAAAGCACAAGTCTCAGTCGCGGCATAACAGGTTTCTGACCATACATCAACTTTGCGGGCATATATCCTCTAGTAACACTGTGAGTCGTACGATCAGCCCACAAAGCAAATGGTAGAAGTCTCGGCCATTCTCCAATCCGTCCTCTGCATGCTTTGGCTAATGCTTTCACTATCGGCGGATGCCCTCTTTCACTCTTCCCATTTCCCTCTGGATTGTATGCTGTAGTTAGAGCCAACTTGATTCCTAGTTGAGAGAAAAACTCCCTAGCTTTATCTGCATCCAATTCACTGCGATCCGCAGTGATCTTACCCACACAGCCATACCTACAGAAAATTTCTTCCAATAAGAACTTACACACTACACTAGTGGTCTTCGTTCTCAAAGATCTGCCCTCAACATGATTGGTAAGATCCTCTCTAGCCAAAACAATATACCTCATCTGCCATAGACCCATAGGCATAGTAACCAAGTCAACTACCCACTTATAATGAATGCATAGCGGATAGGTCGAATGAAGCTCATCTCGATGACGCACTACCGAATACATCTGACAGTCCCTACAAGCCTCTACAAAGTAAGAAACATCTCTATACATGCCTTTCCACCAATATTTCTCCTTGATTTTCTCATAAGTAGCCCACACTCCTCTATGACCAGCCCAAGGACTCTCATGAAACTCCCTCATCACCTGTAACTATGTCTCTCTATCGCAGACAACCCGCAAAGGTAATCCGCCTCTTTTCTTCGGATGCTTCCAAAGAAATCCGTCCTTGAGAAAATAACCATAGGCTTTTCTTCTGATCTTCTTGAACTCTTCATCTGTCCATTCATCTCTTTTGCTTAGTGTACTAAGGTACTTGCCAATCTGCAACCAATCTCCAACATCGAGTTCTTCTATGAAAGCCACAATATCATAGACATGGCAAACATGATCAACCATAGTGGCTGAAATTTCTGCATCATCCTCTTCTGCAAGTAACGTCTCCTCATCATCATATCTGGCTCTAGACAGCATATCTGCCACTGGATTATCCTTCCCTGCTATGTGTTTAAATTTCGGATTTAATGACTTGATGTATGCAATCCATCTCAATATGGCTATATCTGGAGTAGAGTAACTCGTAATCATACCAATCAATGGCAAGCAATCTATCTCTACCACAACTGAAGCTCCAATAAAGTACTCCTTGTCACATTTGAGAGCCGTAACAATCCCCAGTAACTCCCTCTTGATTTATGGATATCTCCTCTATCTCTCGCTTAGGACTTTCGCCCCAAACCGAATAGCATACATGTTTCCATCTGCATCATCTTGACCCACAGCCCAACCTATGCCAATTGGACTAGTGTCAACTGTCAATACAATAGGCCTTCGACAATTATAATCCGCTTTTTTGAGAGTAGGAGCAATCTGCAATAACTTCTTCAATTTCCACATGGCTCTAGTGTGGCTCTCATCCCAATAGAATTTCTGCCCCTTTTGAAGAAGCTGATATAAACAATCTGCTATGTGTGCAAAATGAGGTATCCAAATCATATAAAATACACAACCTCCAATGAATCTCTGCACCTCTGAAGTGGTAGAACAATACTCCGCAATCTTGCCTATAGCATTCACCTTATCAGGTGAGGGTTTCCTGCCATAATACCCACAGATATGTCCAACAATGACAACCTCATTCACTCCAAAAACTGATTTTTGCCCTGATAGTGTCAAGTTCACTTCTTCTAACCTGGCCAAAATCTTATCACAAGCTGAAATATGATCAGCCACAAAGTATCTGCATCCCTGCTCATTTAGACTCTCATTTTTCTCTTCTTCTGCACACCCCTTAATGGGCACATCATCCAAGAAAGGCATGGTAAGTTGAGGTATATAATCACGAAGGACCTTATGCATGGCATTCATCATATGCGCATCAGAATTAGTGGCACCTCGAGGCAAGGTACACATCCTGACAAGCCCAATAGGAGTTCTCATGGTGGTTATGTCCCTGCTTTCCAAAGCCAGCTGAAACTGATCATATCCTGAATACAAATCACCTAAAGAATAGATGGCACGTCCAACAAATGCTTCTGCAAACTCATCCACAACTGGAGCTATACCAACATTCCTGATAGTAACTCTGTTTACTGGCTGCATGTCCTGTATAAATCGGAGAGTACCATTCTTCTTTGGAACTGTAAACCACCTGTTTGAGTATGGTGTAGATGAAGGCTCAAGAATTCCCATCCTGATTTTCTCATTCAACAAATCCATTAGCTTTGGCAGGTGTGCTTTAGGCACTGGAACAAGTCGAAGATTCCATGGAATATGAGGAATAGTAAAAATGAACATAGGAGCAACAATATCTGGATTCACACATCCAATCTCATGCGAGAAAAAAGAAAATCCCCTTCCATGTCACTCAAGCATCTCCTGAAAGCATTGCTTCTCTGTGGGTAGCAAGAAATCACCATTCCCAATTTTCAATTCAGCAAGAGTCTCTGCTGAAAATTTATGGCCAATATGCTCTGAATTCCTCAAAATTGGCTATTTGGCAGCCCTCTCTATTTGCTGATCACTGTCAGGTGGAAGCGGTACAGCTACCGGCTTCACCTTCTTATCCACAGTTTTGTATTTCGTGTCAACCCTGGCTTCATTATACTCTTCTGCATTACTCAAATCTTGCTGTAAATCAGCAATTCTGCACTCCAATGGCTGAATATCCTCAGCCCTCTGCTCTATGGACTGCATAGAAACAACCCTAAACTCTGGATGCTGAAATATTTCAGCAGTAAACTCTGTTGGCTGAAAATTTTCAGCCCTCTGTGTCTGTGTAAGCTGATCATAATCAGCCGGAAAGTCTGTTTGCTGAATTTCTTCAGCACTCAACACTTTTTGCTGAATCATCTCAGCCTCTGACTCAATCTGTGACACAAAATCTGCAATTTCATGAAACATATCTAGGGATTGCACTAATACATTGCTGTGACAACTCTGCATATCGGTTTTCAGCATATCTTCCATCTCTTCCATCGTATCTGCACAAATCATACTGTCATACATCCCATCTATGTGCTCATCATCCTCTAAAATTCCTGCATTTTTCAAATTTTTCTCCTTCCTGCATATGTACTGCCTGGTAGCTCTAGGCAACCTAGAAGTGTTCTGATAGCTCATCGAACTATTTGCTGAAATCCCAACAAAACCGAAGGAGAAAACACTGCTGCCAGGAGGCGAGAACTCCAATCTCCTCTGCTCTGTACCACCGTCGTCTCGCGAAACGGCGGTACCTAACGAAAACCCGAATCCCTCACAGTGGGCAAAGGTGCATCTTTGAGAGTATCCCTGTTTCTAACATGGTTCACACACACAGTCATAAACTGTACTTCTCTCATGCCATCTTTACTGCGAATCCGTGCATAAGCAGATCCATCATCCATTACCTTTGTTTCCATGCGCATCTCTGTGATGAATGGCTGTCCAAGAATTATAGGATAAGAGCATGAATCCTGCACAAAGAAAGGGAAATCCTCCTCTACATCTCCAATAGAAGCCCTGACACTGGGACAGGCAGCATACAAATCACCTGCAGTGTTGTTGGCGGCTCTCATACGCCACGCATGCTCTACATCCATAGGCCATCTGTTACTCTCATAAACTCCACGAACTATGAGATTAATCTCTGAACCATGATCCACCAATGCAACATAAGGCACCTGTTTCTCTCCAATTTTTACCATAGTCTCTATAGTTGCCCTAGCCCAATGACTCCGCGAAAAGTGACTACGCGGTATCAAGACAGGCTCATCAGTTTCAGCATAATGCATAGGTTGAACCCTCTTCTCTATCTGCGGAAAAACAGAAGCATTCTCAACCAAAACCTCATCCTCATCCAACTCCCCAATCCAAACTCCCTGTGTATCAGTAGTAGGCAATGCATGTCTTTTCCTCTTCAAGACCTCCTGAAACTGATCTTGAAACTCTCTTTTCGAGATGACCAAAACCTCAGAAATAGTGAAAGTCACCTCACTGCCAAGTATTTTGTCATTAAAAATTTTCTTCATGTCTGTAGATATCTCAATATCGGACATCAATCTAAACCCTGGCTGCTTTCTCTCTCTAGGCTCTTGCCTCTTTTCTCTCTTTTGAGCATCTTCCATCTGTCGTTCTGGCCCTGGTCTCCAAGATGGTCCTGCAGTAGGTGGAGTAACAAACTCACCCCCTTTAGTCTTTTTAGCTGCACTTAAATTTTCTTCATCCCTCTTACGCTTCTCCTCAACAAGTACATCTGCTCCCTGAGACTTAGCCAAATAAGCATAAATAGAGTACCTGTCAACAGGCGAATCCCAACTTGTCTTCGATCTGATGCTAGAGCCTGCACTAGTCAAAACAGTTTGTTGAATTTTTCCCTTGTTTGCAATCTCCATAGCATAAGTCCATAGTGCTGACTGATTCTCTGATCCCTTCTCAATGTGGACTCCATATGTAGAAGCATCTCCTCTAGCTGTCACATAAGAAGTACGCGCAGCCATGTCATCCACTAACTTCTTCATTCCGCCTTTCCCAAAGTTGGTAGCAAGCGGAGCTCCTGTTTCAGTCAACCAAATCTTACCATCTTGTCCCCAAAATACCAAATTCTTCCTCCTTGCATCCTGAAAAGATTCACAATCCCTGCAATACTGATGGTCCGTACTATCGCACCAAATACATCTCGGATATCTCCTAGGTGCACTAGGAGCACTCCTAGGTGCAGTAGGAGCACCAGAAGAAATAGTGGGCACAGTCGAAAACTGTTCTTTCAAATTTCCCACCAACTCCGCTTTAACTGACTCCAGTGTCAAATCCGTTATGCCTTTGATTATGTCATCAAGAGAGGTAGGCACCGATGGAGCGGATGGTTTTGGAGCAGAAGGTATAGGCATCGGTCGTGGAACAGGAGGAGTGGAAATAGTAGGCACTGGCATAGGCCAAGAAACTGGCTGAGGAGGAGAAGAAATAACAAGGATAGAAGCAGGCATAGGAGCAGAAGACAGTGTCAGTGTCATAGAACCATTTTGTAGGCGGGTCTTCCATATCCTCCTCTTGGTCAAAGTTGAGACTGCATCCTGGGCATCCTGCCAATCTGTTTTAAGACCCATAGGCTTCGTGCGATCCTCAAGAAGCTCTCCCAATTCTTCCTGAAGAGCAGGATTTGCAGCTTGTAAGAAAAGCTCAACTTTTTCAACATCCAATGCTCTTTGTTCAATGGCATCAAGCTGACTATACCTCTCTTCAAATTCCCGAATCAACTCTGAAGCAGCTAGACCTTTGTTTGGCATGTAGACCCACTCTCGGAATGACTGCCGTGTAGCCATGCCAAAGTCCTCAAGGAAATACTCTTCTTTCAGGGCCTTCTTAAAATCTTGCCAATGTGAATTTTGAATAAAAAGATCAGTCACTTTTGCCCTGAAGGCGAGTGTGACAAGACGAAGGAAGTACTTACTCATAAGTCCAGCTGGAACTCCAAAAAACCCCATCTTGATCTCATATATCTTCAAATATGCTGAAACATTACGGCCATCAAATAGCTTCCTCTCATTCTCAACTGCTTCAATCACCTTAGTCGCGCTATTTGCATTCTCCTGCTCCAAATATAGTTGCCTTTGCTGAGACAACTATTGTTGATGCAATTGTTGTTGCTGCTGCATATACAATTGTGTCTGCTGATTTTGAAGCTGCATATACATGGACATATTCTGCAAAATTTGCTTTAGATCATCTGTTGAAGTACTTGACGCAGCAGTCATTGATGGAGCTGAAGTAGAGGACGCAGCTGGAATTGTAGAAGAGACTGAAATAGATGCTAAAGAATCTCCCATCCTGAAATTTCTGCGATGCTTTCACGGCGGGTTCACCAAAGATGTCGAAGGATTTGTCAAAGCAAAGCAAAGTCATGTCTACAGAAGACCTTGACTAATTTCAGGATAGAAGATCAACAAATATGTGAAGAGGACAGGCATTTCCAATATACACATTCCACATTATTATTCAAAGCATTATCTTTGTTGGTGTCTATTAGAGAAGAAAAGATCCCATTCTCTGTATTCAAATAGCCAATTCTTTAACTTCTTTGCTTAACTAGCCAATCTGAGAACTGACCTTACAAGAAGCACAGAAATCGTGTCTAGTTTAACAACAACTTGAATGTGCAGAACCAGAAGCTTATTGTATTCAGTTAAAGTCCAGAAAAACCTCAACATTCCATGCTGCCCATAATCAGTAACTACTAGTAATCGAATAGCAAACCTTGGTGAAAACCATGGAGTTTATCTGCTTAGCATGAATGTTCCTTTTGTCTTATCACCAGTAGAGGCCCAACAAACACCATTGAAGTTATCAGAATCAGTATTACAACTACTTTTGAAGGCTCCAAATGTGACCTGCACCACTCATCTTGACAGAGAAACTGTAGTTATTGGCAAATCCCATAATACATGAAGTTACTGATCCACACACTTGAATGGATAACCAGTTTTTGAAGCTTGAGAAGACCTAGATATGTCGCAATTGAAAACCCCATCCCGATTCTCTGTAGTGGATAATTCAACTGCAACCGGTATGCTCAAGTTTACACTCTCACAATTAGAAGAACTGTTCTGTTCATCCAAAGAATAGCATTTTGGCACATACACACTAATACATTTTTCAGACTGAGAAGTTTCACAGATATTACCAACTCTCTGTACAGTGCTTTCTGTTCTAAATACCTCTATCTGTTCCTGATGCTCTGCTTTAATTGTATCAGAAATTTCATTGACACTGAAACCGAAGGTTCAGACACCTGCTTGGAAGTTTTCTCACTGCATTGACCACAAAAACTCAATTCACAGCATGTTGGCTCATCTGACACATGAGTTTTGCTGCAAATGTCTGTTGACGAGCCAGCTAGAATATCCTCAGAAGGCAGGTCAAGCAATTTTCGCCCCTCTTCTATAGAGCCTTGGTTCAAATCTACTGGACCCATTTTGATGTTATAAACTTCTGATAACTCTTCTTGCAATTTTGCATTTTCCTTTTTCTTTTGCAGCAGCACTACGTTTCAACTTGGCAGCCTTTGCAAATGTTGATGGCGCAGACAGTGAGTTAGCTTGTCACATCAAATTTTTTATCTCCGACAGCAACTGCTGTTCTGCAAAGTGTAGCTTCTTATACTTCTAAGGCACCGACAGAGACGCCATCAATCATTGTCAGGATGGAGACTACATAGGAGATTCGACTCTTCAATTGCGTCATGATTCGGCTTCTTCAATTGCGTCATGATTCAGCTCTTCAATTGCGGCACCTTCCTGCAGTCATGTTTGCTGATGCCATCGGCTTCATTTTCAGAGGTCATCGTCATCACCTTCAGCGTTGTCTTCAGAGCTCTTCTTCGTCACTTCATCGTTGCTTCTCTCGGTTTCTCCTTCAGCTTCGTTCTGTTTTCCCCCTCTTGGTGTGGCCCCAGCAATCCAATTCAGATGAACCATCTTTTTCTTCCCCTGCACCCTTGATTCCCTGCTGTCATAAAAGCTCCTCCTTTACAGGACCGTATCGAGATGGATTGATGCAACCAATCCCTAGCCTATATCAAGCCCAGCCTATTTCTAGCCTCAGCCTATTTGCGTTCTTGCTTTTTCTCCCCCTTAAACTTAAAAATCCATAGCTACATTTTGCATCTTCACTTTACTAGCCCTGAAAATAATTGTTCTTGAATCACCCACATTGGCAACAAGGAGACGGTCACCCACCAAAACAACAGTTGATGCCGTTGAGCCAGCCTCTCTGCGCTGACTATTTTCAGCTTTCAAATACTTTGAGTCCGTTTGTTGATATGTTTCAACTATTGCACATCTTGTATCAAGAATAAACTTAGGATGTTTAATCAGATTTTCGAAAAGGTTCTTTTGCACATAATCTGCAGCATGAGAACTTCCATGACCATCAAATACACCAAACAAGCCAACAATGTACCCATCAACTTGAGCAAATCAGGCCTCATAGAAATCCTCCATAAAGGCTCTTCTCCATGAATTTGTAACACCTCAAGTGCATTCTTGCACTTGAATCCGTCGCTCTTGGCTGGCCAGTTTACATGCTAGCATTTCTCTCGACCAAGTCGGCGAGCAATTGCCCCTCATCATCTTCTCAAAGAAGTCTTGAGATTCCCACAGATACTCATACTTATCACCCTGATTCTCCATTGAGCATAATGTGAAACTCCTGTGAACTGTTGATCAAAACCTCCTCGTCTAGGTTGATTGACCACTTGGCAAGGCATGCCAATTAGAGCATTATTGATAAGTTCCTCCTATTCCAAACCCTCTTCACTATACTGCCTACGCAGAACAAAAGTATAATCACAACAATTAAATATGTACAAAGTATCAAATCCCACAAACAACTTTTGGGTGGATTTCACACCTCGTATGTGCAGCAATACGACAGCGGAGCTGGAATTTAACATGGTGCGCGGAGGAAACAATTGGCCACCGACATTATTCGATGGGGGGGGTTAACTTATACTAATTTTGTGCAAGATGTGTAGGTTTTATAGTTGACTTAATATTTCGAGTGGAAATATTACACGTGAGTAGAATTGTTATAAGCAAACTCAGCCAAGTGTAACCAAGAATCCCATGAAGTTTGGACATCATAACAAAAATGGCGAAGATAAGTCTCCAACCATTTATTGACTCTTTCTGTCTATCCATCAATTTAGGGATGATAAGTTGTAGATGGAGCCAATTTAGTGCCCATAGATGTAAATACCACCTGCCAAAAATTACTCATAAACTTTGAGTCTCTATCATGAACAATCACCTGTGATAATCCATGTAGTCTAAAATTCTGCTCCATAAATTGACTGGCCACTTGAGAAGTAGTAAACTGAATCTTGGTTGGAATAAAATGGGTTGCCTTGGTGAGTCTGTCTACCACCACATATATACTATTCCATCCCTTCTTGGTAGTAGGTTTTTCCTGAGGTACAATAGTTGTAGAAACAAAAAAAGGAGGATTAATAGTAGAAAATTTTTGAGCGAATTACCGCCACTAATGAAATCCATTGTAATATGAGTCCATTTACCTATAGGAATAGGTAATGGCTGTAACAAACCTCCTAGCTTATGAGTACTATCCTTATTCTGTTGATAAGGCATACACTTCAAAACCAATTCCTTGACATCTTTCCACAGTCCTTTCCAATAGAAACTTTTGCTGATCATGTCATAGGTCTTGAAAACTCCTAAATGTCTAGTTAGAGGCGAAGAATGTAGTTCCTCCATAATTATTCGCGTAAAAGAAGAGGTAGAAGAAATAACAATCTTACCTTTCAACCAAATAAGGCCATTTTTGAGCTGGTAATGCGAGTTTTCTTCCATAAGACCTTGCTGTAATTTCAGAAAAATATGACTGAATTCTTCATCTAGAAGATAAGCCTCCTGTAATTCTTCAATCCAATCATTATGCAATTCTATCATAGCTGAAACTTTGCAAGCCCACATGCGAGAAAGAGAATCAGCCACTATATTATCTTTGCCCCTTGTATGAGTGATGTCAAAATCATAATTCTGTAATGTAGCTATCTAACGACGTTGCTTTGGAGTAAGATTTGACTGAGTAAGGAAATATTTAAGTACTCTGTGATCACTGTGTACTCTAAATCGGCTGCCATACAAGTAATGGTGCTGCTTCTTAATTGCATGCAAGATAGCCAACATCTCCTGGTCATAAACATTCATGGCCATTTCTTTATCTATGAGCTTACGGCTCTCAAAGGAAATCACTCCATGCTCCTGTAGCAAAACAGCCCCAATGCCATGGCCACTAACATCACACTGTATAGTAAATTCTTTGGAAAATTCCAGGCATACTAAGATAGGAGAAGAGGTAAGGAGTTCCTTTAACTGGTTGAAGTTGCTATCTAGAAGAGCATCCCAAAAGAAAGCCTCCTTCTTCAACCTATCAATCAAAGGAGCTGCAATGGCCGCATAATGCTTAATGAATCGGCAATAGAATGAAGATAAACCAAGGAATCCTCTAAGAGAGGTAGTAGTAGTAGGTATTGGCCAATCTTTTATACATTGCACCTTCTTGGGATCAGCCTGTATTCCTTTTTCACTAACAATATATCCGAAGTATTCCACTTTAGTCTGCATGAAAGAACACATCTTCTCCTTAGCAAAAAGCCTATGATGTACATCAAAAACTCTCCTCGTATGTGCGAAGTGATCTTGTAAAGTCTTATTGTAGATCAGAATGTCATCAAAGAACACCAAGACAAACTAAAAGAGGAGAGGTTGTAAAATCTTATTCATAGGATTTGGAAGGTAGCTGGAGCATTTCTAAGCCCAAATGGCATCACTAAGAAATGATAGAGCCCACAATCACTCTTGAAAGTAGTCTTGACTTCATCACCCTCTCGCATGCGAATATGATGATACCCTGACCTCAAGTCAATCTTCAAAAAAATTGAGCCCCCTTAAGCTCATCAAGGAATTCATCAATCCTGGGTATCGGATACCTGTTCTTCACTGTGATCTTATAAAGACCCCTGTAGTCAATGCACATTCTGAAAGATCCATATTTCTTTTTTATTAACAGGACTGGAGATGCATAAGGTGAAGAACTTGGCTCAATGAATCCCATCTCAAGAAGTTCCTTGATTTGCTCGGCTACTTCCTCTCCGTTACACTTTGATAATCTGTAAGGTGGCTTATTGATTGTCTTTGAGTTGGGCTCCAAATCAATGGGGTGATCTACTGCTCTCTTAGGAGGCAATGAAGTAGGTACCTCAAACAAATCTCTATACTCCTCAAGAAGAGCTGTGAAGGCTTGATGGTTAAGGAATGGAGATTAAAATTGGATTCATAGTGTTTAAATGCATCTTGGAAAACTCCATCTGCTTGATATGCACTCATTCATTTTCCATGAAAATTTACTCCTTTACACCTCTCCCAAGGCACTTTGATGCCTTTAAAATTCAACTCCCATTAGCAACCACAAGATAGGGTGACTAAATCCATTGAATCCACGAAGTGATCTGCACATATATAAACTAAACAGAACATTAAGCTCGCATAAAGAAGAATACACAACAAAACACAAATAGAGCTCTCACCCTACCCCTTGACAAAATGAAGGCATGAAGACCCTCAATGGATAGGCCAAGCATAATCTGATAAAGATCTTGAGTTAGTCACTAACCAACTCCTCCAACATAGATTAGCTAATAAGAATTGCAAAGGAGTTATCCTAAGTGGTGGTTCAAATTTCCTACCTAGCCTAGGACAACTAGACTAGGAGCTCTTGCTAGGTGATGAGTCCTATAACCTGGTCTAGCATTTTTAGATACTTTGGATTTATCACTTTTTGATGCTTCTCGATTTGATACTTGGACATATAAAAAGGAGGGAGCTAAGTGTATGGTGTCCCAAGGAGAAGAGCGAATCGGTCTCCGATCCTATCTCGATACCCAAGAGCCTACCAAGCGCTCATCACAAGGCAACACTAAATAATTTTCTTTCCCTCACTTTTACTTTCGCTCCAACCATCCTTATTTATTTTCTCAGCTAGACGTCACCCCCAAGAAGACAAGGCAATGGCACCAAGTCTGACTCGTCCCCACTGACTCGTCTCCAAAAGAACCTACCAAGCCTTTGCAAGTCAATGACTAGATGTACTTAGAATTTTTCCTTTTTTTAATTCTTTTTCTTTTGTTCAAAACCTCTTTTTACACACCTTCGTATACTATAGTCTTCAAATATATTCATTGTTTCTTCTCTTTCTTTTTTTTGGTAGGATTCTCTATATCTACCTCACAATGAATAAAAGCTCCCAACACCATATTGGGGAATATGGGAATTTCCCATAAGTTTGGGACACATGGTCAAATCTTTGGATTTGTCATAACTTGAACACTATAACTCCAAATCAAGCACTCTATAGCTCAATAGATTCCATTTTTCAAGCACTTTCCAATGATAGGTCACATCATATGGTTTTGAGAAACTTATAAGCATGTTATCTGGGTGCCACCTTTTTAGTATTCAAAAAATGGGAATCAGGAGATTCCCAAACTCATTAATATTATGTTTCCCAGAAACAACTGCCTAGTAGGCTCTAGCAGACATGGTCACTCGACTACTCTCAAAAATAGCTATTAGAGTGCCCACTAATGTCCGTACAAGAGGTGGAAAATTGCTGAAAACCCCTCAGATACACATGACCTAAGCTTTGGAACTTCATGCATTGATTTTTTGGGTCCCCAAAACAAGAAAATTCTTCACATACATGTATACATATAGAGCATAAAGGGAAATAACTTATAAGAAAAAGACATCCCCTATACTTGGTCAAAAGAAGCATGTATACAGCAAGAGACTCATATTAGATACTCCAATGAACCTATCCAATACAATATTAAAATAGAAAAACATTAATTTCACATGCACCAAACAAATACACTACAAAAGAGATGGTCCTCTTGGCCTAATGAAAACATAACCATAAAGCACAACATAGAGTATCCTATGCTTGAAAACAAATCCTTGGTCCCCCACAAAAATCATACTAAAAGATAACACAAAATGAAGGGATGGGCCCCTTAGGCACTATACTAAATGTATCAAATTCTCATCAAATTATTAGCTAGCCCCATATATAAATAGCAAGGGGTGTCCGACAAATATGTCGTGTAATGATCCTATGTGTCCATGAAAGGATAGAAAGATCATCAATTACAACTTGACTCATCACCCATACCAAACATTGTTTCCCAACATTGTTTGGCAACAAGAAAAACTTCTAAATCAAATAATGTGGATGTGACAACAATTATTTTAATGATTTCACCCTAACACGGTGCATCATTTGCTAAGGCAACATTGAAATAATTCATGCTACATCCTTTCCTGGACTTAAAACAAACGAACCTATATGTCAAGTATGCATAAAATCATCATTCTGTATGATATTCATCTTTGCACAGCCCTTTCCCCTACCATTTATGGTTTTTCATTGGTTAGTAGACCGAAAGGGTATTTTCTATATATTCATTGTGTATGAAAAGTGATCAATATGCACTTTGACATAAAGAATGGGAAAAAGCTAAGGCTAAACCTCATGTTCTAGCCCCACCACACATTCACAAATACATTCACAATTTTTTACAATTTCTCAATGTGTAAAATCTTTCTTTTTTCATTTCTCTTGATTTTTTAATGATTTATTTTATTATTTAGTAATGTTTTTTCTTATTTTTAGACATGTAGAGCCTTCAAGAACCAAGAACTAGCACTTTACTCCATATGACCTCATATGAGCACCAAAAGAACCTTGAAAACTCATAAAACCCTTAATTTTTCCAAAATCTCACAATTCTACATTGTGGATTTTCTCGATTTCTATTTTTATTATATGAATAGCAAGAATAAATAATAATGTTGATTTTTCAAGTTTAAAAAAATCATATTCAAACATTCTAGATCATTTTTCATAATAATATGCGCGAAAGAATCATTAAAAAACAACAAAATTGAGCACTTACACAATTACTTTAATATAAATCTACACGTATTTCAAAGTTAAGAAGCCAGTGACGCTCTTCAATGGCTGCTCATGCGTCCTCAACCTTTGATTCGTGATCCACAACACTTTAGCATCATTATATAATCAAAACTTATCATCTCAACCTACTCCTCTCTAACATGGAATAAGCCATAAGAAGAAGGTGCAAAGACTAGAGACAAGAAGAGAGAAATAATAAATTTGTAACTTTTTATTTATTTCATTATTTTTTGCATGCCTAGAGGCAGTGCTGAGTAAAGAAATTATGTGTCACATTCCCAGGAGCATTCCCCATGTAACAAGTAGGACACCCATTTACACTAACCGGGGTATATAAGGTGTAAGAGTCCCAGATTAGGGCAACCCATTATTATCAAGAACATACTCTTCACCTTCATCTTTAGCTTCCATTGCTTTCTCATTTCTTCTCTCCTCTTTTCTTTCTTTCTCTCTCCTCTTTTAGTCTTCGATTCTCTTCTTCTTGCTCTCTTTATCTCTCTTTAGCCCTTCTCCTCTTCCTCTCAGCTTCATTCATTACAAGTGGTATTAGAGCTTCAAGCTTTGGTCATTTTCTTCTTTCCTCTTTCTTCCTTTTCAAATCCCAAAAACCCTAGTTACTCAGCTTATGAGTACATGTATAGCATGAATGACTACAGTTAACCTTAGCTTTTTGGAGCAAGCAGGAGCTATGGCTAGAGACTCAAACATATTTGGTGGTAAAATGGTTAAAATAGCAGGTCGTCAGTTCTTTTCATGCAAATTTTAGGGGTTCCAAGCCAAGTTTAGAGTTCCATGAGTTGCCTCAGCCCTCCTTCTCTCATCTCTTCTACAAGCTACCATGCTGCTAATCTCGGTTTTTTACAAACTGGATTTCTACCACAAAATTTGGCCCAAACCCTTATCAAGAGCCTTACCCATAGCTTAAACCCTACATCTTATCACTTTGGGTTTACTCTTCAAGCACTAGGTATGCTACATTGCTTCTCGATTATGATAACTCTACCAAGTGGAAAAACAAGTTCTTAGGAGGGATGCCAATGTAAAGGGTAAAAGTGATGGGTTATCCTAATGAAGGTGGAAATGGATTACACCTAGGGATTGAGTGAGGACATAGGTTTTTTCAAAGGACTAGCCTCCAACTGCACGTGGGTTCCACCTACATCACCAAGATTTGGGATCTATCACCATCATAAGAGGACACCTCACTCTTTTACACAAGTCAATGTCCACATCATGGTGTCATTTGGATCTTACATGTAATATTTCTGCTGAAAAATATTACGTGTGCGCATGAGTCCTGGGCAAATGTCAATACCGGCATTGTACACTCCCCATGGGCCAATCGAGACTTAGGACTATGGTTTAATAAAAAGCCGCGTTTTTCATAAGAACATCCTCTTGGTAGGAGGCCAAAAGAATAATATTAGAATAATGGCAAAAAAAAATTATCCTCTCCTTTCCCCCCCAGCCAATGGTCATGCTGGAGGAGAGGGAGAGAGAGGCGCTTATGACTAAGCACCGCACTGGATGCCATGGGGGGTGAATGCCATGCAAATGGCCGCATGGGGGGAGGGAGGTCCTCCTTCATTCTCCCTATAAAAACCCCCTGTGGGGGGGTGAGTGGAGAGGAAAGAAGGACGGAACGCCGCCAGAAAGAGTAGTGGTGGTCATGTGAAGGAAAACGGAGGACCAGAATGCTACGGCATAGAAGAGTCGTGGAGAAGCATAGAGTGTGGGAAGACCACCAGTTGTCATGGTAGGCTGAAGGAAATCGTGAAGAAGGAGGAGCTACCGCTGCCAAATTCCACCACGGCCATCATCTCGGCCCTTTCTGCCACACGCCACCAATAAACTCATCCCCTTTCCTCCATGTGGGCCACAGAAGCTTCCCAGAAGCTTTTTGGGAAGCTTCTAAAGGCCTTGGGAAGCCCCCCTTCTTGTGGGCTTCCATAAGGCCCTTTTAAGTGGGTTTAAAAAAACCCTCCCCGAGATCCAAATCCCCCCTTCCCATGAGGTCCCATCCAAGCCTTTAAAAGTTCATTAAGCCCTTTTCCCCCCTTGCGTTCTTACATAAAGGGAGTCTTAACCTGGGTTCCTTTAGAACTCCCTTTCTATTGGTCTTCCCAAGCAGTCACTTATATCCCCGCAAATTGGACCTTTTTTCCTTGCATCCCCCATAAGCCACACAAATCGAATTTTAAAGGCCTTTCGCTAGCCTTCCCACACAAGTCCTCAAATCCCTTCTCGTGAATTTTCCCCTCCCCTAGCCGGTTTTAAGCCCTTTCATAGCATTTCCACAAGGCTATTTAACCCCGGGTTCCTTTTAAATCCTTCCCACACAAATAGCCATTTTAGCAATTCCCGTGGATTTCCCCCTCACAAGTTATATTAAAAGCCCTTCCTAGGGACTTTTATAAACCCTTTCCAAAGGGATCTTTATAACCCCGAATTTAAACAACTTTTCCCCCTTTGCATACCACAAAGCTATTTTCTTTTTCCCCTTTCCATGTAGAAAAATTGCATCCCCGGAGCTTCTACGAAAGGAAGGGAAAATTCATAAGTTCCATTTCTAAAGCCCGGTTCCAAAAGACGGTGAAATTGGTCAAGAAAGCCGAATCTCAAAAGGGAGTTTTCACGTGTGAAGGAGACGAGCCAAGATCATAGGTCTGCGGCCAAGTCAAGAAGATCGAAATCTTGATGGCTCCTAAGAAGGCACAAGGAACAACTGCAGGAGGATCATCTCCTAGCATCCATGTGGACATTTCACCACAAGTCTAGGTTTTCTTCCTAATTTTGATTTATGTCGTAATAATTCAATTGTGCATGATTCATTTACGAAAATTAGGATGCACTTTTTCGATTGAAATACTTTGGATAAATTAAAGGAAATATATTACGATCAAAGAATCGGTCATTTGTATTTTTCAAATAAACGAATGAAAAAATAAGAGCATAAGATCTCTGTGCATTCCTAGCAACTGGTTTTTATGCATTGCAAACTAACGAACTTAGATTAACTAATGCCCATCTTTACAAGTCGAAATAATGATAGTACACTTCGATTATGCATGGAAGAAATAAATCGCATGTCACATTATTGAACATCTTTTATTCGAAATGATTCATTAAAAGAAGGTTGCTAATAATCCATAGGAATTTGCAAGGCATGGAAATGGTTCTTGAGCTACATGAAGTAGATTAAACTCTAGGCAATTCGCATAAATCTCAATCAACTACAAAAACAGTTACGAAAGGTTGTGTAATGCTCATTCAGCGTACAAATATCTCATTTAGAAAAGAAGTTAGAAAAAGCTGTATGGTTCATATAAAACCCTAAAGTTTAGTAGCATGAATCTTGAATGCATGTTATAAAAGGATCAATTGTAATTATGCCATAACTTAACATATGCTTTGCTCTTAACCAAAAAAGTTAGGGTTTGTAAATCTGCTCATACATAGGTAATGAATCATGTGGTTACAAAAATGGTATCGTAAATATCTTCAAGAATAGTCAAGTAAATTGGTTTACCTAAACCGCAAGGGACTCGTTTAGGAATGGTTAAATCGATGCAACATATCCCAAGTGCTAACTAGGATTTAGCACGTTGAGGACATGACCTAATCGCTCTTATTTCCAAAGCTGAGACTCCTATACCCTAAAGACTTTCCCACATTCACGGAATGTAGGGATATTAGGACATACTTGCGAGAAATGATCTAGGGGTTTTACCCTAAGGTTCGCTCACTAAAAGGATGAAACTCAATCTGAAATTGGAACCCTAGGATCGATAATGTTAGCCTAGTGCAATCAGGAATGGATTGTTATGAAGACACCCTAACCCTGTTTCCTATCTAATCATGATTTTGTGATTAGAAGACGCCATTCGATGGGTAAAATAGTCCCATGTTCTTTTATGCGATGCTTGTGCAACAAGTTGGAGAGTCCCATGATCTTGTGATTTGATCATAAGGGAATGGCCAATTCCTCTGAATGAGATCGGCAGATTCCTGTGCAAGTTTTTCTTGCAAGAGGATGAGTAGTCGTCCTGACATAGCACCTTTCTTGGGAAAAGTGACCAAGATAAGGGAATTAGATAATTGCTTGGAAGCAAAAGACCTATCAATAAATTGGAATAACATATTTATTGCTAATAGAACTTAAGGTATTGGTTAAGTTTGGTTAATAGGGTATGTCCCTAACCCAAGGATATAAGGGTTAACAAACAAACCCTTGGTAATCTTTCCAAGTCGCAATTGATCCCGGATCGAGTGCCAGATGCATTCGAAAAGAAGGATTCACTCCTTAGCAGTTGGCCAAAACAACGACCACTGGAAATGATTGTGCTTGTAATAGTTGTATAGAGCATTGTTTGCTTTGTTTATTCAAAGAATTAAAGGATGAAAAGATATCTAATGCTTCAAGTTGAAGGCCTGAAGGGAGTGGCAGCCTCAGTTACTCCCGACTGCTTGCCTGACCCTAACCAAAGGGGTTGTTAACCGTGTCAAAGATGCGGGATCTAGAGCATGGCAGAGGTGGAAGCTATGGAGGATGGAAGATAAAGAGAGAATTCATGATGACATTGACAAATAAGACAACTGTTATTACACAAGTAAATTAGGTTCCAAGATTGAGACTTGGACTCATAAAGACATTCTTGTGTAGTATTGACAATGACGTAGACACTTGATAGAAAGACACAAGTACTATTGCATTATCATCATATGAAAGTGATAGTCAAGTACATCATTATATAGGATTGCTTGGTAGCACACTACGTCCATTGTGCCTATGGGATCTGTCTCTCTTCCTAGAATGAATTGCATCTCCCTAGCCTAGCTGTTTCATACAAAGGGACATACTTAGGGTGTGATTGGTAGATTGTCAACACCCCTCCTCAATCACAACTTGAAAGTACAAAGTGTGTAGAGGCTTTAGTGAGAGCAACACCTACAAAGTGTGGGCATACCAGAAACATGGCAAAACACCAGAGGCTGTCGCAGAAAAGGCTAAGTGTGGGTACCATAAACATGGTGGACATCCAGAGGCTGTAACAGGGGCCTCACAAAGTGTACAGAGGCTATAGTACAAGGCTACATGAGGAGTTTTTACAAGATTATGAAAGGAAAATTAAGGCAGGTACAATGCTTTTTAAAACAAAAAATGAGAGACAAGGACCGATAGGCCCTTGTGGTATTTTTCAGCATATGCTTTCTCTTTGTCAGCATGGAAAATCTTCTTGTCTTTAATCTTTGGTTCTTTAGCTTTGAATGATGTGGTCTTTTGGTCCTCATGGCTGATCTTCTTCTTGTCATTCTTCCTTTGCTCTCTGATCTTATGTTCTTCTTGGTCTGGTTCCCCATGGACTTTGCTTGCAGCTTCAGTCTTCATGTCCATGTCTATGTCTATGTCCCCCTCAGGCAAAGACATCTCATTCTTCTTTAGGATTTACATGATGGCCAAGGTAGTTGGAGTACCTTCAAAATCTTCAGATGTAATTATTGATTGCACTTTAGTGTGAGCAGCTCCATGTCTCTCTGCAAGTAGATCAAAAAAACCTTCCATGTAGTGTAGTGTTGAGATATCGAGCTCCACTCGGATACGCCAGGGTGACCGTTGTATATTTATGTCACCGACTTGTCAGTTGCAGACGCGGTTGGTACACCGCCCATGAATAATAGCTACATGATAGCTATCCTTATCTACTCTAGTTCGTGGCTCAGTTAGTATGCCACCTTAGTTAGTTGAGTTTGGTTTGAGACCCATATATAGGGTTCTTCTATTTCTTTGTACGAGAGTTCTTTTGGCTTACACAACTAAGAAGAGGAAAACTGTTTTCAGCCTCCACCCTTGTGTGTCTTCCCCCATTGTGCAAGCAAGAAAGCTTCAAGCGAGACTCCTTCCTTCTCTCCCACAATCTTGACATGGTATCAGAGCCTTGTTCGTGGTAAGGAGCTCAAGAAAGCAAGCCAAGCTCGCGGTGGTCTGGTAAGAGGAGCAGTGTTGCTTTCATTTCCTGTTTTGGGAGCAGATCTCTGCAGGTAGCACAGCTGGAAATTGCAGGAGTGCATTGTCTCAGGTTGAGACGCCCTTCGCGGTGAAGCAAGAGGGCAGTATATGCTGCGGGCGAGGGCTTTAGCCCTCGGCGACCTTGTTTTTTTGATTTGAGGCCATTTCGGGGCCTGTTTTGCAGACGGAAGTTTTCTGCACGCACTCAGGAAAAGGCTCAGTTTTATGCTGTGCGACCACTGTTCTACAGGTCGGTGAAAAGTTACTGTAGAAATTGCATCGTATGCTTGTGCGCAGAGACATTGGGAGTTTCAGAATCATCCTTGGTTCCTGTTTATGCAAAATCGTCACTAGGAAGTGACTGCGTGGTCAAATACCACTTTCGCCAGTTTTGCAGATTTGCCCTTGTGAGGGTGAAGCTGTGTTTTTTGCAGTGACAGAATTTCTTGCAGTATTCTGTAATGGCCTCTGATTCTCTTTCACAGATTGTCACTGAAAAGCTTGACAAGAACAACTTCCAGGCATGGAAGTTTAGAATGACGAATTTCCTTATGGGAAAAGGATATTGGGAATTTGTTGCAGGAAATGAAGAAGAACCAGTTCTTCCTGATGTTCCCAATCAACAACAAATGCAGGCATTTAAAACATGGCATGAGAGATCCAGGAAAGTTATGTATTGGCTGTCTATCAGTATTTCAGACTCTATGATTGTGCATATTCAGGATGCAAGTACGCCAAAGGAGGCATGGGATACTTTGTCAAAAATGTATAGCACAAATACGCAAGCCAGGAAAATGCAGCTCAAGCAAGAGTTGCATAATGTGCAAAGAGAAAGTATGAGCATCAACGACTACCACATGAAGGTGAAGAAGATTGCAGATGCACTTGCTTCCATTGGGTCGCCAGTGGAAGATGATGATTTAGTTTCCGTGACCTTGAATGGTCTAGGAAAGGATTATGCACAGTTTCGGACATCCATTTCAGTTCGTGAAAGATTTCCTGATTTTGAGGAGTTGATTGCTCTTCTAATTTCTGAGGAACAGAGAAATGGTGGTGCATCTTCTTCAGGAGGAACTTCAAAAGAAGCTGTCTTCTACTCAAATGCTGGAAGAGGTAGAGGCAGAGGTAGAGGAGGCCGATTTGGAGGCCGTGGCAGAAATCAGAGTATGCAGCAAACTCAAGAAAACCAGTCCTATGGAGGAGGACGTGGTAACTCTAGAGGCAGGGGGAGCCAAAGAGGTCGTGGTGGATGGCAAAGAGGCCAAAATGCAAACAGTAATGTTGAATGCTACTACTGTGGTAAAATGGGTCATATGGCTAAAGACTGCTATAAAAAGCAGAATGACATCATGAATGGAAAACTGCAACAAGGGAATTATGCATCTTCTAGTAGACAGGGTGATGACAGAAATGAGCATTTGTTCATGGTGCAGCACATGAACAATTCTATGACAAGTGCAGAAGAAAGCAATGATGTATGGTATGTTGACTCAGGTGCATCAAACCACATGACAGGTCATGCAGAATGGATGGAGGATGCAAGGAAAATGGAAAAACCAGGATTTGTGGAGACTGGTGATGATACTGCACATCCTATTGTGCAGATTGGAAAAATTCCCTTGTCTATGCAGGGTGGGAAAAAGAAATACCTGTCCGATGTATTTCATGTCCCGAATATCACCAAGAATCTGGTTTCAGTTGGTCAAATGGTTGAACAGGGCTTGCAGGTCAGATTTAATCCTCATGGATGCTTTGTTGAGGATATGAAAAATAAAGGTCGCTTGATAGCAAAAGGAAAGAAGAAGGGCAGAATGTTTACATTGGATGCAGACATGTCTGAATTGAGTGCAGCAATGTTTGCACATGGGACCGGTGTAGTTGCAGATATTGATATCTGGCATAAACGCATTGGTCATGTTAATGTACAGCGACTTAAATCAATGCAGGCCCAAAATATTGTTGCAGGATTGCCCAAATTCAAGGTTGCAGAAATGGATAAGGTATGTGAAGCCTGTCAGTTTGGAAAACAGGCAAGGAAACCATTTCCTAGACATGTTCAAGAGAGTGAGAAGCCATTGGAATTAATTCACTCTGATGTGTGGACAACTAAAGCTGCATCTCTTGGAGGCTGTCATTATTTTGTCAGTTTTATTGATGACTATAGCAGAAAAGTTTGGGTGTATTTTATGAAAAAGAAAAGTGAAGTTTTTGGGCATTTCAAAACTCTTAAAGCTATGGTTGAAAAAGAAACAGGCTTGCAGATAAAATGCCTAAGGTCAGATGGAGGGGGAGAGTACCTCTCAAATGAGTTTGCAAAGTTCTTGCAGGAGCATGGCATAAAGCAGCAATATTCATGCAGTTATACCCCACAACAAAATGGAATTGCAGAAAGGAAAAACAGGCATATTGGAGAGGTATCTCGTGCCATGCTCAATGAAAAAGACTTGCCAGATTTTTATTGGGCTGAAGCAGTTGCTACAGCAGTCTACATAATGAACAGGACTCCCACTGCAGCAATACATGGAATGACTCCAGAGGAGAGGTATACTGGTAGGAAACCAGATATTTCTCATTTGAAAATTTTTGGTTGCATTGCCTATGTACATGTGCCAGATGAGCTGAGATCCAAGTTGGATCCAAAAGCTGAGAAGTGCATCTTTATTGGTTACTCTCTGCAGCAAAAAGGGTATAGATGCTATAACCCTTCTACTCGTAAGTTTACAGTGAGCAGAGATGTTGTTTTTGATGAGATGAGTAGCTGGTATAAACCAGTAAATGTGATTGATGATGAAGATGCACAAAATGGTAATGCTACACAGAATTCACAGTAGCAGTCACAAAATATTAGTGGACCTGGAGCGTCCTCTAGCAGTGGTTCACATTCTTCGCCATGGACAGGCAGATTGAGATCAGGAGAATCTTCTCAAAGCAATGCAGATAGTGGTATGCAGGTATCACGAAAAGGAAAAGAGAAGGTTGATCAGCCCATGTTTGATGTGAATGCAGGTCACTCTTATGTGGATGGTGAATCCAGTGGCTCAGAACAGAGCATTGATGATGAGTTGGGTATTCCTTCTATTGTTACACCTGGAGTAAGGAAGACCAGGGATGTTTTGAGAGCACCTGGGAGTGAACCTACTTTGCGCAGGTCTACAAGAGCTAGGTATCCTGTGGATAGGCTGAAATATGATGGATTTACAGCCATTCACTATGCATATATGGTCAAAGTGATACAGGAACCAGAACCCACATCTTTTGAGCAAGCCATGGGAAAAGAAAAATGGGAGAAAGCCATGGATGAAGAAATGGATGCCTTGGAAGCAAATGCTACATGGGATTTAGTACCTTTGCCTAAAGGTAAGAATGCAATTGGCTGTAAGTGGGTTTATAAGGTGAAGCACAATGCTGATGGTTCTGTGAACAGATACAAGGCAAGATTAGTAGTCAAGGGGTATGCACAAACATATGGCATTGACTATGAAGAAACATTTAGTCCGGTTGCAAGGATGGCAACCGTAAGAGCAGTCATTGCTATGGCTGCATCAAAGGGATGGTCTTTACATCAGATGGATGTAAAGAATGCCTTCTTGCATGGTGATTTGCAAGAAGAGGTCTATATGGAGCAGCCACCAGGTTATGTGCATGCTGTTCATCCTGAGTTTGTTTGCAGGTTGAAGAAAGCCTTGTATGGCTTGAAGCAAGCACCTAGAGCATGGTCTGACAAGATAGGACAGTATCTTGTCACTATTGGCTTTCAGATTTCCAAGGCAGATTTCTCACTTTATGTGAGAAAAACAGAGAAAGGTATTATGCTACTTGTAATTTATGTTGATGATTTGATTATGACAGGTGACAGTGATGAAGATATCCTTCATGTGAAAATGCTATTGAAGCAGAAGTTTGAGATGAAGGATTTGGGAGAGCTGCGTTATTTCTTGGGCATTGAGGTGATTAGATCACCAAGTGGGATACAGCTCTTGCAGAGGCAGTATGGATTGGACATGCTGTCCAAATATGGGATGACAGGCTGTAAGCCTATTTCAGTTCCTTTGGAGCAAAATGTGAAGCTGAGCACAGATGCAGGTGAGCTTCTAGAAGACCCTACTATGTACAGACGCATAGTAGGAAGTTTGATTTATATGACTATTACCAGGCCAGATTTGAGCTATGCTGTTGGATTGGTAAGTCAATTTATGCAGGCTCCAAGGAAACCACATTTGGATGCGGCTAGACGCATACTTAGGTATGTGAAGTCCACATTGCAGTATGGACTATTTTATGAGACTGGGGTTCAGATACAGTTGCATGGATACACTGATGCTAATTGGGCTGGTAGTATTTCTGATAGACGATCTACCAGTGGATATGTATTCTCTTTTGGGAGTGCTGCAGTCACTTGGAGCAGCAAGAAACAGCCTACAGTTGCCTTGTCGAGCACAGAGGCTGAGTACAGGGGTGCAGCAATGGCTGCATGTGAGGTAGCTTGGTTGCATAAGCTACTTTATGATATGCATCACTCTACAGATGGGCCAGTTGTCATTTATTGTGACAACATGAGTAGTATACACTTGGCAAATAACCCAGTCTATCATGCTAGAACAAAGCACATTGAGGTGCATTATCACTATGTGCGAGAGAGGGTTTTACTAGGTCTTATTGATCTAGTTTATGTCAGCACAGAGGATCAGGTAGCTGACATATTCACGAAGGCATTGGGCGCAGAGAAGCTGCGCAAGTTCAGAGACCTGCTTGGTGTGCAGGAATTGGGATTGAGCTCGAGGGGGAGTGTTGAGATATCGAGCTCCACTCGTGATACGCCAGGGTGACCGTTGTATATTTATGTCACCGACTTGTCAGTTGCAGACGCGGTTGGTACACCGCCCATGAATAATAGCTACATGATAGCTATCCTTATCTACTCTAGTTCGTGGCTCAGTTAGTATGCCACCTTAGTTAGTTGAGTTTGGTTTGAGACCCATATATAGGGTTCTTCTATTTCTTTGTACGAGAGTTCTTTTGGCTTACACAACTAAGAAGAGGAAAACTGTTTTCAGCCTCCACCCTTGTGTGTCTTCCCCCATTGTGCAAGCAAGAAAGCTTCAAGCGAGACTCCTTCCTTCTCTCCCACAATCTTGACATGTAGATGAGCAACACAGTTTGTGTAACTATTCATGAAGTGTATCCACATAGAAATCTTCATATTGGTCATTCCCGTGATAGGAAATTAGTAGCACATGATTGAGAATAACCAGCAAGAGAGTTGAAATCTAATGTTTCAAAAGACACAACCAACGTCAGTGTGAAAACACACTATGTAGTATCAAAAGATACTATGGTTGAACTTGATGATGGTTCTTGACGCGTGTCCTTCAATCTTGAACTTGATCTTGAGGTCTTTTCAAAACTTCAAGAATCTTCCAAATCTTCTGAGTTTCACAATGGCTTCACTTGACTGAGATTGATCAGCAACCAAATGTGTTAAGGGACACAAGTAGTGGGATCTCACAATGCTTGTCCTTGAATGCTTCGAACATTACAAGTCTTCAAGATCTTCAAAGATTGCTTGTTGGATGTTGAAATATTGCTGGAGGATTTTGATCAGAGTGGCTTAGACTTTCTTTAAGTGGCAGGAGAGAGAAATGAAGTGGAAGAGAAGTTTGACACCAAGTAGCTATGGAGTCTCTATTAGGGTTTCTGAGGCAACATCTGTGTTTTCGTTTGAAGCAGGAGATAGGCCCAATCATTGGGGATGAAACTTGTGTTGAGAAATAGACAAATGATGTATGCTCCAAGAGGAGCTGTCCTGAATCCCATATGCACAGTGAGGAGAGTGGAACAACTCAAAGCCTATAAAGCATTGTACTTGACTATGAAATGAACACAATATCATGATGCTTTGTACTTTCAGTTAAGTGTCTGTCATTGTCGATTCTACACAAGATTGTGTTTATGAGTCCAAGCTAATCTATCTTGGAACCTAATTCACTTGTGTAATAGTTTGTCTCTACTTGTCCATGTGATTATGAACTTGGTTTACATCTTTGATCCACCATAGCTTGTGTCATGTCCTAGATCCACATCATTTTACATGGTATCAGAGCCCAGTTGGGCATGGCACAACTCACACTCTGAATCTCTAGTCTCCCTTCATCTCTGGTGATCTCTAACCAGCCCACATTCAGCTCATATCTTCAGTTTCAACTTCAAATCTCAGTTGGACTTTGTGGCAGCCATAGCCAGTAGCACCCTGTCATCTTGAAGCTCCTGTATCTCACTCCACATACCAAATCTCTCTGAGCTTCCTTTTGGAAAGTTGCTCTCCACCTCACAAAGCTTCCCTGTATCACATCAATCTATGAGATTTGTCTATCTGGACCTCAGCATTGTCACTATTGTCAGTTGCTGCCATAGCCCCAGTTTGTGGCCTGCAGGACATACCTCACTTTGAGCTCTCATATCTCTCAAATCAGGAAATATTTCAGTGTGCTTTCTTCAGGAGGATTGTTCTTCTACTCAAGGAGCTTTTTCCTATCACATCTAAGCTTGACATTGGATACCTACAAGCCTGGCATTGCTGCAATTCGACGTCGCTACCATATCTACGCCTAGTTACGTTTCGCTGATCTGCGCGTGGACTAAAGTACCCGATCTTGACGATTATCATGAGGCTCTTGTAGAGCATGGAGTAAGCTACATTTCCATAAAAAAAGTTTCCAAAATGATCAACTCTAGCTCTAGATATCTGAAAAAAAGCAGGCCTGGGTCAAAACCCTAATCCAGGAAGCCATAGCCATCAAGGTGCAAGCTCATTTTTCCTTCAATTTCTCATTCCTTTCAACTAAGGGCACACACTGCCACTCTTATCTAAGTTTGAACTCAGTTCCCAGCAAGATTAACACTTCAAATCAACAAGCAAGAAGAAGATCAAGCACCGACATTCAATACTAAGCTCAAGAATAGTATCTATTGATACTCAACTAGTGTCAGTTGACACTAACCTACTTGTGACACTTCACAAATCCCCCTTGCTGGTCTTTTCTCAGTTAATTGGAGCTACTCAACATGGCTGAACTTGAGCAAATAGCAAAGTTCAATGGAGAAGGCTTCCATGCCTGGAAGGAAAAGACCATGTACCACCTGATGCGAAAGGACTTATGGGACTTGTTTGAAGATGATGCAGATAACAAGAAGGAAGATGATGAAGACGGGTTCGTTGAAGAAGACCAGTTCAAATCCAAAGAATGGAAGAAGATGAATAATAAGGCACTAGGCATCATTGCTTGGGGATTAAGTGATGATGTGTTACATCATATATGTGGTATTAGAAATGCTAAAACCGCCTGGGAGGAACTTGATAAAATGTTTGGTACTCAAGCAAAGAATTCAAAGGTAAAACTTCTCATGCAGTTTTATAAACTGGATATCAAAGACAGTGCTTCTATGACCATACACATTAATAAGTTTAAGAGTTTAAAAACTCAACTTGCATCTCTTAAAAAGAATATTGAGGAAGATGAAGCAATAGCCGTACTGCTAATTGCAACTGTAAACAAGGATCCATATGAAAATCTTGTGTCCACTTTGAGTAATGTTCGAAGCCTCACACTTAAAGATATTGAGCACTCACTACTCGATGAAGAAGGCAAAGTAAAAACCAAGAATGCAAAAGACAATGTCTCATCATCTAAGGAAAATCTTTTGTACACCAAAGGAGCTGCTGGACCTAAAGGAAGAGGTCGAGGATTCATCAACAACAATAACAAGGATCGGATTACATGTCACTATTGTAGTAAGACTTCACTGGCCATGTAGCCAGTGAATGTTTCCACAAGAAGAGAGCCCAACAATTGCAAAGTGATCATCACTAGAACCAATACATGGAAGAAAGAGAAGAAGAAGAATATGCTTCCACTACCATCAACAACTCTGACAGATTGTTTTGAAGAACTTTCATTGTATCTTTCATATGTTTTTTTCCATAGTGGATCTTTCTTAGTGAATTTGATTTGTACAACCCTTGCCAATATGTAAAGTCTCAAGCTTTAACTTGACTAGGCTGCCTATGAGCTAGTCTTCTGGGCCATGTCATCATGAAGGGGGGGCAAAATCCAGCAAGTGTAGGGACTCATCATTTGAGGGGGGGTGTTGAGAAATAGACAAATGATGTATGCTCCAAGAGGAGCTGTCCTGAATCCCATATGCACAGTGAGGAGAGTGGAACAACTCAAAGCCTATAAAGCATTGTACTTGACTATGAAATGAACACAATATCATGATGCTTTGTACTTTCAGTTAAGTGCCTGTCATTGTCGATTCTACACAAGATTGTGTTTATGAGTCCAAGCTAATCTATCTTGGAACCTAATTCACTTGTGTAATAGTTTGTCTCTACTTGTCCATGTCATTATGAACTTGGTTTACATCTTTGATCCACCATCGCTTGTGTCATGTCCTAGATCCACATCATTTTACAACTTGGTGGTTAGATAGCCTATGTCAAGGGATAAAGAAGCCCTATAGTCGCAGGATGTATCGCGGCTTGTGCGTGGAGATCCAACAGTACGACAGGGAACAACGTAGATTTGAACAGCGACCACTAAATCTTGCAATGTTGGAGCTATGGTTGGTCAATGTTGGTGTTTGAAGTGGCAGGAGGCACTGCCCTGAGCCAAGGAATGTATCTCTAGAAGAAAGTAGGTTAAGATATTAACTGTGGAGGGAGATCAAGAAGCTCCAAGGAGGCAGGGTGCAGGTTTGGCTATGGCTGCCAAACAGGGCAGTGAGAAAAAAGAGTAGAAGATGAAGACTTGAGCTGGACTGAGCTCAAGCTAAGCTAGATGAAAGTGAAATGGAGCTCAAGGTGTAGTGACATGCCCGTCTGGGCTCTGATACTATGTCAAAGATGCGGGATCTAGAGCATGGTAGAGGCGCAAGCTATGGAGGATGGAAGATGAAGAGAGAACTCATGATGACATTGACAAAGAAGAAAACTGTTATTACACAAGTGAATTAGGTTCCAAGATTGAGACTTGGACTCATAAAGACATTCTTGTGTAGTACTGACAATGATACAAACACTTGATAGAAAGAGACAAGTACTATTGCATTATCATCATATGAAAGTGATAGTCAAGTATATCATTATATAGGATTGCTTGGTAGCACACTACATCCACTGTGCCTATGGGATCTGTCTCTCTTCCTAGAATGAACTGCATCTCCCTAGCCTAGATGTTCCATAGAAGGGGCATACATAGGGTGTGATTGGTAGATTCTCAACAAACCGCGCCGGGAAGGTGGACAGAACTCGCCGCGAGAGGTCTCTCCGTTGAGCGCTACTTGGAGTAGGAGGACGCTTAGGTGCAAGGGGGGCTCTGGCCGTAAATCCCTCACCTTACAGGCCCTACACAAAGAGGCCAATGTGACTCGGGATTGGATCTCGAGGCCCGCATAGTAGTCTATGGGCAGAATCTTGGATTAGTAACCCCTATGGATTGTTGGATAACCTTCGGGCGGATTATGGATAAGCCTACGGGCTAGACTTTATAAGTGTATTCCAAAGATAAATATGATAAGTTGTTGAAAATGAACTTGTATGATATTATTTTTCTATGTCAAGTGCTATGATTACGTGAAGAAACTAGTGCCTAATGGGCTAATTAAGGAGGCTGATTGATGCATGTCCAACTAAATGTGATAGGTAATTAGATAACTAAAACAACCTGAGGAAAGTGCGGTGGATGTGGCCATGGGTCCGTCCTACAGATGGGTGGTCCTGGTTGGCCAATAACTTTTCTCAATCATGATGGACAGCAAGAAGATCGTTCAAAGGACACGAATAGCAAGGGCGCTGACCTAGAGTCTAAGTTATAATAATCCCGATTTACGTTGTTTTAGGGGAACGAAATGGGACTATGCCTTATTGCAGAGAGGTCGAGCCTTACATTCCTCTCGTTTTCCACTCTCCTTGAACCAAGTGTAGCGTGAATCCGCTTCGGACCTGGCGTTTTTGCGTAAAGTAGTTCGCTCGAGTTCAATACTAGTTGTCGTTTAGGAAATGACCATTAGGGAAAACCCTGATTCAGGTCAGTCCTAAGTGGGAACGACCACAATACTTCCGCTACGTGGCAGATGCGGAAAGTCCTAGATCGCAAACCCCGTGACATTTCATGGGAGTGATGGGCGGAGCTTTCTAGACATATTTTCCGATGGACTGCTTAGACGTGTCCTGATGATAACAAGTGGACACGTTACATTACAAAAAAGCTTACAAGCATGGATCCCCTCTGTGACATGCACGTGAGTTCCACATGCATCACCAAGAATTGGGATCTATCGCCATCATTAGAGGACATCTCACCCTTGTACACAAGTCAATGTCCACATCATGGTATCATTTGGATCTTACAAAAAAGCTTACAAGCATGAAGCCCCTCTGTCACATGCTTATATGTATTTATATATATTTAAGGAACTAAAGTCAAAGTATCTTTTGGAAGCCATTTTTTATAATTTCAATAAATCCCAAGGAAAAGAAAATTTCAAGAAAATTCTTGCGTTATCTGACGGTTTTGACCTGGTCTACAAAGTTTCAATAGAAACTTTTTCAGATTCTTCACCGATTTGAAGTTATGAAGACAAAGATTGCTAGCTGCACGCAATTTTCTTCTCCCTTTCACCCTTATCACATCAACTTTCCATTTTATCCTTCTTGTAAATATATTATAATAATGTGATTTAGCACCCACCTCTTGTAATCTAGCTCATTTTCTCTAACTTTTCTACCACCACCCTTGGCTTCTTGCATGATGACCAAGGTAGGGACTTGTCCCATCCACCATTCTCCATATTTTCAAAGATGCCATACATCATCTAGGATTATGTTAATCAAGAAAATTAGCTTAATCTAATCCCTCATGGAGGCTATATAAGGTGTCCATGGAGATGTAAAGAAACACAATGACAAGTACATGAGAGCACTCTAGAACACCCTCAGGCTAGTCCATCTCTTTGAGGTAAGCTATGAGTGAGTCTCTTTTATTATGTAGCATTTCATAAATACATAATGGCAAGCTTCCTCTATCTCTTCTCCTTTTGAATCCCTCTCTTCTCATATATATATATATATATATATATATATATATATATATATATATTCTAATATGGTGTCTAGATCATATGTATTCTATTCTGATTCTCCATCTACATTCATACTTAAACTTATTAAGTAAGAATTACCATATGCTCTATTGGTGGGGAATCCTTATTTCCTTATATTATATATATGTTCATGGGAGAATTTAGGAGCCATCACCTCTCTTAACCTTCTATCATCTTCATTTCCATTAAGATGGGCTACAAATTCTCTCTTATGAAGTTGTGTTTTAGTTCTTTCCATTCTCTTTGAGGAAAGGGATGTCCTAGCCCATCCTCCCTTTGGCTAGGTGGTGCCATTCTTTAGCTCTCTTAGTGAGGATTGGAGGCTGGGTGGGTAAGACACAACCCACTCATCTTTTTAGCTCTCATTTTTTGTGACCCCACTAAGGACTTCTCAAGATACACTTTACAATTCTACGAAGGAAGAAACATCTAAGGAGTTGTCATCTTCTTCAATGAGTGTTTTTCAACGGATTAATAAGGAGAAATATTCATCAAACCCTATTCAAGGGATTCATGCATAAATGAATAATCTTACTTTCTATAACTTTCAATCGGTTCAAAACACTAGGGTGGATGTGTGCATTAGTAGAAAGATAGATTTTCAGCAAAGATTGGTATTCTATTTTGGAGCTGAGAGGTTGAGAGAGATCTTGTTGTTTCCTAATCTCATAATATTCCCAATTTTAGATTATAACATCTCCTTTAATGTGCACATATTCATTCTACTCTAAATGCATCCCATGAACCATAAATATTTTTATGGACCTATCCATCCTCTTGCTAGGCAAACCCTGCACACAATAGTTAGCACAAAGCTGGGGTTTCAAAATATCATAAGGGGTTTACTAGGCCCTCATCGTCTTGTTGAAATCAATGCATCTGTGAATCCATTTATTCTACCCTTAATAAGATATGACTTGGGCCTAGATGTATTCATTTTTTTTTTTGTATTCAGCTAGATCAACATCTTCATATCATGGCATTTTCAAGCTTTTTTGGGCACAAAGAGGAGAAAGCTCTAAACTTTCTAGATGACTTAGAAATCGCATTCCTAGTCACAGGCTGGAATGATGAAGCAACCAAAGTATGGGCCTTCTCTTTAGTTCTAAAGGGTGATGCTCGAGTATAGTATCAAGCTCTCCCAAAGACTACAAGGGGTAATTGGGAGGATCTCAAGACCGCATTCTTGCATGAGTACCAAGATACAAAGCCTCCTGAAGATCTTTGAAGACAACTCCTACATCTTCACTAAACATTACCAAGGGAGTACCAATTATATAAAGGCATTTTTATAAAATTGTGGGATAAATGGACAACCTCCTTACCTGAGGGAGAGAGAGTACCTGATTGCCTTAAGAAAGATTGTTTTCTGGCCGGACTCCACCCTCTACTAAGGGGGAAGGTCAAAGGTAAGTTTCCCACATCCTATGAAGAATCATTCACTTATGCTAGGGAGAAAGATAGGAAACTGAAGTACAAGCCCAATTGAAGGGGGGGAGTTGAGCCCATGCAGGTTTTATCAACCATGCCAAGGCCTAGAGAAATAGTAGAGGCCCCACCCGAACCAGAGATGCCATTACAAGAGCTCCTACAATGCATTACTAATCAACTTGAAAGCCTTTCATTGAATTTGGTGCAAGGATTACGGTCCCCCTCTCCTTGCAAATGAAGGCAATTGGGGCCCAAGGAGACAAAAAAGAGAGTATGTTTACTATAATTGTGGGGAGATTGGCCATGGTATGTACTTTTTCTCTCATCCTAGGTATCTTCCAAAAAATGGGTTCCAACCAAGAAGGAGGAGACAACAAGTGACACCACCTATGAAGAGGCTTGTTCCACCGAATCCAGGGCCTCCACCGCAAGTTTAAGTTATCTAGCATCCTCAACCACTTGGAGAGGTGACGCTCTTGCCTGTCCAGCTGCGAGAGAATCGTGACGTCAGGATGATTAGTTTGGATGAGAGTGATGTCAAATGGAAGGCCAAAGTAGTAGAGGTTGATGAAGAAAGCCCATAGAATTGAGAGGATAAAGTCTACACCACTAGAGGAGATTTTACATATGGAAGAAGAGGCAGAGTCTTCAAAGGCTGCAAAGACACGCGGCAGTAAGAAGAGGAGGGCTCGCTCATGCCGACGCATTGAGCCAGATGATTTTTCCTTGGGTAAAGGTACTAGAGCTTATGATTTGCTTGCTGATGTGAGAAATCAAGAGCCAAAAATTTCATGGCCACAATTACTGCATCTATCTCCAACAATGCGGCGACAATGGTCAAAGATGGTAAGCATTAGACCCATGAAGAATAGACATGTGAATGCAATCAAGGCTAGAAAGACGAAATATAATGTGCCTCTAGTGGAAGCCCAAATCAATGGGCAGAGAGTATCAAAGACATATGTGGATGGAGGTGCAGAGATTTGTATCATGATGGAAAAGTTGATGCATTGTTTGGGATTAGAGGTAAGTGAAACTACTGAATTTGGGGCCAAAATGGCTAACAATTGTAGTAGTAAATTGTTTGAAAGTTATAAAGAAAGTCAAGGTAAAAGTGTGTAGAGTGCAATAGGAGTTTGACATGTATGTGATGCCAATGAAGGGGGACGACTATCCACTCATTCTTGGGCAACCAGGCTAATGGAAATGAAAGCCAGACAAGATTGGGAGATAGGGGCTTTAGAGCTAAGGCCACAGAAAGGGCTGTAAAAAAAGCACTATCTACAACATAAAGGAGGGCTGACAGGAGGATCTTGTGTTAGAGACCACCGCTAATGAATGGAGTTCCAGCGCGAGGATTGGTCATCTACGATAGAGGGTGAGTCTTCTAATGAGGAGGAAGAAAGCTCTGTAAAAGTGATGGGGATTACATTGAAAGGGCCTTGTAGTAGTGAAATTCTACAACAGTTCCAAAGGTCGAGAAGGAGGGGTTAGAAAAAATGTTGGCGAAGGATCTATGAGTTGAGGAGAAGGCAGCCTACATGGATGTGGTAATAAAACACTCTGTACTTTTTATTTTTGATTATGAATACATCACGGGTGTGACAGTAGTATAACATAACATTAATCTAAAAGATGGAGCAAGGCCAATGGTGTAGTGGCTACGACGGTTGGGAGTAGTTCAACAAAACGCTCTACTCACCGAGGTGCAACGACTTTTGAAGGCATGCTTCATCTATCTAGTAGGGGACTCGGAGTGGGTTTCACCTGTAGTGGTGACATCTAAGAATAATGGAAAATGACAAATTTGTGTGGACTACAAGCCGCTAAATGGTACAATAAAGAGAGATCACTTTCCTCTTCCCTTTTAGGATGAAATACTCAATAAGGTGGCCAAACATGAGGGATACATTGTTTATGATAGGTATTCAGGTTATTCCCATATACAAATAGCTAAGAAGGATCAATAGAAGTCCACCTTCATCACCCCTTGGGGATTTTTTGCTTACAAAGTAATGCCATTTGGATTAACAAATGCCCTAGCTACCTTCTAGCGATTCATGTCATGAACTCAGTCTGGCAAGAAATACATCATAATGGGTGTAGACTACATGACGAGGTGGGTGGAGGCTTCAGCAAACTAATAAGATCAGAGCCCAAGAAGTGGAGAAATTTTTGTTTGAAAACATTTGTTGCAAGTTTGGTACACCTTTAGAAATTATCTCTAACTAGTGTCCTGATTTTAGGGCTAATCTAGTGGGGGAGCTAATGGAAAGGCTAAAAATCAAGCGCAGACATTCTACTCCCTACTACCCACAATGTAATGGTTTGGTAAAAAATGTGAATGGGATGATTTCTAAGATAATCTCCAAGCAAGTACACATGCACCCCAAGCACTGGGATAAAAAATTGAGTGTAGTACTTTAGGCCTATAGGACTTGATTCAAAACCTCACTTGGCTATACTCCATTTCACTTCATTTATGGCCAAGAGGCTTTGCTTCCTATAGAAGTGGAACTGGCCAACTTACGTGTTTTAGTAGCCAGTTAAGAGAAGAATCAAGATAAGAAGTTAGAGGAAAGGATCTTGGATCTAGAGAGGCTAGAGTTAGATAGATAAGTAGCAATCCAATACTATTTTATGTAAGCTGAAGAGAGGAGATAGATATTTAATAAGAAGCTGGCTAGTAAAAACATAAGGGAAGGATCACTTGTGCTACGCTATGATAATGCGCTTTGATAACAGAAAGGATGCTAAACTTGTGTGGGAAGGGCCATTCAGGTCATAAGGAGATATCCAAATGGCACCTATAAGCTAGGTGACATGGATGGGAGGGTTCACAAGACAAGGGTCAATGCCTGGCGACTCAAGTCTTAGTTTCAAAGAAATAGTGACACTTTGGAGGAGCCATTCAATGATGAGCCACCAATGAGGGGGTGCAGTTCTCCCTGCTCTATGAGACCATCATTAGTAAGCTAGAGGCATCAATACCTCTAGCCTAAGGGGAGGGCTGCTGATCTGAGATTTTTACTCGGTTATGATAACTCTAGCAAGTGGAAAAACAAGTTCTTAAGAGAGATGTCAATGTAAAGGGTAAAAGGGATGGGTTATCTTAGTGAAGATGAAAATGGATTACACCTAGGGGTTGAGTGAGTACATAGAGTTTTTCAAAGGACTAGCCTCCAACTACACGTGTGTTCCACCTACATCACCAAGATTTGGGATCTATCACCATCATTAGAGGACACCTCACCCTTGTACACAAGTCAATGTCCACATCATGGTGTCATTTGGATCTTACAAAAAAGCTTACAAGCATGAAGCCCCTCTATCACATGCTTATATATATTTATATAAGGAACTAAACTCAAAGCATCTTTTGAAAGCCATTTTTTATCATTTCAATAAATCCCAAGGAAAAGTAAATTTAAAAAAAAAATCCAGTGTTGTCTGACGGTTTCGACCTGATCTACAAAGTTGCAACGAAAACTTTTTCAGATTCTTCACCTATTTGAAGTTACAAAGATGCAAATTGCTGGCTGCACGCAATTTTCTTCTCTCTTTCAGCCTTATCACATCAACTAATTATCTTATCCTTCTTGTAAATATATTATAATAATGTGCTTTGGGCACCCACCTCTTGTAATCTAGCTCCCTTTCTCTAGCTTGTCTACCACCACCCTTGGCTTCTTACATGATGACCAAGGTGGGGACTTGTCCCATCCACTATTCTCCATATTTTCAAAGATGCCATACATCATCTAGAATTATGTTAATCAAGAAGATTAGCTTAACTTAATCCCTCATGGAGGCTATATAAGGTTTCCATGGAGATGTAAAGAAAGATAATGACAAGCACATGAGAGAACTCTAGAACACTCTCATGCTAGTCCATCTCTTTGAGGTAAGCTATGACTAAGTCTCTTTTATTATGTAGCATTCCATGAATACATAATCGCAAGCTTTCCTCTACCCACTCATCTTTTTTGCTCTCAGCTCCCAACTCCTACAATCTTCCCTAGCTTGCTTTAGCCTCCTTGAAGCCATCAACCACCACCAAAAATTGATTGCCCTTATCTAGAGCTTCAAGTTGAACACCCTAGAGGTCAAGGAAACCTTGTTGTGGGATCTAGACAGCAACCCTCAATTTGGGGTACAAAATATTGGCCTCCTCTTGTCTCTTGCTCTAACTCCTAGCCTCTCTCTTGGCATTCTTCACCTCCTGGGGCAAGGGTTGAACCCCCTTTCAAGAGGATTTGGCAGTCCTTTCTCCGACATTGAGCTTTCAATTGAACACCCGACTATACACTGCATGTGGGCAGCCATTACAACTCAGCTCAAGTTTTTGATCCAATCCACAACCCCTGGAACTCAGCTCTCAGGAGACCCGTCACCATTTTCATCTCTTTCTTACCCTGATTGAAGTTATGGAGATCAGCATATAGAGAGTTCTTGTGGTTAGCCCTCGGGGGGGTCATTCATGAATATATGTATATTTAATGTGAGTTCAAAATAAGGGGTTTTTAAAACACTATTTTTATACATTTTTTTGGGTTTTAAAATGTAGAAAAATATTTTAAACCCTATATATCGTCTTGAAGAGGGCTTTGTCCCCTCTAGTTTGAATAAAAAATCTCCCCAATGGGAGCTACAATTTGAAAGTTATGCCCATTTTTGTAAACTAGGATCATTGTGGATAGGGTGCATACTCATTCAAGACAGCCACAGTAATTCCATTGCAAAAAAATTTGGTCATTTTCTATCACAAAGATTAATAGCTCATCTCAAAGAAGGCATTTTCCCCTCTGATCTGAATAAAAAATCTTACCACTTGGAGTTTCCTACCAAAAGTTATGCCCCATTTACTAACAGCATGTCCTACGGGCTACATCCAATGGTTGGCTAGAAAGGTAAAAGTAAGGCCCACTAGAAACTCTAGAGGACACCCTATGTTATCATGAGCTTGGACACATGTAATAGAATAATGATATGGTCACCAACCATCGCCAAATGATGTCCATGTTGGATGAAGCGATTGAGCACATGGCCCTCTCAAACTCAAGGACTCAATAGACCTTGGAGCATCTTACCACTTTTGTTTCTCAATTGGCATAGCTTCATCCCAAGAGAAGGGTAATGGCTCTAGGCATGAATCTCGACGTCCGCTACCTTATGAATCATTGTATGGCCCACAAGGCATACTTGGTGCTAATGGAATCACCTCTTCTACCTACGACATTGGTGAACCATCTCATGTGCATGATGAACCTCTGTTAAGCTCCCCCATCAACCATGTAGCCCCAACACCCCATAAGGCCCTCTCTCACCCTTGGTAAAAATTCCCCGACTCTCCTTAGGAGCCCCCATGGAACCTATCTAAATTAGCCTGCTCATGGACAATATGGTACCAATGGCCACCATGGCTATAATGGACATCATAGGATAAATACACCACATGGTATGTATGGACAACAAGGGTTTAATGGGCAGCATGGCTCTCATGATCTATGTGACAAGATCATCCTCACCAAGTAAAATGGGAAATCTCCCTCGCCATTGGACTTGGAGAAATGGACGTCCAAGTTGGAGTCCTACTTCAATATCCACCCCCACATTGATGATCAAAAAATAATATTTGCTTCTCTCCACTTGGAAGGATTTTTCCACACATGGTGGGGCTATATCAATTGAGAGAGTTCATTGACTGGAAATATTTTAAAATGCATATGGTCCAAGTATTTGTGTCTCCTATGGAAAAAGAGCCATTGACAAGACGGTGGTACACTCTTGACCAACGTAACCTCACTATACATGATTACAAAAACCACTTTATGAATTTGACCATGTGTGTGGAGAGTGTTAGCAATGATGCTAAATTGCACAAGTATATCTATGGGTTAGAACCAAGCCTATCAGCAGATGTGATGGCCCAAAAGCCTACCACACTATTTGAAGCAATTAAACTAGTTGAGAGATCTGCAAGGAAGTACCGTAAGAATAAACATTTTCAACAAGACTCTCAACATCCCCACATCCCTTCAAGATCAACACCATATGGAGGTGGTTTCTGAGGCAGCCTTGTGCCTAGTAACAACCCTAGAATACCCATTTATCCCACCTTTCATGCTGAAAGAAAACATGGCACTTTTGAGATAGCATTTGATTCTAATGCTGACAATAAGTATGCTAAAAATAAATTTTCCACTGCATCACCTTTCCATGGCTCCAGTGCCCAATGCTTCATTTCTCTGTATCTCATGATGGAATGGAAGGAAAAAGGCCTATGTTGTGAATGTGGGGCTAAGTACTCTATTGATCATGCCTCTAAGTGCCCTTACAAGAAAGCTAAGGTCAATGTCCATAGCATGCATATCATAGAAGATTGGCACAATAATGAGGATGACCTACCCACCGACCATGTTGAGTTGGTTGAGGATATTGATCACGAGCAGTTCTATGACTTAGAGAATGGGTTTCCTTTTGACCCTAGAAGTTGTCCATCACAGATACTTGATATAACATCCCACCCACCTACCACTTCCTTTTGCTCTATCTCCTTGGATGCTTGGATGGGTTCTCGAAGCCCCAACACCCTGCGCATTCAAGTATCCATAGAAAGTATGTCTTCATCCTTGTGGACAGTGGTAGCACTCACAATTTTGTCAATAAATTAGCCATTGATCGGTTGAAATACACCCCTATAGAATTACAGCACCCCTTGAAGGTTCAATGTATGTCTCATCTTCCCCTTATGCTTGGCTGAAAATTATGTGGCATTGGTTGATCTAATTTCCCTAGATATGGGCCCTATTAATGTTTCCTTGGGTTGTGATTGACTGAAACAATTGGAAAAAATTGATATGGAATTCTCTCAGCTCTACATAGAGTTTATGATGCATGGACAGCCCATCCACCTAGAAGGAGTTCACGATCATGTTGATTTTCAGCTCATTACAGCAAAGCAACCCAAAAGGGTATTTAAGAAATGCTCACTAATCTTTGTCTTGCAATTGAATAATGACAATTCAGGTTAGTCCTCAGTAGTATCTATTGATTCAGCCTTGTAGGGCCTCCTTGAGGAGTATAGTGATCTATTTCAAATGCCTACAGCCCTTCCCCCTAAAGAGGCAAGTGGACCACCCACTTGATTTAGAGCCCCATTCCAAGCCACTAACAAACCACCTTACAGACTCTCCAAATCTGAATGTAAAGAGGTTGCAAAGCAAGTCAAGGATCTATTGGAAATGGGTTTCATTGAACCATGTTTTTTCCCTTATGAATCCCCTTTTCTGTTAGTTAAGAAGAAAGATGGCTCTTCCCACATGTGCATCAACTACAAAGACTTGAATAAAATCACGTGATGAAGAACCACTACCCCATCCCACGGATTGATGACTTGCTGGATGAGTTGAAGGGGCATGATTTTTCATTAAGATTGACTTACGCTCTAGCTACCATTAGATTCTTATGAGGGAGGGAGATGAGATCAAAATGGACTTCAGTATAGATCATGGACAAACCCCGAAACATTCACTGGGAGCATCCGGCGGCGATGCTTAGATTTGTTTCTCAATGGACCGCTAAAACGTGCTTGGAGAGCCGATAGGCGGGCACATTACAGTTGGTATAGAGCGAAACTTAGTAATGATATATGATTGATTAATGCATGGTTCATAGATATATTCTAAATAGAATAACCTAAATGGTATGGCTTGATTGTCAGGCATCTTCTTTACTACTGACATGCAAAAGAAGAAATTTGTTCTCAAGAAAATTAAGGCACCCGAGTTTAATGGAGAAGGGTTAGAGGTTGCAGCAGAGGCGAAGACATGGATTGAGTCAATGGATGACTATTTCTCTACTTCGGGAACTGCCTCTACCAATCAAGCAATGATAGTCAAACTTAAGTTAGTTGGCTAGGGTCATATATGGTGGAAGAAATGGTATAAAGATCAAGGTATTTTCGAGGCCACTATCACTTGGGCTTAGCTAAAAGATGTTGTACGCAGACGATATCTTCCGCCAACCTATCAAACTTTGAAGATGAATGAATTCTTCAAGATCAAGTAGCTGGAATTAACCTTGTAAGCTTACTACTCAAAGTTTGTAACCCTACTAAAATATGCACCACCTATGGATATCGCGTAGTGAGTATCCAAGTTTTGCCATGGACTAAACACTCCTTTGAATCACCATCTTGAAGCAATGCATTCAACAAACTTGCAAGATGCATTACTTCGAGTGAATCCAATCGTCCAAGATCTTAAATTGTGCAATTGTAGTAAATATGATTCTCGAGATCAAGACAAAAGATGCCACTTGTGCGGAGAGATAGGGTACATTCGTAGGAGATGTCCCTACTGCCAATGCTTCCATTGTAATGAGCTAGGACACATCCAAGCGCACTTTCGTAATCTATGGATATATAGAGGAATGAGTAACTACGTCAATTGTCCCAATAGAACTCAAAGAGAACTTGAGCTTACAAGAAGAAAATCCTACCAAGGACTACAAGAACCTTGCGACCGTAAGTGATAAATCTCCGCGTTGTATCTATTGCAAGGAGTTAGGTCATTTCAAAAGGAAATGTCCAAAGCACCCTAAACATCGATGCTTCGAGTCCCACAACATTGGACATAACTACGTCAATTGTCCCAACAGAACTCAAAGAGAACTTGAGCTTACAAGAAATGAAGCTGTACAAGCTCAAGTGAGCTAGAACCTACAAGGAAATTATCCAATACTTAGGAAAAATCTAGAAGATATTCATAAGATGTAATTATAATAAATTTTCTATTGTAATCAAGACTCCAATATATCAAATACAATAGATTGTTGTTTTAAAAGACCGCATGCCTATGAGTAATCAGAGTAGCGCAGTGAAAGCGTAGTGGGCCCAAAAACCATAGGTTCCAAAATGATACCCCCAGTTTCTCTCAAGATGAGGACATCTCGATTTCCCTAAGGAAAAAAGGATGTAATATTTCCACGCAATAAAGTTAGTTGGTTAGTTTGAAAGTTAGTTAGTCAATTAATAAGTTAGTAATATTAGTAACTAAAAACTAACCAAGCTAAAAACTAACTAACATTAATAACTAACCATTTTTTCTTAATTAAAAGTATTTTATTTAAAAAAATTGAGAGTCATAAATTTGATATTGTTCTCGGATTAACAAGGACCATAGCTACCCTTCACGGAAGTTACAACGTGAATGAGACTTATGAGCCATATTAATCATTAGTATTAATATGTATAGTATGTATAGTCCAAAAATATTAGATTTTGAAAAAAAATAACATATTCTAAATATTTAGATATTATCCTAAAAATATAGAACTCAATGTTATTTAAAAGAAAAGACAAGTGCTATTTTAGTTAGTTTTGGAGATTTAATAAAAAGAAGAAAATAAAAAAAAGTAATTGGTGAAATCGCACGCGCCACGATCGCAGTAGTCTATAGAGTAGTAGATAGCACTTTCAATAGGGAGAGAAAGAAGGAGTGATCTAAAATCTTTCTAATCAAGTGTCTTGGGGTTTTACCCCCCCTTTTGGAGCCAATGGAACCATCAAATTTATGAGTTAACCATTAGATCACTGAGTTTTCCAAGAGTCCCTCCACTAAGAACTCTTGTTCTCAGTCTCATCCCCTCTTCTCTAAATCATTATAAATATGAAGCATGAAGGGGTACAAGAGAGCATAAGAAGATCGTGAGAGGCTGCGAGAGAGAGGTAGCAAGAAGAATACCCATCCAAGAGATTATGAGAGAGAGAGAGAGAGAGAGAGAGAGAGAGAGAGAGAGAGAGAGAGAGAAGAGTTATCCCAAGAGGCTGCAGGGGGGAGAGAGTTAGCTCAATTCCCTCTATCTCAATCCTCAACTTAGCCATCTTCTCTTATGCTCTCCCATCTCAAATCTATTCCTCCTTATGAGTCTCTTGAGTCTACTTGCGGAAAATGGCCTTTAAGCAAAGAATGTCATGCGCAGATGGCAATCCTACAACCAGCAATGAAGTTTCGGGTGAAGACACCACTCTCAATCCAACTGCAATTCCAATCGTAAGTAATGTATTTCTAAATTGATAGATGCTTGCTTTGATTCTCGCATGAGATACATTAGACCCATGCTATGATGTACGAGAATAGGTCATGGGAAGGGATAAGCCTCTTCTCACGTAGTCGAAACATGAGTTTGCAAAACGCATGTATCAAGGGAAGTTCATTGCACTTAGTTGTGTATGGCTTATTCATTGATAGAGCAATTGGTTAGGGGTTATGGATAGAATAATCATAAAAAGAATGTCATTATGAATTATGCATGCAAGTATTAAGAAAATTTTGCATAGAATCTCTCTTGGATTCCAAGGGGGAGAGAGAATATGCGATGGAATTATTACCATGTCTATTCTTGTATTGTTTGGAAAAAATACAATTAGTTTTGTTGGTTGATTGAACAACACCCTAAATGTTTTTCTTTCAATCAACTGATTATTGCATTGTAATTTGAATAAATATTTAAAGGCTTGTGTTGATGGAAAATGCTGGGCAGGGGTCTGCAATGAAAAGTTTCCATGGGAATAAATGAATGTTTTCCTAGAAGATGATGTTAGGGTTGATTGCCTTGATTATGCTTGATTCTTAATTGAATTAATTAAGAAAGGATATTTTGCATGGGTGGATCATCTCCAAGATCGCACTGCGGATTACCCTAAGAGAGCACTGCTCGATTCACGGGCCAAAGGTTAAGTGGTGAAAAGGCCAACCACAAAAGTTGTGTCTCACTCTTAGGTCACTCAGGGTCAGTGGAGCTCTCGACACCCCTGTCGAGTCTAGAACAGAGTTTTAGACTTCCGTGAGCCCAATGTTTGGGACATTGAAAGATTCTATGCTAGATAAAGGATTGAAATTATGGTGCCATGTGATTTGAACCGGGAACTTCTGTTGGACAGAAGGGATACATAATTCTCTTGTACGGTAGGAGACAATGATTAATCTGAAGATAAGTTAAGGAACTTGTTTGTCAAAAGGATTGCTTGTTTTGTTTTCGTGTCTGTGCTATAAATTACGCGAACGGACCCTGTTCCCTAAAATCCTTAATTAATGAAGTTGATTTTAAATGTCGCACATAAATATGGTAGGACTTAATTAGAAAACTAAAGCTATTAAGACAAGCATGTGGGCGAAATCCCCGATGGGTCCGTCCTATGGCAGGGTGGTCCCAGAGAGAAGTGGGAGGCTTCTCACAAGGATTTATCACCGTTCGACTTTAGGTATTGTTAAGTTAGGACTCGATTCATGCCATTTTAGGGGACCCGAATCGGACTATGTCCTATGGGTAGAGAGATTGAGCAGTGCATCCCTCTCATTTTTCATTCTCTTTAAACCAAGTGCGGTATGGATCTGCTTCGGATTGGGTATCTCTACACAAAGTAGGATGTTCGAAATCGTACGCTAGAATATTGTTAGGAGACCTTGGCCCTAAGAACCTTGATTTCACGTCGATCCTAGTGGGTTTGGTTGTGAATGTTCTATTGCGAGGAGGCAGACTCAGGAAACCCTAGGCGATAAACCCTGCAACATTCCCTGGGATTGTCGGGCTATGACGCTTAGATTTGTTTCTCGATGGATTGCTAAAACGTGCTTGGACAGCCGATAGGTGGGCAGTTACAAGCATTGCCTTATTTGATCCCATGGCAAGATTGCCATCCCACACATTTTTCCCTTCATACAGAAGATCATGGAAGAGATGCATTCTTGCCCCAATGCTGGTCACTTGGAAATTTTCAAAACATATGACAAGATTTCCAAGAGCTTTCATTGGAAAGACTTATGGAGGGATGTCAAGGAGTTTGTGACCAAATGTGTTCCATGCTAACAGAACAAGGATCCTACACTCAATCATGCTTGTCTCTTGCATCCCCTCCCTATTCCTGAAGGGAGATGAACTCAAATCACAATGGACTTCATCAATGGTCTCCCCGTGAGCAATAAAGGATGGAATAGTATCTACGTGGTATTTGATCACCTCACCAAAGCTTTCCACTTTATCTCCACTAAGTCCAATACACTACCTCTCAGATGGCCATTTAGTTTATGGAATATTTCTTCAAGTTGCATGGCTTACCAGAAGTCATAGTACATGATCAACATGCTAAGTTTATGAGCAACTTCTAGCATATAGTTTTCACATCCATGGTACCGAGCTTGTTCCATCCACTGTATACCACCCTCAGAGTAATGGCCAGATTGAAAGAGTGAACAAATGGCTTGAGATATATTTGAGGCACTTTTGCCATGATGTACAATACAGTTGAAATACATGGCTCCACTTGTTTCAATTTTCCTATAATAACTCCACCCACTCTAGCATTGGGGTTTCCCCTTTTGAGGCCTTATATAGATATAAGGTTTCCCTCCCTATAGCCTTATTTAATGATAAGATAAACCCTGAGAGTAAGGCTGATTTGGATAGCATGCAAGCTCTACTTCATCAATGCAAAGTGAATCTTCAAAAGGCAAAAACACACATGAAACTCTATGCTGATGAGAAAAGAAGGAATTCAGAATTCTAGGAAGGGGGATTGGTTCTGTTGAAAGTGCCTAAGTCCCGCTACTCCACTCTTAAAGAGAGTAGCAGTAACAAGCTGGCCCACCACTTCTATGGCCCCCCTACTGGATATCCTAAAGAGAGTCAATTACTTGGCCTACCGATTATAGCTTCCCCCTACTACCAAAATCCACAATGTGTTTCATATCAGCTAGTTTAAACCCTTCATGGGCACCTCAATGGACTATGTATAAGAACTTTCCCCCATAAATGAGGAAGCCATCGCTCACTGTATCCTTGAGGCAATCATTGGACAATGAGATAAGCACTTAAGGACTCAATCCATGAAGGAACACCTCATCAAATGGCAAGGCCTACCCCTAGAAGAAGTCTCTTGGTGCCCAACCACCATTTTCAATGAAATTTCCCATCTCGAAGCAGCTCAAAGGATTGAGTACTAACCAGTTATGCACCCATTTGACCACCCTCTACCTGCAAACTGCACATTGTTTTAGAATAGTTTTGTACTTATTCAAATTGTAGGCATATGCATCCTACATGGGCTAAAAGAAATCCTCATAAGCTATGTTTCAACATGCAGCATGCACCATTTGGAGCATGCTACCAAAAGTTATGACAATTTCACCTCAGCAGGCCAGTCATGGACATCATGCTATTCCTAGTCTTTACCTACCCATGTTCATTGTAATATGGATCAGATTAGTAATTTGCACCCCTCCCTAAACTCACCGATTGCTTCCCTCCAATTCTCTTTTTTTAAAGGGAAAAAACCTTCAGGATAGGGATGGATTTTAACAAGTGGGATGCATACAAACTAGGGGTTAAACACCTAGTCACACCGTCCAGGGTATAGAAGGTGTCAAAGTCCCATATTGGGGTAATCTGTTATTATCAAGAACATACTCTTTACCTTCATCTTCAGCTTCCATAGCTTCCTCCATCCTCTCCGTTTTTCTATCTTTCTCTCTCCTCTTCCTAGTCTTCTCTTCTCTTCTTCTTGCTTTCTTTTTATCTCTTAAGCTCTTCTCCTTGATCCTCTCATATTCATTCATTACACCCCATCTCTCCCCCTATTTCCAAATATTGAAATTGATGGATTTGAGGGAACCCAAAAAAAAAATCATCCCCCTATCTCGTTGTCGTATTGTTGCGCATTCGAGGTGTGAAAACGGTGTGAAAACCACCCGAAAGTTGTGTGTGTGATTTGTTACTTTGTACATACTTAGACGTTGTGCTTTGCTTTGCTTGAACATTTTGCTTTCAGTTGGTTCATGTTCAATTTCACAGAAGAGACAAGCGCTATTTGGGATTGAATCTGATATTTGGTATAAACAAATTAGAAGGAGAATGGGTTCTAGATCTGCAATGAGTATGGTTTTCCCGAGCTTCCCAAGTTGTTTGCTTATGCTGAAGATACAAATGGTATAGACAAGGGAGTTTAAGAAGACCAGTGAATTTTCAGTAAAGTTTCTAATTTGGAAACCTCAAGCCTGTTTTTCTTACAAATGCCAACTTTCGATTCATTACTTGCTGTTGGAATGTGGTGTTGCGAGTTTTGGAGGACTCATGTTTGAGAAGGATGTGCCGACCATGTTCTTTGCTCCGAAGGATGAACATGAGGCTCATGTGCAGCTTGCCCTTGATCATGGAATCCGTGCCATTTCTGCAGTGATGGGGACTCAAAGGCTTGTGTTTCCTAGTAATGTGTATGATGTGGTCCATTGCACGTGGTACAGAGTATCTTGGCATATTGAAGGTGGTAAGCTACTTTTGGAGCTCAACCGGGTCTTGAGGTCAGAAGGGAGTATATGGCAAAGCGGCACCAGCTCATTTTCAAGCTGATTACGAGCATTGGCAGCAGGATTGGGAATTGATTGGAAGAAAATCAAGAATGTGATGGACAAAGGGGGCGTGAAAAAGAAAAAGCAAAAGAGAACTATTTTTGAAAGAGCCTTTTTAGGGGGAAAAAGAATACTATTTTTGAATGGGGAAGAATTAAGAACAGAGGACGTGGAAGAAAACGAGAGGAAGGAAGGAACGAAAAGATGAAAGGGGAATTTTTATTCTGAGTCGAGGGGAGGGAATCTCGGCATCTATGGAAGGATAAGAGCTTTGGCATCTATGGAAGGACAGGAGCTTTGAAGCTAAAGATGGGAAACAAAAAGCTAATAATAATTAGATAGGGTGGAAAACGGAAGGGATCAACTGTTGTCAAGCGACAGCAGGAAGGATCGACTAGGGAGGATCGAACAGGAGGGCTGAAGTCGACGACAGAGCGGAAGACAAAGTCGACCACAGCAGCAGAAGAGAGGACGAAGCGACGAAGCAGAAGACAATGAAGCTGACATCGACGACAAGGGGATGGCAGGGGGGGCACAGCACATTCCAATTCGTCAAGTAATCGTTGAGCGTGAAAGGTGCCTCAACTGGTGCAGATGAGATCAAGTTGCAGAGGACGATCGATGTGCCCGTGTTATCATAGACTACGGCAGTCGTAAGCTACAGTAGAAGCTCTTGCTTAGTCAAAGCTGCTACGTTTCACATCGAAGGACGACATTGCTGTGAAGGAGAAGCCGACGGCAAATGGGTGATAACGAAGACCGAAGGTGGCAGACGAAATTGCAGTGTCGGAAACCGTACTGAAGGAGCTACACCGAAATCAGATCGCCTTACAGAGTGAAGATAATAACTGAGACAGGAATTGCGAGTTTCATCGATGTCCAGGGTGGCTGCAATTGGGTTTGAAAGCTCCAATATCTACAGGACTTCATTGGCATCAGCCCCAGCTTTACCTATTACTGAGTTCTTTGGTGAAAAGGAACAAATGAGGTTTCCTTTGGTAGTGGACTGAAGAGCAATGATGCTGAGTTGACAGGCTGCTATAGCTGATTAACAAGAGTGACTTGCTGAACTAAGATCAGGATTGACAACCAAATGCCAAATGATGCAGGTTAAGTAGGAGAAGAAGTCCAGTAACAAGTGGAGCTGCAGCGTGTGTAATGAGAAGTAGTTGGTACAACCATACTGAGATCAGGGTTTTGATTCTCTGGGAGTAATCACTACTGCACATACAGAATCGAGAGCATTCATAAATCATGCAATAACGATTGTGGAATTGCTTCCCGTGAGCCATAGCATCCAGAAATCGGACTGTACACAGAGAATTCAGAGCATACAGAAAAGCATTCATAAAAGCCATGCAACCTCCAGCCATCAATAATGCATGATTATTTGCTCCTACTAAGTCCAGAGACTGACACAAGGAAATCAACATCATCCTGCACAGCGATACATGTGGAGAATCTTATCTCCCATAACTGCACTCAGAAAAATTGACGAATTGAGCCAAAACATGCAATATTGCATCTATTAGGGACAAAACTTTATTTTTGCTAAAAGAGTTCATCAACAAGAAAGATTTGGACAGTGAGTACACCAAATCTTCAGCAGATTGTGTAATCTAGATGTTTTTGAAACATAGCTGCTGCCATGTTGGTGATTTATGCCCAGAGGTTCTTCGGATTTCTTCTTCTTGAACCTTGTATTTGTTATTGGCAGAAATAAAACAGAGTCTTGGCCTTATTTCCTCATCTTGCTTATTCATCTGTTTGATCTTTTATCCTGAAATTTATCAAGGTCTTCTGAAGACGCGAATTTTCTTTCATAAATCCTTCGACATCTTTGGTGAACCCGACGTGAAAGCGTCGCAGAAATTTTAGGATGGGAGATACTTCAGCCTCTCTTTCAGCCTCTTCTACAATTCCAGTTGCGTCTACTTCAGCTCCATCAATGACTGCTGCGTCAAGTACTTCAACAGAGGATCTAAAGCAGATTTTGCAGAATATGTCCATGTATATGCATCTCCAAAATCAGTAGACACAATTGTATATGTAGCAGCAGCAACAATTGCATCAACAGCAGTTGTCTCAGCAAAGGCAACTCTATTCGGAGCAGGAGAATGCAAACATCGCGACTAAGGCTATTGAAGCAGTTGAGAATGAGAAGAAGTTATTTGACGCCCATAATGTTTCAGCATATTTGAAAACATATGAGATCAAGATGGGGTTTTTCGAAGTTCTAGCTGGACTTATGAGTAAGTACTTCCTTCGTCTTGTCACACCCGCTTTGAGGACAAAAGTGACTGATCTTTTTATTCAAAATACACATTGGCAAGATTTTAAGAAGGCCTTGAAAGAAGAATATTTCCTTGAGGACTTTGGTATGGCTACTCGGCGGTCATTCCGAGAGTGGGTCTACCTGCCAAACAAAGGTCTACCTGCTTCGGAATTGATTTGAGAATTTGAGGAGAGGTATAGTCAGCTTGATGCCATTGAACAAAGAGCATTGGATGTTGAAAAAGTTGAGCTTTTCTTGCAAGCTGCAGATCCTGCTCTTCAAGAAGAATTGGGTGAGCTTCTTGAAGATCGCACGAAGCCTATGGGTCTTAAAACTGATTGGCAGGATGCTCAGGATGTAGTCTCGACTTTGACCAAGAGGAGGATATGGAAGACTCGCCTACAGAATGGTTCCATGACACCTACACCATCATCAGCTCCTATGCCTGCTTCTATCCCTGTTATTTCTTCTCCTCCTCAGCCAATTTCTTCGCCTATGCCAGTGCCTACTATTTCCACTCCACCTATTCCTCTTGTTCCACGACCGATGTCTACACCTTCTGCTCCAAAACCATCCGCTCCATCGGTACCTACCTCTCTTGATGACATAATCAAAGGCATAACAGATTGGACACTAGAGTCAGTCAAAGCCGAGTTGGTGGGAAAGTTGAAGGAGCAGTTTTCTTCGAGTGCACCTACTACTTCTTCTAGTGCTCCTACTGCACCTAGGAGTGCTCCTAGTGCACCTAGGAGAGATCGGAGATGTATTTGGTGCGATAGTACGGACCATCAGCATTGTAGGGATTGTGAATCTTTTCAGGATGCAATGAGGAAGAATTTGGTATATTGGGGACAAGATGGTAAGATTTGGTTGACTGAGACAGGAGCTCCACTTGCTACCAACTTTGGTAAAGGTGGAATGAAGAAGTTAGTGGATGACATGGCTGCGCGTACTTCTTATGTGACAGGTAGAGGTGATGCTTCTGCATATGGAGTCCAGATTGAGAAGGGATCAGAGACTCAGTCAGCACTATGGACTTATGCTATGGAGACTGCAAACAAGGGGAAAATTCAGCAAACTGTTTTGACTAGTGCAGGCTCTAGCATCAGATCAGAGACAAGTTGGGATTCGCCTGTTGACAGGTACTCTATTTATGCTTATTTGGCTAAGTCTCATGGAGCGGATGCACTTGTTGAGGAGAAGAGTAAGAGGGATGAAGAAAATCCAAGTGGAGCTAAGAAGAGAGAAAAGAGCCAAGAGCCTAGAGAGAGAAAGCAGCCAGGGTTTAGATTGATGTCCGATATTGAGACATCTACAGACATGAAGAAAATCTTTAATGATAAGATACTTGGCAGTGAGGTGACTTTCACTATTTCTGAGATTTTGGGCATCTCGAAAATAGAGTTTCAGGATCAGTTTCAGAAGGTTTTGAAGAGGAAAAGACATGCATTGTCTACCACTGATACACAGGGAGTTTTGATTGGGGAGTTGGATGAGGATGAGGATGAGGTTATGGTTGAGAATGCTTCTATTTTTCCGCAGGTAGAGAAGTGGGTTCAGCCTATGCATTATGCTGAAATTAATGAGCCTGTCTTGATACCGCGTAGTCACTTTTCGCGGAGCCATTGGGCTAGGGCAACTACAGAGACGATGGTAAAGATTGGAGAGAAACAGGTGCCTTATGTTGCATTGGTGGATCATGGTTCAGAGATTAATCTCATAGTTCGTGGAGTTTATGAGAGTAACAGATGGCCTATGGATGTAGAGCATGGGTGGCGTATGCGAGCTGCCAATAACACTGCAGGTGATTTGTATGCTGCCTGTCCTAGTATAAGGGTTTCTATTGGTGATGTAGAGGAGGATTTTCATTTCTTTGTGCAGGATTCATGCTCTTATCCTATAAATCTTGGACAGCCATTCATTACAGAGATGCGCATGGAAACAAAGGTCACGGATGATGGATCTGCTTATGCACGGATTCGCAGTAAAGATGGTATGAGAGCAGTTTAGTTTATGACTGTGTGTGTGAACCATGTTAGAAACAGGGATACTCTTAGAGATGCACCTTTGCCCACTGTGAGGGATTCGGGTTTTCATTAGGTACCGCCGTTTTGCGAGACGACAGTGGTACAGAGCAGAGGAGATTGGAGTTCTCGCCTCCTGGCAGTAGTGTTTTCTCCTCCGGTTTTGTTGGGATTTCAACAAACAGTTCAATGAGCTATCAGAAGACTTCTAGGTTGCCTAGAGCTGCCAGACAGTATATATGCAGGAAAGAGAACAATTTGAAAAATGCAGGAATTTTGGAGGATGATGAGCACATAGATGGGATGTATGACAGTGTGATTTGTGCAGATACGATGACAGAGATGGGAGATATGCTGAAAACTGATATGCAGAGTTGTCATAGTAATGTATTAGTGCAGTCCCTGGACATGTTTCATGAAATTGCAGATTTTGTGTCACAGATTGAGTTAGATGCTGAGGTAACTCAGCAAAGAGTGTTGAGTGCTGAAGAAATTCAGCAAACAGAGTTTCCAACTGGTTATGATCAGCTTTCAGAGACACAGAGGGCTAAAAACTTTCAGCCAACAGAGTTTACTGCTGAAATATTTCAGCATTCAGAGTTTGGGGCTGTTTCTATGCAGTCCATAGAGCAGAGGGCTGAGGATATTCAGCCATTGGAGTGCAGAATTGCTGATTTACAGCAAGATTTGTGTAATGCAGAAGAGTATAATGAAGCTAGGGTTGACACGAAATACAAAACTGTGGATAAGAAGGTGAAGCCGGTTGCTGTACTGCTTCCACCTGACAGTGATCAGCAAATAGAGAGGGCTGCAAAATAGCCAATTTTGAGGAATGCGGAGCATATTGGTCATAAATTTTCAGTAGAGACTCTTGCTGAATTGAAAATTGGAAATTGTGATTTCTTGCTACCCATAGAGAAGCAATGCTTTTAGGATATGCTTGAGCGACATGGAAGGGGATTTGCTTTTTTCCCGCATGAGATTGGATATGTGAATCCTGATATTGTTGCTCCTATGGTCATTTTTACTATTCCTCATATTCCATGGAATCTCCGACCTATTCCAGTGCTTAAAGCACACTTGCCAAAGCTGATTGATTTATTGAATGAGAAAATCAGGATGGAAATTCTTGAGCCTCCATCTGCACCATACTCAAACAGGTGGTTTACAGTTCCAAAGAAGAATGGTACTCTCCGATTTATTCAGGACATGCAGCCAGTGAACAGAGTTACTATCAGGAATGTTGGTATAGGTCCAATTGTGGATGAGTTTGCAGAGGCATTTGCTGGACGTGCCATCTATTCTTTAGGTGATTTGTATTCAGGGTATGATTAGTTTCAGTTGGCTTTGGAAAGCAGGGACATAATCACCATGAGAACTCCTATTGGACTTGTTAGGATGTGTACCTTGCCTCAAGGTGCCACTAATTCTGTTGCGCATATGATGAATGCCATGCATAAGGTCCTTCGTGATTATATACCTTAGCTTACTATGCCTTTCTTGGATGATGTGCCCATTAAAGGGTATGCAGAAGAAGAGAAGAATGAGAGTCTAAATGAGCAAGGATGCAGATACTTTGTGGCTGATCATATTTCAGCATGTGAGAAGATTTTGGCCAGGTTAGAAGAAGTGAACTTGACACTTTCAGGGCAAAAATCTGTTTTTGGAGTGAATGAGGTTGTCATTGTCGGACATATGTGTGGATATTATGGCAGGAAACCCTCACCTGATAAGGTGAATGCTATAGGCAAGATTGTGGAGTATTGTTTTACCACTTCAGAGGTACGGAGATTCATTGGAGCTTGTGTGTTTTATATGATTTGGATACCTCATTTTGCGCACATAGCAGATTGTTTGTATCAGCTGCTTCGAAAGGGGCAGAAATTCTATTGGGATGAGAGCCACACTAGAGCCATGCGGAAATTAAAGAAGTTATTGCAGAATGCTCCTACTCTCAGGAAAGCGGATTATAATTGTGGAAGGCCTATTGTATTGACAGTTGACACTAGTCCAATTGGCATAGGTTGGGCTGTGGGTCAAGATGATGCAGATGGAAATAGGTATGCTATTCGGTTCGGGGCGAAAGTCCTAAACCAGAGACAGAGGAGATATCCGCAAATCAAGAGGGAGTTATTGGGGATTGTCACGGCTCTCAAATGTGACAAGGAGTACTTTATTGGAGCTTGAGTTGTGGTAGAGACAGATTGCTTGCCATTGATTGGTATGATCACGAGTTGCTCTACTCCGGATATAGCTATGCTGAGATGGATTGCATACATCAAGTCATTAAATCCGGTGTCGTATTGCTGCGCATTCGAGGTGTGAAAACCACCTAAAAGTTGTGTGTGTGATTAGATACTTTGTACATACTTAGTTGTTATGTTTGCTCTTTTATTCTATGCTGAAGACAGAGAAGAACAAGGAGTTTTGGTAGACTGGTAATTCAAGATGCAGTCTCAAGGGTTCATTTGAAAGCCTGTGGCAGTATAGGAGCATTCCCAATGGGCCAAGAGATACATGCTGAGATCATCCTAAGGGGCCTAGAAAGAGACTCTGTTGTTGGTGACATGCTCGTGGACATGTCGGAAATATGTGACAACTCGTGAATGGGCAACGGCAGTTGATAGAACAAAACTACCGATTTCTATTCTCTACAAGAAGGATCTTGTGAAACTAGATGGTACAGATCCCATGCTGTTGTATGGATATGGATCATATGAGTATCCAATTGAGCCAGAATTTCGATCAAATAGATTAGCGCTGGTTGATAGAGGATTTGTGTATGCTGTTGCACACATACGCGGAGGGGAAGAGATGGGAAGAAAATGGTATGAAGACGGAAAGCTATTGAAAAAAAAGAACACGTTTACTGACTTTAATGCCTCAGCAGAACACCTATTGGCACACAATTTTGGTGCTAAGGACAAGTTATGTATCCATGGGAGAAGTGCAGGTGGTCTATTGATTGGCGCTGTGCTAAATATGAGACCAGACTTATTCAAGGGTCGCATACTGGGAACCTGCTAAATATGAGGCCTAATCTGAGGGATGCTAATTTGGTGTGGAACGAAAAGGAAGGAAAAAGAGGCTTTTCTGGGAAGAAAAAGAAAGGAGCTTTTTTTTTGAATCGAAAAGGGGAGGAAATAGACGGTACTCTGCGCTGGACGAGGAGGAAAATAGCGAAAGGCGGAAGAAAGAGGATGGCAGGCGGGAGAGCGCAGAAGAAGAGCCCCAATCCATGTCACCAAAGGTATAGGAGGATTGGCCTTGCTAATTATGAAAAGGAATCCACATCCGCAGTCGGAGATGGGAGAAACCCAGAGACGGCCATGGGAAGCCTTCATGTAAGCGAGGCAGGCATAGGACGCTCTGGTATGGTGGCTTGCACCATGGGAATGCGTGTCACGATGCCTTAATTCCAGGATTGAAGAGACACCTAAAGGCCAATCGTTTGCAGAAATGCGCTTCTGCGCAGGCACTTGAATGGGCTCTGATTGCTCCTCTCTTGCGCCTCCTGTGGTTTTTAATACTCATGTCAGAAGTCTTGGATGATATTATGCAACGCCTCAGGACAGAAGATTCAACGACATAGCGAGGACGACGCTGACCGAGTGCTTCTGGTTTCTTAGGGACAGAGGATTCAACGACATAATGAGGACGACGCTGAGAAAGGAGGATTAGAGGGAAGCCAAATTGTGGAGCAAAAGCATAAACGGAAGAGACGATGGGGGAATTGTGGAGCAAAAGCACAAACGGCAGAGACGATGGAAGCACAGGAATGCCTGGGATGATGAGACTGACATGGTGAAACTTGAAGAGGCCGTTCGCAGTATTGCTATACCAGGCCTTTTGTGGGGTGCATCTAAGCTTGTGTCAGTCGGAAAAACTGACAATCATGATGACCATTGAAGATAACTTGATCTCTGTTGACAATTTGATTGAGGATTATTTGACCACAGAGCCTAGAAATGAATATATTCAGAGTTGCGACATTGTTGCTTTCAACAAAATCTAGAGTTTAGAGTGATGTTTGGAGTTCGCTAATTAGACATTTATATCTTAGCATGAAGGCAGTGGTTGGTTTTTCTGTTTCTTTGGGACTACCAGGGGCCTGTGCTACTGCTGAAAACCTCAATGGCTGCTTACTGATTATTTAAATTATCAAAGAGTTTGACTAAGAAAAAGCTAATGAGTTTTTCTTCTAAAAAATCTGAGTACTCCTGATTCCAGCACCCGACATAGTTACGTAAGATCTCTAAAAGCCATGCCTATCCACCTACTTCAAGTTCAGAGCTCTCTGTTTTAATCTTTCAAGTCTCTGTTTCCATTGGAGTACTAGAAATTAGTACAGAAGTCCATTAAAGCTGACTTGTTACTTCAAAAGTGGTATCTATCTACACTTGACTGACATTGAAGACTCAGATGATTATGATGAGAACCCAACACAACCATCATGTTACAAGTTGTTAAGAAAGAGGATTGAAAGAGAAGAGGCAATAGCTTTTGCCACAGAACTCACAGTGACAGCATCATTTCGACGTCGTGAGGGAATAGCCATAGCCTTTCCCAAAGCCACATACAGACCTCTAGCAACAGTAGCTAACCTCACCATCATTTCATGATTCAAGATGTGGGAACCTAGTGAACGGACAGGTTGTTCTGCATAGCCTGATCTTGTTTGATTGATTCTTCTATCTTGGAATTTCTCAAGAACCTCTGTGGTTGTGACCTTGCTTTCTAAACCCTTTGATATCTTTGGTGAACCTGATGTGAAAGCGTCGCAGAAAATTTCACGATGGGAGATACTTCAGCCTCTATTTCAGCCTCTTCTACAATTCCAGCTGCGTCTACTTCAGCTCCATCTATGACTGCTGCATCAAGTACTTCAACGGAGGATCTAAAACAGATTTTGCAGAATATTTCCATGTATATGCAGCTCCAAAATCAACAAACACAATTGTATATGCAACAGCAACAACAATTACATCAACAGCAGTTGTCTCAGCAAAGGCAACTCTATTCGGAGCAGGAGAATGCAAACAGCGCGACTAAGGCTATTGAAGCAGTTGAGAATGAGAAGAAGCTATTTGACGGGCGTAATGTTTCAGCATATTTGAAGACATATGAGATCAAGATGGGGTTTTTTGGAGTTCCTGCTGGACTTATGAGTAAGTACTTCCTTCGTCTTGTCACACCTTCTTTGAGGACAAAAGTGACTAATATTTTTATTCAAAATACACATTGGCAAGATTTTAAGAAGGCCTTGAAAGAAGAATACTTCCTTGAGGACTTTGGTATGGCTACTCGGCGGTCATTCCGAGAGTGGGTCTACATGCCAAACAAAGGTCTAGCTGCTTCCGAATTGATTCGAGAATTTGAGGAGAGGTATAGTCAGCTTGATGCCATTGAACAAAGAGCATTGGATGTTGAAAAAGTTGAGCTTTTCTTGCAAGCTGCAGATCCTGCTCTTCAAGAAGAATTGGGTGAGCTTCTTGAAGATCGCACGAAGCCTATGGGTCTTAAAACTGATTGGCAGGATGCTCAGGATGCAGTCTCGACTTTGACCAAGAGGAGGATATGGAAGACTCGCCTACAGAATGGTTCCATGACACCTACACCATCATCTGCTCCTATGCCTACTTCTATCCCTATTATTTCTTCTCCTCCTCAGCCAGTTTCTTGGCCTATGCCAGTGCCTACTATTTCCACTCCACCTATTCCTCCAGTTCCACGACCGATGCCTACACCTTCTGCTCCAAAACCATCCGCTCCATCAGTGCCTACCTCTCTTGATGACATAATCAAAGGCATCACAGATTTGACACTGGAGTCAGTCAAAGCGGAGTTGGTGGGAAAGTTGAAGGAGTAGTTTGCTTCGACTGCGCCTACTACTTCTTTTAGTACTCCTACTGCACCTAGGAGTGCTCCTAGTGCACCTAGGAGAGATCGGAGATGTATTTGGTGCGATAGTACGGACCATCAGCATTGCAGGGATTGTGAGTCTTTTCAGGATGCAAGGAGAAAGAATTTGGTATATTGGGGGCAAGATGGTAAGATTTGGTTGACTGAGACAGGAGCTCCACTTGCTACCAACTTTGGTAAAGGTGGAATGAAGAAGTTAGTGGATGACATGGCTGCGCGTACTTCTTATGTGACAGCTAGAGGTGATGCTTCTGCATATGGAGTCCAGATTGAGAAGGGTTCAGAGACTCAGTCAGCGCTATGGACATATGCTATGGAGACTGCAAACAAAGGGAAAATTCAACAAACTATTTTGACTAGTGCAGGCTCTAGCATCAGATCAGAGACAGGTTGGGACTCGCCTGTTGACAGGTATTCTATTTATGCTTATTTGGCTAAGTCTCATGGTGCAGATGTACTTGTTGAGGAGAAGTGTAAGAGGGATGAAGAAAATCCAAGTGCAGCTAAGAAGACTAGAGGGGGTGAGTTTGTTACTCCACCTATTGCAGGACCGTCTTCACGATCAAGGCCAGATCGACAGATGGAGGATGCTCAAAAGAGAGAAAAGAGGCAAGAGCCTAGAGAGAGAAAGCAGCCAGGGTTTAGATTGATGTCCGATATTGAGACATCTACATACATGAAGAAAATCTTTAATGATAAGATACTTGGCAGTGAAGTGACTTTCACTATTTCTGAGATTTTGGGCATCTCGAAAAGAGAGTTTCAGGATCAGTTTCAGGAGGTCCTGAAGAGGAAAAGGCATGCATTCTCTACCACTGATACACAGGGAGTTTTGATTGGGGAGTTGGATGAGGATGAGGATGAGGTTATGGTTGATAATGCTTCTGTTTTTCCGCAGGTAGAGAAGAGGGTTCAGCCTATGCATTATGCTGAAATTGATGAGCCTGTCATGATACCGCGTAGTCATTTTTCGCGGAGCCATTGGGCTAGGGCAACTACAGAGACGATGGTAAAGATTGGAGAGAAACAGGTGCCTTATGTTGCATTGGTTGATCATGGTTCAGAGATTAATCTCATAGTTTGTGAAGTTTATGAGAGTAACAGATGGCCTATGGATGTAGAGCATGGGTAGCGTATGAGAGCTGCCAATAACACTGCAGGTGATTTGTATGCTGCCTGTCCTAGTGTCAAGGTTTCTATTGGTGATGTAGAGGAGGATTTTCATTTCTTTGTGCAGGATTCATGCTCTTATCCCATAATTCTTTGTCATCCATTCATTACAGAGATGCGCATGGAAATAAAGGTCATGGATGATGGATCTGCTTATGCACGGATTCGCAGTAAAGATGGTATGAGAGCAGTTCAGTTTATGACTGTATGCGTGAACCATGTTAGAAACAGAGGTACTCTCAGAGATGCACCTTTGCCCACTGTGAGGGATTTCGGTTTTCATTAGGTACCGCCGTTTCGCGAGACGATGGTGGTATAGAGGAGAGGAGATTGGAGTTCTCGCCTCCTGGCAGCGGTGTTTTCTCCTCCGGTTTTGTTGGAATTTCAGCAAACAGTTTGATGAGCTATGAGAAGATTTCTAGGTTGCCTAGAGCTGCCAGGCAGTATATATGGAGGAAGGAGAAAAGTTTGAAAAATACAGGAATTTTGGAGGATGATGAGCACATAGATGGGATGTATGACAGTGTGATTTGTGCAGATACGATGACAGACATGGGAGATATGCTGAAAACTGATATGCTGAATTGTCACAGTAATGTATTAGTGCAGTCCTTGGACATGTTTCATGAAATTGCAGATTTTATGTCACAGATTGAGTCAGAAGCTGAGGTAACTCAGCAAAGAGTGTTGAGTGCTGAAGAAATTTAGCAAACAGAGTTTCCAACTGGTTATGATCAGCTTTCAGAGACACAGAGGGCTGAAAAATTTCAGTCAACCGAGTTTACTGCTGAAATATTTCAGCATTCAGAGTTTGGGGCTATTTCTATGCAGTCCATAGAGCAGAGGGCTGAGAATATTCAGCCATTGGAGTGTAGAATTGCTGATTTACAGCAAGATTTATGTAATGCAGAAGAGCATAATGAAGCAGGGTTGACACGAAATACAAAACTGTGGATAAGAAGGTGAAGCTGGTTGCTTTACCGCTTCCACCTGACAGTGATTAGCAAATAGAGAGGGTTGCTAAACAGCAAATTTTGAGGAATCTGGAGCATATTGGTCATAAATTTTCAGCAGAGACTCTTGCTGAATTGAAAATTGGAAATGGTGATTTCTTGCTACCCATAGAGAAGCAATGCTTTTAGGATATGCTTCAGCGACATGGAAGGGGATTTGCTTTTTTCCCACATGAGATTGGATGTGTGAATCCTGATATTGTTGCTCCTATAGTCATTTTTACTATTCCTCATATCCCATGGAATCTCCGACCTATTCCAGTGCCTAAAGCACACTTGCTAAAGCTGATTGATTTATTGAATGAGAAAATCAGGATGGGAATCCTTGAGCCTTCATCTGCACCATACTCAAACAGGTGGTTTACAGTTCCAAAGAAGAATGGTACTCTCCGATTTATTCAGGACATGCAGCCAGTGAACAGAGTTACTATCAGGAATGTTGGTATAGGTCCAGTTGTGGATGAGTTTGCAGAGGCATTTGCTGGACGTGCCATCTATTCTTTGGGTGATTTGTATTCAGGATATGATCAGTTTCAGTTGGCTTTGGAAAGCAGGGACATAAACACCATGAGAACTCCTATTGGGCTTGTCAGGATGTGTACCTTGCCTCAAGGTGCCACTAATTCTGTTGCGCATATGATGAATGCCATGCATAAGGTCCTTCGTGATTACATACCTCAGCTTACTATGCCTTTTTTGGATGATGTGCCCATTAAGGGGTGTGCAGAAGAAGAGAAGAATGAGAGTCTAAATGAGCAGGGATGCAGATACTTTGTGGCTGACCATATTTCAGCATGTGAGAAGATTTTGGCTAGGTTAGAAGAAGTAAACTTGACACTTTCAGGGCAAAAATCTGTTTTTGGAGTGAATGAGGTTGTCATTGTTGGGCATATGTATGGATATTATGGCAGGAAACCCTCACCTGATACGGTGAATGCTATAGGCAAGATTGCGGAGCATTGTTCTACTACTTCAGAGGTACGGAGATTCATTGGTACCTGTGTGTTTTATATGATTTGGATACCTCATTTTGCACATATAGCAGATTGTTTGTATCAGCTGCTTCGAAAGGGGCAGAAATTTTATTGGGATGAGAGTCACACTAGAGCCATGCGAAAATTGAAGAAGTTATTGCAGAATGCTCCTACTCTCAGGAAAGCAGATTATAATTGTGAAAGGCTTATTGTATTGACAGTTGACACTAGTCCAATTGGCATAGGTTGGGCTGTGGGTCAAGATGATGCAGATGGAAATAGGTATGCTATTCGGTTTGGGGCGAAAGTCCTAAACGAGAGACAGAGGAGATATCCGCAAATCAAGAGGGAGTTATTGGGGATTGTCACGGCTCTCAAATGTGACAAGGAGTACTTTATTGGAGCTTGAGTTGTGGTAGAGACAAATTGCTTGCCATTGATTGGTATGATTACGAGTTGCTCTACTCCGGATATAGCCATCTTGAGATGGATTGCATACATCAAGTCATTAAATCCGGAATTTAAACACATAGCAGGGAAGGATAATCGAGTGGCAGATATGTTGTCTAGAGCCAGATATGATGATGAGGAGACTCTACTTGCAGAAGAGGATGATGCAGAAATTTCAGCCACTATGGTTGATCATGTTTGTCATGTCTATGATATTGTGGCTTTCATAGAAGAACTCTATGTTGGAGATTGGTTGCAGATTGGCAGGTACCTTAGTACACTAAGCAAAAGAGATGAATGGACAGATGAAGAGTTCAAGAAGATCAGAAGGAAAGCCTATGGTTATTTTCTCAAGGACGGATTTCTTTGGAAGCATCCGAAGAAAAGAGGCGGATTACCTTTGCGGGTTGTCTGCGATAGAGAGACACAGTTACAGGTGATGAGGGAGTTTCATGAGAGTCCTTGGGCTGGTCATAGAGGAGTGTGGGCTACTTATGAGAAAATCAAGGAGAAATATTGGTGGAAAGGCATGTATAGAGATGTTTCTCACTTTGTTGAGACTTGCAGAGACTGCCAGATGTATTCAGTAGTGCGTCATCGAGATGAGCTTCATCCGACCTATCCGCTATGCATTCATTATAAGTGGGTAGTTGATTTGGTTACCATGCCTATGGGTCTATGGCAGATGAGGTACATTGTTTTGGCTAGAGAGGATCTTACCAATCATGTTGAGGGCAGATCTTTGAGAACGAAGACCACTAGTGCAGTGTGTAAGTTCTTATTGGAGGAAATTTTCTACAGGTATGGTTGTGTGGGTAAGATCAGTGCGGATCGTGGTGAATTGGATGCAGATGAAGCTAGGGAGTTTTTCTCTCAGCTAGGAATCAAATTGGCTTAACCCACAGCATACAATCTGGAGGAAAATGGGAAGAATGAAAGAGGGCATCCGCCGATAGTGAAAGCATTAGCCAAAGCATGTAGAGGACGGATTGGAGAATGGCCGAGACTTCTACCATTTGCTTTGTGGGCTGATCGTACGACTCATAGTGTTACCACAGGATATATGCCTGCAGAGTTGATGTATGGTCAAAAACCTGTTATGCTGACTGAGACTTGTGCTTTGACTTGGTCAGTTTTACCTTGGCAGGAGGATTTGACGAGAGAGGAGCTCTTAGCTCTTCGGATTCGACAGTTGGAGAGGAGACCTGAGGATATTCAGCTAGCTATTGACAGGTTGAAGGTTGCTAGACTAAGGAATAAGGACAGGTTTGACAGTAGGCATCGCTTGCGGCCTAGAGCAATAGAAGAGGGAGATTGGGTATTGGTCTTTGATAGTAGCCTTGAAAATCAGCATACTGCACTTCGGAAGATGGTGAGAAGATGGTTTGGGCCGTACACAGTCAGACATGTCTTTGATAATGCAACATATGAGCTGACAGAATTGGATGGGACAGTGCTTAGAGTGCCTATTGCTGGAAAAAGAATCAAGATTTTCAAGAAAAGAGATGATGAGGATTATGCATTGGAAGAATTTTCAAGAAAAGAGCAACGAGAAGAAATTCCAATGGAAGAGACAGATGATATGACAGATAGTCTTGTTGATATACCAGAAATGCATAATGAAGAGATTGATCTGTTTGTGGATCTTGATTATAATGATCATGGGTAGTTGGTCCATCCGGAGGATGCACAGGATTAGAGGGGGTGGATGTCGTATTGCTGCGCATTCGAGGTGTGAAAACCACCTAAAAGTTGTGTGTGTGATTAGATACTTTGTACATACTTAGTTGTTATGTTTGCTCTTTTATTCTATGCTGAAGACGGAGAAGAATAAGGAGTTTTGGTAGACTGGTAATTCAAGATGTAGTCTCAAGGGTTCATTTGAAAGCCTGTGGCAGTATAGGAGCATTCCCAATGGGCCAAGAGATACATGCTGAGATCATCCTAAGGGGCCTAGAAAGAGACTCTGTTGTTGGTGACATGCTCGTGGACATGTCGGAAATATGTGACAACTCGTGAATGGGCAACGGCAGTTGATAGAACAAAACTACCGATTTCTATTCTCTACAGGAAGGATCTTGTGAAACTAGATGGTACAGATCCCATGCTGTTGTATGGATATGGATCATATGAGTATCCAATTGAGCCAGAATTTCAATCAAATAGATTAGCGCTGGTTGATAGAGGATTTGTGTATGTTGTTGCACACATACGCGGAGGGGAAGAGATGGGAAGAAAATGGTATGAAGACGGAAAGCTATTGAAAAAGAAGAACACCTTTACTGACTTTAATGCCTCAGCAGAACACCTATTGGCACACAATTTTGGTGCTAAGGACAAGTTATGTATCCATGGGAGAAGTGCAGGTGGTCTGTTGATTGGCGCTGTGCTAAATATGAGACCAGACTTATTCAAGGGTCGCATACTGGGAACCTGCTAAATATGAGGCCTAATCTGAGGGACGCTAATTTGGTGTGGAACGAAAAGGAAGGAAAAAGAGGCTTTTCTGGGAAGAAAAAGAAAGGAGCTTTTTTTTTGAATCGAAAAGGGGAGGAAATAGACGGTACTCTGCGCTGGACGAGGAGGAAAATAGCGAAAGGCGGAAGAAAGAGGATGGCAGGCGGGAGAGCACAGAAGAAGAGCCCCAATCCATGTCACCAAAGGTATAGGAGGATTGGCCTTGCTAATTATGAAAAGGAATCCACATCCACAGTCGGAGATGGGAGAAACCCAGAGACGGCCATGGGAAGCCTTCATGTAAGCGAGGCAGGCACATGATGCTCTGGTATGGTGGCTTGCACCCTGGGAACGCGTGTCATGATGCCTTATTTCCAGGATTGAAGAGACACCTAAAGGCCAATCGTTTGCAGAAATGCGCTTCTGCGCAGGCACTTGAATGGGCTCTGATTGCTCCTCTCTTGCGCCTCCTGTGGTTTTTAATACTCATGTCAGAAGTCTTGGATGATATTATGCAACGCCTCAGGACAGAAGATTCAACGACATAGCGAGGACGACGCTGACCGAGTGCTTCTGGTTTCTCAGGGACAGAGGATTCAACGACATAATGAGGACGACACTGAGAAAGGAGGATTAGAGGGAAGCCAAATTGTGGAGCAAAAGCATAAAGGGAAGAGACGATGGGGGAATTGTGGAGCAAAAGCACAAACGGCAGAGACGATGGAAGCACAGGAATGCCTGGGATGATGAGACTGACATGGTGAAACTTGAAGAGGCCGTTCGCAGTATTGCTATACCAGGCCTTTTGTGGGGTGCATCTAAGCTTGTGTCAGTCGGAAAAACTGACAATCATGATGACCATTGAAGATAACTTGATCTCTGTTGACAATTTGATTGAGGATTATTTGACCACAGAGCCTAGAAATGAATATATTCAGAGTTGCGACATTGTTGCTTTCAACAAAATCTAGAGTTTAGAGTGATGTTTGGAGTTCGCTAATTAGACATTTATATCTTAGCATGAAGGCAGTGGTTGGTTTTTCTGTTTCTTTGGGACTACCAGGGGCCTGTGCTACTGCTGAAAACCTCAATGGCTGCTTACTGATTATTTAAATTATCAAAGAGTTTGACTAAGAAAAAGTTAATGAGTTTTTCTTCTAAAAAATCTGAGTACTTCTGATTCCAGCACCCGACATAGTTACGTAAGATCTCTAAAAGCCATGCCTATCCACCTACTTCAAGTTCAGAGCTCTCTGTTTTAATCTTTCAAGTCTCTATTTCCATTGGAGTACTAGAAATTAGTACAGAAGTCCATTAAAGCTGACTTGTTACTTCAAAAGTGGTATCTATCTACACTTGACTGAAATTGAAGACTCAGATGATTATGATGAGAACCCAACACAACCATCATGTTACAAGTTGTTAAGAAAGAGGATTGAAAGAGAAGAGGCAATAGCTTTTGCCACAGAACTCACAGTGACAGCATCATTTCGACGTCGTGAGGGAATAGCCATAGCCTTTCCCAAAGCCACATACAGACCTCTAGCAACAGTAGCTAACCTCACCATCATTTCATGATTCAAGATGTGGGAACCTAGTGAACGGACAGGTTGTTCTGCATAGCCTGATCTTGTTTGATTGATTCTTCTATCTTGGAATTTCTCAAGAACCTCTGTGGTTGTGACCTTGCTTTCTAAACCCTTTGATATCTGGAATTTAAACACATAGCAGGGAAGGATAATCCAGTGGCAGATATGTTGTCTAGAGCCAGATATGATGATGAGGAGACTCTACTTGCAGAAGAGGATGATGCAAAAATTTCAGCCACTATGGTTGATCATGTTTGTCATGTCTATGATATTGTGGCTTTCATAGAAGAACTCTATATTGGAGATTGATTGCAGATTGGCAGGTACCTTAGTACACTAAGCAAAAGAGATGAATGGACAGATGAAGAGTTCAAGAAAATTAGAAGGAAAGCCTATGGTTATTTTCTCAAGGACGGATTTCTTTGGAAGCATCCGAAGAAAAGAGGTGGATTACCTTTGCGGGTTGTCTGCAATAGAGAGACACAGTTACAGGTGATGAGGGAGTTTCATGAGAGTCCTTGGGCTGGTCATAGAGGAGTGTGGGCTACTTATGAGAAAATGAAGGAGAAATATTGGTGGAAAGGCATGTATAGAGATGTTTCTCACTTTGTTGAGACTTGCAGAGACTGTCAGATGTATTCAGTAGTGCATCATCGAGATGAGCTTCATCCGACCTATCCATTATGCATTCATTATAAGTGGGTAGTTGATTTGGTTACCATGCCTATAGGTCTATGGCAGATGAGATACATTGTTTTGGCTAGAGAGGATCTTACCAATCATGTTGAGGGCAGATCTTTGAGAACGAAGACCACTAGTGCAGTGTGTAAGTTCTTATTGGAGGAAATTTTCTGCAGGTATGGTTGTGTGGGTAAGATCACTGCGGATCGTGGTGAATTGGATGCAGATGAAGCTAGGGAGTTTTTCTCTCAGCTAGGAATCAAGTTGGCTCTAACTACAGCATATAATCCAGAGGGAAATGGGAAGAGTGAAAGAGGGCATCCGCCGATAGTGAAAGCATTAGCCAAAGCATGCAGAGGATGGATTGGAGAATGGCCGAGACTTCTACCATTTGCTTTATGGGCTGATCGTACGACTCACAGTGTTACCATAGGATATATGCCTGCAGAGTTGATGTATGGTCAGAAACCTGTTATGCTGACTGAGACTTGTGCTTTGACTTGGTCAGTTTTACCTTGGCAGGAGGATTTGACGAGAGAGGAGCTCTTAGCTCTTCGGATTCGACAGTTGGAGAGGAGACCTGAGGATATTCAGCTAGCTATTGACAGGTTGAAGGTTGCTAGACTAAGGAATAAGGACAGGTTTGACAGTAGGCATCGCTTGCGGCCTAAAGCAATAGAAGAGGGCGATTGGGTATTGGTCTTTGATAGCAGCCTTGAAAATCAACATACTGCACTTCAGAAGATGGTGAAAAGATGGTTTGGGCCGTACATAGTCAGACATGTTTTTGATAATGCAACATATGGGTTGACAGAATTGGATGGGACAGTGCTTAGAGTGCCTATTGCTGGAAAAAGAATCAAGATTTTCAAGAAAAGAGATGATGAAGATTATGCATTGGAAGAATTTGCAAGAGAACAATGAGAAGAAATTCCAATGGAAGAGACAGATGATATGACAGATAATCTTGTTGATCTACCGGAAATGCATAATGAAGAGATTGATCTGTTTGTGGATCTTGATGATAACGATCATGGGTAGTTGGCCCATCCGGAGGATGCGCAGGATTAGAGGGGGTGGATGTCGTATTGCTGCGCATTCAAGGTGTGAAAACGGTGTGAAAACCACCCGAAAGTTGTGTGTGTGATTTGTTACTTTGTACATACTTAGACGTTGTGCTTTGCTTTGCTTGAACATTTTGCTTTCAGTTGGTTCATGTTCAATTTCACAAAAGAGACAAGCGCTGTTTGGGATTGAATCTGATATTTGGTATAAACAAATTAGAAGGAGAATGGGTTCTAGATCTGCAATGAGTATGGTTTTCCCGAGCTTCCCAAGTTGTTTGCTTATGCTGAAGATACAAATGGTATCGACAAGGGAGTTTAAGAAGACCAGTGAATTTTCAGTAAAGTTTCTAATTTGGAAACCTCAAGCCTGTTTTTCTTACAAATGCCAACTTTCGATTCATTACTTGCTGTTGGAATGTGGTGTTGCGAGTTTTGGAGGACTCATGTTTGAGAAGGATGTGCTGACCATGTTCTTTGCTCCGAAGGATGAACATGAGGCTCATGTGCAGCTTGCCCTTGAGCATGGAATCCCTGCCATTTCTGCAGTGATGGGGACTCAAAGGCTTGTGTTTCTTAGTAATGTGTATGATGTGGTCCATTGCACGTGGTACAGAGTACCTTCGCATATTGAAGGTGGTAAGCTACTTTTGGAGCTCAACCGGATCTTGAGGTCAGAAGGGAGTATATGGCAAAGCGGCACCAACTCATTTTCAGGCTGATTACGAGCATTGGCAGCAGGATTGGGAATTGATTGGAAGAAAATCAAGAATGTGATGGACAAAGGGGGCATGAAAAAGCAAAAGCAAAAGAGAACTATTTTTGAAAGAGCCTTTTTGGGGGGGAAAAAGAATACTATTTTTGAATGGGGAAGAATTAAGAACAGAGGACGCGGAAGAAAACGAGAGGAAGGAAGGAACGAAAAGATGAAAGGGGAATTTTTATTCTGAGTCGAGGGGAGGGAATCTCAGCTTCTATGGAAGGATAAGAGCTTTGGCATCTATGGAAGGACAGGAGCTTTGAAGCTGAAGATGGGAAACAAAAAGCTAATAATAATTAGATAGGGTGGAAAACAGAAGGGATCAACTGTTGTCAAGCGACAGCAGGAAGGATCGACTGGGGAGGATCGAACAGGAGGGCTGAAGTCGACGACAGAGCGAAAGACAAAGTTGACCATAGCAGTAGAAGAGAGGACAAAGCGACGAAGCAGAAGACAATGAAGCTGACATCGACGACAAGGGGACGGCAGGGGGGCACATCACATTCCAATTCGTCAAGTAATCGTTGAGCGTGAAAGGTGCCTCAACTGGTGCAGATGAGATCAAGTTGCAGAGGACGATCGATGTGCCCGTGTTATCATAGACTATGGTAGTCGTAAGCTACAGTAGAAGCTCTTGCTTAGTCAAAGCTGCTACGTTTCACATCGAAGGACGACATTGCTGTGAAGGAGAAGCCGACGGCAAATGGGTGATAACGAAGACCGAAGGTGGTAGACGAAATTGCAGTGTCAGAAACCGTACTGAAGGAGCTACACGGAAATCAGATCGCCTTACAGAGTGAAGATAATAACTGAGATAGGAATTGCGAGTTTCATCGCTGTCCAAGGTGGCTGCAATTAGGTTTGAAAGCTCCAATATCTACAGGACTTCATTGGCATCAGCCCCAGCTTTACCTATTACTGAGTTCTTTGGTGAAAAGGAACAAATGAGGTTTCCTTTGGTAGTGGACTGAAGAGCAATGATGCTGAGTTGACAGGCTGCTATAGCTGATTAACAAGAGTGACTTGCTGAACTAAGATTGGGATTGACAACCAAATACCAAATGATGCACGTTAAGCAGGAGAAGAAGTCCAGTAACAAGTGGAGATGCAGCCTGTGTAACGAGAAGCAGTTGGTCCGCAAGGTTGTCCAGGCTGCCTGATTTTATACTGAGATCAGGGTTTTGATTCTCTGGAAGTAATCACTGCTGCACATACAGAATCGAGAGCATTCATAAATCATGCAATAACGATTGTGGAATTGCTTCCCGTGCGCCATAGCATCCAGAAATCGGACTGTACACAGAGAATTCAGAGCATACAGAAAAGCATTCATAAAATCCATGCAACCTCCAGCCATCAATAATGCATGATTATTTGCTAGCAAATCAACATCATCCTACACAGCGATACATGTGGAGAATCTTGTCTCCCATAACTGCACTCAGAAGAATTGACGAATTGAGTCAAAACATGCAATATTGCATCTATCACGGAAAAAACTGTGTTTTTGCTAAAAGAGTGCATCAACAAGAAAGATTTGGACAATGAGTACACCAAATCTTCAGCAGATTGTGTAATCTAGATGTTTTTGAAACATAGCCGCTGCCATGTTGGTGATTTATGCCCAGAGGTTCTACGGATTTCTTCTTCTTGAACCTTGTATTTGTTATTGGCAAAAATAAAACAGAGTCTTGGCCTTATTTCCTCATCTTTCTTATTCATCTGTTTGATCTTTTATCCTGAAATTTATCAAGGTCTTCTGAAGACGCGACTTTGCTTTCATAAATCCTTCGACATCGTGAAGAAAAATGAGCTTAAAGCTCTACTACTTGGTTATTAATACAAATCATTAAAATATTTGGCTCATTTTTGCATGTTCACACTTGTCTCATGATTGATATTAACTTTTCTTACCATTTGTTCCAAATCCAAGATCGCCTGATCAATGATCTCAGATCGAAACTCGCAAGAGCGTCGTATGTGTTCTATAGACAATCGACGTTTTCGTCTAATTGCAAGCTTGCATTGAGAGCAAGGACATAGGACACGCTGATTTAGATACGCCTCGCGATCTTGAACAACAAGACCTTTATTGTTTTCCATTTTGTCTACATTATGACAAACAATTTGTTTTTGTTATCATTCTTTTTTTCTTTCTTAAATTGTTTGAGAATGGATTTCTTCTCTTGTAACTCAGCAAAAATTAACGTATGTAAAGTCTCCACCCACCCACTCACAAATTAACGTATATATGTCAGAGTGTTTCCCATCTCGTGGTGTTGCACCGGACCTCGCCACCACTCTCTCTTTGTTTTTTTATCCATTCATTATCTCCTCTCCTTCCATCTCTCTCTCTTTTTCTCTTTCCTTATTATGTTGTATGTTTATTGCCTCTCTCTCATTCCTTCTTCTTTTTTCTCTTCCTCCCCCTTTCTCCTTTTCTTTAACGAACAAGACCACGACCACGACCACGACTACGACTATGACTATGACTACGATGACCACAACCATGACCACGACCACCACCACGACCACCACCACGACTACCACTACCACTACAACTACCAGTATAATAAACAAGAATAGAAAAAAAAACAACGACCACGACCACAACCATGACTACCACTACCACTATAATAAACAAGAAAAGAAGAAGAAGAAGAAGAAAAAAAAACACAACTACTACTACAACAATAAACAAGAAACGAAGAAAAAACTACTACTACTACTACAACAACAACAAACAACAACAATTTCCTTTTCTCTCTTCCTCTCCCTCTCTCACCCTCACCCTCTCTTTCTCTCTTTCCCTATTAGGTTTAATGTTTTTTCTCTCTTTTTCTCTCTCCTCTCCCTCTCTCATTTCCTTTTCTCTCTTTCTCTCCCTCTCTCACCTCTCCCTCTCTTTCTCTCTTTCCCTATTAGGTTTTATGTTTTTTCTCTCTTTTTCTCTCTCCTCTCCCTCTCTCATTTCCTTTTCTCTCTTTCTCTCCCTCCCTCATTTCTTCTCCCTCCCTCACCCTCACCCTCTCTTTCTCTATTTTCCTATTATGTTTAATGTTTTTTCTCTCTCCTCTCCCTCTCTCATTTCCTTTTCTCTCCCTCTCTCCTTTCCTCTCCCTCCCTCACCCTCACCCTCTCTTTCTCTCTTTCCCTATTAGGTTCAATGTTTTTTCTCTCTTTTTCTCTTTTTTCTCTTTTTCTCTCTCCTCTCCCTCTCTCATTTCCTTTTCTCTCTTCCTCTCCCTCCCTCACCCTCACACTCTCCCTCTATTTCTCTCTTTCTCTATTATGTTTAATGTTTTTTCTCTCGCCTCTCCCTCTCTCATTTCCTTTTCTCACTTCCTCTCCCTCTCTCATTTCCTCTCCCTACCTCACCCTATCCCTCTCTTTCTCTCTTTCCCTATTATGTTTAATGTTTTTTCTCTCTTTTTCTCTCTGTCCTTCTCTCATTTTTTTCCCTCTCATTTCCTTTTGCTCTCTTCCTCTCCCTCTCTTTCCCTATTATGTTTAACGTTTTTTCTCTCTCCTCTGCCTCTCTCATTTCCTTTTCTCTCTTCCTCTTCCTCTCTCATTTCCTCTCCCTCTTTCTCTCTTTTCCTATTATGTTTAATTTTTTCTCTCTCCTCTCTCTCTCTCTCTCATTTCTTTTTTCTCTCTACTCTCCCTCTCTCATTTCCTCTTCCTCCCTCACCCTCACCCTCTCTTTCTCTCTTTCCCTATTATGTTTAATGTTTTTTCTCTCTCCTCTCCCTCTCTCATTTCATTTTCTCTCTTTCTCTCCCTCTCTCCTTTCCTCTCCCTCGCTCTCGCTCTCCCTCCCTTTCTCTCTTTCCCTATTATGTTTAATGTTTTTTCCTTCCTCTCCCTTTCTCGTTTCCTCTCCCTCCCTTTCTCTCTTTCCCTAGAGCATCAGAACTCTGCATTCTTACTCGTTGACGTCCATACCTTCCCAACCAAATCTCAAGCAATGCCCATTCACTGTTTTTCTGAATAATCAATGTGGACCTACATGGATGATACTAGCATGACCAACCAATGACTAAGACAATCAAGAGTTTCATATAAAGCCTCTGGAAGGGGAATATCCAACCCTCTCCCAGCAGCACTGCCTATGGTATTGGCTTTAACCCTGAATTTCTCCACAAGTAACCTTTTCCCGACTTCTGATGTCATCCCATATTGGGATATTGTCTATGCAGATAAGCATTCTCATTTCATAACCACAGCCTCAACCCAAACCTGTAGACATCTGCCTACCTGCAATCACTCCTTTGTTTTCGTCATCTAGTAGCTCAACATCAGCATATACATTTGACATCAAAACATATGCACCTGATTCTTTAGAATAGTCATGCACAACATGAGTGAATACCAGCTTCGCCAACTCCCTATTTCCATGTATATGACATGCACCTAGCAAGCACCAGATGGCTGTAGTAGCTTCTTTTTTTTAGTTCTCACTGCTTGGAGTCATGATGGCATTACTGAAAGAGGTCTTCAGTGCTGTGGCTTGCTGATCACACAGCATGATGTTTGTTTTCAGTTGAAGCACTTTTCTGCTTTAGTGGACCTCTTTGGTCGTGCAGGGGATTTTGACAGTGCAGAGAGGATCATCTTGAGATTGCCGATATCTTTCCTCCTGTTGGCTTTTTTCTTTCTCCTCTCGTTGATGACGATCTCATGTCCTCCTAAAGACAAGATTGGCATGTCTGTATATTTTGGGAGTTCGCCAAGCTTTCTTCCTGAAAAAGCTTAGGCCTATTTTTGCTGTCATAATTTCAGTCGCCATCTTCTACCTAGCCTGCCATGCCTTACGTGCTGCATCAACCATCATCAAGCCTTTCAGAATACCACATCCATCCTTCGATGCATTTTGAACCAACTGTAACTCCAGGCAATGCTTGATGATTGTCAAGGCTACAAATTTGCACTGAACATCATAATTACGGACATTTGTAAGCAGAATTTCATAAACAATCACATGTGTTGAGACTTTCCCTAAGCGTCCTGGTCACCATTTGGTAGCTCTTAAAGTTGGAATATGTATGACAAAATCATTCATTGAAGGGTTGAATGTTGTAGTAGTTTCAAACCCTTACACATTTGATCCACGCCCAAGTTATATATGTGCATAGCATCCTATAATATATTGTCTATATGCAAGAAGCATGTAATTATTTTCTCTTCAGTAGACTACACATAAGATGAAGCCATCTCAAAGCATGAAAGGTAGAAGTTCTCCCGTTGTCATTTGTATCTTCAGCATAAGCAAACAACTTGAAAAGCCCATTCTCCTTCTAAAATCTTTGTAATAAATACTAGATTCACTCCCAAAATGACTTGTTTCTTATGTGAAATTGAACATGAACCAATTGAAGGCAAAACATTCAGGCAGAGCAAAGCATAACGTCTAAGTATGTACAAAGTAACAAATGTCACACACACAAACTTTTTGGTGGATTCCACACCTCGGATGCACAGCAGTACGACAACGATTACAATACCAAATAATGAGTACAAGAAAATTAAACCAAATATCAAATAAGCACAGGAAGCCATACCTTTGATTTTTTCAAGACTCTAGAGATTATTTCTCTAGTCCTTTTTCCTCTACTTCAGGTATTAAAGAAGAGAAATCATAAATCATGAAATCATAACGAATTAGGTCCAAGATAAGTAAAGAAGAGAATTATTTGAAACATTTACCAAACATAAAATCATGAATGCTAAAAAATTACATATTAGCTGAGTAAAGAAGGGAATGATTTGAAATAGCTATCAAATATGAAATCCCTACATAAAGTAGAAGGAATATAAAAAATTACAAACTAAATGCATCCATTAGGCATGTGAGATATTACATCTATGAATGTATTTAATGTGGCACAAGAAAACCTACAAAGACTAGGCATGTTTACAGTCATAGAAAAAATCATGTTTTTTGTACCCTAGCACATTTACCAACATGGACGCAATCATGTCTGATTATAATTTTTTTCATGATAAATAAACCTTTAGTCTAGATATTCTTGACCCCTTGTAGAGTTCCATATTGCCTCCTTCTTCAAGGCAACAACAAAAGGGTGATTGTCATTGAGAAGATAGTTTGTCATTTCATCTTTATCTAGCTCTATTGGATCCATCTTTGCCTCGAGGGGATCATTCTCAGCCCTTTGTTAGATGCATTTTCTATTGGTTTTCCTCTTCAAAGATGTGGAAATGGCTCACCACCTCCACTCGTGGCACCTTAGAACACACCTCACTAGTTTGTAGTTTGGCTCTTTGTGAAAGTTCCTTGACCTCTGGTTCATGAATATTTCATTCATAATCATTAATGAAGCTCTCATAAAATCTTATAGAATAGATAGATTCATGAGTCACATCAAAGTCAAGTTAACTTGTCACACAAGTTGATGTAATTGGAGGCATTGACATTACACAATAGTCTACAAGCTCTTATATGATGTGATGATGTCATCTAATAGTTATCTTGCATTGGCTACATGGGTAAGGTATTCTCCCATTAAAATATCTCTAGTTTAAAACATTACCTTGAGCATTATCTAAGCTCGATAAAGTTGGTATACCTAAGTCAGAGTAGAAAATTAAATGTTAAGCTTGTTCACCCAACCCTTTGAGCTTATGATTCTATCAAGCTCAATGTGTATGTGTAGCTTGAAGAAGCCCTTGCGTTTAGTTAGTCTATATATCTACTGCAAATCCACTCTATGTATAAGCAAGGTTTTTTTTACATGTGTACTCTCATGTAACTTGAAGTCTGGCTTATATATAGCCTAGCTATTGTAATCCTAATCCTAATTAACAACTTCTTAAAAAGCTTTCTTAATCATAAGTAATAATTTTAAAAAATATTTTGAGTCCTTTTTCTAGCCTTTATCATATCATAATCCTTATTCCATTCTAATCTTCATGGTAATTCTAATTTAGAACTTTAAAAAGTATTGTCACTGAAAAATTTATAATTATGTTAGGAACTAGTGATGGTTGGTGAATAAGGTAAGGAGAAGATTATCTAACGCTAAGGATAGAAGGGTAAGCATAACTTTAAACTAAAAGAATGATTAGTACCCAATGATAATGAACTAATCAAGTGTTGGTTATGCAAGCTCTAGATGCAAGGGTATCCCGCTCTAAAACAATTTTGGATTTTGAAACAATATGTTTTATGACTTGATCACATAGTGCCAAACTCAGATGGACTAAGTGTGCTTCAGTGTCCCTAAAAAAGGAACCCTTAAGTTTGGTTGATTTCATCTGGATGAGTAGACAATGTGATAGGTCACCTGTATCACCACCCATAGCACTCAAAGTGAGTCTTCACCTAAGCTACCATTCTTTATTATCATCATGTTTAGTCCCTATGTTTGCTTCAACAACAGCTATTGGAGACACTCCAACAGTTGTCATATTCATCTAGATTATAGCATTTATTGTCCAAGTAGGCCAACAAATCAACTCATGGTCTATTTTAGTAGGAATTTATCTCCATCTACAACTTACTATCTACATAGGGCGATAATAGCAAATATATTTATAATTTTTAAATGGCTTGTGGCAATATTATATAGGCCGAAGCCTATGTAGAAAGAGTTGGAACCTTGAGATAAACACACATGTTGACAGATTAAGCATGTTCCATTCCTCCTTAATGGATATGGGACAAGCCCTCGAGTGGATCACTTCGTTCTAGGTAAGCCATTGTGACCTTCTCCTATATTTTTCTTTGTGAAGACATATCTCTAATCATTTCCTAAGAGATAGATAGAGATATCCCCTGTAACGTTTGCTGTGTGTAAGCTAGGTACCACATAAGCTCGATGGAGGCATAACTACATTTAAGGAGATATGTCTTAATTAGTGAAAGTGGTTGAATGATGGTGTACAATAGCCTCCTCATTAGCCATTCGAACCTATATGGTATAGGATGCATGAAAGTGGACCGAGAAGAAAAGTCCCTTTGTTCAACACTTTTCTAATCCTGGAAGCTCATGTTTGCTCCCACTCAATGAGTTTGCAGGAAGAGGTAGAGGATTGGCCAATAAAGTTATGCAATGAATAAAGTAGAGGAGTGAATGCTTATGGAACTCACCACATCAATGTAGGCCCTATGTATCAATGCATAAAGATTCTCCTTTTGTACAATATGTGTTCACAATTTGGGATATGTTTTGAATTTGCAGATTGCCTCCCCATGGTGTACCGAGGATGATGAGTAATTGAATTTGTTTATTTAAGATACTCGGCATACATATTTTTGATAGTAGAGATGTGTGTAAGCTTGGAAAGGTCAATAAGATTAATTAACATGGGGAAATGAAAATGAAGATGGCTCTCCACTGTTTTTTAATGCAAATACATTGGATTCTACAAGGTTAAGTCTAGTGAATTGCGAAGGCAAGACTTTGGCTCCAATTAAATTGAAGACTCTAAAACTTTGGGAATCCCGAATGTGGGATGGTGTGTGCCCCCATGAAGCACGCATGCGATGAGTGAAGATGGGATTGGGGGAGCTTCACACACACACGCACACACACTCACTCGCACACATTTACCGCCGTACTGCGCAGACGGAATGAGAGAAGAGACCGATGCAGACAAGCATGAATGTGCTTGCAATATTCTCCTCTGATCATTCCTTCAACAAAACTATGAATAAATATAGGAAAAGAATCGATTTGTTCCGTTGACTTTAATGGAAGATCGTCGAAATGCGAGCTACAAACGAGAATAAAGTAATTATAATAGGCAGGAACATTAGCTCCAGTACTACAATCTGGGTTGAATATCTCAATACAACATTAACAAGGATCGCCGTCGTGGTCGTTTAGGGCCAGCTGTACTCTTGGCAAATTCATCAACCAAGGAAGGCCGATCGAAGGAGACGCTGTGGATGGAAACGCCATAGTGACCAGCGTCTAATTGGCGCTGCGCTTGTCGCAGGATCTCCCTGGCGAGCAGCCTTGTGGCAGCATCCATATAGTTGTCGTACAAGCACTGATCATCTGTCTGACACGATGGTCGGTCTTCTCCTTCCTCTTCTCCGGACGATGAAAAATTACAGGTAGACGAAGAGGAGGGGCTAGATGTCTTGGAACCATGATTGAAGTCGCTCTTTGATGATGAGGACGAATATGGAGCAGAGCTACTTGTACTGTCGCTCACGCAGCTGCTATGGTCGTCGTGAGCATGGTCTCCTGGCCGGGTGGGCGCCACGATGCAGATATCGATAAGCTTTTGTACCTTGGCTGACGATGCTAGCTTGCCGTGCACCACACTTTCCACCACAAAATCAAGCAGGGTCCGCTGGGATGCGAGGCTGAGACATGGACGACGGGCATGATCATCATCATCACGATTTTCTTCATGGTAGCTCCACGCGATCCTGAAGTTGGGCAGATTGATAAGGCTGTTGCAGCTGCTCGACCTCACGCGGATGCCGTTAAACTGCTGCACCACTGCCGCAGCAGCAGCTTGGATACAATTTAGCTTTCCATCATGATCTGCAGGTCGGCTGTCGGCCGCAAGGCGGCAGCGGCGCAGACTGGCCTTCTTTTTGGTAGTACTTTCTGAAGATGTTATCGAATGATTGTAAGCTGGAGCTGCGTCGACGACATGGACGCCCATCTTCAGGCCATGATCGTGATCAGCTGGTGCAGGACGTGTAGCAGTGCCCTGGAAACAATATTGTACGAAGTGCAAGAGCCCCATGGATTATTGAATTTTACAGGCGGTGGGTGATCTGATCGCTGAGAAGTACGGCACTACCAAATAGACAACGTGAGCGAGCGAGCGAAAGAAAGAGAGAGCAAAAGCCGAGGTCTCACAGAGAAACACAGATGGCAGAATAAAAGTTCTCGTGGGGTGCAGGGGCCTTTATATCACTCACGTGCTTTTGACCAATCCCGCATTTGGGGGTCACGTGGCACGCGTCATCGCTTTTCGGCTTCTCCGCCATTCTACTACTTTTTCATGACCGTATCAAAAGAAGAAGAACCACTAAAAGAAAAGGAAAAACTTGGGAAAAAGAAAATGTGGGGCAAAATCAAACAAGAAAAACCAACCAACCTCGTAAGGAAACTTGAATATAAAGCATAAAATGATATATATATGAATCTGATTGAAAAAGGGTGGTTGTAACTTTTTCTCTTGATTGAACTTCTCGTTTTGGGTCTTATGGCTCATTGTCATGTTAGGAATCTTCGTAAGACATTCATTAGCTTGGTTATATTATGCGTTGCTACTAGCCTCAGGGTAAATCTATCAAACTTCTAGCTTGGACCATACAAACATCGTTGCACTTCGGAGAGCACACACATTCCAGAAGTTAACGCAAGTTGTAGACATGATGACAAGAAGTATCCGCCTTCAATCCAATCCTTTCTCTGAAATAGAAGAGCCCTACGTCCATTTCGATCCTCATGTCCTTCACCACATTGCGCATAGTAGCTCCCTATACCCGTTTTTCATCTAGCTAGACAATCATTGCTATCTTCACTCACGGCACCATTCCTTTCTCACCCAGGTTCCTTTGAGAGCTCCTCATACAGTAGTTACCTTAATACCGAGCCTCACAATACATGGCGGAATCTACACACCCTTAGTCTAAGCCACACCAAAGCATATGGAGCTTTTGAACACTTCCTATATAGGGAAACTTATTGAACGTAGGAAATTCTCTAATATTTCATAGGTACATACATATGCATTCCCTACATATAACTAGGGAATCACTTTTGCCACATGTCATAGTAGGAAATCCTAGACATGGCTATATGAATTCCCTATATACAACTAGGGAATTCTATACATACATATGCATTCCTTACATATAACTAGAGAGGCACTTTTCCCGCATGTATGATACAAGGAATTCCTAGGTATGCGTATACGAATTCCCTATATATAGCTAGGAAGTTCTATTCCCAACATCTTATATTAAGGAATTATAGCTCATATAACTAAGGAATCCCACTCCTTAGATGTCATGCTACGAAATGATAGGTCAGACAGCTAGGAAGTTCCATTCCCCACATCTTATATGAATTAATAAATGGACAAATCAAGACTACATGTACAAGGTAACTACGTGTATACAATATGCTAGTGTACTATAATGCATTTAGACATAAAGAGTGGAAACTAAGGTTGAGGTTAGTTAACAAACGTAGGATGTCAAGGAAGTTGTGCAAGAGATTCGTGTACTAAAATTCTTGAGCTAAAGTGATATGAAGCAAGTGTTTTTGGGATCTCTTATGCAAGAATGGGTGCTCTTGTACATTGTGGTAGTATATTAACGTGAAGTGGTGTGAAAGGAATGGATGCAAGTGTGTTGAATGGTGTGATGGCCCTAAGGATTATGCCCACTCTCCAATATGCAAGAAAATGGGTTAGTTCTAGTGTATGTGTGCATAAGGTGTGCTAAGGGTACAATAGAATGCAAGGATTGTGCTAATGAAACTATTGATAGTGCACTAATGTGCTCTTGAAAGTAAGGTGAGTGCACTATTAGCATACTAGTATACAAGTATATGTGATGTGTTTTGGGTAAGAGTAGGTACATTAGTAAGATTTAGAAGAAAAGGCTCAAATGCACATGTGTGTATGCTAGTGTAGTACACTAGAAAACATGGGAGTGCATTAAGTGTTTGCATGAGTGCAAGTGCTATATACTTGAGGCTTGAATGCATGGGTTCATATGCAAGTTCTAAGCTAACATACTAGTGTAGGTGAGCATGCTAGGATGGTATTAGTCAAGTGTACTAATCTCTATGTGCACTAGTGTTTGTGCCCTTGTGCATGTGCATTGTGCACATGCACAAACAAAAGTGGTATACTAAATCACTTGTATGGTGTTGTTAAGATGGAAGATTAGGCTTTGGTGTATTGCAAGTGTTGAAAAATGTGCATTAAGGTGGGACTATGTGTCAACAGAGGTGTATATACACTCAAGTGTACATGAGGGTACACAAGTGCACACATGTGCACTACAAGATGTCACCTTCTTCTGTCCTCCTTCCCTCCAAACATCCCTTGGAAACAAGGTAGATGTGGGTTGGTATTGAGATGAAGGAGACTTGGAAGTACATGTAAGAGTAGCTCGGTGTTGTGCACTTGGGATCATTGATGAGTTAAAGCTAACAATGAGTACATGAGGTGTAAAAAGCTAGTGCAAGTGGTTACGCAAGGTCATGTACAAGAGTGGAATATTGCACACAAGTGTACACAAGTGCACTTGAGTGAGAATATACTTAAGTACAAGTGCACCTGAGTTTGAGTACATGTGCACAAAGGTTAGAGTGCAAGTTCTCCTTCTTGCACATATACCTTACTGAAATCAAGAGATCCGAAGTGCACATGTACTCTTGAGTGTATTAGAGTACACACATGTACACTAGGTTATGATTCCTATAACTACTAACACAACTGCATATGAGTCCACTCTCTCCTTCCCTTTGAACCTCCTTTGTGAGTGCACGTGAGAGAAGCATTCTGTTGTGCACTATCTATGCACTTGAAATCTTGAATGATTTTGAGCTAGTAGTGAGAGTGCATGAGGTGTATAAGTTAACTCCAAATGGCCATGCAAGGTTGTGGTGATGGAGTGGTATAGTGCACAAGTTATGTGTACTAAAATAGTGCACTAGTGCATATGGATAAAATCTATTGGTCAACAGTACACTAGAGTCAAAAATTCATGTGCAAGTGTGCTAGTGTAGTACACTAGGCCCTAGTGCATTAGGATGTGCAAGGGTAATGCTAGTTATGTCAAGGGATGGGTCTGATGCAATTACAAGGTCCTATTTCACATTAGTGCTCATAAGTTCACGTGTTTACACTAGTGTATTATAATGAAGGCTTATTCTACCATGAAAATTGACAAAAAAACTAATGAATTGAATTAGAAAATAACATGAAATGCTTCATTTCAAGCCATGCCATATTCATCTTCCATTATACCATAGCACATTGTAGCCATGGAAGCTGAAATCAAGATACAAGAGAAATAAAGCTTTGTATTTACCCCAATATGGTGATGAACAAGAAATCTCCAAGAAATTACTGTAAGTGTGAAAAAGCCTCTCCACATTAGCTCTTCTTGCCTTTTATAGTAAACCCTAGTACCCTCATGGCTAAGGTATTTACCTGGTTTTATTTTAGTAAAGGTAAGCGAACTGATGCGGCTAATTTGCTTCATTACAAACCATCCCTTCTCAAAGATGGTGTTGTCCTCAGAACTAAAGATAATGGGGGGTGATAGGCAAGTGATTAATGAAGAAAAGCATGTCGATGAAGATCCAAAAGAATGTGGAAGTACTTTCCATTAAGAAATCTCATAATGAACTTGAAAGAGTGAAATGAGTACTTGCTATTCAAATAGGGTTGAGTTAGTAAAACTACCATAACTTTTGACTGAAGTGTCCAAATTGAGTGTTTGTGGTAAAAAATTAACTACGCATCCCAAGGTATCAACCCATACAATTAAAACCACTTTTTGATGTCATTAAGGCATTTAAAGTCATGACAATATTTTAATTTAGAAAGTTGTTCTTGCACAAATTGTCATAATTCGTCTTGCAAGATCCATGGAAAAGCATCCAAGTATGAAGAGGGTTGCAAAGTAGACTCTTCCACAAGTAGCCCCTTCCATTTAATCAAAAATTCAGTAAGTGCTTGGTTCCTAAGAACCTTCTCATGCTTTCCAATTATTTTCTCAGGTTCATAGACAATAAGTCCTTCTTCATCAAGTGGTGGAAGTTCTCCAATAACCTGTATATTTGGCCCAATATATTTCTTCAATTGTGATACATGCAAAACACTATGAATGCGAGTAGTAGAAGGTAATTGGACCTTATATGCAAGCTCTACAATCTTTTCCAACACCAAGTATGGGCCATAGAACCTGTGAGCTAGCTTATGTTAGATATGATCAATGCCCCACCCTCATTAGATGCTACCAATGATCCATGGTGCTCAAAGTTGTAAGGCCCCCATTATGAGGACAAGCCAAATGTGAGCCCGGACATTGGTTGAGTCCTGACTTGTATATCAGATGAGGTCTATGTGACTGGATGGCAAAAAGGTGACCGTTGTGGGTCTAATCTTTGGGTTAGACAGAGTGATTAAGCTGGTAGCAAATCAAGGCGCATTGCATCAAGTTGTGGGGTAAGGGAGTTAAAAGGGGCCCCTAGGGGTGTCCTAGGGGGGCCAGCGGCCCCCCTAGCAGGGGTCGGGGGTAGCACCCCCGGCCCGATGGTAAAGGGAATATTCCTTGGCCGACTAGTGGAGGCTCATATGGTAGGTCGGTCAGGCCGACCTAACAGCCTTCGCAGGCTATAAAAGCTAAACCCCTTCACAGCCATCGATCACTCATCTTTCACCCAGTCAGAGTTGTTGTTCCAGCTAGCCTTAAGCTCTTCACCTATCTTCTGTCTAGATCGCCATCTAAGCTTCACACAGTGGAAGCGCACGGGTGGACAGAGCCATCTTTGTATCAGTTGTTTGGAGTTAAAGAATTTACTGATTCTCCTCTTATCTGTTGTGTACTCTGTATCTCTTTCTCAGATTGTGTTCGCTGCGCCGTGTAATATTTTACATGGTATCAAAGTCCAGGGGGCTCTAGAGATCAGAGAGTGTGTGAGAGGCAAAGGCTTCAACAGCAAAGAGAAACTATGTCGACTTCCGGAAGCAGTTCTGGCGCATCAGGAAGCGGTGCAGGAGGTGGTGTTGCTGTACCGGCTATTCAAACACTGAGGATTCGTCCACCAACCTTCAGCGAAGGCAAGTTAGATGGTACAAACTACACCTTGTGGAAGTTTAAAATTACAACTATCCTTGATTCTTATGAGCTTCTCGAGACTGTGCTGGGGATTAACGCAGAACCACAGCCTACCCCCGACCCATCAAATCCTAGTGTGATGATTCCTCCGAATGCAGATCTTCTACAAGCTTGGAAACGAAGGAATGCACATGCATTGTGTGCCTTAGTTACAAGCTGTTCTGACTTTGATTCAGCATACAACCAAAGCGTCAGAGGCCTAGAATGTACTAAGGAGTCAGTATGAAACACGAAACCAAACAAGGATTCAAAACTTGGAGAATCAACTAGCAGCGGAGAAGTTTGCTGAAGGAGAGACGGTTGAAGCATTCATCACTCGAATTAAGAATCTGCGTGACCAGATGGCTGGCGCTGGGATACAAAAGACTAGCGAAGAGCTAGCTCGGAGGTGTCTTCGGATTTGTCCACAAAAGTTTGATGGACTAGTAACTGCCCTTAATACTCAAGTGAGACCTCAAGCTTTGACTTTTGAGGAGTTTTGTGCATTATTAATGGAGGAGGAGTTGAGGCTGAAAGCCCGAGAAGGAAGCAACAATGGAGATGCTGCATTCTTTGCCAATGCAAAAGGCAAAGGTGGTTCCAACAATAAAATGGGCTGATTTGGTAAGCATGTCCACAACAACAAAGACACTATTCCAACCATACCTTGTGATAGAGAGGTCCATAATGAAATTCATAGAGATATTGATCCACTTTCCTTGTGGAATTGGCAAGGGCTGAAGGAGGCCAACTAGTAATAGAGAAGAATATTTATTTCGTTGGCATTCCAAACATTGAGAGACATACTCCTTCACATGGCGCTATAATCCCTTCCAATTAAAAAACTCTTCTGTACTTTGTCCAAGATCTTAGAGACCAAGATGACTAGCTAAGGGTTAAGAACACATTTCTTGAAGGACTTTTAGCTTGAAATTACTTTGAGGGATTAATTAGACCTTTCCTTTATACTATAAAAGTCCATTATGCCATTTGAAGTTTGGGTGCTCTTCATTTTTCCCTTGCTGTAATTTTTGCATTATTGTGATAGCATGCTCCTCCATCAAATATTCTTCTTGTATGTCATTTATCCCATCCTTGTATATTGTAGAGATAGTAGATACATTGCAAGCCCACATCTTAGAGAGTAAATCCGCCACTATATTGTCTTTTCTAGCCATATATGCAATTTCAAAATCATAAGATTGAAGGGTTGTTAACCATCTTCTTTATTTAGGAGACAAATTGGACTGAGAAAGAAAGTACTTCAATACCCTATGATCACTTTTCACTGTAGAGGCGAGCTCATGCTTGAACTACCAAGACGCACAGACCACTTATTCTTTCAAGTGTTTCAAGTGAACACCTATGACTATCTCTCACCTAGCTAATGCACCTTCGATCCTACTAGGGTATAGCGAGCTTACCTTGATGCCCAAATGAGTTGTCTCCTCCCTCAAGCACACCGATAGCTCCACGATTTGTGATGCAGGCTCAAGCAACCTCAAGTCTCCACCTTCAAGCTCCATCGTCCATAGCTGTGCGTAAGAGAAGAGAAGAGAAGAGAAGAGAAAAGGATATGATGTAGAGCTTATTATCCTTGATTCCTCACCCTCACACACTCACTCCCTCACACTCTCACACTCCCTCCCTCAAGCACACATAAGCAAGTAAGAAGGAGAGAAGAAGACAAGAAGATGAGTCCACTTTGCCATACACCAAAGAATGAGCTCTTCATCCACTTTTCAACTTTATATACAAAACTCTAAATCCATTTTGGGCAATCATCCCCTTATCCCCTTTTTTACATGGCCGGCCCTCTTTCCCATTGTTCTCCTATCTTCCTAGATTCCTTTCTACTGCCCATCTACCTTTACAATTTGCACACGAGAGAGCCTCTGGCGCTCTGTAAAGTTCTACATTTCTCTTCGCATGAACTAACCCTTTCAATGGATAATTTTGATAAATGCCTACGATAATGCAAATTTTTTTATTATTATTCCCCTCCCCAATCGATTGTTGTGCTGGAAGGGAAGGGGAATAGAAAGGTCGCAGAAGCACCTCGGTGGGTGCTCTCAGGTGTGCGAGATGCATGCCATCCACACGTATGAGGGGGGGAGGATCTTATCCCCTCACCTATATAACTGGGGGGGGCCGCAGGGCTGAAGATGGTGAGAAGGCCAGAGATGGAGAGGATGACGCTGCCACCATATCACCATGCAGTATCGCTACTAAGAGAAGGGAGGGACGGCTAAACGCTACCACTCCTTCTAGCACCGTCGCCTGTAGCCCGCAGGCCTTGCCGACTCACAAAACTGCCACCAGTCCATCACCGACACGGCGTTCAATCTCCCTTGTTGCCACGTATGAAGCATAGAAGCTTCTAAAGAGAAGCTTCTAAGGGGGCTAGATAAGCCCCCTTTCCCCCCCTTGTTGTTGCCTCATCAAATCTTTCTCTCCCCGGGTTTTTAAATCCTCCTAAGCCCCCTTTCACCCCCCTTCTCATGTTTTTTTGAACCTCACCCCCCCCCCCCCCCCCGGTGTCTTATCACCCCCCTTATCCTTTGAGCCTTTAGGCTTTAAAGGTCTTATCACCCCTCTTATCCCTTAAGCCTAAAACACCTCCGTGTCTAAAACATTATATGGCTCTCTCCCATGGGTGTTGGAACCCCATGTTTTACCCTTAAGTCTTTTCTTTTGGGATTATTATCTTTCCTCTGATTTTAAAGTTCACTCAACCCCTATCCTTAAGCCCCTTCTTTTTTTCATAATTTATAAATCCTTAAGCCCCTTTTTTTTTTCCTTGGAACCACACCCCCGTGTTAATCCCTTAAACCCCTATCCCTTTGCCTTGGAATCACCCCTCTTTCCTCCGTGTTTAAACCTTCCCTAGCCCTCCCCTTGTCGCATATTGAAACCCCTTCCCTCCAAGTTTGACCTAAGGGTCCTTCGACCTTACTTATAACCTTTACGGTTAATATATTTCCTTGGAGTTCTCTTCCACACCTTGTGTCTTTTCCATCCCTTTTCATTCCTCATTTGAACGAGTCATTAAAAGGCCATTAAGCCTTCCCCATGGCTTCAATGGGTCTTAGTCGTTAAAGATTCTAAAACACCCTTTCGAATTTCCCGACTTCAAGGAGGGAGCCTTCCAAAAACTACTTTTGACGGACGGTGCAAGGGAGCGACGGTGGAATTCCAAAGAAGAGTTGTAAAAGCTGCTTCCACGTCCGAACGACTACAATTGCGATGTCTCCTAAGAAAGTCCAGGGCATAGCCGCGGGAGAGTCATCTCCCGGTATCCATGTGGATATCTCACCCCAAACCCAGGTTTTTCCTTCTTAATTTTATATCGTTGTAATTTAATCATGCAAGATGAATTGTTGGAAATAGGATATATTGTGTCCTAGTTGTTCACGAAGAAGGAATTTAGTCATTAATACATTTAATGGAACATGAAAAATAAATAAAGCATAAACGCATTTTTAACAAGTAGCTTTATGCATGGAAATGAATAATGAGCTAGATTGTTACCCATTAAAATAGTATACTTCAGTTAAGCCTAAAGGTATAAAACTGCATCTCGCACTATTAAACCCTATTCTTTTACAATGAATCATCATGAAAAGTGCAAATCATGAAATGACTCTTACAATGCATAAACTTTATGAAATTATCATTGTTAACTACATAACTTAGCAAGAAAAGGGTTACTTATTTAGCATGAGTTGTGTTCGCAAAGAAAATGAAAGATTAGTTGAAATTAACCTAACCTATGCCTAACCTCAAATCGATAAGTTAGGGTTACGCATAGACAACGAATCAAGTGGAAGTAATCTCGAAATTATCTTCTAGAGTTAACCAAATTGATATAAACTTAAAGCACCTATGCTGCGAAATACTCGTTGGGAATAAGTTAAATTCCAAGTAACATCTATACCTTAAATACTTGCCCACATTCACTGAAGGTAGGGAAAGTGAATGGTAATCGTAAAAGGATCTAGGATTTGACCCTGAGAATCTTACAAAAATGAAGCTAGGAAACCCTAGGTCTAACGACGTCAGCTTAAAGAACCTGAAACTGATTGTTTCGTGACTCCATTATCGCATAGTACGATGCGGCACTTGCGCAACAAGTACGGAGTCATATGGTCTTGTGATTGGATCATAAGAAGAAAGGCCAAATTCTCGCAACGAGGATGGCGAATCCTTATGCAAGTTATCTTGCAAGAGGATGCATACTTTGATATCCTTCTTGAGTAAGGAAGATTAATTGAAGATTAAAGACAAGAAAACTGGAGTACCCAATGAACCTTAAGGTTTGACCAAGTTGGGTTAATAGGATATAGGGGACCTTGCCAAGTTTCAAGTCATCCCGAATAGAATGTTGAATGCATTCGAAAGGAATGATTCATTCCTTAACAGTTTGCCAATAAAAACGATCAATGGAAATGTTTGTGCTTGCTACAAATTTTAGAGCACTATTTGACTTATTTGACCAATGAATTAAAAGATAAATGAATATCTATACTTCAGGTTGAAGGCCTGAAGGGAGAGGCAGCTTCAGGTACCCCCGATTGCCTGCCTGACCCTAACCAATTGAGGACGCTTGGGTGCCAGGGGGGCTCTGGCCGTAAATCCCTCGCGTTCCGGGTCCTGCACAAGAGGCTAACATGACTCGAGATTGGATCTCGAGGCCCGCATACTAGTCTACGGGCGGAAACTTGGAATAGTGATCCCTGTGGATTGCTGGATAGCCTTCGGGCGGATTGTGGATAAGCCTACGGGCTGAACTCTTTGTATTTCAAAGATAAATATGATGACCTATTAATAAAGAACTTGTCTGATATTATTTTTCTATGTCAAGTGATAAGATTACGTGGAGGAACCAATGCCTAACGGGTTAATTAAAGAAGCTGGTTGTTACATGTCCAACTAATGTGTTAGATAATTAAATAACTAAAACAACCCGAGGAAAGTGTGGAGGATGGGCCATGGGTCCGTCCTACGGATGGGTGGTCCCGGTTGGCTGGGAACTTTTCTCAAATCACGAGGAGCAGCGGGATGATCATCATCAAAGGACACGAACAACAAAAGCGTTGACCTAGAGTTATGTTTTAACCGGATTTACGCTGTTTTAGGGAAATGGAATGGGACTATGCCTTATGACAGAGAGGTTGAGCTTTGCATCCCTCTTGTTTTCCATTCTCCTTGAACCAAGTGCAGCGTGAATCTGCTTCGGACTTGGCGTTTTTGCGTAAAGTAGTTCGCTTGGGTCCGACGCTAGTTGCTGTTAGGAAATGACCAATCAGGAAAACCCTAATTCAGGTCGATCCTAAGTGGGAACGGTCGAAATACTTCTGCTACGTGGCAGACGCGGAAAGCCCTAGATTGCAAACCCCGTAACATTCCATGGGAGTGCCGGGCGGAGCTTTCTAAACATCCTTTCCGATGGACTACTAAGACGTGTCCTATATGATACTAGTGGACACGTTACAGTTGGTATCAGAGCCGATCAACAACGGAATTGTTTTTATGAAATCTCAATAAAATGAAGTAAAGCAAAGGTTGCTGTCAAAATATTTCCTTACCTTCAATGCTGTCTTGCAGAATTACGAAGCGTGGAACAAGTTCTTGGTATTTTGAGTCATGTTTATGACTGCAATGCATTCTCCGCTCTATAAACAAAGGATTGGGATGATGAACATCCTAGAGAAGATCTATAATCCATCACCTTTGTACATGGAATGAAGATGGATGGGTGCTTCAGGAATCTACTATATAGCCGCCCATCGGTTTGCTTATCTACAGACCAACCTAAACAGGATCAAGTGGTTGGAAGACCTAAAAGTCGTGAAGCTGTTCATTTTTGTGGAAGCTCACATAAACTCAACTTTACATATTCGAGGTCAGAGGGTTGAGATGAACTCATATGTATATGAGAAAGTAACCCGTGTAATCCCTGCCAACAGGATTAAAGTGTTGGGCCGCCATGAGAAGTATGGATTCCAACGGAAAGGATATCCTGAGCTTCCAATGACTTAACGATTCCTGAAGATCCATGACCCAAAACTTTACTATTATACAGCTCCTATAGATAAATGTAATACAACGTTGTTCTCCCCAAACTAAATGTAACAATTGGCTTATCATCGCATGAAATGTTGTATTCTAAAGGGCTATGGCCATATAAATACAAATAAAGACTTCTTTTTATCAATGTCTGATTGTGCATAAGAGTTGATAAAAAGTTAAGTAGCTACATTGGCTACATGACAGCGGAATTGAAGATGTAATATAAATTAACGATGATTATCGTATAATAACGTTAAAGAGGCAGATTCGTCCAAGCTGATGCGGAAATTTGGATTGAATCCATGGAGGATTACTTTGAAGTAGCCGGTACTACACCTGCCAATCAGGCTATGCTCGCCAAGCTAAAGCTCACCGACGAAGTCAGGCTTTGGTGGAAGCAATGGTGCAAAGATCCAGGGATCATAGAGGGATTCGTTACCTGGGAGAAGCTAAAGAAAGCTGTGCAAGGAAGATGTTTACCACCTGCTTATCGCACGCAGAAAATGAATGAATTCTACGAACTAAAACGGCTAGGGCTCACACTTGATGCATACTACTCTAAATTTGTCTCACTTCTTAAGTATGCACCGCAAATGGACATGACACAGCAAGTGTCTAAATTTTGTGCGAGATTAAATCCACCACTCAATACTAGTCTCGAATCTATGCATCCATCAGATCTTCAGGACGCACTCATTCGAGCAGCGCCTATAATTCGAGAGGTGCAAGCTAGACCAAGGGGTAACAAAACTTGGTCTTATAATGACCCGAACAGAGGAGCATTCAGACCTCAACTGAAGAGAGTTCAAGGTCATAATCAGAGACAAAGAAAGAAAGCAAGGACGAATAATGTCAACAACTTTGTTCCTACTCAAAGTAATGGCCAAAACCTCCGTTGTTTCCACTGCAACGAACTCGGTCACTTCAAGAGGCAATGTCCCAAGCTTGGTGGAGGACATCGCCAAGTGCCTTTCCAAGGATCAGGCCATGGTCAAGGAGCCGCTACTCGAGGAAGAGGGAGAACCGCCTTCATTGCCAATAGGCAAATGTGTGAAGAAGAAGAAGAGGAAGATCCGACCATGGAAACAGAATTCGAAAGGGCGACAGTCCATGCCGCTTTACACAAGAAAGGGCCACATTGCCAGTTCTCGGTGATTCAGACACCGTCGACTATCAAGGTAAAGGTTTCAAGTCCTTGATTGATTGTGGCAGTACACATTCCTTTATCTCACCAGCATGTGCAAAAAGATTAGGAATAGCCACAGTAGAAGCACCTACCCTGCTTGTGGAATTGGCAAATGGTCGTGAGGTTACTTGTACCAGGCAAACTGCTAAGGTGGAATTCTTCCTGGGAGGAAAGAAAACTTCGGTCAAATTCAGAGTCATGAATTTAGGTATCCATGAGTATCTACTCGGAATGGATTGGCTTAAGCCTAAGGAAGCCCACATTCACTGTGGAAAGGGTCAAGTTTCCTTTCAAAACTCTGAAAGGGAATTAGTCACAACTCAAGGTGAGGCACGAGTGCCAAGAATCCAATTGGCCAAAGTATCTCGGATTATAAAAGGAGTCAGAAAAGGATAACCTGTTTACTTGATCAAACTCAACAAATTAGATCAAAAGTAAGAGTCTCATGAAGGACCTTCTTGGCTAAAGGAATACGCGGACGTTGTCGTATTGCTGCGCATTCGAGGTGTGGAATCCACCAAAAAGTTGTGTGTGTGGGATTTGATACTTTGTACATACTTAGTCGTTATGTTTGCACTTTTATTCTGTGTGGGTAATATAGTGAAGAGGGGTTTGGTGCAAGAGGAACTTATCCGTAATACTTTGGTTGGCATACAAGGTATGGAAACTCAGTAAAGGTTGGTGTGGCCATGTTCACTTTTGTGATCTTATTTGGACTACCATGGGTGGCCACATGTATGCATTGCCCTTCTGACCTCACTGGTGACAGTGAAGAGTGTCCCTCGACCGAAGGAAAGTACAAGCAATTCATATGTCCTGCAACTCTTTAGCTATTTCTTTTTGCATGCAACCTTCCTCCTAGCTCTGATTACCTATGGCACTGCAATTCCTTCGGGTCTATTTATACCAAAAATTATAACAGGGGCAGCTTATGGTCGACTTATTGGCAAAATTATGGGATCATTCAGTGGGTTAGAGCATCAAGATGAGGGATTGTATGCTTTTCTAGAGGCTGATTTTCTAGGGCCTATTGTGGAAGGATCTAATGTCTGGGGAAAGAAAAAAATAAAGCCATGGATGGCTATTTTCAAATCAGAGGCTTTTTGGGGGGAAAGGAAGAAAGCTGCTACAGAAGAGGGAAGGAAGGACTTAACGTGCTGAGGAGACCGAGGACGCAACGAAGCTGAAGGAAGAGAATGGGCTTTAAAGATGATTGAACACACAAAGAAGCTCGTGGAAGATCGATTTAATCTGAGGAATGGCTATCAGTTCGATGTGGAGGTTGTTTATGGAGACACAGATTCAATTATGATGCGAGATATGGGGAATCCAAGCTCATTTCAAACGCGCGCGCACTTTGCGGGTGGCACTGGGAAAATTCCATGATGAGAGAGCTCAGTTTCTCCACCAACTCCATTCGGTCTCGTTGTTACCAGCAATGCCTGTCCTGTGGGAAGCTGATGAATAGAAGAAAGACTATGTGACACAATTGGAATGTTAAGCATATCCGAGGGGTATTGTTAAAGCAGTGGCATGCGAAGCTCCTTGGTTTTCACTGTATCTGATTATGGAGGTGCAGACTTGTGGAAAGCCTATCGATTCTCTTCTGGAAAAAGTCTTATGCATGAACATACTGTCGTCTGACTATTTCAAGGAGCTATACAGACTGAAGACTTACCATGAAGTCATCGATGAGATTTATAATTAGATTGACCATGTGGAACCTTGGATGACTGGGAAAAAAGGGGAGTTGTGATTAGATCACACTTTTCCTTTAAAACAAAAGGAAGTACGCTAAGGAGAGCTCAAGAATCAAGCTTTGATGAGGTTGCATATGCAAATAATCGAACAACACCATAGGAGCTACCTGATGGACAAGGAATTGAGATTGGAGCTGACCGTTTCAAGATCCCAGTTCTGTTGTTCAATCTTTTATTGATCCAGAGATACAGTACAAAGTATATGCAGATTATAATTTTGAGATAGAGCCTCAAAATTGAAGGAATGCATAAAAACCATGTACGATTTGCAGAGCAATACTAAGAACTATACTTTACCTGCGATCAAAGAGAAGTACAGGCAAGGCAAGAACTAAGGCAAAGGTCTGATGTATGGAGACTCATTGAATCTGTAAGAGGGATACATTATGTCATAGATTTTTTTTTGTGGAATATGCCAACTGCACTATTGGTACTAGAGTGCCTTGAAGCTGAGAATTACGAATGTGCAGCAGCTAAGTTTTCACTCTCTGTCAAGACAGGGGAATTTGAAGCTATCCCAAAATTTGGATTGAATTTTCTTGAATGTAAAAATGAGTTTTGTCAAGTGTGAGCAAGGACAACATATGCAGTATGTTTCATGTCTGAAAATTGCTGACACCCTATTCTTTAAAAGATGCAGAACTTGGTTGAGGATTTCATACTAACAAATATCATTGCAGTGGGTAGTTCAGAATGTGATAGATTTCCTGCAAATGCATTTGACATTTTCCTCACAAAAGGAGCAAATCCTGGGGTTGGTAAAAAGGGATCAATCGTGATGTTGCCCACTCAGATAGTTATGTTGTGTATGAGTTGTCTTTATATGTTTAATTGCTGATCTGAAACTAGCCTTTGATTACTGGAATCGGTGATGCTTGGATCCAATAGTTTTTCAGGCTGTGAACAACAGATTTATTGAACAGATGCATGTTAAATCAACAATCTTTGCTACTGCATAACCTGATCTCGCTTGATTGAACTTCTATCCTAAAATTAGTCAAGGTCCTCTGTGGTCGCGACTTTGCTTTCAAAAATCCTTCGACATCTTTGGTGAACCCGACGTGAAAGCGTCGCATAAATTTCAGGATGGGAGATACTTTAGCATCCATTTTAGCCTCTTCTACGATTCCTGCTGTGTCCTCTACTTCAGCTTCAATATTGACTGCTACTTCAAGTACTTCAACGGATGATCTAAAGCAGATTTTGCAGAATATGTCTATGTATATGCAGCTTCAAAATCAGCAGACACAATTGTATATGCAGCAGCAGCAGCAATTGCATCAACAACAGTTGTCTCAGCAAGGGCAACTATATTCGGAGCAGGAGAATGCAATCAGCGCGACTAGGGCGATTGAAGCAGTTGAGAATGAGAAGAAGCTATTTGATGGACGTAATGTTTTAGCATATTTGAAGACATATGAGATCAAAATGGGATTTTTGGAAGTAGGAGCTAGACTTATGAGTAAGTATTTCCTTCGTCTTGTCACACCCGCCTTGAGGGCAAAAGTGACTAATCTTTTTATTCAAAATTTGCATTGGAAAGATTTTAAGAAGGTCCTGAAAGAAGAGTATTTCCTTGAGGACTTTGGGATGGATACACGGCGGTCATTCCGAAAGTGGGTCTATATGCTGCTTCAGAGTTGATACGAGAATTTGAAGAGAGGTATAGTCAGCTTGATGCCATTGAACAAAGAGAATTAGATGTTGAGAAAGTTGAGCTTTTCTTGCAAGTTGTAGATCTTGCTTTTCAGGAAGAATTAGGAGAGCTTCTTGAGGATCGCACGAAGCCTATGGGTCTTAAAACAGATTGGCAAGATGCCCAGGATGCAGTCTCGACTTTGACCAAGAGGAGGATATGGAAGACCCGCCTACAGAATGGATCAATGACACTGACGCCGTCTTCTGCTCCTATGCCTGCTTCTATCCCTGTTATTTCTTCTCTTCCTCAGCCAATTTCTTGGCCTATGCCAGTGCCTACTGTTTCTACTCCTCCCGTTCCTCCTGTTCCAAGACCGATGCCAGCTCCTTCTGCTCCAAAACCATCCGCTCCATCGGTGCCTTCCTCTCTTGATGACATAATCAAAGGCATAACGGATTTGACACTGGAGTAAGTTAAAGCAGAATTGGTGGAAAAATTGGAGAGCAGTTTTCTTCGACTGCGCCTACTATTTCTTCTAGTGCTCCTACTGCATCTAGGAGTGCTCCTACTGCACCTAGGAGAGATCGAAGATGTATTTGGTGTGATAGTATGGACCATCAGCATTGGAAGGATTGTGAATCTTTTCAAGATGCAAGGAGGAAAGATTTGGTATTTTGGGGGCAAGATGGTAAGATTTGGTTGATTGAAATAGGAGCTCCGCTTGCTACCAACTTTGGGAAAGGCGGAATGAAGAAATTAGTGGATGACATGGCTGTGTGTACTTCTTATGTGGCAGCTAGAGGAGATGCTTCTGCTTATGGGGTTCAGATTGAGAAAGGATCAGAGAATCAGCCAGCATTATGGACTTATGCTATGGAGACGACAAACAAGGGAAAAATTCAGCAAACTATTTTGACTAGTGCAGGCTCTAGCATCAGATTTGAGACAGGTTGGGATTCGCCTGTTGACAGGTACACTATTTATGCCTACTTGGCTAAGTCTCAGGGAACAAATGTACTTGTTGAGGAGAAGCGTAAGAGGGATGAAGAAAATCCAAATGCAACTAAAAAGACTAGAGGGGGTGAGTTTGTTACTCCATCTACTACAGGACCATCTTTGAGACCAGGGCAAGAATGACATATGGAAGATGCTCAAAAGAAAGAAAAGAGGCAAGAGCCTAGAGAGAGAAAACAACCAGGCTTTAGATTGATGTCCGATATTGAGACATCTACGGACATGAAGAAAATCTTTAATGACAAGATACTTGGCAGTAAGGTGACTTTTACTATTTCTGAGGTTTTGGGCATCTCGAAAAGAGAGTTTTAAGATCAATTCCAAGAGGTCCTGAAGAGGAAAAGACATGCATTGCCTACTACTGATACACAGGGAGTTTTGATTGGGGAGTTGAATGAGGATGAGGATGAGGTTATGGTTGAGAATGCTTCTGTTTTTCCACAGATAGAGAAGAGGGTTCAGCCTATGCATTATGCTGAAACTGATGAGGCTGTCTTGATACCGCGTAGTCACTTTTCACGGAGTCATTGGGCTAGGGCAACTACAGAAACGATGGTAAAAATTGGAGAGAAACAAGTGCCTTATGTTGCTTTGGTGGATCATGGTTCAGAGATTAATCTCATAGTTCGTGGAGGTTATGAAAGTAATAGATGGCCTATGGATGTAGAGCATGGGTGGCGTATGAGAGCCGCCAACAACACTGCATGTGATTTCTATGCTGCCTGTCCTAGTGTCAGGGTTTCTATTGGAGATGTAGAGGAGGATTTCCATTTCTTTGTGCAGGATTCATGCTCTTATTCCATAATTCTTGGACAGCCATTCATCACAGACATGCGCATGGAAAGAAAGGTAATGGATGATGGATCTGCTTATGCACGGATTCACAGTAAAGATGGCATGAGAGCAGTTCAGTTTATGACTGTGTGTGTGAACCATGTTAGAAACAGGGATACTCTTAGAGATGCACCTTTGCCCACTATGAGGGATTCGGGTTTTCATTAGGTACCGCTGTTTCGCGAGACGACAATGGTACAGAGCAGAGGAGATTGGAGTTCTCGCCTCCTGGCACCAGTGTTTTCTCCTCCAGTTTTGTTGGAATTTCAGCAAATAGTTCGATGAGTTATCAGAAGAATTCTAAGTTGCCTAGAGCTGCCAAGCAGTACATATGCAGGAAGGAGAAAATTTTAAAAAATGCAGGTATTTTAGAGGATGATGAGCATATAGATGGGATGTATGATAGTATGATTTGTGCAGATACGATGATAGAGATGGAAAATATGCTGAAAACTGATATGCAGAGTTGTCAGAGTAATGTATTAGTGCAATCCATGGACATGTTTCATGAAATTGCAGATTTTGTGTCACAAATAGAGTCAGAGGCTGAGGTGACTCAGCAAAAAGTATTGAGTGCTGAAGAAATTCAGTAAACAGAGTTTTCGGCTAATTATAATAAGCTTACAGAGACACAGAGGGCTGAAAACTTTCAGCCAACAGAGTTTACTACTGAAATATTTCAGCATCCAGAGTTTAGGGTTGTTCCTATACAGTCCATAGAGTAGAGGGCTGAGGATATACAGCCGCTCGAGTGCAGAATTGCTGATTTACAGCAAGATTTGAGTAATGCAGAGGATCATAATGAAGCTAGGGTTGACACGAAATACAAAACTGTGGATAAGAAGGTGAAGCCGATAGCTGTACCGCTTCCACCTGGCAGTGATCAGCAAATAGAGATGGCTGTCAAACCGCCAATTTTGAGGAATCCAGAGCATATAGGATATAAATTTTCAGCAGAGACTCTTGCTGAATTAAAAATTGGAAATTGTGATTTCTTGCTACTCACAGAGAAGCAATGCTTTCAGGAGATGCTTGAGCGACATGGAAGGGGGCTTGCCTTTCTTTCGCATGACATTGGATGTGTGAATCCAGATATTGTTGCTGCTATGGTGATCTTTACTATTCCTCATATTCCATGGAATCTCCGATCTATTCCAGTGCCTAAGGCACACCTGCCAAAGTTGATTGACTTGTTGAATGAGAAAATCAAGATGAGAATCCTAGAGCCGTCATCTGCACCATACTCAAATAGGTGGTTTACGGTTCCAAAGAAGAATGGTACTCTCCGATTTATACAGGACATGCAGCCAGTAAACAGAGTTACTATCAGGAATGTTGGTATAGGTCCAGTTGTGGATGAGTTTGCAGAAGCATTTGCTAGACGTGCCATCTATTATTTAGGTGATTTGTATTCTGAATATAATTAGTTTCAGCTGGCTTTGGAAAGCAGGGACATAACCACTATGAGAACTCCTGTTGGGCTTGTCAGGATGTGTACCTTGCCTCAAGGTGCCACTAATTATGTTGCGCATATGATGAATGCCATGCATAAGGTCCTTCGTGATTACATACCTCAGCTTACCATGCCTTTCTTGGATGATGTGCCCATTAAGGGGTGTGCAGAAGAAGAGAAGAATGAGAGTCTAAATGAGCAGGGATGTAGATACTTTGTGGTTGATCATATTTCAGCTTGTGAGAAGATTTTGGCCAGGTTAGAAGAGGTGAACTTGACACTATCAGGACAAAAATTTGTTTTTGGAGTAAATGAGGTTGTCATTGTTGGACATATGTGTGGTTATTGTTGCAGGAAACCCTCACCTGAGAAGGCGGATGCTATAGGCAAGATTACGGAGTATTGTTCTACCACTTCAGAGGTACGGAGATTCATTGGAGCTTGTGTGTTTTATATGATTTGGATACCCCATTTTGCACACATAGCAGATTGTTTATATCAGCTGCTTCGAAAGGGGAAATTTTTTTATTGGGATGAGAGCCACACTAGAGCCATGCGAAAATTGAAGAAGTTATTGAAAATTGCTCCTACTCTCAGGAAAGCGGATTATAATTGTGGAAGGCCTATTGTATTGACAGTTGACACTAGTCCAATTGGCATAGGTTGGGCTGTGGGTCAAGATGATGCGGATGGAAACATGTATGCTATTCGGTTTGGGGCAAAAGTCCTAAATGAGAGATAGAGGAGATATCCGCAAATCAAGAGGGAGTTATTGGGGATTGTTACGACTTTCAAATGTGACAAGGAGTACTTTATTGGAGCCTCAGTTGTGGTAGAGACAGATTGCTTGCCATTGATAGGTATGATTACGAGTTGCTCTACTCCGGATATAGCTATGCTGAGATGGATTGCATACATCAAGTCATTAAATCCAGAATTTAAACATATAGTAGGAAAGGATAATCCAGTGGCAGATATGCTATTTAGAGCCAGATATAATGATGAGGAGACATTACTTGCAGAAGAGGATGATGCAAAAATTTCAGCCATTATGGTTGATCATGTTTGCCATGTCTATGATATTGTGGCTTTCATAGAAGAACTCTATGTTGGAGATTGGTTGCAGATTGGCAAGTACCTTAGTACATTAAGCAAAAGAGATGAATGGACAGATGAAGAGTTCAAGAAGATCAGAAGAAAAGCCTATGGTTATTTTCTCAAGGACATATTTCTTTGGAAGCATCTGAAGAAAAGAGGTGGATTACCTTCACGGGTTGTCTGCGATAGAGACACAGTTACAGGTGATGAGGGAGTTTCATGAGAGTCCTTGGGCTGGTCATAGAGGAGTGTGCGCTACTTATGAGAAAATCAAGGAGAAATATTGGTGGAAAGGCATGTATAGATATGTTTCTCACTTTGTAGAGACTTGTAGAGACTACCAGATGTATTCGGTAGTGCGTCATCGAGATGAGCTTCATCCGACCTATCCGCTATGCATTCATTATAAGTGGGTAGTTGACTTGATTACTATGCCTATGGGTCTATGGCAGATGAGGTATATTGTTTTGGCTAGAGAGGAACTTACCAATCATGTTGAGGGCAGACCTTTGAGAACAAAGACCACTAGTGTAGTGTGTAAGTTCTTATTGGAAGAGATTTTCTGCAGGTATGGCTATGTGGGTAAGATCACTGCAGATCACGGTGAATTGGATGCAGATGAAGCTAAGGAGTTTTTCTCTAAACTAGGAATCAAGTTGGCTCTAACCACAGCATACAATCCAGAGGGAAATGGGAAGAGTAAAAGAGGACATCGGCCAATAGTGAAAGCATTAGCCAAAGCATGCAGAGGACAGATTGAAGAATGGCCGAGACTTCTACCATTTGCTTTGTGGGCTGATCATACGACTCACAGTGTTACCACAGGATATATGCCCGCAGAGTTGATGTATGGTCAAAAACTGGTTATGCCGACTGATACTTGTGCTTTGACTTGGTCAGTTTTACCTTCGCAGGAGGATTTGACGAGAGAGGAGCTCTTAGCACTTCGGATTTGGCAGTTGGAGAGAAGACCAGAGGATATTCAGCTAGCTATTGATAGGTTGAAGGTTGCTAGACTAAGAAATAAGGACAGGTTTGATAGCAGGCATCGCTTGCGGCCTAGAGCAATAGAAGAGGGAGACTGGGTATTAGTCTTTGATAGCAGCCTTGAAAATTGGCATACTCCACTTCGGAAGATGGTGAAAAGATGGTTTGGGCCATACATATTCAGACATGTCTTTGACAATGCAACATATGAGCTGAAAGAATTGGATGGGACAGTGCTTAGAGTGCCTATTGCAGGAAAAAGAATCAAGATTTTCAAGAAAAGAGATGATGAGCATTATGCATTGGAAGAATTTGCAAGAGAAGAGCAACGAGAAGAAACTCCAATAGAAGAGATAGATGATATGACAGATAATCTTGCTGATAACCCGGAAATACACAATGAAGAGATTGATCTGTTTGTGGATCTTGATGATAATGATCATGGGTAATTGGCCCATCCGGAGGATGCGCAGGATTAGAGGGGGTGGATGTCGTACTGCTGTGCATCCGAGGTGTGGAATCCACCAAAAAGTTGTGTGTGGGATTTAATACTTTGTACATACTTAGTCATTATGTTTGCACTTTTATTCTACGTGGGTAATATAGTGAAGAGGGGTTTGGTGCAAGAGGAACTTATCCGTAATACTTTGGTTGGCATACAAGGTATGGAAACTCAGTAAAGGTTGGTGTGGCCATGTTAACTTTTGTGATCTTATTTGGACTACCATGGGTGGCCACATGTATGCATTGCCCTTCTAGCCTCACTGGTGACAGTGAAGAGTGTCCCTCGACCGAAGGAAAGTACAAGCAATTCACATGTCCTGTAGCTCTTTAGCTATTTCTTTTTTCCTGCAACCTTCCTCCTAGCTCTGATTACCTATGGTACTGCAATTCCTCCGGGTCTGTTTATACCAGAAATTATAACAAGGGCAGCTTATGATCGACTTATTGGAAAAATTATGGGATCATTTAGTGGGTTAGAGCATCAAGATGAGGTCTTGTATGCTTTTCTAGAGTCCACTTTTCTAGTGCCTATTCTGGAAGGATCGAATGTCTGGGGAAATAAAAAAATAAAGCCACGGATGGCTATTTTCAAATTAGAGGCTTTTTGGGGGAAAAGGAAGAAAGCTGCTACAGAAGAGGGAAGGAAGGACTTAACGTGCTAAGGAGACCGAGGATGTAACAAAGCTGCTACAGAAGAGGGAAGGAAGGACTTAACGTGTTGAGGAGACCGAGGATGCAACAAAGCTGAAGAAAGAGAATGGGCTTTCAAGATGATTGAACACACAAAGAAGCTCGTGGAAGATCGGTTTAATCTGAGGAATGGCTATCAGTTCGATGCAGAGATTGTTTATGGAGACACAGATTCAATTATGATGCGAGATATGGGGAATCCAAGCTCAGTTCAAATGCGCGCACACTTTGTGGGCGGCACTAGAAAAATTCCATGATGAGAGAGCTCAGTTTCTCCACCAACTCCATTCGGTCACTATAGCAATGCCTGCCCTGTGGGAAGCTGATGAATAGAAGAAAGACAATGTGACACAATTGGAATGTTAAGCATATTCGAGGGGTATTGTTAAAGCAGTGGCGTGCGAAGCTCCTTGGTTTTCATTGTATCTGATTATGGAGGTTCAGACTTGTGGAAATCCTATCGATTCTCTTCTGCAAAAAATCCTATGCATGAACATACTGTCGTTTGACTATTTCAAGGAACTATACAGACTGAAGACTTACCATGAAGTCATCGATGAGATTTATAATCAAATCGACCATGTGGAACCTTGGATGACTGGGAAAAAAGGGGAGTTGTGATCAGATCATGCTTTTCCTTTAAAAGAAAAGGAAGTACACTAAGGAGAGCTCAAGAATCAAGCTTTGATGAGGTTGCATATGCAAATAATCGAACAACACCATAGGAGCTACCTGATGGACAAGGAATTGAGATTGGAGCTGACCGTTTCAAGATTCCAGTTCTGTTGTTCAATCCTTTATTGATCCAGAGATACAGTACAAAGTATATGCATATTATAATTTTGAGACAGAGCCTCAAAATTGAAGGAATGCATAAAAACCATGTACAATTTGCAGAGCAATACTAAGAACTATACTTTACCTGCGATTAGAGAGAAGTACAGGCAAGGAAAGAACTAAGGCAAAGGTCTGATGTATGGAGACTCATTGAATTTGTAAGAGGGATACATTATGTCATTGATTTTTTTTTGTGGAATATGCCAACTTCACTGTTGGTACTAGAGTTCCTTGAAGCTGAGAATTACGAATCTGCAGCTAAGTTTTCACTCTCTGTCAAGACAGGGGAATTTGAAGCTATCCCAAACTTTGGATTGAATTTGCTTGAATGTAAAAAGGAGTTTTGTCAAGTGTGAGCAAGGACAGCATATGCAGTATGTTTCATGTCTGAAAATTGCTGACGCCCTATTCTTTAAAAGATGGTGTTGAGGTTAACATTAACCCCCTCCTAACCTAGTGCCAATCCCATGGTAGTGATGGATAGTAGTTGGAGGTGGATGGGTATTGCTAGACAGCTTTTTTGAGTTTGTTTACAAGCCCTTGCAGGGGATGGTATCAGATGGATCGACCCTTGAAATTGAAAACCGTGTGGAGCCTAGTCCCACGTTGATGGTGACCGTGGATAGATCTATCCTTGAAATTGATGATGGTGTTAGATGGATCCCCCCTTGGAGAATGGCGGTGGCTGGATGGATTTAGCTTTGAAATTTAAGATGGTGTTGGATGGATCCCCCTCTCGCCCTCTCTGAGAGGTTGCAACAACACGAGCGGAACATGGCCTTTCTTCATTCCCTTCAAGGTGCCTTATCCCTTCATGTATGTCAATTTAGAGTTCACCACTTGCACAAGAGGAAACCTACATTCCTTATAAAATGAATAACATTGCAGCTTGCCCCTTCCTTGGGAGGGCCTTCGGAGGTTCTCCCTCATCCTTTTGAGAGAGCCTTGCTAGAATATTCAGTGCCTACCTCCATCCTTTTTGAGCACCTTGCTAGAATCTTTGGTGCTTCCTATCATAGTTGGGAGAGCATCCTTTATCCTCGACAGGGCCTCCCTCATCCTTGAGAGGACCTCACCAAAGTAGTTGGGGCTTCCCTTTTTTTTTTCTGAGATTGCCGTCTCTTGCACTATTCTTGCTTGAGCAGAATGAGCTTCCTCAATCACATCTTGACATTGGCTTCCTTGGTCTTCCTCAGTTGGGTTTGGGCTGCATGGTAACATGTTGTGTAATATTACCCCCCTCCTAGATGGTTGCAAGTTCAAGGACACTAGCAGTTTTGAGTTGATGAAGGTTCAGCGATTTAAAAGGGCAGTTGTGTAAGTCGATGATGATGGGGTCTTGGGGGCATTTGCCTTGGGAAGAAATTTATCAAGCGGTTAAGGTGGTGGAGGCCAGGAATGCATTGAATGGATGATGGGGTCTCCAAAGTTGGAGGATTGCAGCATTTGTATTTATCTAAAAATAAAAGAAGGTGCACTACCTGGGTGTGTGTCTACCTTACCGTGTGGTGCATTGTTCTTATGATAGTGGAACTAGGAGTTGGGTAGCCTAGGTATTTTCCTACACTTGAGGACCCAGTTCGTGCATTTCTAGAAGTGCGGTATGTGGCTTAGGGAGACTTGTCTTGGAGTCTTAGCATTGAGGTGTCCTAAGCATGATGTGGGAAATAAAAAATGGGCTAGGGGGTTAGGGACGGAGCCGGCCGACCAATGTCACCGAACAACACACCTAAATTGAGGACCCCTACGTGCAGCGACTATGAGTTACGTGCATTATTTTTTTGCAACACATTGATCTAGCCATAGAATAGATATCTTGGTTGGCATTGTAGGTCAAAAAGAGTGGTGGGGGAATCCTTGTTGGAAAAACCTCCCTCTTAGGAGCCAATGCTTGCTTTCCCCTTTCAAAACTTGGCCCTGCATTGTTAGTCATGGCCTTCACCTTTCTTCTCCCTTATACTCTTGTGGCTCTGCTTCTATGGGCCCTGCAGTTTGTGTTTTGGACTTGTAGCCCATGCCTTAGAGCCCTACAGGTGATCTCTAGCTTTTTCTTTAAGGACTCAATTGCATCCTCTTCCTTAGATTGTGTAGGGTCTATGAGAGTGCGGAGGAAGGCATGTTGTTGGGCTTCCAAGTTCACTTGTGTGGCCTTTGCCCTACTCTCTGCTAACACTTTGTTGCCTTCTGCAAGGGCTAGTTCATGCGCTAAGGTGCTCACTCTTTCTTTGCTCCTAGTCACCTAGTCATCTATGTGTTTCCTCATATCTTCTAGGATTTTGTTGTGCCTGCAGGCTAGTGCCCTTAGTCATTTCTCTTATTCTTCGATTTCTATTTCTAAGAGTTGTTGTTCTTTAAGCTCCGAGGCTAGTATTTGTTCCAAATTTGCTATATGATTTAGGTGTCGTCGGCTTCTCTCTTCTTCTACTACTGCTATGTACTTTGCGACATCTCTGATTTTTTCATTTTCTTTTTGGGGCACTTTGTATAGCACCACAAGCGCATGAAAGTTGTGTTGTAGGTTCATAAGGCTATGTGCTTCTGCCAATGAGTTTGGCTTGCCATCTCTCATCTTCTCCTCCCTAGGACGCCTCGAGCTTCTCTTTAGCTTTGTGATATCTCTTTAATAGGCGGCCACTTGACAAGTCCTTTCTAACTTAGAGGCTACCATGGTCTCCCTTTCGGCATCAAGTTGAGCGATGGCTATCTTCTCAACCTCCTTTGCCCGTTCTAGTTGTGGCAGGAGTTTCTACACATAAGCGTCGTAGGTTGTCAATAACAACAATGTAGAGAGACTAGTGGTTGTAGATGCCTCTATCTTTGACCATTTGAGGTCCTGTCTAGATTTCGCATCTGCAGATGCTATCTTCTTGCTCCCGTCATAGGGGTTCCTGCACTTGTGCCTTGAGTCGCCTCTTTGTTGACCAAGAACTACACTCATGCCACTAGATTGCTAACATCGACCGTGGCAGAGCAGTCATGGGTGGGTGCAATGAGTGGGGTGGCAAGTAGTAGGACAGTTGGGATAGGGTGCATCAAACCCTTGCCCTTTCCCTTTGTCACTAGTAGTGGCAGGTCTTTGGGTGCCTTGGAGCTAGTGCTTGAACCTTCATGTCGGTATTCTCTCATGCCTTCCAACTCCTCTTATCTTTAAGGTTGCTCCACTGAGAGGCGGATAGCGAGAGCTATGTCTTCTTCCTCCTTCTTAAGCTCTGCCTCTTCCTCCTCAGCTCTTCTCTTTCTCTCTTCCTCAACTCTTCTAGATTCCTCTTTTATTCTCTTGGCCTCATCCCTTTTTTCTTTCTTTCGTCATTCCTTTGTGCTTCTCAACTCGTTTGGTGCTTTGTGTAGGTCTATTTTCCCCTTCTTCTCCCTCTCTTCTTTGGCCTTCTTCTACGGAGTCTCTTTCTTTGACTTCTTGGCCTTTCCTTGGCCAGATTGTGCTTCTTGCTCACCTTTGCCCTCACTCACGGTCCTTTTATTAGATTGCTCCTAATGTCCTTGGTGCGGAGGAGACCTATTTGGCATATTACCAATTTTCTCATTGTGTCATGCTTTCCCTACTGCTTTTCTTATGATGGTTGTCAAGATTCCTTCGAAGCCAATGGTGAAGGCCTTTGAGGGTAACAACTTCTTGGCTTTGGAGGTCAGGGATTCTCCCCTTACGGGTTTTCCACTGGTGGCTAAGGATTTTTTCAATGTCTCTATTGTCTTCCTCGTGAAGCCATTGAGGTTTACCTTGGGACTGGTCAGCAATGCTCTTGAGCATTGGTACGTTGATTCTATTCACCAATGCATTATACCGTTGATGACTAGAGAACAGAGCATCCACCATTTTGGCCAAGATTTTCACCTCGAGGTTGGGGATGTCGACTAGGCTGATGCCATTGTTTGTGTGGAATATCACTTTGTCCATCCCCAGCATATGGTACACATCTCGCTTTGGCCATTTCTCCACTTTTTTTGGTAAGCCCAGTGCTTTTTGTACCAGCTGAGGGCTTAGATCAATTTCTACCTAGTGGGCTTCATTCTCTCTAGGTGCACCATGACAGTGCCCCACCCATTTTTGTTGAAGGTCCAAAGAAACTCGGTGCACTTATCATAGTCGATGGCTTGGCCCACTTTTCCCATGTACCTCTGCAGTCTGCACTACTTCAGGTTCCTCCACAACTATGTTTTCTAGATTTAGGATATACATGAATTTGAGTTGATTATAAGCCATTGTCTCCCATGAGAGGTTGTACTTCACTTGCTCCTCCTTTGAGAATGGAAGTTTGCTAGTTTTGTCTTGACTTGCCATAGTGGGTACCTATCATAACGCCATAGTTCACCATTAGTGACTTTTGAAGCATCTCTGAGAATGTGTTGTACCCAAGATAGATCCTAAAAGTGTAGTCCATCTATGATTCAAGAATGATGCCACCCAATTGTGTGGCTATCTAGATAGAAAACATACAACTATGATGGTTGGTTGATAGCATGGCAGACTTTCAATTTGTTCAAGCTTGTTTTTTTAACTGAAACTTTCAATTTTCCACCACAATTATAGTGAAAATTAAACAATCTAGAGGACTATATTCGAACAAAAGGCATTATATGAACAACAAGTTTAAGCAGCATGGTACTTGCAATTCCATTGGCATATTGTGTTGTTGATGAAAGGGTCTCTTACCAATAAAAATGCTTGCAATTGTGAAAAAAGAAGATAATCACATATACACACCATTGCACCGGACAAAACATGTTTGATTACCATAGTGCTCTTGTCTCGCAACTAAGAAAATAGAATAAATTTCTCTCTTTGTTCTCTTAGATCAAAGTATAAGACTATATAGCACTTGCCATTGTAAAACTTTCCATACTTTCTTGAAGGTGTAGCCTCTTTTGAGTCTGGCTGTACATGCCATACTTGAGCAACACTCCATAAGTCTGATTGTTGATCCCTTGTAGTCATGCCATACCATAAAAAATATTAGCCAGTGATCTACACACCAAAGGACTTGATATGGTATATAGAAGAGCCTATTATGAGATTGGATGTCATGCCATGGATCCCCATTCACACATTGCCTTTTTGCATACTCTCAAATAGAAAGCCAATCCACTACCTAAAGACACTCAACAAGTTGCCAAAAATACTAGACATGGATAATACTCATGCATTTGGTCAACCAAATAAGATATAATAAGACAATAGAACAAGGACACCTTTAAAGCTAAGTGAATCCAAGAATAATCTTAAGGAAAGAAATAAGGCTAGTTATAGACTAAGATGCCTAACTATTATATGTGAATATTTATGTTACAAAAATGTATATACAAACCCTCTTCATTAAGGTGTTGCAAGGTATAGACTATTACCTTTAGTACATGAGGGCTCATGGCAACCTTGTGGCACACATTAATTTGTCCTTGCGTGATTGTCGACCGTAAGAACCAATGTAACCTATCCTATAGATGCGAGCATCAAGATCCTATGTTCGAGGAAGCAATGATAATAATGATATCAACTATTATTCGAGTAGGAGGAGTTGCTCCTTATCTCAATCTTCCATCTTGACTTCGGAAAGCTAAATACAACTCATCATTTTTTATTTGATGGCTACTCCCTTTAGTGTATTCTATAATAGACTTTTAGATGTACTTTCTGCCCACATTTTGACCATGCGATAGTACCTACCTTCACCTTCTCTACATGAAGATATAAAAAATGATGATAGATTGCACACATTGTTTCATGGATGACTGCCTCCTCATGTAAGCTTCACTATAGCTATCTTCTACTTCTGATTTTTATGAGCTAACAACTAGCTAATAAGTGTATTTTCCTGTATTCAGGAAAACTTGCAGCCTTTGATGGACCACCAAGTCTTTTGTCAAGGTTGACATGCATGTCAACCCAACCTATAATGCACTATGACTCGAAAGGCCTATGCAAAATATTTTGTCCATCGCTTGAGCTAAGGAGACTATTGTTTCAACTTACTATCCAGAATCTCAAGAGATCCTTTGTGCTATGTGGCTATACTCTAAAGTCAAGAGAACACTCTCTTTTTCTCTACATCATCTCTTCAAAATTAATCCCTTTCACCTCCAGTACATTCTCTCAATACATGTAGTCTTGTCACCACTATATCCATTCCAGTCCCTCCCTTATCTTCTCATAATGCTTGTTTCTTTTGTTATCTCCTTTTTCCCATGTTTTTTAAGAGCTTTCACCTATGAATATCCATCTTTGCCACATCAAAACAAAAGGCATGCACTAAAATTCTATCCTACGATCAAACTTAGAAGCACCTGTATTGTAAGGTCATGATTTATGCAATGTACCGATTTAGACTTCGGATGTTTTCAAGAAGTCCCTCTCGACTAAATCATGCTCTTCTTTGTCATAGATCTATTCTCCCAGTTGTCTCCCCTTTTTTGTGGATTCTTGAGTAATTATTCACATGCTCTTGATGATCAAAACATGCGTAAAGAAGTCGATTGTCCTCAAGCATGGATGGCTACATCATTGGCAAATCATCTAGCCCAAGCTTCCATTCTATAATCTTTAAGATTTTTTTTAAAATGCCTTCACAACCAATGACTCACATTGGTTTTGCACTGTCTCATATGTTGGTATATGTATTTCCACTTTTGACAGTATCATACTGCACAAGATTTTCCAAGCCCATTAACTTGAAGATACCATTTCTTACAAATTAGATTGAAACCCAATCTTTTATTGAACTTTAGGTGCATGTTTGATATGGAATATCTTAGGTAGCAAGCATAGCTAATGCTTTAAGTGGAACAAAGGTTGGAAACTCAAGATTTGGACTTTACGTAGGACTACATTGGATGAGCATTATATACTCAAAAATACCATCCAGAGCTAGGAAGATTTGTAACCTTTAGTACACCACACTGAATGAGCATAATCTAGTTCATGGGGTGTGATCAAATTAATTTGATATGATGTGTCCAAATTTTCTAGTTGCATATTTTGAATGCCTACATCATGATCACCATCTATCATCAATGATTGCAAATAATTACAATTCTCTCTACTATGATGAGGTCTATTCTCTCACTATTGTCTCATTTTCTACATGAACATACTCAGCACATTGGCAATCACTACTTTGACTAGGCAGAGACTTAGTTAGAGCAGATTTAGTACCATTTAGCCACTTCTTATGTGCATTCTCCCTTACAAATCAAAGCAAACCTTGAAAACTACCACTCATCCAAAGCACATTAAATCCTCTGAAATCATATGCCCAAATTCTACATAATAAAAGTAATCCTCATATTTGAATGCTTTTGAAAACAAAACATTTTATTCGACATTATGTCATGGATATCAAAAAATCACTAAGCATAACTAGACAGCTTGATATATTTCAAATCATAATACTAGCTTACTTTGGTGATAAAGGAGATTCACAATCTACTCCTGGAAGGTTTTTCCATAGTTGTGTTGCATCCTCGGGTAAGTTACTCATGAATATATGTGTGCATCACGTGGGTTCAAAATAATGGATTTTTAAAATACCATTTTTATACATTTTTTACATATAGAAGGGTATAGTATAAAGGGACTATTTATATATTGAATAGAAAAGGGTTATGTTTTATTAAGAAAAAATTCATAGATAAGGATATTTATAAATAGGCCTTGAACGCACGTGATGTAGAGGATATACATATACTAACTTCCTTGAGGTTGCATCATGCACACTATCTCCTACTCGTTTCACCTTCAAATTGCATGCATCAAAATTTTAGGGTTTTGCCACAGGGCTACAATGAGACTACAATTCATGATAGCATTCAACATGGTGCCATAGGGCATTACTTCAGATGTTGGCCCTGCTCCTACTAAGAAAACTATGTGATGCACAGATCGGATGCCGTAAGCGCGCGTAGTGAGCGTCAGAAGATCCCCAAGAACAAAAGAACTCTACTTTTTGCACACAAATCAATGTAGAAGACTTGCACGAAATGAATAGGAGACCAATTGGGTGCAATCTCCCCCCATGCCTTGTGTGAGCGCTCCACAAAGCATGTATTTTATGTATTAATCATCTTCAAGCTCAAATAATAGCCCAAATTACAAAATAGCACGCTTTTGGCTTTTTGAGTTTGCTTTTGTGCCAAATAGAGAATAAAGCTAATGGGCACCCAAGAAGTCAGGCATACCCAATACAATGTCTAAATACAAATATCTAAATCGTGTGTCCATGTACATACAAAAATAACAAATAAATATCAAACACCTTGATAAATAGGTGCGACAAAATATAGGCGCCATGCCTAAGGTATGCGCCCATCAAAATATAGATGATAACTTGAATACACGCTATCCTCCAATGCTTTCCACCGCCATTGCTGCTATCTCTACACATCAACTGAAGCATTCACAATCGTTAGTAAAATAATACAATTAAACCGACAAAAGTGAATACCTAGCAGTCTTCAGCTACATAAATAAATCAATTGGTTAGAAATCAATCCTAACCTTAATTTATCACAAGTGCGCACTCTAAACTCATAAACATTTATTAATTTAAATATGTATTTTGCGGAATCACCCGCTAACCTGAAAAGGATAGGTGTCCCCATCGACTTCTCACACAAAGAATCCACTTTGTGTATGAGCCCCGGTAATCAAAGTTTACGGAATCCACCGTAAAACCTCACGGAATCCATCGTGAAATATGCCTCCTGGCATCATACCCCCGGGGTGGGATAGCAATTGTCCTCAATTGCTATTAGCTCAATGGAGAGTTAACAGAGTGGGGAAAGCATTTAAGTCTCTAGCATGCATCCATTGGGCCTCTTCAACAGGATGGTTTTGTAAACTTGACCAAATATCTAGAATATCTACGGCCAGTTCTAGTGGTCATAAAGTCAGTATCTATAATAGCTTCAGGCTCAAGGATTTCAGTCTCTTCATCTAGCAAAGGTGGGTTTTCATAGACAGGGTGTACAGGTAATTGGCCTCTAAAGGGTCGTAATAAACTAATATGAAAGGTGTTGTGAATTTTCCAATGTGGTGGTAGTTCTAGTTTAAATGCATTGTCATTGATTTTGTGTATGATCTTGAATGGTCCATAGAATCTAGGTTCTAATTTCACAACTGGATGTTTATCTACACTTTGTAATCTACGTTTCTCTATTCGTAACCAAACATAATCATCAACTTTGAAATTCATGGCATGTGTTTTCTTATTTGCTTGCTTTGTATATGATTGCTGGGCTTTGGCAATCATATCTTTAACTTCATCAAAAATAGTAGTGTGCATGTTAGCAATATCATCAGCAGTCTGAATTCTTTTTGATAATGATGCAACAGGTGTAGACAATCTATAACCATAAATAACTTCAAATGGTGCTTTCTTTGTAACTGTATGTGGTGTATTATTATATGCAAACTGAAGTAAGTGTAGATGTGTATCCCATGTGTGTGGTTTAGAAATAGTGTAAGCATGTAAAAGATCTAAAATAGTACCGTTAGTAGCTTCTATTTGTCCATGTGTTTCAGGATGAAATGCTGATGAAAAATCAATTTTTGTTCCTAAGTTAGCAAACAAAGTAATCCAAAAAATATTACAAAATCTAGAATCACGATCAGAAATAATAACTTTTGGTAATCCATGATTAGTGAAAGCAGTTTTAAAAAACAATTGAGCTGCTTGAGATGCAGTTAAAGTTTTCTTGCATGGAATGAAATATGCTTGTTTGCTAAACCTATCTACAACAGTCCAAATCATATCATGATTAGCTTTAGTGTTAGGTAAACCAATAATAAAATCCATAGAAATCTGTGCCCATGGTCGTGTTGGAATAGATAAGGGCATCAGTAGACCATACTGTTTACCATGATGTCTTTTAACTCTTTGACAAACTAAACATTCAGAAACAAAGTTAGATACATCAGTGTCCATATGTGGCCAATAAAAATCTTCAGTCAATGTACTCAAAGTAGATATAATACCTCTATGACCTTGATATGGAGGACAATGAATCTCATTCAAAACAAAAGATCTAAATGGAACTGTAACACATAATCTCTTTTCATAAAACATGAATCCATTATTTTAAGACACTAAATCAATAGGAATCCAATTATTTACAACTAATTTATTCCAATCAGATTGAAAAGTAATATCCTGATGATAAGTATCTTTCATAGAGATAAGGGAATCAAATGATACCACAAAAATATTATGAATTGTAGGTCTTCTACTTAAAGCGTCGGCTACAACATTCTCTTTTCCTGGTTGATACTGTATAAGGGGATGAAAACTCTGAATGAAAGCTGCCCATTTAATATGTCGGTCAGATATTTGGGGTTGACTAAGGAAATGTCTAATACTTTGTTGGTCAGTTTTAATCATAAATTCAGAACCCATTAAGTAATGTGTCCATTGACGTAAAGCTTGTGCTACAGCTAGAAATTCTTTATCATATGTAGAATATTTAAGTTCAGATGGTTTCAGTTTATAGCTAGAGTATGCTATAGGATGATTATCTTGCATAAGTATAGCTCCTATTCCAAATCCGCTAGCATCAGCAACTACTAAAAAGAATGATCTATTGAAATCAGGTAGTTGTAATACAAGAGCATGGGTTAATGCATGTTTCAATAAATCAAAAGATTTTTGTTGATTATCAGTCCAGTTATACACAATACCTTTCTTTAAAAGTTTAGTTAAAGGCAAGGTAAGTAATGAAAAATTTCGCACAAACTTTCTGTAAAAACTAGCAAGACCTAGAAAAGAACGTAACTCATGCACATTTTTGGATATGGGCCAATTTAAAATTGCTTCTATCTTTTTAGGGTCAACCTTAATACCTTCTAATGAAACAATATGACCTAGATATTCAATTTCTGTTTGAAAAATTTCACTCTTTTCTAGATTAGCATACAATTGATTATCTTTCAACAACTTGAAAACTAAAGACAGATGTTCATAATGCTCATTCTCATTTTTACTAAATACCAATATATCATCAAAGAATACTATAACACAATGCTGATATTTCAGAAATATGCGATTCATCATTCGACTAAATGTAGCAGGTGCATTAGTTAGACCAAAAGGCATCACTAAAAATTCATAATGTCCAAATTGTGTTCTAAATGCAATTTTGAATATATCAGATTTATCCAATCTCACTTAATGATAACCAGATTTAAGATCTATCTTACTGAATATGGCAGAACCTTGTAGTTTATCCATAAGATCATCTACCCTAGGAATCGGATATCTATTCTTAACTGTAATTTTATTTAGGGCACGATAATCAATGCACATGTGATAAGTATTATTATTCTTCTTTACTAATAATACAGGTGCGCCAAATGGAGAAGTACTAGGTCTAATTAATCCTCTGTTTAACAATTTCTCTACTTGATTTTGAATTTATTTCTGTTCAATTTGGTTATGTCTATATGGTGCTTTACATGGTGGTTGTGTACCAGGAATTAAATCTATTTTGTGATCTTCAGGTCGTGAAGGTGGTAGTCCAGGTGGTAAATCATCGACAAAACAATCTTTAAATTGAGTAAGAAATTGTTTATGCCTAGGATGCATATGTTTTTCTTTAGCTTGAAGTTCATTCACCCAAATTAAATAAGATTTGCTACTTTTACATAATGCACATTTAGCTTGAGTATGAGTAAGCAGTGGAAAATTATTAAAAATGTGCATCCTTGAAAATAAATTTTAATTGAATGTGTGGAATAATCTATGCCAGGAATATACTGATGACTCCAAGACATACCTAGGATAATATCACTAGACTGTAAAGGTACAACTAGGAAATTCCTTCGTTCAGTGTATTCACCAATTTTAATTTCTAAGTTATGCACCTCTTGTGTTCCATTATATCTTGTGCCTAGGAATGCTGCTTTAATGCGATAATGTGTAGAAATAGTTTGTAAATTCAATTTTTTCACTAACTTTGCAGAAATAAAATCATGTGTGCTACCATCATCATGCAAAATAATCTTTTCTTTACCATGCACTAAACATTTCATTGTCAATAAAGAATGTGGAGTTAGCATACCTGGCAAAGTATCTGAAGTAGTAGCAATGTCGTCATCATCTTCTGTAAAGTCAGGCATTTCCTCACGTTCTTCATCTTTCATTGCTCCAAGATAATTGATATGGACAGGTGGTTTCTTCCATTGGCAACTGGCTGCTAGATGTCCAGGTTGATGGCATTTGTAACAAACTATTGGTTTGGCTTTAGATACATTGTTTGCAATGGCAGGAAGTCTAGGAATATTGGGATTTGGCTGTGAGGATGGCTTAGGGTTTTGATTGGTATTTGATGGCAAAGCAGGTGGTCGTATCCAAGACTTACGGAATGACGATGGAAGAAAACGACTTTGATTGAATCTTCTAAAATTTGAATTGAATTGCTTGGAACCATAGTTACCATTTGCTTGAAATTGTTGTGGATGCTTGTCTTTTCCTCGAATCTTGTCTTCAGTGTCATGAGCCAAAGAAATTGCATATTCAAGGGTTGTAGGCTTGAACATATTAACTTCAACATAGTAATGTCCAAGTAAGCTAGACATAAACTTGTGTTTTTGAGTCACTTTAGGTACATCTTCAAGCATACGTAGTTGTAGTAGGGAATTCCAAAAACGTTCAGTGTGTTGGAAAATAGGTTCATGTTCTCTTTGCTGTAGAAGATCCCATTGCTTTATGGCTTTTTCATGGATTTGAGGAGGAAGGAAATTCTGCAAAAACTTCTTTTGGAAACTCTCCCAAGTAGTGTGACAATCAATGCTCTTACGAACCACAGTCCACCATAGAGATGCTCGATCGACTAAATGATTAGTGACACATTTAATTTTGTCTTTCTCAGCGTATGTTTCTTCATGAAAGTAATCATCAAACTGACTGATAAATGCAAGTACAGTCTTTCCATCTCGAGATCCATTGAACGTACAAAATTTAAAATTTCTTTTACTTATCTTTGTTTCTTTGCGAATGGATTGAGCTTCAAGCGTCGCATCGATGGTATGTCGGATAAGATCTTCGAGTTGTGGTCCATCTTTGTCGGTGGTAAATCGTTGCAAATTGGCCAATTGAACTTGCAAAGCTTGTCGGGCTCTTCATTCTTCATGAAGCTGCATCATAATCAAATCCAATTTTTGTTCCATCATAGGTTCGGAAAGATTGCTTTCAACCATTAAATCATCCATATTTTGTTCCATCATCCTGTAAAAATCCAAAAGACCTCACACTCTCAAAATCTGATTAGTGGGATGAGCGTAGCTCAAAGTCGGGAATACAAGGCTTATATATATTTTTTGTTTGGCTTTTACGGTCTTTGTCTTTTGCGGTTGCAGTGTTCATAGTCTTCGTAGAAACTGCGTATGACCTTCTGCATTTGCTGAAACTGGTTCAGCAAGTCTTGGCGGCTTGGATGTCCTATCTTATTTACTTTAATTGGTCCTCCATCTCTTCCAACATTTGCCTTGAAGCTTAAACCCTCAAGGTTGGATCTGAGAAGTTTAGGGAACTTCAACAGTCATGACCATACAATGCTTGAAAAGGGGTCATCTGAATACTTTGTTGGTAAGAAGCATTGTAGGCAAATTCAACCAAAGGCAAGTATTGAATCCACCTCTTCAGCTCATGACAGCAGTATGCCCTTAGCATATCCTCGATGACTTGATTTACCCGATCTGTTTGGCCATCCGTTTGGGGATGGTAAGTGGTGCTAAAACAGAGTTGAGTCCCAATAGCTTCAAAGATAGCTCTCCAGAAGTGTGATGTGAAGAGAGAATCACGATCACTAATGATTCTTCTGGGTAACCCATGTAGCTTGAATATCTCCTTGATAAACAATCTTGCAATGTCGGAGGCTTTATAGTTTGTCTTTACTGGTATCAGGTGTGCAACCTTGGTAAGCATGTTAACCATAATGGAATTGTATCCTCCTTGGACTTGGGGTAGGCCCACAACAAAATCCATACTGATGAATTCCCATTTCATTTGGGGAATGTCAAGCGGTTGCAGTTTCCCTGGCATCATGACATGTTCGACTTTGATACGTTGGCAAGACAAACACTCAGTGACATATTTGAGAACGTCACCTTTAAGCCTCTCCCAATGGTAGCTCTTCTTAACTGCATTAAGAGTCTTAGCATAGCCAGGATGTCCTACGAGGGGAGAATCATGAGCTTCCCATAATATCTTCTGCTTAAGTGACTGGCTTGCTGGTATACACAGCCTTGTTCTGTAGTAGAAAAGTCCATTATCAACGGAAAATTCCTGATACTTAGCTTGCCACTTCTGATTCTGCTCCTTGGTAGATATTTCCTTTATCATTTTTTTGGTAGGCCAAATCATGGCATGCTTCCTCTCTAGCTAGTTAAAGTATAGGATTGTTTGGCATAGATACTTTTGTAGCTAGAGATCTGGCCGTTGATGGATTCTGCAAGATTAGGGAATTTAGGAATGCCTTGCGACTGAGTGCATCGGCAACTGCATTCTCCTTCCCATGTCGGTACTTGATTTCAAAATCATATTCCTCCAATACTTCAATCCACCGACGTTGCCTCATGTTGAGCTCGTTCTGGGTAAAAATCCATTTGAGACTCTTATGCTCGGTTACTAGAGTAAACTTGTTACCCAACAGGTAGTGTCTCCAAAGCTTTAGAGCATGGATGACAGCTAGTTATTCCAGATCATGCGTAGCATAGTTCTTTTCATGACTCTTCAATTTCCTTGAAGAGTATGCTACTGGATGACCTTCCTGCATAAGTACACACCCCAAGGCAAGAATGCTAGCATCAGTTACTACCTCGAACTCCTTATTGAGGTCAGGAAGTTTTAGAATAGGTCTTTGCTTCAATTTGTCGAAGCTATTTTGTTCGGAAGTTGACCATGTAATGGAAGTCTGCTTCTTTAGTAAGTCTATAAGAGGTGCTGCAATCAAAGCATAGTTTTTGATGAAGACCCTATACCATCCCGTCAATCCAAGAAAGCTACGTATCTCTTTGACGGATACTGGTATTGTCCATTCAAGCACATCTCTGACCTTGGCTAGGTCTACTGATATTCCTTCTGATGATACTATGAATCCCAGATATTCAATCTGACGCTTGAAGAATGCATACTTCTTCATTTTTGCATACAGCTTATGAGACCTCATTGTCTCAAGGACAATCCGAAGTTGAGGTTCATGATCTTCTTACTATTTAGAATAGACTAAAGTGTCATCGAAGAAGGCAAGCATGAAGTTATCAAGATATGGTCTAAAGATATCCTGCATTAACCTATTGAAGGTAGCAGGCGCATTCGTAAGCCCTAATGACATAACTAGAACTCAAAGTGTCCATATCTAGTGTTGAAGGTCATCTTTGGGATATCTTCTTCCTTGATTCTTATCTGATAGTAACCAAACCTAAGATAATCTTGGAGAAGATCTTGGCACCCTGAAGACTATCAAGAAGCTCATCTATTCTAGGAATATGATATTTGTTCTTGACTGTTGATTGATTCAATCCTCTGTAATCAATACATAGTCAAAGTGTTCCATCTTTCTTTTTCTGGAACAGTACTGGTGGTTCCCATGGTGAACCGCTAGGACGGATGTAGCCCTGATCTAGCAGTTGCTTGAGTTTTTCCTTCAGCTCAATTGCTTCCGGTATAGACATTCTATAGGGTCTCTTCGCAATTGGCGCAGCTCCTATTACTAGCTTGATCTCATGATCTACTTCTCTTTGAAGCGGGAGTTCTGTTAACTCTTCAGGAACTATGTCCACGTATTTATTTAGCCAAGTGACCAAATCACTTTACTGCTTTATTCCATTCATATCAGCATAGCCCTTTCGAGGTACAATTATTTCTTGGGGCGATGGAACAAGTTGATACATTAATTCGAGGAGAATAAGATGTTGTTGCATTTAGCTACAGGAACTGAGTAGTAGTATGGATTGGGGTCATTGATTTTCAGGAATCGATAGTTCATTGGAAGATTAGGATATATTTTCCTTTGATATCCATTCTTCTCATGACGTCCCAAAACCTTGATATCGTCGGCAGGGATTCTTTGAATCACTTCCCCGTACATATACTTATTATGGTTAACCCTTCGACCCCCGACCTGTAGGGTCGCGTTTGCGTGAGCCTCAACAAAGACGAACAACTTCACGATCTTCAAATCCTCCATCCACTTGATTCTCTTCAAGTTAATTTGAAGGTACGTAGGTCGATGGGCAGTTATGTAATAGATCCCTGAAACACCCATCCATCTTCGTTCCATGTACACAGGCGATGGATTGTAAATGCGGTCTAGGATGTTCATCATCTCAACCCTTTGTCGATAATCTGTGGAATGCATCGCGGTCATATACATGACTCGGAACACTAAGAACCTGTTCCATGCTTCATAATTTTGCAAGATAGCATTGAAAGTAAGGAAATGTTTGGGACAATAACATTTGCTTTACTTCTTCTTATTAAAATTTCTTAAAAACAAGTCCTTTGTTGGTTCACTCTGATACCAACTGTAACGTGTCCACTAGTATCATCCAGGACACGTCTTAGCAGTCCATCGGAAAGGATGTCTAGAAAGCTCCGCCGGGCACTCCCATGGAATATTACGGGATTTGCGATCTAGATCTTCCCACGTCTGCCATGTAGCGGAAGTATCCTGGCTGTTCCCACTTAGGATCGATCGGAATTAGGGTTTTCATGATTGGTCATTAACTAACAGCAACTAGCGTCAGACGCGAGTGAACTACTTTACGCAGAAACACCAGGTCCGAAGTGGGTTCACGCTGCACTTGGTTCAAGGAGAATGGGAAACGAGAGGGATGCAAAGCTCAACCTCTCTGGTATAAGGCATAGTTCCACTCGGTTCCCCTAAAACAGCGTAAATCGGTTAAGACATAACTCTAGGTCATTGCTTTCGTTATTCTTTTCTTTGACGATCATCTCGCTGTTCCTTGAGAAAAGTTCCCACCTAACCGGGACCACCCAACCACAGGACGGACCTATGGTCCATCCTCCGCACTTTCCTTGGTTTGTTTTAGTTATGTAATTATCTAACACATTAATTTGACATATAACAATCAGCTTCTTTAATTAATCCTATTAAGCACTGGTTCATTCACGTAATCTTATCATGTGACATAGAAAAAAAATATCAAGCAAGTTCTTTTTTTAAACATTTCATCATTTTATCTTTGAAATACAAGGAGTTCCGCCGGTAGGCTTGTCCATAATCCGCCCGAGGGCTATCCAATAATCCACAGGGATCACTATTCCAAGCTTCCACCCGTAAACTAGTATGCGGGCCTCGAGATCCAATCCCGAGTCACGTTAACCTCTTGTGTAGGATCCGGAAGGCGAGGGATTTACGGCCAAAGCCCCCCTGGCACCCAAGCGTCCTCCTGCTCCAAGTAGAACTCAATGGAGAGACCTCTCGTGGCAGGTTCGGTCCACGTTCTCGGCGCGGTCAACAACCCCCTTGGTTAGGGTCAGGTAGGCAGTCGGGGGTAACTGAAGCTGCCTCTCCCTTTAGGCCTTCAACCTGAAGCATTAGATATCTTTTCATCCTTTAGTTCCTTGAGTAAACAATGCAAACAGTGCTTTCTAAACTGTTACAGGCACAATCATTTCCAATGGTCGTTTATTTGGCCAACTGCTAAGGAGTGAATCCTTCTCTCCGAATGCATCCAGCACTCGATCCAGGATCGATTGCGACTTGGCAAGATCCCCAAGGGTTTGTTTGTTAACCCCTTATGTTCTTGGGTTAGGGCCGTATCCTATTAACCCAGCTTAACAAATACCTTAAGTTCTATTGGCAGTAAATATGTTATTCCAATTTACTGATTGGTCTTTTGCTTCCAAGCAATTATCTAATCCACTTATCTTGGTCACCTTTCCCAAGAAAGGTGTTATATCAGGATGACCACTCATCCTCTTGCAAGATCAACTTGCGTAAGAATCTGCCAATCTCATTTTGAGGAATTGGCCACTCCCTTATGGTCAACCCACAAGGTCATGCAACTCTGTAATTTGTTGCACAAGTGTCGCATCTAATCTATGGGACTATTTTTTTTCCATCGAATTTCGTCTTCTAGTCACGAAATCATGATTAATAGGAAATAGGGTTAGGGTATCCTCATATCTAATCCATTTCTGATTGTACTAGGTCAACCTTGTTGGTCCTAGGGTTCCAATTCAAACCGAGTTTCATCCTTTTAGTGAGCGACCCTTAGGGTAACAGACCCTAAATCGTTTCTCACAAGTATGTCCTATTTTTGCTACATTCTGTGAATGTGGGCAGGTCTTTAGGGTATGAGAGTTTCAACTTGGCAATAAGAACAACTAGGTTACGTGCTCAACGTTCTAAATTCTAGTTAGCACTTGGGATATGTTGCTTTGATTTAACCATTTCTAAGCGAGTCCCTCACGGTTTAGGTGTTTAGAGTAAACCAATTTACTTGTCTATTCCTGAAGATATTTACGATACCATTCTCATAATCACATGATTCATTGCCTACATAAGGTTAGATTTACCAACCCTAACTTTCCTGGTTAAGATCAAAGCGTAGGTTAAGTTACGACATAATTTTCATTGACCCTTCTAGAACATGCATTTCATGATTTATGCTGCTAGACTTTTAAGGTTTATGTTAAAATGGACCATGCATCCTTTTCCTAATTTTATTTCTGAATGAATTATTCGTAGGCTAAATGAGCATTACACCAACTTTCGTAACTACTTACGTAATTGATTGAGATTTATGCCAAAAAAAAAAACTAGAGTTAACTTATTCCAATTTACAATCCATGCCACCCGCAAATTTCTAGAATCATTTCTAGGCTCTTCTATTTTCTACGGGATTAATGACTTTCCCTAATGAATCATTCAATGAAGATTTTTCTAAAAATACAACATGGGATTAATCTTTCCATGCCTAATCAAAGGTGCACTTTAATAATTTTTGACCTTATAAGGATAGGCAATAGGTGTTCTAGGCCGTCACTTTGACATGCACGCAAGGGAAACTACTAATAAGGTCGTGAGATGCATAGATAATTTACGTTATTTTATTCATCATGTTGGAAATACCAATGACTACTTCATGTCATGAGCTATTTATTCAAATAGTCAATCTATTTCCAATTGCATTTAACTAGGCTAGGTGAATTTGACATACGTGGGTGCTTCCTAGTCCATGAATTTATCGTGCATAATGCCTTACTTTTACGACGAATCCAAAAATAGTAAAAACCTGGACTTGTGAACTCAGGGAGATATCCATGTGAATGTTAGGAGAAGAACCTCCCGCGGTTGCACCTTGTGGCTTTTTAGGGGCCATCACGAATTCGACCTTCTTGCCTTGGCCACAGACTTATGATCTTGGCCCGTCTCCCTCACATGCGCAATTCCTTTTTAGATTCGGCTTCCTTGACCGATGCCTCGTCTTGTGAAATTGGCTTTGGAAGACCTTATAGGCTTCCTTCTTGAAGCTTATGAGGGAAAGAACTTTGGGCTTCCTTCTTGAAGCTTATGAGGGAAAGAACTTTGGGCTTCCTTCTTGAAGCTTATGAGGGGAAAGAACTTTGGGCTTTCGGAGGGTTCAAAAAGGGAAGGGCCTTTTAATTTGGTTAGAAAAATGAGCTTGCAGGTGGGTCCAATAGGAAGGGGACTTAAAATCCCGGGGTAAAATGGATTTATGGGAAATCCACGAGAAGGGCTTTACAACCGGGGTAAAATGGCTTTTGGGGATGCAAGGGAAAGGGGGCTTAAATCCGAGGGGGGAGGTAAAGACCGCTTGTGTAGGATGCAATGGGAAGGGGGCTTAGGGAAGCCCCCTTAGAAGCTTCTAAGAGCTTCTAGGTGAATGCAGACCATGTGGAAGGGGCAAAAGCCAATAGGACACATGGAAGGCGGCATGAAGATGGTGCCGATTGGCCAATGGCAGCCCCCATGGCAGCTAGCGGCTCCCTTCCCTCCTCACGGCACATCTCACCATCCACCCTCTTCCTCCTCCTCACGGATGCAACATGGCAATTGGTAGCTTGAGTAGGCAGCGGCAATCTTACGCAGCTCCTCCACCCAAGCCGGCTTTGACATTTCCTTCAGCTACCTCATCCCATGGTGCAATCGTAGCCTGTCGCAGCTGTCCTTCCTCCCTCCACGGTGGTCTATGGCAGCCTCGACCTTCTCAAACTCTCTCTTCCCAGGCCCTGGCAGCGTCCCGTCCTCTCGTCTAGCCCCTCCCTTCTCCCTCACATAGCCATGGTTTTTATAGGTAGAGGGAGAGGTACCTCCCTCCCTCCATGCGGCCTGGCTGCATGGCATTCACCCCCCCCATGGCATCTAGCGCAGTGCTGAATCAACCGCCTTCACTCATCCATGACCTCCAGCAAGGCTTATGTGCCCGTGCTTTCCTCCCCCTCCTCCAGCACAGCCTTTGGCTGGGGAGAAAAAAAAGATTAAAACGCAAAAAAATTTCCATAAATCTTCTCAATTTCCTCCTGACCTCCTCCCAAGAGGAGGTTCACACGGAAATATGTGGTTTCATTAAATCATAGTCTCGGTTCCACCAATGGAGATTATGATACATTGTGTTTTAAATTTGCACCATCCGTGGCCCAATGCTGGCATTGTCTTTTGCCCGAGAATTCACACGGCTTCATAATATATTTTCAGCATAAATATTACAGCGACACAAATCAAAACATTTATTATCTTTTAAGAAATATTAGAAATCTACAGAACTTCATACTAGTCCTCGCATCAAGAAACTTCACAATGATAATGGTGGCGAATACATTTTAAATGATTTTGATGATTATTGTAATAATCAGGGTATTCATCATGAATATATGGTTCCCTACTCTCCTGAACAGAATGGTATTGCTAAATGTAAAAACATGATTATTCTCAATGCCATGCAATCTATGGTGATTCATTATGGCTTATCTTGATGTTTTTGGGCTGAAGCTGTCTTAACAACAGTATTTGTCCAAAATCATCTTCCTACAATTTCTCCTTCTGGTAAAATGCCAATTACTACTTGGACATGCCAATCTCTTTTTATTTCATATTTTTGAGCTTTTTGATGTAGGGCTTATATTCATGTACCCAAAGAAACTCGCAGAAAACTTGATACTCTCGATTTGAAAGTTATTTTCATTGGATATTCAAATTTTTCTAAGGAATACAAGTTTTATGATCCATCTTCCAAGAATTTAATCATCAGTCATGATGCTATATTCAATGAGCAACTTATAGGTAGCACATGGTCTCAGGAGGATGCTAGGACGGATGTGGTCACTAGAGGGCATTGATTATACATAGTCTTTGCTCACTTCTTTTCCTTTTCTATATGATGATGAATCTCCTTCACGAGATATTGACTCTGCAAATAAGGATTCTCAACCTGCACCTATTATTATTGATGATGACCTTAGCATTGATGTTTATGTTGTCAAGAATCGCGTGGTGGGGGGACTTGCTCAAGATCCTGCACCGAACACACACAGAATGCACAAGGAGAAGCTCACTCAAGAGACAAGAAGAGAGATGGAGGCCAAAACGTTTTCTTGCTGGTTTCTTCTTCTTCTTCCACACTCTTTTTAATGTACACAAAGTATAGATAAGATACAACATAAAGGAAAGTGGCCTACTAAGTCAAACAATGCATAACCGACTACACTAGTCGACTGGCGCTATAACTATGCCAACTGTAAATAGGTGTAACAACTTGAATATAATAAGTAATGATTCAGTGGCCATGTGAGAGTCGTAATGACCACTGATGTGCAAAGTGTAGACGTGTGGATCCATCTAACCAGGCGGTCCATTATCAATGTCTACATGTGTTGAGCTTGTCATCTCAACACTCCCCCTCAAGCTCAATTGCATCTCTGCAACTCCAAGTAAGCTTCGAAACTTTTGAAGCTTCTAAGTATGCAATGCCTTCGTGAAGATGTCAGCTATTTGATCCTGTGTGCTGATATACACCAAGTCAATCTCACCTGCTAGTACCTTCTCTCTCACAAAGTGGTAGTGTATCTCAATATGTTTTGTCCTGGCATGGAACACAGGGTTCCTAGCCAACTGTATACTACTCATGTTGTCATAATAAATGACAACTGGACCTTCCACCTGCACATCCAAATCAGCCATTAACTTTTGTAACCATACTACCTCACATGCTGCAACAATAGCACCTCTATACTCAGCCTCTGTACTCGACAAAGCAATTGTAGATTGCTTTTTGCTGCTCCAAGCAACTGCTGCACTGACAAGAGAGAATATATATCCAATGGTAGATCTTCTATCAGACATACTACCAGCCCAATCTGCATCTGTGTATCCAAACACTTGTACATCTGTACCTGCCTCGTAGAAAAGTCCATAATGTAATGCGGACTTCACATATCTCAATATGTGTTTGATTCCATCCAAATGTGGCTTTCTAGGTACTTGCATAAACTGACTCACAAGACCAACAGCGTAGCTCAAGTCTGGCCTTGTAATGGTCATGTAGATCAAACTCCCCACTATCCTCCTGAACCTAGTAGGATCTTCTATCTCATCCCCAACATCAACACTCAACTTTACATTCTACTCCAATGGGACTGAAAGTGGTTTTCATGCTGTCATACCATACTTGGACAACATATCCAAGCCATATTGTCTTTGGAACAGCCATATACCATCATCACATCTAATCACCTCAATGCCAAGGAAGTACCTTAGCTCACCTAAATCCTTCATCTCAAACTTCTTCTTCAAAAAATCCTTGACTTTGGCAATCCCACTATCATTATCACCTGTAATAATCAAGTCATCCACATAGATGACTATGATGACCAAACCAAAACAGCAATGGGAGGCATTTTCATGCCTTCAAATCATGTGCACATTTAAAATCATGACAAGGGAAAATATTATCATGGTCACCAAGTGTAATGCAGTTTAGATATACTTAACAAATACAAAAATGCAACATAGAGAAATTCATATTGAAGGCCCATTAGTTCATTATGTGAAAGAACACAAAGAATTCAAAACAGAGATAGATCTTAGAATAGCTTGCTCATTGAATATTATATTCATTGCTTATCCTTCAAATTATATCAGATTATAATAGATTGCAATATAGTCTATTGAATATATCCTACTCAATTGGCAGATGACAATAGACATGAATCATGACTCTTAACTTTTATAGAGGGATCTCTTGACTCCTCGCTATTTCGTCCATCTAATGTTCTACCCAAGAGTATTGAATCATATTTGCATGCATTAACTTTTGAATCCAATCCATATATTATAAGAGATTACACTAAATAACATAATTTGAGACAACAAAATGTTCAATAGGAATAGCCAAGTGTTGTACATATTACTAGAAATATACAGAAAGTATAAGAAATATATTTACATGATTTTGAATCCATCTATTATGGCTTTGTGTAGTACCTAATATGCTACAAGTACTATACTATATACATAACCAATTATATCTCCTTCCAAGAGATAAAATAATAATCTCATTATTTCTCACTAATCTCTTTGTCATCCTCATCATTGTTACCTCCGTATCATCATACTCTTTTCTCTCCACGTCATCCCCTACTTCACTCTCCTCCTCTCTAACACCTCTTTGCATTGATGCATCCTATAGATGTAGAAAATTCAATCTTGGAATAATGAAGAGCTTTCAAAGCATTCAAGAAGAGAAACAACATAATAAAATCTTCTTATTATGATCTCACATTGCTATTCCTCCATGACGATACCCTCTTTATACATGTGCATCCATGTAGTAAACCTATTATGATGGCACTTATAAGCCATCTCATGATGGTTAGTGGATATTTGGCCCACAATGCTCAACTAGAAAATGGAAACATCGGTAGCATTAGATATAGTCTCACGGCAGTTCACTATATATATATATATATATTCTTTATATCACCTATGCTCAAGCCTATTCATAAGTATCATTATTTAAGAATTTTTCTTGAATAAGATAGAATCTTTTTTAATTCAATCTATAAACAACCCCTTTATATGCCACCCTTTTGTATAAATATTTTTTTTAAAAGCCCCTTATTTTGAAGTCACATGATACAAACATATACTCATGACTGGTCCCCCCTCTAGGATACAATGGATCATAAATAATTGCACATAAAAACTTAAGAAATTTTTTAGATAATAACAAAATCAGCCTCCTACATGTGAATGTCTCCTTGTCTAAAACAGAATCATCAAAATTGCTCCATGTTGCTGGGAAAAGTTTGGACTTAAGAATGGGCCCTTTAGGGTATTTGACTCACTCTCTCTTTGTTGAAAAATGGGGCCATCGTGAAGTTTTTGCAAAGGAACTCCAAATTTGTTGCAACCTAGATCTTTAGAATAGACTCTTTGAGGTCTTTCCATAGATCTTTAGCATGCCACTATATTCCTTGGCATGACAACTTGGGATCGTAAATGTCATTTTTGTGATGCTTGGTGTGACAACTAGGGATCATAAATGTGATTTGAAGGGTCACATCAAACTTGAATATTTTAAGATGTAAAGAATCTCATGGTGTGTTAGGTCAATAAAAAGAGCTTGATGAATACATTCTAAATATCTATGGCATGACAAATTTGGTATTCTTATATACAAATTTCATGGTTACCCCATTTTCAAGGAGAGAGTAAGTCAAACCCCCTAAAGGGGTCATTTTTTACTCTAATTTTTAAAACCCCATCTCCCTCTGCTGTGGGCTGAAGATTATGCACTCCACCTTGCTTTCAACTTCATTCTACTCTATACCATATAAAGTGATTTGCATTGGCATAGGATGAACCTTTCTGATTGTCTCTCATAGTCAATGGTATGAACCTCAAATGCAGCGGGGATTAAGAAAATTCTCATGCACTACAACAATGATTGTTTAGAGTTCACTTGATTCTTGGTCTTGAAAGGATTTAAAGTACTCTCGATAGCTTTACTGTATTATGCGAGATATGTAGCTCACAATCTAATTTCCCTTATTCTTATGCCGGATGCCAACCATATAATTAATTTGGTAGTACACACATGGTTGGATTTCTCTGAGCCTATCTGTTCGACTACTTGTGGAGAGAGGATTGAATCACCACCAAACAAATTTCTTAGATATTCTCTACTATAACTCCTCCTCTTTTGGGATAGCCCCAACAATGGAGATGGAGCAGTTGCATCTTGAGTAGGCAATGCTAGTACTATTGGATTGTATGGTATTGAAGCAGTTGTGGATCATGAAGCCTCTATAGTTGAGAATGCTAGGGGATAGGCATATGCTCACAAAGCTCGACTAGGATAGAGGAATGCCCAAAAAAGGCACATATCTCAGTCATAATTCTATCTCATTTATATTTTCATTTTGATTTTTTGACAAATGACCCTTACCACATCAATATTTCTCTTAACATGAATAGATACATCCATAGAAACACAATATAACAAGTTTAGTCGCATGAAATGACATACTACGAAACATAGACTTATTGTAATATTTCCGCGTACCGCGTGCTGTAAATATTGACTTCCCGCACGTCGTGTAGATCTCGCGCAAAGATTATCACTAGTGCCAGCAGCTAATCTATAGCCATACGCGGGAAATGGAGACACTCCACCTTAGGAAAATAAGGTCAGGGATTCAAACCGGCATAGCCGCGGGAAAACTCCCTCTTGGGAGGAGGATAAGGGGATAAAGGTGGAATTATTGCAAATTTTTTATCATCTTCCCCAGCCAAAGTGTGGCTGGGGGAAAGGGATGGGCTAGCATGAGGGAGGTGAGAAGGGAGAAGGCCATGCATAGGGACACGTGGGGAGGACCCCTCACCCTCCTTGGACTATAAGAACCCCCTCTTGGGGGGGGGGGGGGGGAAAGCGTGAGAGGAAGGACAGAAGGCTGTCGTATGGACGGGCCGTGAGAAGGAGCAGGTCAGGTCGCCGTGCCGAACGTGAAGGGAAGAAGGCCGTAAGGGAGGTGGCCGTGTGGAGGAGGGACGGGCTGTGAGAAAGGAGGGACGGGCTGTGAGAAAGGAGGCCGGGCGTGAGAGGAAGGAGGGACATGGCGGCAGAAGGCTGTCGAGAGGGAGAAGGGCGACCGTGCTGTGAAGGGAGAGCTCGCCGTGCTGCAGGAGGAGCTGGCTGTGTTGCAGGAGGAGCTCGCCGTGTTGCCGTAGGAGGTCGCCGTGCTGCCACAGAAGGTCGCCGTGCTGACGAAACGCCACCATAGTCCGCCGCCCGCCTGGTTCACGATCCCCCCCCCTGACGTCCACGTGTTGAGAGAAGCTTGAGAGAAGCTTCTTAGAAGCTTCTCTAGGAAGCTTCTAAGGGGGCTTCTTAAGCCCCCTTTTCCACAAGATCCCACTAGTCCATTCATACCCCCGGGCTTTGAAGAGAAGGAGGCGACGAGCCTTCTCACCAATCACCCAATTAGTCCAACCCGGGACTTGAAGAAGAGGAGGCTACAAAACCCCTTCCCAACAGTCATCCATGGGCCGGGATTTTGAAGAATAAGAGAGGAAGCCCATAAAGGCCCTCCCACTAATCACTTACAAGGCCGGTCCTTGGATTTTAGGGAAGGAGAAGAAGAACTCTAAAGCCTCCATTCTTGCAAGGCCCATTCGCAAGAGCCCTTTTCCGGTCACATCATCGTAAGGCCCACAAAATCCTTCCTAAACCCGGAATTTCAAGGTGGATTAAAGCTCTCAAATCTCCATTGTCCAAGGGATCTCATAAGAACCCTAAGGCCTTCCCAAGGCAAATTCCGCAAGTCGGAACTTCGGTCAAGGAAGCCATATATCAAAGAGAGTTGCGCATACAAGGGAGACGGACCAAGGTCATAAGACTGCAAGCCAAGGCCAAAAGTTGAAACCCACAAAGGCTAACTGGAGATCGAATTCGCGATGGCCTCTAAAAAGATCACAAGCTGCGATGCGGAAGGTTCACCCCGAGCATACGTGGACATTTCCAGGAATTCACAAGTCCAGGTTTGATCTATTTAGATTCCACACAAAAGTATTGAATTAATCACGATAACTTCACGGATTAGGAAGCACTCATGCATGCTCGAATTCAACTAGTCAAGTTAAGTGCAATTGGAAAATGAATTGGCTATTTGAACATTTATTAGAGATAGCCTAAGATATGGAAATTGATCATTGGTACGTTCAATGGAGTTAATGAAAAGAGCATAAGGTGTTTATGCATTCGCAGGACCTTATTAGTAAGTTCCTTTTGTGCATTCAAAAGTGACGAACCTAGGACATCTGTTGCCTCATTACAAGGTTGAAATTATTGAGGTACACCTTTTAATAGGCATGGAAAGATTAATGGCATGTCCCGTTTTTGGATAAATCTTCCTTGTAATAAGTTAACACCCATAAGATGTTATTCGAAAAGGAATAGAAGGCACGAAAATGATCTATGGACTTGCAAGTGGCATGATTATTTGACATAAATCCTAGTAGGACCTAGGAAAGTTAGTGTCCAGATTATCAGGCATTTTTACTTTGCCAAGAAAGGATAGGGCTATTGTGAACCATGTGATGCGTAGAAGCAGTGAATCGCATGTTTACACGTATTGGTGTAGTTGTAACTATTGATCTAGTTTATCACCTTTGGGAAAGGTTCATCCTTGTCGCAAGACAAGTATATTGTGTTGTCTAAATCACATAAACCACAAGGGATTCATTTGGGCATGGTTCAGTCGATATGATAAGTATCCCAAGTGCTAACTAGGGTTTGGTGCGGCAAGAATTGACCTAGTTTTACATTTGTTGCCAAGTTAGAACCGCAAACCCTAAGATCTTACACACATTCGGAATGTCGAGTCAATTGGGTGCTTATGCATAAAATGATCTAAGGTTTTATCCTAAGGATCATTCGTTCAAAATGATGGAACCCCGACGGAGTTGCCTATTTCTAGTACCATGGGCCACATAACTAGGAATGGTTTGGAGAATACCCTAAAACCCTGAAGGTAAATTCCGTGACCGGAAAACACTAAGCAATGGGTGGAATGATCCCGTGAAATTAGATGCAATACATGTGCAAAAAGCTGCAACATTGTATAGACTTGAGATTTGTCCACAAGAGAGTTTTTGTCATCTCTCGAAATGAGGTTGGCAAGTTATTGAAGGAATTTAACTTACAAGAGGATGAGTAATCATCCTGTTACTCACTTTCCTTGGGAAATAATTGCCAAGGGAAAGGAAAGTTAGGTATTTGCAAATGACCAGACAATAAACTAAAGCGACATGGTCGCTGGATCCTGCCACAACAAACCTAAAGTATTGGTAGGATATGACCCTAACCCAAGAATGATAGGAATCTTGCCAAGTTGCAATTGATTCCGGATCGAATGCGGGTTGCATTCGGAGGAAAGGAAGTCACTCCTTAACGGTTTGCCACCCAAACGACCACTGGAATTTGATTGTGCTTGTAACAGTTTAGAAAGCACTGTTTGCATTGTTTGCTCAATGAACTAAAGGAGGAAAACATATCTAAATACTTCAGGTTGAAGCCTGAAGGGAGAGGTAGCTTCAGTTACCCCCGACTGCCTGCCTAACCCTAACCAAGGGGGTTGTTAGCCGCGCCAGGAACGTGGACCGAACCCGCCGTGAGAGGTCTCTCCGTTGAGTTCTGCTTGGAGCAGGAGGACGCTTGGGTGCCAGGGGGGGCTCTGGCTGTAAATCCCTCGCCTTCCGGGCCCTGCACAAGAGACTAACGTGACTCGAGATTGGATCTCGAGGCCCGCATACTAGTCTATGGGCGGAAACTTGGATTAGTGATCCCTGGTGGATTACTGGATAGCCTTCGGGCGGATTATGAATACGCCTACGGGCGGGAACTCCTTGTATTTCAAAGATAAAAGGATAAAATGATAATAAAGGAGCTGTTTGACATTGTTTTCTTTATGTCCTGTGATAAGATTACGTGAAGGAACCAGTGCATAACAGGGTTAATCAAAGAAGCTGTTTGTTTATGTCAAACTAATGTGGTAGGTAATTACATAACTAAAACAAACCGAGGAAAGTGCGGAGGATGGACCATGGGTCCGTCCTATGGACGGGTGGTCCCGGTTAGCTGGGAACTTTTCTCAAAGTCTTCGACGAGCAGCAGGTTAATCTTCAGCATCAAAGTGAATAACGAGGATGATGACCTAGACTTACATCCTACCCGATTTACGCTGTTTTAGGGGAACGGAATGGGACTATGCCTTATGGCAGAGAGGTCGAGCCTTGCATCCCTCTCGTTTCCCATTCTCCTTGAACCAAGTGCAGCGTGAATCCGCTTCGGACCTGGCGTTTCTGCGTAAAGTAGTTCGCTCGGGTCTGACGCTAGTTGTTGCTAGCTAATGACCAAACAGGGAAACCCAAATTCAGGTCGATCCTAAGTGGGAATGGCCAGGATACTTCCGCTACGTGGCAGACTCGGGAAGACCTAGATTGCAAAACCCGTAACATTCCATGGGAGTGCCGGGCGGAGTTTTCTAGACATCCTTTCCGATGGACTGCTAAGACGTGTCCTGAATGGTTCTAGTGGACACGTTACAGTTGGTATCAGAGCGAACCAACAAAGGATTTGTTTTTAGGAAATTTTAATAAGAAGAAGTAAAGCAAATGTTGTGTCCCAAACATTTCCTTACTTTGAATACTGTCTTATGAAGCATGGAACAGGTTCTTAGTGTTCCGAGTCATGTTTATGACCGCGATGCATTCCACGGATTATCGACAAAGGGTTGAGATGATGAACATCCTAGATCGCATTTACAATCCATCACCTGAATACGTGGAATGGAGATGGATGGGTGTTACAGGGATCTATTACATAACTGCCTATCAACCTGCGTACCTTCAAATTAACTTGAAGAGAATCAAGTGGATGGAGGATTTGAAGATCGTAAAGCTGTTCGTCTTTATTGAGGCTCACGCAAACGCGACCCTACGGGTCGGAGGTCGAAGGGTTAACCAGAATAAGTATGTGTACGGGGAAGTGATTCAAAGAATCCCTGCCGACCGAATCAAGGTTTCGGGACGTCATGAGAAGAATGGATATCAAAGGAAAAGATACCCTAATCTTCCAATGAACTATCGATTCCTGAAAATCGATGACCCCAATCCGTACTACTACTCAGTTCATGTAGCTGAATGCAATAATATCTTATTCTCTTCGAATTAATGTATTAACTTGTTCCATCGCCCCAAGAAATAATTGTACCTCGAAAGGGCTATGCTGATATGAATGGAATAAAACTTTTTCCCGATTGCCTCGACTGTGAATATTGATAAAAGTAGTAAAGTGAATTGGTCACTTGACTGAAGGAATACGTGGACGTAGTTCTGAAGAGTTAACAGAACTCCCGCTTTAAAGAGAAGTAGATCATGAGATCAAGCCAGTATTAGGAGCTGTGCCAATTGTGAAGAGACCATATAGAATGTCTATATCGGAAGCAATCGAGTTGAAGGAACAACTCAAGCAACTACTAGATTAGGGCTACATCCTGCCTAGCAATTCACCACGGGGAGCTCCAGTTCTATTCCAGAAGAAGAAAGATGGGACATTTCGACTATGTATTGATTACCGTGGGTTGAATCAATCAACGGTCAAGAACAAGTATCCTATTCCTAGAATAGATGAGCTTCTTGATCGCCTTCAAGGTGCAAAGATCTTCTCCAAAATTGATCTCAGGTCAGGTTACTATCAAATCAGGATCAAGGATGAGGATATTCCAAAAACGGCCTTCAATACAAGATATGGGCACTTTGAATTCTTGGCTATGTCATTCGGGCTTACAAATGCACCTGCCACCTTCAATAGATTAACGCAGGATATTTTTAGACCATATCTTGATGACTTCGTGCTTGTCTTCTTCGATGACATTTTAGTCTATTCTAAAAAGGAAGAAGATCATGAACCTCAACTACGGATTGTGTTGGAGACAATGAGGTCTGATAAGCTGTATGCAAAAATGAAGAAGTGTGCATTCTTCAAACGTCAGATTGAATATCTAGGATTCATAGTATCATCAGAAGGAATATCAGTAGATCCAGCCAAAGTCAGAGATATGCTTGAATGGCCAATACCATTATCTGCCAAAGAGATACGTAGTTTCTGGGCTTGACAGGATGGTATAGGATCTTTATCAAAAACTATGCTTTGATTCGCACCTTTGACAGAATTATTGAGGAAGCAAACGTCCATTGCATGGTCAACTGCCGAACAAACTAGCTTCGATAGATTGAAGCAATGTTTGGTATCAGCACCTATTCTGAAACTTCCCGACCTCAATAAGGAGTTCGAGGTAGTAACTGATGCCAGCATTCTTGCCTTGGGGTGTGTTCTTATGCAGGAAGGTCATCCAGTAGCATATTCTTCAAGGAAATTGAAGAGTCACGAAAAGAATTATGCCACTCATGATTTGGAGTTATTAGATGTCATCCATGCTCTAAAGCTTTGGAGACACTATCTGTTGGGAAATAAGTTCACTCTAGTAACCGATCATAAGAGCCTCAAATGGATTTTTTCCCAGAATGAGCTCAACATGAGGCAACGTCGATGGATTAAAGTATTGGAGGAATATGATTTTAAGATCAAGTACCGACCTGGAAAGAAGAATGTAGTTGTTGATGCACTCAATCGCAAGGCATTCCTTAATTCACTAATCTTGCAAAATCTATCAATAGCTAGATCTCTAGCTACAGAGGTGTCCATGCCAAACAACCTAATACTTGAGCTAGCTAGAGAGGAAGGATGCCATGATCTAGCCTATCAAAGGATGCTAAGGGAAGTCTCTATCAAGGACCAGGAACAAAAGCTAGAGGCTAAGTATTGTGAATTCTCTATCAATAGTGGACTTGTCTACTATAGGATGAGAGTATGTATACGAGCAAGCCAGTTATTTAAATAGAAGATATTGTGCGAAGCTCATGATTTCACTTTATCGGGACATCAAAGCTGCGAAGGATAGACAGAAGGCATACGCGGATTCGAAGTGTCAAGATAGAATATTAAGGAAGGAGACATGGTCTTCATTCATGTATGCCCAAAGAAGAGTTCTCTATCCTTAGGAGATTGCAGGAAGCTAAGTCCAAGGTATTGTGGACGATACAAGATCCTCAAGTGCTTAAGACCTAATGTTTATAGACTGCAATTCCCTGAAAACCTAAAGGTTCATAATGTATTCCATAACAGTCTATTGAAGAATGAAGTATGTACCTAACCCTAATCATGTACTTGATGACCAACATATTGCAATGCCTAGTCAAGGAATCCTTGAACTAAGGCCGGACAAGATTTGAGATGCTAGGGTGAGACAACTGAGATCCAGAACCTTGAGAGAATGTCTCGTCCAGTGGAAAGATTATCCTAAGGAGGGTGCTACCTGGATGGAACAAAGCTCTCTCAATCTTCAATATCCCCAGTTTATCTCGAGATGAGGACATCTCGATTCTTCTAAAGGGGAGAGAATGTAATATTTCCGCGTACCGCGTGCCGTAAATATTGACTTCCCGCACGTCGTGTAGATCTCGCGCAAAGATTATCACTAGTGCCAGCAGCTAATCTATAGCCATACGCGGGAAATGGAGACACTCCACCTTAGGAAAATAAGGTCAGGGATTCAAACCGGCATAGCCGCGGGAAAACTCCCTCTTGGGAGGAGGATAAGGGGATAAAGGTGGAATTATTGCAAATTTTTTATCATCTTCCCCAGCCGAAGTGTGGCTGGGGGAAAGGGATGGGCTAGCATGAGGGAGGTGAGAAGGGAGAAGGCCATGCATAGGGACACGTGGGGAGGACCCCTCACCCTCCTTGGACTATAAGAACCCCCTCTTGGGGGGGGGGGAAAAAAAAGCGTGAGAGGAAGGACAGAAGGCTGTCGTATGGACGGGCCGTGAGAAGGAGGAGGTCAGGTCGCCGTGCCGAACGTGAAGGGAAGAAGGCCGTAAGGGAGGTGGCCGTGTGGAGGAGGGACGGGCTGTGAGAAAGGAGGGACGGGCTGTGAGAAAGGAGGCCGGGCGTGAGAGGAAGGAGGGACATGGCGGCAGAAGGCTGTCGAGAGGGAGAAGGGCGACCGTGCTGTGAAGGGAGAGCTCGCGGTGCTGCAGGAGGAGCTGGCCGTGTTGCAGGAGGAGCTCGCCGTGTTGCCGCAGGAGGTCGCCGTGCTGCCACAGAAGGTCGCCGTGCTGACGAAACGCCACCATAGTCCGCCGCCCGCCTGGTTCACGATCCCCCCCCCTGACGTCCACGTGTTGAGAGAAGCTTGAGAGAAGCTTCTTAGAAGCTTCTCTAGGAAGCTTCTAAGGGGGCTTCTTAAGCCCCCTTTTCCACAAGATCCCACTAGTCCATTCATACCCCCGGGCTTTGAAGAGAAGGAGGCGACGAGCCTTCTCACCAATCACCCAATTAGTCCAACCCGGGACTTGAAGAAGAGGAGGCTACAAAACCCCTTCCCAACAGTCATCCATGGGCCAGGATTTTGAAGAATAAGAGAGGAAGCCCATAAAGGCCCTCCCACTAATCACTTACAAGGCCGGTCCTTGGATTTTAGGGAAGGAGAAGAAGAACTCTAAAGCCTCCATTCTTGCAAGGCCCATTCGCAAGAGCCCTTTTCCGGTCACATCATCGTAAGGCCCACAAAATCCTTCCTAAACCCGGAATTTCAAGGTGGATTAAAGCTCTCAAATCTCCATTGTCCAAGGGATCTCATAAGAACCCTAAGGCCTTCCCAAGGCAAATTCCGCAAGTCGGAACTTCGGTCAAGGAAGCCATATATCAAAGAGAGTTGCGCATACAAGGGAGACGGACCAAGGTCATAAGACTGCAAGCCAAGGCCAAAAGTTGAAACCCACAAAGGCTAACTGGAGATCGAATTCGCGATGGCCTCTAAAAAGATCACAAGGTGCGATGCGGAAGGTTCACCCCGAGCATACGTGGACATTTCCAGGAATTCACAAGTCCAGGTTTGATCTATTTAGATTCCACACAAAAGTATTGAATTAATCACGATAACTTCACGGATTAGGAAGCACTCATGCATGCTCGAATTCAACTAGTCAAGTTAAGTGCAATTGGAAAATGAATTGGCTATTTGAACATTTATTAGAGATAGCCTAAGATATGGAAATTGATCATTGGTACGTTCAATGGAGTTAATGAAAAGAGCATAAGGTGTCTATGCATTCGCAGGACCTTATTAGTAAGTTCCTTTTGTGCATTCAAAAGTGACGAACCTAGGACATCTGTTGCCTCATTACAAGGTTGAAATTATTGAGGTACACCTTTTAATAGGCATGGAAAGATTAATGGCATGTCCCGTTTTTGGATAAATCTTCCTTGTAATAAGTTAACACCCATAAGATGTTATTCGAAAAGGAATAGAAGGCACGAAAATGATCTATGGACTTGCAAGTGGCATGATTATTTGACATAAATCCTAGTAGGACCTAGGAAAGTTAGTGTCCAGATTATCAGGCATTTTTACTTTGCCAAGAAAGGATAGGGCTATTGTGAACCATTTGATGCGTAGAAGCACTGAATCGCATGTTTACACGTATTGGTGTAGTTGTAACTATTGATCTAGTTTATCACCTTTGGGACAGGTTCATCCTTGTTGCAAGACAAGTATATTGTGTTGTCTAAATCACATAAACCACAAGGGATTCATTTGGGCATGGTTCAGTCGATATGATAAGTATCCCAAGTGCTAACTAGGGTTTGGTGCGGCAACAAATGACCTAGTTTTACATTTGTTGCCAAGTTAGAACCGCAAACCCTAAGAACTTACACACATTCGGAATGTCGAGTCAATTGGGTGCTTATGCATAAAATGATCTAAGGTTTTATCCTAAGGATCATTCGTTCAAAATGATGGAACCCCGACGGAGTTGCCTATTTCTAGTACCATGGGCCACATAACTAGGAATGGTTTGGAGAATACCCTAAAACCCTGAAGGTAAATTTCGTGACCGGAAAACACTAAGCAATGGGTGGAATGATCCCGTGAAATTAGATGCAATACATGTGCAAAAAGCTGCAACATTGTATAGACTTAAGATTTGTCCACAAGAGAGTTTTTGTCATCTCTTGAAATGAGGTTGGCAAGTTATTGAAGGAATTTAACTTACAAGAGGATGAGTAATCATCCTGTTACTCACTTTCCTTGGGAAATAATTGCCAAGGGAAAGGAAAGTTAGGTATTTGCAAATGACCAGACAATAAACTAAAGCGACATGGTCGCTGGATCCTGCCACAACAAACCTAAAGTATTGGTAGGATATGACCCTAACCCAAGAATGATAGGAATCTTGCCAAGTTGCAATTGATTCCGGATCGAATGCGGGTTGCATTCGGAGGAAAGGAAGTCACTCCTTAACGGTTTGCCAGCCAAACGACCACTGGAATTTGATTGTGCTTGTAACAGTTTAGAAAGCATTGTTTGCATTGTTTGCTCAATGAACTAAAGGAGGAAAACATATCTAAATACTTCAGGTTGAAGCCTGAAGGGAGAGGCAGCTTCAGTTACCCCCGACTGCCTGCCTAACCCTAACCAAGGGGGTTGTTAGCCGCGCCGGGAACGTGGACCGAACCCGCCGTGAGAGGTCTCTCCGTTGAGTTCTGCTTGGAGAAGGAGGACGCTTGGATGCCAGGGGGGGCTCTGGCTGTAAATCCCTCGCCTTCCGGGCCCTGCACAAGAGACTAACGTGACTCGAGATTGGATCTCGAGGCCCGCATACTAGTCTACGGGCGGAAACTTGGATTAGTGATCCCTGGTGGATTACTGGATAGCCTTCGGGCGGATTATGAATACGCCTACGGGCGGGAACTCCTTGTATTTCAAAGATAAAAGGATAAAATGATAATAAAGGAGCTGTTTGACATTGTTTTCTTTATGTCCTGTGATAAGATTACGTGAAGGAACCAGTGCATAACAGGGTTAATCAAAGAAGCTGTTTGTTTATGTCAAACTAATGTGGTAGGTAATTACATAACCAAAACAAACCGAGGAAAGTGCGGAGGATGGACCATGGGTCCGCACCCGTCCTATGGACGGGTGGTCCCGGTTAGCCGGGAACTTTTCTCAAAGTCTTCGACGAGCAGCAGGTTAATCTTCAGCATCAAAGTGAATAACGAGGATGATGACCTAGACTTACATCCTACCCGATTTACGCTGTTTTAGGGGAACGGAATGGGACTATGCCTTATGGCAGAGAGGTCGAGCCTTGCATCCCTCTCGTTTCCCATTCTCCTTGAACCAAGTGCAGCGTGAATCCGCTTCGGACCTGGCGTTTCTGCGTAAAGTAGTTCACTCGGGTCTGACGCTAGTTGTTGCTAGCTAATGACCAAACAGGGAAACCCAAATTCAGGTCGATCCTAAGTGGGAACGGCCAGGATACTTCCGCTACGTGGTAGACTCGGGAAGACCTAGATTGCAAAACCCGTAACATTCCATGGGAGTGCCGGGCGGAGTTTTCTAGAAATCCTTTCCGATGGACTGCTAAGACGTGTCCTGAATGGTTCTAGTGGACACGTTACACTTATGCACATGATACGCATGCATATAGGGGTGTGTGTGTTTATGTGTATATATATATATATATATATAAAATATGTATGCATAGGTATACTCTATGCATATATTTCTATGTACACATGGATTATGCATACCTATACATATGTTTTGCCTATGTATACACTATATGCATATAGATACATATACTATGTAGATGCATACACATAGGTTATGCATGCACATGTCTATTGCACACACACACACACACATTTATGGGTAGCTTGTGTGGACACATATACATATACACATAGGCTATTCATGTGTATACAAATGGATTATGAATACCCATTTGGCTATGTATGCACATAGGCTACATGCAAGCACAACATAGGCTATGCACATGACTAGATAGATACTACATACATGTATATATATACATGTAGACTATATACATGTGCATACATATGTCTAGGCCACACACATGTACACATATAGGCTACATATAGGCATACACATAGGTTATATACATGCATAGAAACAAGAATAGGCTATGCATAAATATACATAATATGCATAAGTATACCCATACACATATGCCTAGACAACACACACACACACACACACACACACACACACACACACATGCACACGCACATGCACACACACACGCACATGCACACGCACACTCACACGCACGCACACGCACATGCACACACACACACACACACACACACACACACACACACACACATGCATATGCACAAACATGATGTATGCATAAGCATAAACATACACATAAAAATATGTATGTGAGAAGCCTATACATGTGTATACATATATCTAATGCAGTTCCCATGTGCACACATGTACATATGCATAGCCTATGTGCATGTGCACAGCCATAAACATTCACATATTCATACGCATGACCTAATCATTATCTTAAAACTACCAATCTCAAATCCAGTATACTAAAATTTTCCAAAGAAATTGGTGATCATATTCCAACATTGCAACATATAGACTCCTAATAGCTTAATTGACATGGCCTCTAAAATTGGAATGCCTTATGGCTTAGTGATTGTATACTTGACCATCCCCCTCTAAACACATATAATGTTACATAAATTCACTCCATACATCCTCACATTAGTGTCCAAAATATTCTAATGATGCCAAGAAATGACTCAAATACACTCACCCACTCGACGATGTCGAAGGGTTTTTGAAAGCAAAGTTGCAACCACAGAGGTTCTTGAGGAATTCCAAGATAGAAGATCAATCAAGCGAGATCAGGCTATGCAGTAGTAAATTCCAGACTCTTCATATTGAATGCAAAGATTTTTGATTTAACATGCATCTAAGAGATTTCCCAAAAGAAGAAGACCAATTCTAGTCTGCGCAGTGCAGCTTAGTCTCAATTAAAGCTTCGAACAATGAGTCCTGCTAAGAAGATGCTTAGGTGTGTCCAAAACCACACATATACATAATGTCAAAGTGATGTAATGAACAAGAAACAAAAGCCTGTTCAATAAACTTGTTCACAGTGTGAAGAGCTATTGGATCCAAGTCTATAGCATCACTGGTTCCAGTAAATCAAAGGCCAGTTTATGGTCAACAACTATTCGACCCTACATGAGTATAACATACACTATGGTAATGCTTTATTGTTGGGTTCTATGACTCTGCAGAAGAATGATACCCACTCTTCAATAACTGCTCTGCAACAGGTCTAAAGATAGAAAGTACATTGTCTGAGACTTCAAGAACTTTCTCCTGAGCAGATGCACAACATGATCATTTCCATTGGTGAGCTTTTTGCCTCTTTTGGCTTTTCTTCTACTCCTTCTCTAACCCGTATTTGAGCATGAAGTTCTTTCTCATTCTTAGCAGCAAGCTATTTCTGCTATGCCAATGACATCCCGTTGTTGTTTGCTGAAGACCAATCGGTATAGCAGCCATCTAGATTAGAGATGGTTTCTTGTACCCCCCCTTGTAAACTGCTTTAAGTAGCTCTGAACTCAGGTTACCTTCTTCCCAATTACTCCAGATGTAATGGCATTACCATTACTTAGATTATGTGGCACTCCATTGGACTTGAGTCCCTGATCAGAAAACCTAGATGTCGATGCTGCAGACCCACCAACCCTTGCAAGAATAGAGCTAGCACAAGCTTCTGCAGAGTATGCATCTATTTGTTCCAGCCTCTTGTAGATTTCTCCAAGCCTAGATGAGACAAAATCTTTATCACGTTCAAGCTGATCTTTCTCTACCACCCCTGGAATCCAAAGCAGTTCGCAAGCCTCCCTCATCGAATTTGTCAATCAGTGCATGTACTCTCCCTTCAATCTCTGCTTTGTGATGAGCTAGATCAAGTATCTGCTCTAGTGCACCCTTGCTAGCTCTGAAACATTGTCCCCCAACATCAATGTCTGTCCTGGAACATAGAGCATCAGAACTCTATGTTCTTACTCGTTGACTTTCATACCTTCCCAACCTAATCTCAAGCAATGCCCATTCACTGTTTTTTTGAATAATCAATGTGAACCTACGTGGATGACACTAGCATGACCAACCAATGACTAAGACAGTCAAGAGTTTGATATAAAGCCTTTGGAAGGGGAATATCCAACCCTCTCCCAGCAGCACTGCCTATGGTATTGGCTTTAACCCTGAATTCCTCCACAAGTAACCTTTTCCCGACTTCCGATGTCATCCCATATTGGGATATTGTCTATGCAGATAAGCATTCTCATTTCATAACCACTGCCTCAACCCAAACCTGTAGACATCTGCCTACCTGCAATCACTCCTTTGTTTTCGTCATCTGGTAGCTCAACATCAGCATATACATTTGACATCAAAACATATGCACCTGATTCTTTAGAATAGTCATGCACAGCATGAGTGAATACCAGCTTCGCCAACTCCCTATTTCCATGTATACAACATGCACCTAGCAAGCACAACCAAATGGTTGGAGTAGCTTTTTTTAAAGTTCGCAGTGCTTGCAGTCATGCTGGCGTTACTGAAAGAGGTCTTCAGTGCTATGGCTTGCTGATCACACAGCATGATGTTTCTTTTCAGTTGAAGCACTTTTCTGCTTTAGTGGACCTCTTTGGTTGTTTAGGGGATTTTGACAATGCAGAGAGGATCATCTTGAGATTGCCGATATCTTTCCTCCCGTTGGCTTTTTTCTTTCCCCCCTCGTTGATGGCGATCTCGTGTTCTTCTAAAGACAAGATTGGCATGTCTGTATATTTTGGGAGTTCGCCAAGATTTCTTCCTAAAAAATCTTAGGCCTATTTTTGCTATCATAATTTCAGTCGCCATCGGCTACCTAGCCTGCCATGCCTTATGTGTTGCATCAACCATCATCAAGCCTTTCAAAATACCACATTCGTCCTTCGATGCATTTTGAAATACACTGTTTATCTTCTACAAAACCGTCGTATATTGTGTTTATTGTAGAGCTTTGAAGGCCGTTGATCTCCAAGTTGTCGTAACCCATATCCAGTTGAAATTTATAATAGATAATAGGATGTCTCTCTTTTCATTGAACTAATATCGTCTCATTTCTGTTAATCAGCAACTGTAACTCCAGGCAATGCTTGATGATTGTCAAGGCTACAAATTTGCATTGAACATCATCATTACAGCCATCCGTAAGCAGAATTTCATAAATAATCACATGTGTTGAGACTTTCCCTAAGCCTCCTGGTCACCATTTGGTAGCTCTTAAAGTTGGAATATGTATGACAAAATCATTCATTGAAGGGTTGAATGTTGTAGTAGTTTCAAACCCTTACAGATTTGATCCATGCCCAAGTTATATATGTGCATAGCATTGTATAATAGATTGTCTATATGCAAGAAGCATGTTATTATTTTCTCTTCAGTAGACTGCACATAAGATGAAGCCATCTCAAAGCATGAAAGGTAGAAGTTCTCCCGTTGTCGATACCATTTATATCTTCACATAAGCAAACAACTTGAAAAGCTCGGGAAAACCATACTCATTACAGATCTAGAGCCCATTCTCCTTCTAAAATCTTTGTAACAAATACTAGATTCACTCCCAAACAGCACTTGTCTCTTCTATGAAATTGAACATGAACCAACTGAAGGAAAAACGTTCAGGCAGAGCAAAGCACAACATCTAAGTATGTACAAAGTAACAAATGTCACACACACAAACTTTTTGGTGGATTCCACACCTCGAATGCGCAGCAGTACGACATCCACCCCCTCTGATCGTACGCATTCTCAAGATGGGCCAACTACCCATAATCATTGTTGTCAAGATCCACGAACAGATCAATCTCTTCATTGTGTATTTTTGGTATATCAACAAGATTATCTATCATATCATTTGTCTCTTCTATTGGAGTTTCTTCTCGTTGCTCTTCTCTTGCAAATTCTTCCAATGTATAATCCTCATCATCTCTTTTCTTGAAAATCTTGATTCTTTTTCCTGCAATGGGCACTCTGAGCACTATCCTATCCAATTCTATCAGCTCATATGTTGTATTCTCAAAGACATGTCTGACTATGTACAGACCAAACCATCTTTTCACCATCTTCCGAAGTGCAATATGTTGATTTTCAAGGCTGCTATCAAAGACTAATACCCAGTCTCCCTCTTCTCTTGCTCTAGGCCGCAAGTGATGCCTACTATCAAACCTGTCCTGATTTCTAAGTCTAGCAACCTTCAACCTGTCTTCTATTGCTTTAGGCCGCAAGCAATGCCTGCTATCAAACCTGTCCTTATTTCTAAGTCTAGCAACCTTCAACCTGTCAATAGCTAACTAAATATCCTCTGGTCTTCTCTCCAACTGCCGGATCCGAAGAGCTAAGTGCTCCTCTCTCGTCAAATCCTCCTGCCAAGGTGAAACTGACCAAGTCAAAGCACAAGTCTCAGTCGGCATAACCGGTTTCTGACCATACATCAACTCTGCAGGCATATATCCTGTAGTAACACTGTGAGTCATACGATCAGCCCACAAAGCAAATGGTAGAAGTCTTGGCCATTCTCCAATCTGTCCTATGCATGCTTTGGCTAATGCTTTCACTATCGGCGGATGCCTTCTTTCACTCTTTCCATTTCCCTCTCGATTGTATGCTATGGTTAGAGCAAACTTGATTCCTAGTTGAGATAAAAACTCCCTAGTTTCATCTGCATCTAATTCACCACGATCTGCAGTGATCTTACCCACATAGCCATACCTGCAGAAAATTTCTTCCAATAAGAACTTACACACTGCACTAGTGGTCTTCGTTCTCAAAGGTCTGCCCTCAACATGATTGGTAAGATCCTCTCTAGCCAATACAATATACCTCATCTGCCATAGACCCATAGGCATTGTAACCAAGTCAACTACCCACTTATAATGAATGCATAGCGGATAGGTCGGATGAAGCTCATCTCGATGACGCACTATGGAATACATCTGACAATCTCTGCAAGTCTCTACAAAGCGAGAAACATCTCTGTACATGCCTTTCCACCAATATTTTTCCTTCATTTTCTCATTAGTAGCCCACACTCCTCTATGACCAGCCCAAGGACTCTCATGAAACTCTCTCATCACCTGTAACTGGGTCTCTTTATTGCAGACAACCCGCAAGGGTAATCCACCTCTTTTCTTCGGGTGCTTCTAAAGAAATCCATACTTGAGAAAATAACCATAGGCTTTTCTTCTGATCTTCTTGAACTCTTCATCTGTCCATTCATCTCTTTTTCTTATTGTACTAAGGTACTTGCCAATCTGCAACCAATCTCCAACATAGAGTTCTTCTATGAAAGCCACAATATCATAGACATGACAAACATGATCAACCATAGTGACTGAAATTTTTGTATCATCCTCTTCTACAAGTAGTGTCTCCTCATCATCATATCTGGCTCTAGACAGCATATCCACCATTGGATTATCCTTTCTTGCTATGTATCTAAATTCTAGATTTAATGACTTCATGTATGCAATCCATCTCAGCATAGCTTTATCCGGAGTAGAGCAACTCGTAATCATACCTATCAATGGCAAACAATCTGTCTCTACCACAACTGGGGCTCCAATAAAGTATTCCTTGTCACATTTGATAGCCGTAACAATTCCCAGTAATTCCCTCTTGATTTGCGAATACCTCCTCTGTCTCTCGTTTAGGACTTTCGCCCCAAACTGAATAGCGTACATGTTTCCATCTGCATCATCTTGACCCACAGCCCAACCTATGCCAATTGGACTAGTGTCAACTGTCAATACAATAGGCCTTCCGCAATTATAATCCGCTTTCCTGAGACTAGGAGCAATCTGCAATAACTTCTTCAATTTTCGCATGTCTCTAGTGTGGCTCTTATCCCATTAAAATTTCTGCCCCTTTCGAAGCAACTGATATAAACAATCTGCTATGTGTGCAAAATGGGGTATCCAAACCATGTAAAACACACAGGCTGCAATGAATTTGTGTACCTCTAAAGTGGTAGAACAATGCTCCGTAATCTTTCCTATAGCATCCACCTTCTCAGGTGAAGGTTTCTTGCCATAATACCCACACATATGTCCAACAATGACGACCTCATTTACTCCAAAAACAGATTTCTGCCCTGATAGTGTCAAGTTCACTTCTTTTAACCTCGCCAAAATCTTTTCACAAGCTAAAATATGATCAGCCACAAAGTATCTGCATCCCTGCTCATTTAGACTCTCATTCTTCTCTGTTGAGATATCGAGCTCCACTCGTGATATACCAGGGTGACCGTTGTGCATTTATGTCACTAACGTGTCAGTTGTGCAGATGCGGTTGGTACACCGCCCATGAATAATAGCTAGATGACAGCTATCCTTATCTACTCTAGTTCATGGCTCAGCTAGTATGCCACCTTAGTTAGTTGAGTTTGGTTTGAGACCCATATATAGGGTTCTTCTATTTCTTTGTAAAAGAGTTCTTTTGGCTTACACAACTAAGAAGAGGAAAACTGTTTTCAGCCTCCACCTCTGTGTGTATTCCCCCATTGTGCAAGCAAGAAAGCTACAAGTGAGACTCCTTCCTTCTCTCCCACAATCTTGACATGGTATCAAAGCCTTGTTCGTGGTAAGGAGCTCAAGAAAGTAAGCCAAGCTCGTAGTGTTCTAGTAAGAGAAGCAGTGTTGCTTTCATTTTCTGTTTTGGGAGGAGATCTCTGCAGGTAGCACAGCCAAAAATTGCAAGAGTGCATTGTCTCAGGTTGAGACGCCCTTCGCGGTGAAGCAAGAGGCCATTTCAGGGCCTGTTTTGGAGGTGGAAGTTTTCTGTACGCACTCAGGAAAACGCCCAGTGTTATGCTTTGCAGCCACTGTTCTACAGGCCGGTGAAAAGTTACTGTAGAAATTGCATCGTATGCCTGTGCGCAGAGACATTGAGAGTTACAAAATCATCCCTGTTGCCTGTTGATGCAAAATCATCACTAGGAAGTGACTGTGTGGTCAAATACTACTTTCGTCAGTTTTGCAGATTTGCCCTTGTGAGGCTGAAGTTGTGTTCTTTGCAGTGACAGAATTTTTTGTAGTGTTCTGTAATGGCGTCTGATTCTCTTTCACAGATTGTCACTGAAAAGCTTGACAAGAACAACTTCCAAGCATGGAAGTTTAGAATGACGAATTTCCTTATGGGAAAAGGATATTGGAAATTTGTTGCAGGAAATGAAGAAGAACCAGTTCTTCCTGATGTTCCCAATCAACAGCAAATGCAGGCATTTAAAGCATGGCATGAGAGAGCCAAGAAAGTTATGTACTGGCTGTCTATCAGCATTTCAGACTCTATGATTGTGTATATTCAAGATGTAAGTATGCCAAAGGAGGCATGGGATACTCTGTCAAAAATGTATAGCACAAATACGCAAGCGAGGAAAATGCAGCTCAAGCAAGAGTTGCACAATGTGCAAAGAGAAAATATGAGCATCAATGACTACCACATGAAGATGAAGAAGATCGCAGATGCACTTGCTTCCATTGGGTCGCCAATGGAAGATGATGATTTAGTTTCTGTGACCTTGAATGGTCTAGGAAAGGATTATGCACAGTTTCGAACATCCATTTAAGTTTGTGAAAGATTTTCTGATTTTGAGGAGTTGATTGCTCTTCTAATTTCCGAGGAGCAGAGAAATGGTAGTGCATCTTCTTCAGGAGGAACTTCAAAAGAAGCTGTCTTCTACTCAAATGCTGGAAGAGGTAGAGGCAGAGGTAGAGGAGGCCGATTTGGAGGCCATGGTAGAAATCAGAATATGGAGCAAACTCAAGAAAACCAGTCCTATGGAGGAGGACGTGGTAACTCTAGAGGCAGGGGGAACCAAAGAGGTCGTGGTGGATGGCAAAGAGGCCAAAATACAAACAGTAATGTTGAATGCTACTACTGTGGTAAAATGGGTCATATGGCTAAAGACTGCTATAAAAAGCAGAATGACATCATGAATGGAAAACTGCAACAAGAAAATTATGCATCTTCTAGTAGACACGGTGATGACAGAAATGAACATTTGTTTATGGTGCAACACATGAATAATTCTGTGACAAGTGCAAAAGAAAGCAACGAAGTGTAGTATGTTGACTCAGGTGCATCAAACCACATGACAGGTCATACAGAATGGATGGAGGATGCAAGAAAAATGGAAAAACCAGGATTTATGGAGACTAGTGATGATACTGCACATCCTATTGTGCAGATTGGAAAAATTCCTTTGTCTATGCAGGATGGGAAAAAGAAATACCTGTCAGATGTATTTCATGTCCCGAATATCACAAAGAATCTAGTTTATGTTGGTCAAATGGTTGAGCAGGGCTTGCAGGTCAGATTTAATCCTCATGGATGCTTTGTTGAGGGTATGAAAAATAAAGGTCGCTTGATAGCAAAAGGAAAGAAGAAGGGCAGAATGTTTACGTTGGATGCAGACATGCCTGAATTGAGTGCAGCAATGTTTGCACATGGGACCGGTGTAGTTGCAGATATTGATATTTGGCATAAACGCATTGGTCATGTTAATGTACAACGACTTAAATCAATGCAAGGCCAAAATATTATTGCAGGATTGCCAAAATTCAAGGTTGCAGAAATGCATAAAGTATGTGAAGCCTGTCAGTTTGGAAAACATGCAAGGAAATCATTTCCTAGACATGTTCAAGAGAGTAAGAAGCCATTCGAATTAATCCACTCTGATGTGTGGACTACTAAAGCTGCATCTCTTGGAGGCTGTCATTATTTTGTCAGTTTTATTGATGACTATAGCAGAAAAGTTTGGGTGTATTTTGTGAAAAAGAAAAGTGAAGTTTTTGGGCATTTCAAAACTCTTAAAGCTATGGTTGAAAAAGAAACACATCTGCAAATAAAATGCCTAAGGTCAGATGGAGGGGGAGAGTACCTCTCAAATGAGTTTGCAAGGTTCCTGCAGGAGCATGGCATAAAGCAGCAATATTCATGCAGTCATACCCCACAACAAAATGGAGTTGCAGAAAGGAAAAACAGGCATATTGGAGAGGTATCTCGTGCCATGCTCAACGAAAAAGACTTGCCAGATTTTTACTGGGCTGAAGCAGTTGCTACGGCAGTCTATATAATGAATAGGACTTCCACTGCAGCAATACATGGGATGACTCCAGAGGAGAGGTATACTGGTAGGAAACCAGATATTTCTCATTTGAAAATTTTGGTTGCATTGCCTATGTACATGTGCTAGATGAGTTGAGATCCAAGTTGGATCCAAAAGCTGAGAAGTGCATTTTTATTGGTTACTCTCTGCAGCAAAAAGGGTATAGATGCTATAACCCTTCTACTCGTAAGTTTACAGTGAGCAGAGATGTTGTTTTTTATGAGATGAGTAGCTGGTATAAACCAGTAAATGTGATTGATGATGTAGATGCACAAAATGGTAATGCTGCACAGAATTCACAGCAGCAGTCACAAAATATTAGTGGACCTGGAGCGTCCTCTAGCAGTGGTTCACATTCTTCGCCATGGACAGGCAGATTGAGATCAGGAGAATCTTCTCAAAGCAATGCAGATAGTGGTATTCAGGTATCACGAAAAGGAAAAGAGAAGGTAGATCAACCCATGTTTGATGTGAATGCAGGTCACTCTTATGTGGATGGTGAATCCTGTGGCTTAGAACAGAGCATTGATGATGAGTTGGGTATTCCTTCTATTGTTACACTTGGAGTAAGGAAGACCAGGGATGTTTTGAGAGCACCTAGGAGTGAACCTACTTTGCGCAGGTCTACGAGAGCTAGATATCCTATGGATAGGCTGAAATATGATGGATTTACAGCCATTCACTATGCATATATGGTCAAAGTGATACAGGAACCAGAACCCACTTCTTTTGAGCAAGCCATGGGAAAAGAAAAATGGGAGAAAGCCATGGATGAAGAAATGGATGCCTTGGAAGCAAATCCTACATGGGAGTTAGTATATTTGCCTAAAGGTAAGAATGCAATTGGCTGTAAGTGGGTTTATAAGGTGAAGCACAATGCAGATGGTTCTGTGAACAGATACAAGGCAAGATTAGTAGTCAAGGGGTATGCACAAACATATGGCATTGATTATAAAGAAACATTCAGTCCGGTTGCAAGGATGGCAACCGTAACAGCAGTCATTGCTATGGCTGCATCAAAGGAATGGTCTTTACATCAGATGGATGTAAAAAATGCCTTCTTGCATGGTGATTTGCAAGAAGAGGTATATATGGAGCAGCCACCAGGTTATGTGCATGCTGTTCATCGTGAGTTTGTTTGCAGGTTGAAGAAATCATTGTATGGCTTGAAGCAAGCACCTAGATCATGGTCTGACAAGATAGGACAGTATCTTGTCACTATTGGCTTTCAGATTTCCAAGGCAGATTTCTCACTTTATGTGAGAAAAACAGAGAAAGGTATTATGCTACTTGTCATTTATTTTGATGATTTGATTATGACAGGTGACAATGATGAAGATATCCTTCATGTGAAAATGCTATTGAAATAGAAGTTTGAGATGAAGGATTTGGGAGACCTGCATTATTTCTTGGGCATTGAGGTGATTAGATCACCAAGTGGGATACAGCTCTTGTAGAGGCAGTATGGATTGGACATGCTGTCCAAATATGGGATGACAGGCTGTAAGCCTATTTCAGTTCCTTTGGAGCAGAATGTGAAGCTGAGCGCAGATGCAGGTGAGCTTCTGGAAGACCCTACTATGTACAGACGCATAGTAGGAAGCTTGATTTATATGACTATTACCAGGCCAGATTTGAGCTATGCTATTGGATTGGTAAGTGAGTTTATGCAGGCTCTAAGGAAACTGCATTTGGATGCGGCTAGATGCATACTCAAGTATGTGAAGTCCACATTGCAGTATGGACTATTTTATGAGACTGGGGTTCAGATACAGTTGCATGGATACACTGATGCTGATTGGGCTGGTAGCATTTCTGATAGACGATCTACCAGTGGATATGTGTTCTCTTTTGGGAGTGCTGCAGTCACTTGGAGCAGCAAGAAACAGCCTACAGTTTCCTTATCCAGCACAGAGGCTGAGTACAGGGGCGCAGCAATGGTTGCATGTGAGGTAGCTTGGTTGCATAAGCTACTTTATGATATGCATCAGCCTACAGATGGGCCAGTTGTCATTTATTGTGACAACATGAGTAGTATACACTTGGCAAATAACCCAGTCTATCATGCTAGAACAAAGCACATTGAGGTGCATTATCACTATGTGCGAGAGAGGGTTTTATTAGGTCTTATTGATCTAGTTTATGTCAGCACAGAAGATCAGGTAGCTGACATATTTACTAAAGCATTGGGCACAGAGAAGCTGCGCAAGTTCAGAGACCTGCTTGGTGTGCAGGAATTGGGATTGAGCTCGAGGGGGAGTGTTGAGATATCGAGCTCCACTCGTGATATGCCAGGGTGACCGTTGTGCATTTATGTCAGCGACGTGTCAGTTGTGCAGATGCAGTTGGTACACCGCCCATGAATAATAGCTAGATGACAGCTATCCTTATCTACTCTAGTTCATGGCTCAGTTAGTATGCCACCTTAGTTAGTTGAGTTTGGTTTGAGACCCATATATAGGGTTCTTCTATTTCTTTGTAAAAGAGTTCTTTTGGCTTACACAACTAAGAAGAGGAAAACTATTTTCAGCCTCCACCTCTGTGTGTATTCCCCCATTGTGCAAGCAAGAAAGCTTCAAGTGAGACTCCTTTCTTCTCTCCCACAATCTTGACATTCTCTTCTTCTGCACACCCCTTAATGGGCACATCATCCAAGAAAGGCATGGTAAGCTGTGGTATGTACTCATGAAGGACCTTATGCATGGCATTCATCATATGCGCAATAGAATTAGTGGCACCTTGAGGCAAGGTACACATCCTGACAAGCCCAATAGGAGTTCTCATAGTGGTTATGTCCTTGCTTTCCAAGGCTAGCTGAAACTGATCATATCCCGAATACAAGTCACCTAAAGAATAGATGGCACGTCCAACAAATGCTTCTGCAAACTCATCCACAACTCGACCTATACCAACATTCCTGATAGTAGCTGTGTTTACTGGCTGCATGTCTTGTATAAATCGGAGAGTACCATTCTTCTTTGGAACCGTAAACCACCTATTTGAGTATGGTGTAGATGACGGCTCTAGGATTCCCATCCTGATTTTCTCATTCTGTAACATTTTTGAATCTAAAACATGCATTCTTTATATGAATCTCCTCTTAGGAGGTCAAAAGGTTAGGATAATGGCAATCTTTTTAAAAATTAGTTATCCCTCTCTCCTCCAGCCGATTGTCATGCTAGAGGAGAAGGGAATAGCAATGGCCACCAAGCTCCTTGCTGGAGCTCATAAGCGGTTGGATGCCATGCAATATGGCGCGTGGAGGGAGAGAGGATCCCCTCCCCTCAGCTATATAAGCTGTTGTTGAGGAGTGGGAGAGGGGGAGATTGACATCGAGTGTGTGAGGTGAAGCCAGGGAGGTGGTCGCCGAGAAGAGAGAACCGTCAGATTTCTGAATCGTTGCCGTGAGCTGGGAGTTCGAGTCGACGCTGTCGTAGAAGAGGAGAGGGCTGTGAGAGAGGAAAAGTTGAAGGCCATGCTTGTTGCCGTCAAGGAGGGCCGTGTGATTGCTGTGAGGAGGGAGAGACCATGAGGATTCAGCATGGAAGCCGCCATTGAGAGTGGAGGGAAAAAGACGTAGACGATCTGTTGCTGCTCGCCGCCCAGCGCTGTCCACTGCTGCGGCTAGAAGTCATCGCCTTCTCTCTCGCCACGTGGAGCTCCAAGGCAAGCTCCCAGAAGCTTCAGAATCTTCTTAGGAAGCTTCTCAAGCCTCCTAAGAAGCCCCCCCTTCATGTGGCTCTTTAAGCCCCCTTTCCACCCACATAAAATTCCCTCTTTAAGGTCTTATACACCCCTTCCTTCCCCCCTTTTGCCCACCTAGTGCATCCTAAAACTAACCCCCTCGGGATCAAATAAAAAAAAAGCCTCATTCCCGTGGCTTTAATAAGCCTTACTCTCAAAAGGTTTTCCTACCCCCCCCTTCTCGGGAATTAAACCCCATTCCCGTGGGTTTTCCCCTCCCCCACGAAAATCCCTCTAGAAGGCCTTTTACGCCCTTGCCCTTCTTTTCAATCTCTCAAAAATCCATTTAGTAACCCTTTTTCCTTGGAATCCTATCCGAGTCCTTTAAAAAGGCTCATTTTTCCCTTGGATTTCCTACAATCTCCCAATTAGCACAAGTGCTAAACCCCTTCCCGTGTAGACAATTAGCACCCCGGAGCTTCTAAGAAAGGAAGGAGAAATTAATAAGTTCCATTTCTAAGGTTCGTTCTCCAAGGACGGTGGAATCACAAAGGGAGTTCGCGTTCGAAGAAGATCGGCCAACATCATAAATCTGCGTCCAAGGTGGAAAGGCCGAATTCGCGATGGCTCCTAAGAAAGCACAAGGCGCAGCCGTAGGAGGATCGTCTCCAAACATCCATGTGGACATTTCACCACAAGTCCAGGTTTTTCTTCCTAGTTTTGATTTATGACGTTATAATTCAATCGTACATGGATCATTTTTGGAGATAAGATGCATTTTCTGATTTAAATACTTTGACTAATTTAAAAGAAATAACTCACGATGGAAGAATTCGGTCATTAAGTATATTTCTCAATAAAACGAACAAAATAAAGCAAGCATAAGATTTCTATGCATTTCTAGCAAGTGGTTTTTATGCATTGCAAAGAAATGAAATTAGATTCATTAATGTCCATCTTTACAAAACATAATTATGATAGTACACTTCGATTAAGCATGGAAGGAATAAACGCATATTGCATTATTGAACATATTTTTTGAAATGATTCTTAAAGAAAATTGCTAGCAATCGTAGGAAATTGCTAGGGCTGCATGAAAAAGATTTAACTCTAGGCACGTGGCCTAAAAACCCTAATCAACGAAAGATTGTGTAAGTTCTGCATACGACAAATTAATTCGAAAATGAACGAAGAAAAAACGACTACATGTTTAAACATAAAATCCTAAAGTTTAGTAGCATGAATCTTGTTTGCATGTTATAGGATGATTAATTAGAATTATGCTATAACTTAACCTATGCTTTGACCTTAACCCAAAAAGTTAGGGTTTGTAAATCAACTTATACGTAGGTAATGAATCATGTGGTTACGGAAATGATAGCGTAATTATCTTCAAGAATAGACAAGTTAAATCGGTTTAAACCTAAACACCTAAAACCGCGAAGTACTCATTTAGGAAGGGTTAATTCAATGCAACATATCCCAAAGAGCTAACTAGGGTTAGCACGTTAAGGATATTACCTAGTTGCTCGTATTACCAAAGCTAAAACTCCTATACCCTAAAGACTTGCCCACATTCATGGAATATAGGGACATTGGAACATACCTGCAAGAAGTGATCTAGGGTTTTTCCTAAGAATCTCTCGCTAAAAAGATGAAACTCGGAACCCTAGGTCCGACAATGTCAGCCTAAAGTACTCAGGAATAGATTGTTATATCCAATCATGATTTAATGACTCCATTCGATGGGTAAATATTCCCATAGTCTGATGCGACACTTGTGCAACAAGTTGTAGAGTCGCACGATCTTGTGATTTGATCACAAGGGAATGGCCAATTCCTGGGAATGAGATTGGCATATTCTTACGTAAGTTTATCTTACAAGAGGATGAATAATTGTCCTAATATAGTACCTTTCTTGGGTAAATATAAATGCTTAAAAGCAAAATACCAATCAATAAATTGGAATAAAATATGAACTTAAGGTATTGACTAATCACGTTAATAGGGTACGACCCTAACCCAGAATATAGGGTTAACAAATAAACCCTTGGGGATCTTGCCAAGTCGAAATTGATCCCGAATCGAGTGCTTGATGCATTCGGAAAGAAGGATTCGCTCCTTAGCAGCTGGCCAAAAATAACGACCAATGGAAATGATTGTGCTTGTAACAGTTTTAAGAGCACTGTTTTGCTTTGTTTGCTCAAAGAATTAAAAGATGAAAATATATCTAATGCTTCACGTTGAAGGCCTGAAGGGAGAGGCAGCTTCAGTTACCCCCGACTGCCTACCTGACCCTAACCAAGGGGGTTGTTAACTGCGCCGGCAAGGTGAACCGAACCCGCCATGAGAGGTCTCTCCATTGAGCGCTACTTGGAGCAAGAGGATGCTTGGGTGCCAAGGGGCTCTGGTCGTAAATCCCTCGCCTTCCGGGCCCTGCACAAGAGGCCAACGTGACTCAGGATTAGATCTCGAGGCCCGCATACTAGTGTACGGGCGGAAATCTTGGATTAGTAATCCCTGTGGATTGCTGGATAGCCTTCGGGAAGATTATGGATAAGCCTACGGGCTGGACTTTATGTATTTCAAAGATAAATATGATAACCTATTGAAAAGGAACTTGTTTGACATTGTTTTTCTATGTCAAGTGCTATGATTACGTGAAGGAACGAGTGCCTAACGGGCTAATTAAGGAAGCTAATTGACACATGTCCAACTAAATGTGTTAGGTAATCAAATAACTAAACAACCTGAGGAAAGTGCAGAGGATGGGCCATGGGTCCGTCCTACGGATGGGTGGTCCCGGTTGGCCGGGAACTTTTCTCAATCAAGATGGACAGTAGGAAGATCGTTCAAAGAACACGAACAGCAAGAGCATTGACCTAGAGTCTAAGTTGTAAATGATCTCGATTTACATTGTTTTAGGGGAACGGAATGGGACTATGCCTTATGGCGGAGAGGTTGAGCTTCGCATCCCTCTTGTTTCATAGTCTCCTTGAACCAAGTGTAGCGTGAATCCACTTCGGACCTAGCGTTTCTACGTAAAGTAGTTCACTCGGGTTTGACGCTAGTTGCCGTTAGGAAATGACCAATAGGGAAAACCCTAATTCAGGTCGGTCCTAAGTGGGAACGGCGGAATACTTCCGCTACGTAGCAGACGTAGAAAGTCCTAGATCACAAACCTCGTAACATTTCATGGGAGTACCAGGCGTAGCTTTCTAGATATCCTTTCCAATGGACTGCTAAGACGATTCTAACGGAGATCTCTATCAAGGATCTGGACAAAAATTTATAGGCAAAGTATCATGAATTCTTTGTCAATAGTGGACTTGTCTACAATAGAACGAGTCTATGTGTACCGACATTGAAAGGTTGTTTATCAAGGAGATATTCAAGCTATATGGGTTACCCAGAAGAATCACTAGTGATCGTGATTCTCTCTTTACATCACACTTCTAGAGAGCTATCTTTGAAGCTATTGGGACTCAACTCTGCTTTAGCATAGCTTACCATCCCCAAACGGATGGCCAAACAAAGCGAGTCAATCAAGTCATCGAGGATATGCTTAGGGCATACTGCTGTCGTGAACCAAAAAGGTGGATTCAATACTTGCCTTTGGTTGAATTTCCCTACAATGCTTCTTACCAACAAAGCATTCAGATGACCCCTTTTCAAGCATAGTATGGTCATGACTGTCGAAGTCCCCTAAACTTCTCAAATCCAACCTTGAGGGTTGAAGCTTCAAGGCAGATGTTGGAAGAGATGGATGACCAAATAAAGTCAATAAGACTAGACATCCAAGCCACCAAGGATAGACAAAAGGCATACGTGGATTTGAAGCGTCAAGAAAGGGTCTTCGAGGAAGGAGACATGGTCTTCATTCGCGTACGGCCAAATAAAAGTTCTCTATCCTTAGGAGATTGCAAGAAGCTAAGTCCAAGGTATTGTGGACCATACAAGATCCTCAAGTGCCTAGGACCTAATGCCTATAGACTGCAACTCTCGAAGATCCTAAAAGTTCATAATGTATTCTATATCAGCCTATTGAAGAAGTATATATCTAATCCTAACCATGTACTTGATGACCAACAAGTTGTAATGCCTAGTCAAGGAGTCCTTGAACTAAGGCCTGACAGGATCTTAGATGTTAGGGAGAGACAATTGAGATCCAGAACCTTGAGAGAATGCATCATCCAGTGGAAATATTATCCCAAAGAGGATGCCACTTGGATAGATGAAAGCACTCTCAACCATCAATATCCTCAGTTTATCTCGAGATGAGGACATCTCGATTCCTCCAAGGGGGAGAGAATGTAACATTCCGGAATCTAAAACATGCATTCTTTAAATGAATCTCCTCTTAGGAGGCCAAAAGGTTGGGATAATGGTAATTTTTTAAAAAAATTAGTTATCTCTGTCTCCTCTAGCCGACTGTCGTACTGGAGGAGGAGGGAATAGCAATGGCCACTAAGCTCCTTGCTGGAGCTCACAAGTGGTTGGACGCCATGCAATATGGCGCATGGAGGGAGGGAGGATCCCATCCCCTCAACTATATAAGCTACTGTTGATTAGTGGGAGATCGAGGGGGAGATTGACGTCGAGTGTGTGAGGTGAAGTCGAGGAGGTGGTCACCGGGAAGAGAGAACCGTCAGATTTCTGAATCACTGCCATGAGCTGGGAGTCCGAGTCGATGGTGTCGTAGAAGAGGAGAGGGCTATGAGAGAGGAAACGCTCAAGGCCATGTGACTGTTGTGAGGAGGGAGAGGCCATGAGGATTCAGCACGGGAGCCACCATTGAGAGTTGAGGGAAGAAGACGTGGACGATCTGCTCCTGCTGCTAGCCGGCCAGCACTGTCCACTGCTGCCACCAGAAGTCATCGCCTTCTCTCTCGCCAAGTGGGGCTCCAAGGCAAGCTCCCAGAAGCTTCAAAATCTTCTTGGGAAGCTTCTCAAGCCTTCTAAGAAGCCCCCCTTCATGTGGCTCTTTAAGCCCCATTTCCCTCCCACATAAAATCCCCTCTTTAAGGTCTTATACACCCCTTCCTTCCCCCCTTTTTCCCCCTTTTGCCCACCTAGTGCATCCTAAAACTAACCCCCTCGGGATCAAATTAAAAAAGCCTCATTCTCGTGGCTTTAATAATCCTTACTCTTAAAAGGTTTTCCTACCCCCCCTTCCCGAGAATTAAACCCCATTCCTGTGGGTTTTCCCCCTCCCCCACGAAAATCCCTCTAGAAGGCCTTTTACACCCTTGCCCTTCTTTTTAATCTCTCAAAAATCCATTTAGTAACCCTTTTTCTGTGGAATCCTATCCAAGTCCTTTAAAAATGCTCATTTTCCCCTTGGATTTTCTACAATCTCCCAATTAGCACAAGTGCTAAACCCCTTCCCATGTAGATAATTAGCACCCCAGAGCTTCTAAGAAAGAAAGGAGAAATTAATAAGTTCCATTTCCAAGGTTCGTTCTCCAAAGACGGTGGAATCACAAAGGGAGTTCGCGTTCGAAGAAGATCGGCCAACATCATAAATCTATATCCAAGGTGGAAAGGCCGAATTCGCGATGTCTCCGAAGAAAGCACAAGGCGCAGCCGTAGGAGGATCGTCTCTGAACATCCATGTGGACATTTCACCACAAGTCCAGGTTTTTCTTCCTAGTTTTGATTTACGTCATTATAATTCAATCGTGCATGGATCATTTTTGGAGATAAGATGCATTTTCCGATTTAAATACTTTGACTAATTTAAAAGAAATAGCTCACGATGGAAGAATTCGGTCATTAAGTATATTTTTCAGTAAAACAAACAAAATAAAGCAAGCATAAGATTTCTATGCATTTCTAGCAAGTTGTTTTTATGCATTGCAAAGAAATGAATTTAGATTAATTAATGTCCATCTTTACAAAACGGAATTATGATAGTACACTTCGATTCAGCATAGAAGGAATAAACCGCATATTGCATTATTGAACATCTTTTTTGAAATGATTCTTAAAGAAAATTGCTAGCAACCGTAGGAAATTGCTAGGGCTACATGAAAAAGATTTAACACTAGGCATGTGGCCTAAAACCCCTAATCAACGAAAGATTGTGCAAGTTCTGCATACGATAAATTCATTCGAAAATAAAGAAAAGCTGCATGTTTAAACATAAAATCCTAAAGTTTAGTAGCATGAATCTTGTTTGCATGCTAGAGGATGATCAATTAGAATTATGCTATAACTTAACCTATACTTTGACCTTAACCCAAAAAGTTAGGGTTTGTAAATCAACTTATACGTAGGTAATGAATCATGTGGTTACGGAAATGATAGCGTAATTATCTTCAAGAATGGACAAGTTAAATCGGTTTAAACCTAAACACCTAAAACCGCGAAGTACTCATTTAGGAAGGGTTAATTAAATGCACCATATCCCAAAGAGCTAACTAGGGTTAGCACGTTAAGGACATTACCTAGTCGCTCGTATTACCAAAGCTAAAACTCCTATACCCTGAAGACCTGCGAGAAGTGATCTAGGGTTTTTCCTAAGAATCTCTCGCTAAAAAGATGAAACTCGGAACCCTAGGTCCGAAAATGTTGGCCTAATGCAATCATGAACGGATTGTTATATCTAATCATGATTTAATGACTCCATTCGATGGGTAAATAGTCCGATAGTCTGATGTGACACTTGTGCAACAAGTTGTAGAGTCACACGATCTTGTGATTTGATCACAAGGGAATGGCGAATTCCTTGGAATGAGATTGGCAGATTCTTACGCAAGTTTATCTTGCAAGAGGATGAATAATTGTCCTAATATAGTACCTTTCTTAGGTAAAGATAAATGCTTGGAAGCAAAAGACCAATTAATAAATTGGAATAAAATATGAACTTAAAGTATTGACTAAGTCGGATTCATAGGGTACGACCCTAACCCAGAATATAGGGTTAACAAATAAACTCTTGGGAATCTTGCCAAGTCGAAATTGATCCTGGATCGAGTGCTCGATGCATTCGGAAAGAAGGATTCGCTCCTTAGCAGTTGGCAAAAAATAACGACCAATGGAAATGATTGTGCTTGTAACAATTTTAAGAGCATTGTTTTGCTTTGTTTGCTCAAAGAATTAAAGGATGAAAAGATATCTAATTCTTCAGGTTGAAGGCATGTAGGGAGAGGCAGCTTCAGTTACCCCCGACTGCCTGCCTGACCCTAACCAAGGGGGTTGTTAACCGCATCGAGAAGGTGGACCGAACCCGCCGCGAGAGGTCTCTCCGTTGAGCGCTACTTGGAGCAGGAGGACACTTGGGTACCAGTGATGCCAGGAGGCGTGCCACGGTGGATTCCGTGAGGTTTTACGGTGGATTCCGTAAACTTAGATGACCGGGGCTCATACACAAAGAGGATTCTTGGTGCGAGAAGTTGATGGGGACGCCTGTCCTTTTTGGGCGTTTCATTAATTTAGTGTGTACGTGGGTGATTCCATAGCGGGTGATTCCGCAAAATACATGTTAAATTAATAAACGTTTATGTTTAGAGTGCGCACTCGTAATAAATTAAGGTTAGGATTTATTTCTAACCAGTTGATTTATTTATGTAGCTGAAGACTGCTAGGTATTCACTTTTGTCGGTTTAATTGTATTATTTTACTAACGATTGTGAACCATTCTTTCTAGTTGTGACCGATGCTAGCGGATCAGGAATAGGAGCCGTACTAATGCAAGACAATTATCCAATAGCATATTCTAGTTCTAAGCTGAAACCCTCTGAGCTGAAATATTCCACTTATGACAAAGAACTATTAGCAGTTGTATAAGCATTAAGACAGTGGAAACACTACTTAATGGGTTCAGAATTCATGATGAAGACCGACCAGCAAAGCATTAGACATTTACTTAGCCAACCCCAAATTTCTGACCGTCATATCAAATGGGCTTCCTTCATTCAAAGTTTTCATCCTATCATTCAATACCAACCTGGAAAAGAAAATGTAGTTGCTGATGCATTGAGTAGAAGACGTGCAATTCATAATATTTCTGTCATATCTTTTGATTCTTTGATTGCTATGAAAGATACATATCACCAGGATATTACTTTTCATTCTGATTGGCAAAAATTAGTTCAAAATAATTTCATTCCTGTTGATTCATTGTCATATAATGATGGATTTATGTTTTATGAAAAGAGACTGTGTGTTACTATTCCATTCCGATCTTTTGTTTTGAATGAAATTCATTGTCCCCCATATCAAGGTCAAAGAGGTATCATATCTACATTACGTATGTTAACTGAAGATTTTTATTGGCCGCATATGGATGCAGATGTATCTAATTTCGTTTCTGAATGTTTGATTTGTCAAAGAATAAAGAGACATCATGGTAAACAGTATGGATTACTAATGCCTTTGTCTATTCCATCTAAACCTTGGGAACATATTTCTATGGATTTCATTACTGGTTTACCAAATACTAAATCTAACCATGACATGATTTGGATAATTGTAGATAGATTTAGTAAGCAAGCATATTTCATTCCATGTAAGAAAACTTTAACAGCATCACAAGCAGCACAGTTATTTTTGAAAACTATTTTTACTAACCATGGATTGCCAAAAGTGATTATTTCAGATCGTGATTCTAGATTTTGTAACAATTTTTGGATTACATTGTTTGCAAATCTAGGCACAAAGATTGATTTCTCATCTGCATTTCATCCAGAAACAAATGGACAAACAGAAGCCACAAATAGCGCCATTTTAGATCTTTTACGTGCATATACTATCTCCAAACCTCAGACATGGGACACTCATTTACATTTATTACAGTTTGCATACAACAATACACCGCACACATCTACAAAGAAAGCACCTTTTGAAGTCATTTATGGATATAGATTATCTACACCTGTTGCATCTTTGTCTAATAGAATTTAGAGTGCTGATGATATTGCTAGTATGCATAACAATATTTTTGATGAGGTTAAGGATATGATTGCTAAAGCCCAACAATCATATACCAAACAAGCCAACAAGAAAAGACAAGCCATGAATTTCAAAGTTGATGATTATGTTTGGCTCAGAATAGAAAAACGTAGACTGCAAAGTGTAGATAGACATCCAATTGTCAAATTAGCTCCTAGATTCTATGGACCATTTAGAATCATTCATAAAATTAATGATAATGCATTCAAGTTAGAATTACCATTTCATTGGAAAATTCACAATACATTTCATATTAGTTTATTGAGACCATTTAGAGGCCAATTACCTATCCACCCTGTTTATGAAAACCCACCTTTATTAGAGGAAGAGACTGAAATACTTGAACCAAAAGCCATCATAGACACTGACTACATGACCACTAGAACTGGCCGAAGATATTCTAGATATCTAGTAAAATTTAAGAACCATCCTGTAGAGGAAGCACAATGGATGCACGCTAGAGACTTAAATGCTTTCCCCACTCTATTAGCTCCACATTGAGCTAATAGCAATTGAGGTCAATTGCTATCCCACCCCGGTGGTATGATACCAGGAGGCATATTCCACGGTGGATTCCGTGAGGTTTTACGGTGGATTCCGTAAACTTAGATGACCGGGGCTCATACACAAAGAGGATTCTTTGTGCGAGAAGTTGATGGGGACGCCTGTCCTTTTCGGGCGTTTCATTAATTTAGTGTGTACGTGGGTGATTCCATAGCGGGTGATTCCACAAAATACATGTTAAATTAATAAACGTTTATGAGTTTAGAGTACGCACTCGTAATAAATTAAGGTTAGGATTTATTTCTAACCAGTTGATTTATTTATGTAGCTGAAGACTGCTAGGTATTCACTTTTGTCAGTTTAATTGTATTATTTTACTAACGATTGTGAATGCTTCAGTTGATGTGTAGAGATAGCAGCAGTGGCGGAGGAAAGCATTGGAGTCTAGCGAGTATTCGACCTTTGGATTATATTTTGATAGGCGCCACGCTTATATTTTGTTATGTCTATTGAGGCATTGATTATTGATTATTATTTTATATGTGCCTATGCGCATGGATATGTTATTTCTATTTGGACATTGAGATTGGGTGTGCCAGACTCTATGGGCACCGTCCATTAGCTTTATTTCCTATTTTTGTAGAAAGCAAACTCAAAAGCTAAAAGCTTGTCATATTTTTGTAAATTGGGCTATTATTGAGCATGAAGATGGAAATATACATAAAATACATGCTTTGTGAAGCGCACACACAAGGCATGGGGGAGATTGAACCCAATTGGTCTCTTGCTTCTTGTCGTTCATGCTTTTACATTGTTTTTTGTGCAAAAAGGTAGAGTTCATTGTTCTTGGGGACCTTCCGGGATTCACTACGTGAGCATACTGCGACCGATCTGTGCACCAGCCAGGGGGGGCTCTGGCCGTAAATCCCTCGCCTTCCGGGCCCTGCACAAGAGGCCAATGTGACTTAGGATTGGATCTCGGGGCCCGCATACTAGTCTACAGGTGGAAATCTTGGATTAGTAATCTCTGTGGATTGCTGGATAGCCTTCGGGCGGATTATGGATAAGCCTACGGACTAGACTTTATGTATTTCAAAGATAAATATGATAACCTGTTGAAAAGGAACTTGTTTGACATTGTTTTTCTATGTCAAGTGCTACGATTATGTGAAGGAACTAGTGCCTAACGGGCTAATTAAGGAAGCTGATTGACACATGTCCAACTAAATGTGTTAGGTAATTAAATAACTAAACAACCTGAGGAAAGTGCAGAGGATGGGCCATGGGTCCGTCCTATGGATGGGTGGTCCCAGTTGGCCGAGAACCTTTCTCAATCAAGATGGACAGCAGGAAGATCGTTCAAAGAACACGAACAGCAAGAGCGTTGACCTAGAGTCTAAGTTATAAATGATCCTGATTTACTTTGTTTTAGGGGAACAGAATGGGACTATGCCTTATGGCAGAGAGGTTGAGCTTCGCATCCCTCTCGTTTCCCATTCTCCTTGAAACAAGTGCAGCGTGAATCCGCTTCGGACCTGGCATTTCTGTGTAAAGTAGTTCGCTCGGGTGTGACGCTAGTTGCCGTTAGGAAATGACCAATAGGGAAAACCCTAATTCAAGTCGGTCCTAAGTGGGAACGGCTGGAATACTTCCACTACGTGGCAGATGCGGAAAGTCCTAGATCACAAACCCTGTAACATTCAATGGGAGTACCGGGCGGAGCTTTCTAGACATCCTTTCCGATGGAATGCTAAGACGTGTTCTGAAGATAACAGGTGGACATGCTACACATTCAACAAGTCTACTAGCTTTGGCAGGTGTGCCCTAGGCACTGGAATAGGTCAGAGGTTCCATGGAATATGAGGAATAGTAAAGATCACCATAGGGGCAATAATATCCGGATTCACACATCCAATCTCATGCGAAAAGAAAGCAAACCCCCTTCCATGTCGCTCAACCATATCCTAAAAGCATTGCTTCTCTGAGGGTAGCAAGAAATCACCATTTCTAATTTTTAATTCAGCAAGAGTCTCTACTGAAAATTTATGGCCTACATGCTCTCGATTCCTCAAAATTGGCTGCTTAGCAGCCCTCTCTTTTTGCTGATCATTGTCAGGTGGAAGCGGTCTAGCTATCGACTTCACCTTCTTATCCACAGTCTTGTATTTCGTGTCAACCCTGACTTCATTATGATCCTCTGTATTACTCAAATCTTGCTGTAAATCAACAATTCTGCCCTTTGATGGGGCTGAATATCCTCAGCCCTCTGCTCTATGGACTGCATAGGAACAGCCCTAAGCTCTGGATGCTGAAATATTTTAGCAATAAACTCTGTTGGCTGAAATTTTTCAGCCCTCTGTGTCTCTATAGCCTGATCATAATCAACCGAAAACTCTGTTTGTTGAATTTCTTCAGCTCTCAACACTTTTTGCTGAGTCACCTCAGCCTTTGACTCTATCTATGATACAAAATGTGAAATTTCATGAAATATGTCCAGGGACTGCACTGATACATTACTGAGACAACTCTACATATCAGATTTCATCATATTTTTCATCTCCGTCATCTTATCTGCACAAACCATACTATCATACATCCCATCTATATCACTACAACAGAAACGAGGCATAGACACGCATGTTAGATGCGCAAAGTCGGGCGCATCTATCATCGCGTCTGTATGTGCGTGTAAAAGAGCGTGTAAATAGATGCGAATTTTACGTATATATATCCATGCAAATAGACACGTTTTCAGATCCGTCACTACAACAAGCAGCAGTTATAGATACGTGCACAGACGAGTACTAAAATTTTAAAAAAATTTGAAAAATATAGACGCAATCGCGCGTCTATATTTGCGTCTAATTTGCAGGTTAAATCGCATCTATGTGCACATGTATTTGCGCATGTATATACGCATGTATTTAACTGTGCATATATAAGCGCGTCTATAAGCAATTCGTGCTCTATATACACGGACTTATAGACGCGCACACAAACGCGCACTAAAATTTTGAAAATTTTTGAAAAATCTTGCTGGTGTGTCATTCTTTTCAAAGTAGTCCCATCTTGCGTTTCTTTTGGGTTTTTTTGACAAGCGCACGACACAAAGAGAGGACAAAGGAAGAGGCAAAGAAGAAAGGGTAAAGAGAGGAGGAAGCAAGAGGCAAAGAGAAAGGAGAGGGAGGAGAAGGAGTTTGTAGCCCTATCGGCGCCCATCACAACACCGATTCAAGGTGAGTCCTTCTTCTTGTCTCTCTCACTCACTGACTCACTCTCTCTCTCTCTCCCCCTCTCCCTCCCTCCCTCCCTCCCTCTTTCTCTCTCTATCTTTGCTTTGAGTTGTATTTTGCTACCTTCTTAGCTTTTGGTATGTTTGTTGCGACGAGGGACCTATTGAAATCATTGTATCATATCATCTACTTGGTTTTCATCAAATTAAAAATGTGTGCTTGAATCATATTTCTACATATCCAATAGATTTTGATTTTTATATTGTTTGGCAAGATCTCAAAATAATGACACCACTTTGCCTTTCAGACTTTTACCACAACCTTTTACCCTTGCATTTCGAATTTAACAGGCGTTTCACACTTGGTTTACGTTTTAGATTCTATTTCGTTTATTTTTTTACATTCCACCACATTCCACCTTCCACTACATTCCACCTTACTACCCCTTCCCCCTTTGGAAAAGAAGAATCCGACCCAGTATTGGAGGTTGCGAGGCCAAGGCTTTCATCTCTATTTGTGTAGGAGCCAAGCGCAGAAGTCACCAGAGTCGACTCTATATTCCAGTTGAGCGGCGTGGTCTAGATCAAAGGGTTGAATCCCTACATGTGTGATGTACGTGAGGACATCTGTGAGGAAGTCACCGGAGTCGACTCGACTTGCGATGTGGAGCTCTTCCTCTGTTAAGAGGCGGTCAAGATAGGGATGCCCTATGATATGCTCGTCCATGGGTCGACCCCGAAGAGTGGTTAACACTCTATACGAGGTAGGCGCGACGTAGGTGGGATCATACCTGCTATTTTGATGGCTCGGCGTTGTTCGGCATTGGTCATTATGCGACATCCGTCAACCTCCCATTTCAACCTAAGAGTGTACCACTGCCTTAAGAAGGGTGATCCAGTATCAGCAAGGTGGGATAACCTTGTGATCTCTTGGTTGGTGATAGCAGACGTTGTCCATGGGTCATATGATGTGATGAGGCGTTGCTTAATGGCTTGCTCTTTGGAGACCTCGCTAGCTAGCAACTCAGCGGTAGAGCCAGAAGCCTGTGCAAAGGCAAAAAACAGCCAAAGAGCAAGGAGATGGAGGAGAAGAAGGAGTTTGTAGTTGTGTCGCTGCCCATCACAACAAATATTCAAGGTGAGTCCTTCTCTTCTCTCTCTCTCTCTTTCCCTCTCTCTCTCTCTCTCTCTCTCTCTTTGTTTACTCTGAGTTGTATTTTGGTTCCTTCTTAGCTTTGGGTATGTTAGTTGTTGCTTGCTTTTCCTAGTTTTATTTTGTGCTTCACTGCTAATTCGCGTCTACAAGCGCGTTTGATATACAGAGTAGACGCTCTCGTAGACGCGCAAGTGTTGAAGATCCATAAAACCTGTTAGGTTTCTTTGAGTTTTGTGGAGCTGGCGCGTGTAAGAGCGCGTCTGATCCACAGAGTAGACGCGCCTGTAGACGCACTCGCATTAAACAACCACATCTCCTTTGAGATTTTTTTTCATACACTGTTTTTCGCATCTATATTTGCGTCTAATTTGCAGGTGAAATCGCATCTATGTGCGCATGTATATGCCCATGTATGTGCGCATATATATGTGCATGTATGTGCACATGTATATGTGCGTGTATATGCATGTCTATATGCGTATCTATAAGTGCGTCTATAGGAGCATCTATCTTCGGGTGTATATGCGTGTAGTTTTCACTATAAGCGTGCTTGTAGACGTGAAATTATAGACGCACTAGTAGACCCAATAATAAACGCGATCGATATTTTTTAACACAATTCAAATATTGCGTCTACAAGCACGTCTATGGAGCCTTTTTGTTGTAGTGTCTCTAAAATACCTGCATTTTTCAAATCTTTCTCCTTCTTGCATATGTACTGCCTGGCAGCTCTAGGCAACTTAGAAATCTTCTAATAGCTCATCGAGTTGTTTGCTGAAATTCCAACAAAATTGGAGGAGAAAACACTACTGCCAGGAGGCGAGAACTCTAATCTCCTCTGCTCTGTACCACCGTCATCTCGCAGAAGAGCGGTACCTAATGAAAACCCAAATCCCTCACAGTGGGCAAAGGTGCATCTCGAAGAGTATCCCTGTTTCTAGCATGGTTTACATACATAGTCATAAACTAGACTGCTCTCATACTATCTTTACTGTGAATCTGTGCATAAGCACATCCATCATCCATTACTTTTGTCTCCATGCACATCTCTGTGATGAATGGCTATCCTAGGATTATGGGGTAAGAGCATGAATCCTACACAAAGAAATGGAAATCCTCCTCTACATCTCCAATAGAAATTGGGACAGGCAGCATACAAATCATCTGCAGTGTTGTTGGCGGCTCTCATACGCCACCCATGCTCTACATCCATAGGCCATCTATTACTTTCATAGACTCCACGAACTATGAGATTAATCTCTGAACCATGATCCACCAAAGCAACATAAGGCACCTGTTTCTCTCCAATTTTTACCATTATTTCTGTAGTTTCCCTATGAATCCATGAAAAATGACTACGTAGTACCAAGATAGGCTCATCAGTTTCAGCATAATGGATAGGCTGAACTCTCTTCTCTGTCTGCGGAAAAATAGAAGCATTCTCAACCATAACCTCATCCTCATCCTCATCCAACTCCCCAATCAAAACTCCCTGTGTATCAGTAGTAGGAAATGTATGTCTTTTTCTCTTCAGGACTTCTTGGAATTGATCTTGAAACTCTCTTTTCGAGATGCCCAAAATCTCAGAAATAGTAAAAGTCACCTCACTGCCAAGTATCTTGTCATTAAAGATTTTCTTCATGTCCGTAGATGTCTCAATATCAAACATTAATCTAAATCATGGCTGCTTTCTCTGTCTAGGCTCCTACCTCTTTTCTTTCTTTTCAGCATCTTCCATTTGTCGTTCTGGCCCTGGTCTCAAAGACGGCCCTGCAGTAGGTGGAGTAACAAACTCATCCCCTCTAGTCTTTCTAGCTGCATTTGGATTCTCTTCATCTCTCTTACGCTTCTCCTCAACAAGTACATCTGCTCCCTGAGACTTAGCCAAGTAGGCATAAATAGTGTACCTGTCAACAGGCGAATCCCAACTTGTCTCAGATGTGATGCTAGAACCTGCACTAGTCAAAACAGTCTGCTGAATTTTCCCCTTGTTTGCCATCTCCATAGTTTAGGTCCATAATGCTGACTGACTCTCTGATCCTTTCTCAATCTGGACTACGTATGCAGAAGCATCTCCTCTAGCTGCCACATAAGAACTACGCGCAGCCATGTCATCTACTAATTTCTTCATTTCGCCTTTCCCAAATTTGGTAGCAAGCGGAGCTCCTATTTGAGTCAACCAGATCTTGCCATCTTGTCCCTACAATACCAAATTCTTTCTCCTTGCATCTTGAAAAGATTCACAATCCTTGCAATGCTGATGGTCCGTACTATTACACCAAATACATCTTCGATCTCTCTTAGGTGCACTAGGAGCACTAGAAGAAATAGTGGGCGTGGTCGAAGCAAACTGCCCTTTCAATTTTCCCACCAATTCTGCTTTAATTGACTCCAGTTCAAATCCATTATGCCTTTGATTATATCATTAAGAGAGAAAGGAATCAAAGGAGCGGATGATTTTTGAGTGGAAGGAGCTGGCATCGGTCTTGGAATAGGAGAAATAGGAGGATTAGAAATAGTAGGCACTAGCACTGGCCAAGTAACTGGCTGAGGAAGAGAAGAAATGACAGGGGTAGAAGTAGACATAGGAGTAGAAGACGACGTCAGTGTCATAGATCTATTCTGTAGGTGGGTCTTCCATATCCATCTCTTGGTCAAAGTTGAGACAGCATCCTGGGCATCTTGCCAATCTGTTTTAAGACCCATAGGATTTGTGCGATCCTCAAGAAGCTCTCCTAATTCTTCCTGAAGAGCAGGATCTGTAGCTTGCAAGAAAAGCTCAACTTTCTCAATATCCAATGCTCTTTGTTCAATAGCATCAAGCTGACTATACCTCTCTTCAAATTCTCATATCAATTCTGAAGCAGCTAGACCTTTGTTTGGCATGTAGATCCACTCTCGAAATGACCGCTATGTAGCCATCCCAAAGTCCTCAAGAAAATACTCCTCTTTCAAGGCCTTCTTAAAATCTTGCCAATGCAAATTTTGAAGGAAAAGATGAGTCACTTTTACCCTCAAGGCGGGTGTGACAAGGCGAAGGAAATATTTACTCATAAGTCCTGTCGGTACTCCAAAAAATCCCATCTTAATCTCATACGCCTTCAAATAAGCCGATACGTTATGGCCATCAAATAGCTTCTTTTCATTTTCAACTGCTTCAATCGCCTTAGTCGCACTGATTGCATTCTCTTGCTCCGAATATAGTTGCCTTTGTTGAGACAACTGTTGTTGATGTAACTGTTGTTGCTGCTGCATATACAATTGTGTCTGCAGATTTTGAAGCTGCATATACATAGACATATTCTGCAAAATCTGCTTTAAATCATCCGTAGAAGTACTTGAGGCAGAAGTCGATAATAAAGCTGAAGTAGAGGACAAAGCAGGAATCGTAGAAGGGGCTGACATCGATGCTGAAGTATCTCCCATCCTAAAATTTAAATGCGACGCTTTCATGTCGGGTTCACCAAAGATGTGGAAGGGTTTTTGAAATCAAAGTTGTGACCATAGAGGTTCTTGAGGAATTTCAAGATACAAGATCAATCAAGCAAGATCAGGCTATGCAGCAGTAAATTCCAAACTGTTCGTATTGAGTGCAAAGATTGTTGATTTAACATGCATCTGAGAGATTTTCCAAAAGAAGAAGACCAATTCTAGTCTGCACAGTGCAGCTTAGTCTCAATTAAAGCTTCGAACAATGAGTCCTGCTAAGAAGATGCTTAGGTGTGTCCAAAACCACGCATATACATAATGTCAAAGTGATGTAATGAACAAGAAACATAAGCCTGTTCAATAAAATTGTTCACAGTGTGAAGAGCTGTTGGATCCAAGTCTGTAGCATCACTGGTTCCAGTAAATCAAAGGCCAGTTTATGATCAACAGTTATTCGACCCTGCATGAGTATAACATACACTATGGTAATGCTTTATTGCTGGGTTCTATGACTCTGCAGAAGAATGATACCCACTCTCCAGTAACTGCTTTGCACACGTCTAAAGATAGATAGTACATTGTTTGAGACTTCAAGAACTTTCTCCTGAGCAGATGCACAACATGATCATTTCCATTGGTGAGCTTTCTGCCTCTTCTGGCTTTTCTTCTACTCCTTCTCTAGCCCGTATTTGAGCACGAAGTTCTTTCTCATTCTTAGTAGCAAGTTGTTTCTGCTATGCCAATGACATCTCGTTGCTGAAGACCAATCGGTATAGCAACCATCTGGATTGGAGATGGTTTCTTGTACCCTGCCTTGTAAACTGCTTTAAGTAGCTCTAAACTCAGGTTACCTTCTTCACAATTACTCCAGATGTAATGGCATTACCATTACTTAGATTATGTGGCACTCCATTGGACTTGAGTCCCTGATCAGAAAACCCAGATGTTGACATTGCAGATCCACCAACCCTTGCAATAATAGAGACAGCACGACCTTCTGTAGAGTATGCATGTATTTGTTCCAGCCTCTTGTAGATTTCTCCAAGCCTAGATGAGACAAAATCTTTATCACGTTCAAGTTGATCTTTCTCTACCACCCCTGGAATCCAAAGCAGGTCACAAGCCTCCCTCAGTGAGTTTGTCAATCAGTGCATGTACTCTCCCTTCAATCTCTGCTTTGTTATGAGCTAGATCAAGTATCTGCTCTGGTGTACCCTTGCTAGCTCTGAACCATTATCCCCAGCATCAATGTCTGTCTTGGAACATAGAGCATCAGAACTCTGAGTTCTTACTCGTTGACGTTCATACCTTCCCAACCTGATCTCAAGCAATGCCCATTCACTGTTTTTCTGAATAATCAATGTGAACCTACATGGATGACACTAGCATGACCAGTCAATGACTAAGACAGTCAAGAGTTTGATATAAAGCCTCTGGAAGGGGAATATCCAACCCTCTCCCAGCAGCACTGCCTATGGTATTGGCTTTAACCCTGAATTCCTCCACAAGTAACCTTTTCCCGACTTCTGATGTCATCCCATATTGGGATATTGTCTATGCAGATAAGCATTCTCATTTCATAACCACAGCCTCAACCTAGACCTATAGACATTAGCCTACTTGCAATCACTCCTTTGTTTTCGTCATCTGGTAGCTCAACATCAGCATATACATTTGACATCAAAACATATGCACCTGATTCTTTAGAATAGTTATGCGCAGCACGAGTGAATACCAGCTTCGCCAACTCCCTATTTCCATGTATACGACATGCACCTAGCAAGCACAACCAGATGGCTGGAGTAGCTTTTGCTTTTTAGTTCTCACTGCTTGCAGTCATGCTGGCGTTACTGAAAGAGGTCTTCAGTGCTATGGCTTGCTGATCACATAGCATGATGTTTGTTTTCAATTGAAGCACTTTTCTGCTTTAGTGGACCTCTTTGGTTGTTCAGGGGATTTTGACAATGCATAGAGGATCATCTTGAGATTGCCGATATTTTTCCTCCTGTTGGCATTTTTCTTTCCCCCCTCGTTGATGAAGATCTCGTGTCCTCCTAAAGACAAGATTGGCATGTCTGTATATTTTGGGAGTTCGCCAAGATTTCTTCCTAAAAAAGCTTAGGCCTATTTTTGCTATCATAATTTCAGTCGCCATCGGCTACCTAGCCTGCCATGCCTTATGTGTTGCATCAACCATCATCAAGCCTTTCAGAATACCACATCCGTCCTTCGATGCATTTTGAAATACATTGTTTATCTTTTGCAAAACCATCGTATATTGTGTTTATTGTAGAGCTTTGAAGGCCGTTGATCTCTAGGCTGCCATAACCCATATCCAATTGAAATTTATAATAGATAATAGGATGCCTCTCTTTTCATTGAACTAATATTGTCTCATTTCTGTTAATCAGCAATTGTAACTCCAGGCAATGCTTGATGATTGTCAAGGCTACAAATTTGCACTGAACATCATAATTACGGACATCTGAAGCAGAATTTCATAAACAATCACATGTGTTGAGACTTTCCCTAAGCCTCCTGGTCACCATTTGGTAGCTTTGAAAGTTGGAATGTGTATGACAAAATCATTCATTGAAGGGTTGAATGTTGTAGTAGTTTCAAACCCTTACACATTTGATCCACGCCCAAGTTATATATGTGCATAGAATCCTATAATAGATTGTCTATATGCAAGAAGCATGTAATTATTTTCTCTTCAGTAGATTGCACATAAGATGAAGCCATCTCAAAGCATGAAAGGTAGAAGTTCTCCTGTTGTCGATACCATTTGTATCTTCAGCATAAGCAAACAACTTGAAAAGCTCGGGAAAACCATACTCATTACAGATCTAGAGCCCATTCTCCTTCTAAAATCTTTGTAACAAATACTAGATTCACTCCCAAACAACACTTGTCTCTTCTGTGAAATTGAACATGAACCAACTGAAGGCAAAACGTTCAGGCAGAGCAAAGCACAACGTCTAAGTATGTACAAAGTAACAAATGTCACACACACAAACTTTTTGGTGGATTCCACACCTCGGATGCGCAACAGTATGACAACGATTACAATACCAAATAATGAGTACAAGAAAATTAAACCAAATATCAAATAAGCACAGGAAGCCATACCTTTGATTTTTTCAAGACTCTAGAGATTATTTCTCTAGTCCTTTTTCCTCTACTTCACGTATTAAAGAAGAGAAATCATAAATCATGAAATCGTAACGAATTAGCTCCAAGATAAGTAAAGAAGAGAATTATTTGAAACATTTATCAAACATAAAATCATGAATGCTAAGAAATTACATATTAGCTAAGTAAAGAAGAGAATGATTTGAAATAGCTATCAAATATAAAATCCCTACATAAAGTAGAAGGAATATAAAAAATTACAAACTAAATGCATCCATTAGGCATGTGAGATATTACATCTATGAATGCATTTAAGGTGGCACAAGAAAACCTACAAAGACTAGGCATGTTTACAGTCATAGACAAAATCATGTTTTTTGTACCCTAGCACATTTACCAACATGGACGCAATCATGTCTGATTATAATTTTTTTCATGATAAATAAACCTTTATAATTATTGACCCCTTGTAGAGTTCCATATTTGCCTCCTTCTTCAAGGCAACAACAAAAGGGTGATTGTCATTGAGAAGATAGTCTGTCATTTCATCTTTATCTAGCTCTATTGGATCCATATTTGCCTCAAGGGGATCATTCGCAGCCCTTAGTTAGATGCATTTTCTATTGGTTTTCCTCTTCAAAGATGTGGAAATGGCTCACCACCTCCACTTGTGGCACCTTAGAACACACCTCACTAGTTTGTAGTTTGGCTCTTTGTGAAAGTTCCTTGACCTCTGGTTCATGAATATTTCATTCATAATCATTAATGAAGTTCTCATAAAATCTTATATAATAGATAGATTCATGAGTCACATCAAAGTCAAGTTAACTTGTCACACAAGTTGATGTAATTGGAGGCATTGACATTACACAACAGTCTACAAGCTCTTATATGATGTGATGATGTCATCTAATAGTTATCTTGCATTGGCTACATGGGTAAGGTATTCTCCCATTAAAATATCTCTAGTTTAAAACATTACCTTGAGCATTATCTAAGCTTGATAAAGTTGGTATACCTAAGTCAGAGTAGAAAATAAAATGTTAAGCTTGTTCACCCAACCCTTTGAGCTTATGATTCTATCAAGCTCAATGTGTATGTGAAGCGTGAAGAAGCCCTTGCGTTTAGTTAGTTTATATATCTACTGCAAATCCACTCTATGTATAAGCAAGGTTTTTTTTACATGTGTACTCTCATGTAACTTGAAGTCTGGCTTATATATAGCCTAGCTATGGTAATCCTAATCCTAATTAACAACTTCTTAAATAGCTTTCTTAATCATAAGTAATAATTTAAAAAAATAGTTTGAGTCCTTTTTCTAGCCTTTATCATATTTAAAAGCTCCTAAAAATAATTACATCATAATCCTTATTCCATTCTAATCTTCATGGTAATTCTAATTTAGAACTTTAAAAAGTATTGTCACTTAAAAATTTATAATTATGTTAGGAACTAGTGATGGTTGGTGAATAAGGTAAGGAGAAGATTATCTTATGCTAAGGATAGAAGGGTAAGAATAACTTTAAACTAAAAGAATGATTAGTACCCAATGATAATGAACTAATCAAGTGTTGGTTATGTGAGCTCCAGATGCAAGTGTATCCCGCTCTAAAACCATTTTGGATTTTGAAACAATATGTTTTATGACTTGATCACATAGTGCCAAACTCAGATGGACTATATGTGCCTCAGTGTCCCTAAAAAAGGAACCCTTAAGTTTGGTTGATTTCATCTCGATGAGTAGACAATGTGATAGGTCACCTATATCACCACCCATACCACTCAAAGTGAGTCTTCACCTCAGCTACCATTCTTTATTATCATGTTTAGTCCCCATGTTTGCTTCAACAACAGCTATTGGAGACACTCCAACAGTTGTCATATTCATCTAGATTATAGCATTTATTGTCCAAGTAGGTCAACAAATCAACTCATGGTCTATTTTAGTAAGCATTTATCTCCATCTACAACTTACTATCTACATAGGGTGATAATAGCAAATATATTTATAATTTATAAATGGCTTGTGGCAATATTATATAGGCCGAAGCCTATGTAGAAAGAGTTGGAACCTTGAGATAAACACACATGTCGACAGATTAAGCATGTTCCATTCCTCCTTAATGGATATGGGACAAGCCCTCGAGTGGATCACTTTGTTCTAGGTAAGCCATTGTGACCTTCTCCTATATTTTTCTTTGTGAAGACCTATCTCTAATCATTTCCTAAGAGATAGATAGAGATATCCCCCGTAACGTTTGTTGTGTGTAAGCTAGGTACCACATAAGCTCGATGGAAGCATAACTACATTTAAGGAGATATGTCTTAATTAGTGAAAGTGGTTGAATGATGGTGTACAATAGCCTCCTCATTAGCCATTCGAACCTATATGGTATAGGATGCATGAAAGTGGACCGAGAAGAAAAGTCCCTTTGTTCAACACTTTTCTAATCCTGGAAGCTCATGTTTTCTCCCACTCAATGAGTTTGCAGGAAGAGGTAGAGGATTGGCCAATAAATTTATGCAATGAATAAAGTAGAGGAGTGAATGCTTATGGAACTCACCACATCAATGTAGGCCCTATGTATCAATGCATAAAGATTCTCCTTTTGTACAATATGTGTTCACAATTTGGGATATGTTTTGAATTTGCATATTGCCTCCCCATGCTGTACCGAGGATGATGAGTAATTGAATTTGTTTATTTAAGATCCTCGGCATACATATTTTTGATAGTAGAGATGTGTGTAAGCTTGGAAAGGTCAATAAGATTAATTAACATGGGGAAATGAAAATAAAGATGGCTCTCCACTGTTTTTTAATGCAAATACATTGGATTCTACAAGGTTAAGTCTAGTGAATTTCGAAGGCAAGACTTTGGCTCCAATTAAATTGAAGACTCTAAAACTTTGGGAATCCCGAATGTGGGATGGTGTGTGCCCCCATGAAGCACGCATGCGACGAGTGAAGATGGGATTGGGGGAGCTTCACACACACACTCACTCGCACACATTTACCGCCGTACTGCGCAGACGGAATGAGAGAAGAGACCGATGCAGACAAGCATGAATGTGCTTGCAATATTCTCCTCTGATCATTCCTTCAACAAAACTATGAATAAATATAGGAAAAGAATCGATTTGTTCCGTTGACTTTAATGGAAGATCGTCGAAATGCGAGCTACAAGAATCAACGAGAATAAAGTAATTATAATAGGCAGGAACATTAGCTCCAGTACTACAATCTGGGTTGAATATCTCAATACAACATTAACAAGGATCGCTGTCGTGGTCGTTTAGGGCCAGCTGTACTTTTGGCAAATTCATCAACCAAGGAAGGCCGATCGAAGGAGACGCTGTGGATGGAAACGCCATAGTGACCAGCGTCTAATTGGCGCTGCGCTTGTCGCAGGATCTCCCTGGCGAGCAGCCTTGTGGCAGCATCCATATAGTTGTCGTACAAGCACTGATCATCTGTCTGACACGATGGTCGGTCTTCTCCTTCCTCTTCTCCGGACGATGAAAAATTACAGGTAGACGAAGAGGAGGAGCTAGATGTCTTGGAACCATGATTGAAGTCGCTCTTTGATGATGAGGACGAATATGGAGCAGAGCTACTTGTACTGTCGCTCACGCAGCTGCTATGGTCGTCGTGAGCATGGTCTCCTGGCCGGGTGGGCGCCACGATGCAGATATCGATAAGCTTTTGTACCTTGGCTGACGATGCTAGCTTGCCGTGCACCACACTTTCCACCACAAAATCAAGCAGGGTCCGCTGGGATGCGAGGCTGAGACATGGACGACGGGCATGATCATCATCATCACGATTTTCTTCATGGCAGCTCCACGCGATCCTGAAGTTGGGCAGATTGATAAGGCTGTTGCAGCTGCTCGACCTCACGCGGATGCCGTTAAACTGCTGCACCACTGCCGCAGCAGCAGCTTGGATACAATTTAGCTTTCCATCATGATCTGCAGGTCGGCTGTCGGCCGCAAGGCGGCAGCGGCGCAGACTGGCCTTCTTTTCGGTAGTACTTTCTGAAGATGTTATCGAATGATTGTAAGCTGGAGCTGCGTCGACGACATCGACGCCCATCTTCAGGCCATGATCGTGATCAGCTGGTGCAGGACGTGTAGCAGTGCCCTCGAAACAATATTGTACGAAGTGCAAGAGCCCCATGGATTATTGAATTTTACAGGCGGTGGGTGATCTGATCGCTGAGAAGTACGGCACTGCCAAACAGACAACGTGAGCGAGCGAGAGAGAGAAAGAGAGAGCAAGAGCCGAGGTCTCACAGAGAACACAGATGGCAGAATAAAAGTTCTCGTGGGGTGCAGGGGCTTTTATATCACTCACGTGCTTTTGACCAATCCCGCATTTGGTGGTCACGTGGCACGCGTCATCGCTTTTCGGCTTCTCCGCCATTCTACTACTTTTTCATGACCGTATCAAAAGAAGAAGAACCACTAAAAGAAAAGGAAAAACTTGGGAAAAAGAAAATGCGGGGCAAAATCAAACAAGAAAAACCAACTAACCTCGTAAGGAAACTTGAATATAAAGCATAAAATGATATATAGGAATCTGATTGAAAAAGTCATGAACTCCAAGCATAGTCATGAAGCATTGAAGCTTCTCAGCTCCCAAGGCCTTGGTGAAAATGTTAATAGCTTAATCCTCTATGCTAACATAAACCACATCAATATCACTTGCTAGAACCTGCTCCCAAATGAAATGGTAAGGGACCTCTATGTGTTTGGTATGTCCATGATACACTGGGATCCTAGTCAATTGAATGCTACTAAGGTTATCACAGTAGATGATAACCTCCTTGTCCATATCCATCCCCAAATCACTAAGTAGCTTGCGTAACCAAGCTATCTCACATGCTACAATTGCAACACCTCTATATTCTGCCTCTGTACTTCACAAGGCAACTATCAAATGTTTCTTGCTACTCTAAGTAATAGCAACACTACCAAAGGAAAACAAAAAACCACTAAGGCAGAACATTTTGTATTGAAAGCATTATTTAACTTTTTCTCTAGTTTGAACTTCTCGTTTTGGGTCTTATGGCTCATTGTCATGTTAGGAATCTTTGTAAGACATTCGTTAGCTTGGTTATATTATGCGTTGCTACTAGCCTCAAGGTAAATCTATCAAACTTCTAGCTTGGACCATACAAACATCGTTGCACTTCAGAGAGCACACACATTCCAGAAGTTAACACAAGTTGTAGACATGATGACAAGAAGTATCTGCCTTCAATCCAATCCTTTCTCTCAAACAGAAGAGCCCTACGTCCATTTCGATCCTCATGTCCTTCATCACATTGCGCATAGTAGCTCCCTATACTCGTTATTCATCTAGCAAGACAATCATTGCTATCTTCACTCATGGCACCATTCCTTTCTCACCCAGGTTCCTTTGAGAGCTCCTCATACAGTAGTTACCTTAATACCGAGCCTCACAATACATGGCGGCATCTACACACCCTTAGTCTGAGCCACACCAAAGCATATGGAGCTTTTGAACACTTCCTATATAGGGAAACTTATTGAACGTAGAAAATTCTCTAATATTTCATAGGTACATACATATGCATTCCCTACATATAACTAGGGAATCACTTTTCCCACATGTCATAGTAGGAAATCCTAGACATGGCTATATGAATTCCCTATATACAACTAGGGAATTCTATACATACATATGCATTTCTTACATATAACTAGAGAGGCACTTTTCCCGCATGTATGATACAAGGAATTCCTAGGTATGCATATACGAATTCCCTATATATAGCTAGGGAGTTTTATTCCCAACATCTTATATTAAGGAATTATAGCTCGTATAACTAAGGAATCCCACTCCCTAGATGTCATGCACTACAACAGAAAAGAGGCATAGACGCGCATGTTAGACGCGCAAAGTCGGGCGCGTCTATCACAACGTCTATAAGTGCGTGTAAATAGACGCGAATTTTGCGTCTATATATCCACGCAAATAGACGCGCCAGCAGATGCACAATTATTTAACCACCTAAAATTGCAATTCACATAATTAAAAAACCAAATTTAATAATTATTTAACCACCTGAAATTGATTCTTGAGCATGCACGTGTGCGCACGATAAAAACCATAGAATTAAGAATACACATATATTGAATCATTGAATTAAAAAAATAGAGTTAATAATTACTCGAAGTACCATTGGAATCCTCGAAGTGAGCAAGGACACCACAATCTTGGGTATTTCTCTTTTCATCTATACATTGAGTTCGAAGATGTTTACCCTCACACCAAAGTGCATTGAATAATGTGCACTAGTCGTAAAAGATAAAAGATCAAACTAGACATGTTGGACCCTCACGAGGTGTTTGTAGCAAAATATATTGGGTAGATGAAAGAGCCCTTAAGGTATGGTACACTTACTTGGGCCTTAAAACAAAGATCAGCATTACTCCTACTCTAGAGTTGGATAAAAGTACCAGTGAAGACTCGAGTGTTTTATGGCTCGAGACTCAATCTATGAATGGAAAAACATCACGTCCACATCTAGGTTCTATCCCACCCTTCAAGTTCAAAAAGGGCATGGGTTTTGGAATTCCTGGCTTTTTTAAAGGCAAGCCAAAACCATTGAATAGTTTGATGGAAGGCCCTCCCTTTTTCTATTTTGAAAATGTTGAGAACGTTCCCAATTCAGAGTGGGAGACCATCAAACGGCATTTTAATGGCATAGATCCAAAGTTCACAGACTCTAGATATTTTTCAGCATGCTTTAGGCTGAGATGGTTATGTTTATAACCTTCCAGTAGATGGAAGAAGGTTGATCCTTCCCCCTGCTCCCATGACAATCTTTGAGGTGCTTCCGAAAAAAAAGAAGTATTGGCCCCCATGGGATCCAAGAGAGAAGCTGAATTGCATAAACACACGGGGTGCCCCTAGCACTATATGTGGATTGATCATAAAAATATTTTGTTCCCACAAAGAAAGCAAGATACCTTCTTATCTTCAACATGAGATTATCCTGGCATGCAAAATATGGAACTTAGGCCAAGCTGACCCACTTGAACCCCATGAGATTGAGCTGGTGCTTGGATATGATCGTGACCACACTTGAGGCTACTCTACCCTTTCAGATCGGTATATTGCATTGGGCAACTCATTTCAGGTCAATACTATTGCGTACAGTCTTTCACCACTGAAAGAATTATATCCGCAAGGTTTAACAGTTATGTCCTTATTCTCGAGCCTTGGTGGGAAAGAAGCGGCATTGCACAAATTGGGTATAATTTTGAAGGTTGTTGTTATTGTGGAGATCAATGATAAATGTAAAAACATAATAGCCAGCTAGTGGAACAAAACCTTACAAACAGGCCGATTTCCAATGGAGGATGATGTTAGAGATCTTACTGATGATAAGTTGGCTGAGATTGTGGATGCAGTGGGAAAGATTGACCTCATAATTGGGGGAAGCCCCTGCAACAATCTCTCAGGCAACAATAGAGTAAGCAGGGTATGACCAAACCTCTTAACAGCTAGTATTTTTTTGAATAGGGCAGGATTGGATAGGGCATGATTGGATGTATATACGACATAATTACACCTGGATCATACGCTAGGACATGATATACATGTATAGGATCATACGGACATGATATACATGTATATACGACATGATATACATGTATAGGGCATATACATGCATAGGACATGATATACATTACCAACTTTACTTCTTTCTGAGTATTACAAATATACATCCAATCATTCAAAGCTAATTACATATATGTGATTTCATGCCCTATATACATCCAATCATGCCCTATACAAATGTGATTGGATAGGGCATGATGATTGAATGTATATATAAATCAAAGGTTGACTTGCACATTTGCAATATATATATATATATATAAAACTGATCAATACACTCACATGTCTCATTTAATGTTGTGCACTTAACCTAGCCATACATGCCAATTCATAGCATGAGTAGATTGATGTAAATCAGTTGGCTTGTGCATAAGCAAGCAATTCCAATCATGTCAAGGTGCACTTATAGCTCACATATCTTTGATTGACTGATGGATAATATGCCTTTCTCTATCTCTTTCGTATACACCTTCATTGTATTATCTTTCTCTAGCTAAAAACCATTCGTGCTTTATCCACCTATTGATACGTAAGTGGGATAATATGCAATTATAAGTGGGATGGTCTAGTAAGTCACTACATATATATGTACCAATTGACTTGCCAACGTGTTATCTCTTATCCTCAAGCTTTGTTATATATGTCACCACATAAGTCAATTGATTCCCTAAATGCATGCATTGATTTCTTAAATTGTTGCTGCGCCTCTGTAAGCGCGTGTAACAGGAATTATCTGCGCATATATACGCGCTGACAGACGTGCCATGCAAGTATAGAAAAATTTAAAAAAAGTTATGGCTTTCTTTTCAAACCTGTGCTTTCCTGCGTTTTTTGCACGTTTTCTGCAGTTCAAGCTCGACATCACTACTCGTGTCTATCTATCACTTCATGAAGACAATGAGGCAAGGAAATAAGAGTAAAAAAAGGACAGGAGGAAACAAGAGCAAAACAGCAAGGAAGAGAACAAGATTGAAGCAACTTACCAAGGGAAGGGAGAAGGAGGACAAGGAGCTTGCAACCTAGCCGCCGCCACCTGTTGGAACAAGCAAAGAAGGTGAGTTCTTCTTCTCTCTCTCAATCTTGTTTGGTTTCTCTGTTTGTTTGTCTCTCTCTTCTCTCTCTTCACATGCTGGATCTTGTCATCTATGGAGGTTTTTTAGCTTTGTTTTTTAAGAAAGTTTGAGAAGAAATGGTGCGACTGTGCGCATCTGTCAGCGTGTCCAGATGACATTGTAGATGCAGGTATAGACGCGGAAATAGATGCACTGACAAACGCCCACAGAGACGCGCTGATAGACGCTCACAGAGATGCAGGTATAGACGCTGCATGCAATATGTTTTATCTGCACAGGGTAATATGATTTTCTTGTATAGATGTGGAATCCTGGATCCTCCAGCACCCCATTCAACAAGGAGCAATTCATGGGGGAGATGACCAATTACCTTGGTCGCCCTCCCACTGCAGATGAGGTTTTCAGTGTGATGTCCGAGACACCTATCACATCTTTGCCTACACAGGGATCAGCTCAAGTACATGGATCGGTCGAAGCACATGCATCTGCAGAAGCACGTGTATCGAGTGAGGTAGAGGGTAGTGCACGTCGAGGGAGGAGGGAGAGTGGTGCGGGAGGACGAAGAGGCCGAGAGCTTTGCGGGGGTTGCCTAGGTGGTGGCTCTCGATCACGCTCACCGAAAAATGAGAGAGGTGAGCCTCCACAAATGTACTACTCTATCACTAATGTTGGTGGTATCTTGCATGACTTTGAGGGGAGGGAAGTGATAGCCTACTTGAGGAGTATCGTATAAAATATTACACGGTGCAGCGAACAGAATCTGAGAAAGAGATAGAGAGTACACAACAGATAAGAGGAGAATCAGTAAATTCTTTAACTCCAAACAACTGATACAAAGATGGCTCTATCCACCCGTGCGCTTCCATTGTGTGAAGCTTAGATGGCGATCTAGACAGAAGATAGGTGAAGAGCTTAAGGCTAGCTGGAACAACAACTCTGACTGGGTGAAAGATGAGTGTATGATGGCTGCGAAGGGGTTTAGCTTTTATAGCCCGCGAAGGTCGTTAGGTCGGCCTGTTGACCAACCTACCATATGAGCCTCCACTAGTCGGCCAGGGAATATTCCCCCTGGGACCCCCCAGCCAGGGGCCGCTTCCGCGGCCCCCGGACCCCACAATAGGGGCCCCTTTTAACTCCCTTACCACGCAACTCAATGCAATGTGCCTCGAGTTGCTACCAGCTTAACCACTCCGTCTAACCCAAAGATTAGACCCACAACAGTCACCTTTTTGCCATCCGTTCACATAGACCTCATCTGATATACAAGTCAGGACTCAACCAATGTCCGGGCTCACATTTGGCTTCTCCTCATAATGGGGGCCTTACAACTTTGAGCACCATGGATCATTGGTAGCACCTAATGAGGGTGTGGCATTGATCATATCTAACACCCCCCCTCAATGTCCACCCATAGGTGAACTATCTCCTCGGCCCAATGCCGAGTCTCTGAAGATGAACTTGAAGGCAGATCCTTCGTAAGTGCTTTGGTGAAGATATCTGCTCCATTCTCCTCTGTTGGACAGTAGACCAATTCCACTATCCCATCCTCCATCAAATCACGCACATAGTGATAGTGGATCTCTATATGTTTGGTGCGTGGATGAAACACTGGATTTTTGGCAATGGCGATGCAACTCTGATTGTCATATCTCAGCACAGTTGGTTCTTCATCCTGCACTCCCATATGCCATAGAATCCTTCTCAACCATATGGCCTCACATGCAGCAAAACAAGCTGCCTTGTACTGTGCTTCGGTAGAAGACAATGCCACTGTTGGTTGCTTCTTACTAATCCAAGAGAAAATTCCTGAACCCAAAGAGAAACAAGAACCAGAAACTGACTTCCTGGAATCAATGTCTCCTGCCCAACCTGAGTCACAGTTCCCCACAAGAGAAGTTCCAAAACTGTATGTGATACCATAGTCAAGAGTCTTCTCCAAGTATCTGAGCACCCGCATCCCAGCCTTCCAATGACTCTCATGAGGCTTGTTTGAGAACCTGCTCAAAACACCAACAGCAAAACTGATATCTGGTCTGGTGTTACACAAGTAGATCAGATTGCCGACCAACCTCCTATACCTCCCAATGTCTGCTTGTGCTAATGTATCCTCGACGGATAACTTTGCATTCACCTCCATAGGTGTAGCTATCTCCTTGCACTCGGTCATGCCAAATGCCTTCAAGATCTCCCATGCATACTTCTTCTGAGAGATGAAGATCTTTCCTGGCTCTTGCCAGACTTCAATCCCCAAACAATAGTGCAGCAAGCCCAAGTTTGTCATTTCAAACTCAGAACTCAAAGCCTTTCGAGTTTGGTTGATCATATCTTCATAGTCACCTGTAATAAGAAGGTCGTCCACATATAGGGCAATCACTACAGACTTTTTACCATCCCTGTAAACATACAAGTTAGCATCTGAGGCACATCTTTTGAAGTTTAGGTTTAAAAAGAACCTATCTATCCGCTGGTACCATGCTCTGGGGGCTTGTTTCAGCCCATACAATGCCTTCTTTAGTTTACACACTTTGTTCTCAGAATGGGGGGCCTCAAACCCTGGTGGCTGAGCCACGTACACCTCCTCCTTGAGGTCACCATTTAAGAACACTGACTTAACATCCATTTGGTACACTGGCCACTTCTTGTGGGCAGCCACTACAAGTACCGTGCGAATAGTGGTCATTCTGGCAGTTGGGGCAAATGACTCTTGAAAATCAAACCCTTCAACTTGTGAAAATCCTTGGGCAACCAGTCTAGCTTTGTACTTTTCTAAGGTACCATCAGCCTTGTACTTTACCTTCCAGATCCACTTGGTGCCAATAACCTTCCGCTTTGCTGGTCGATCCACTAGCTCCCAAGTGTCATTCTTCATTATGCTGTCATACTCCGCCTGCATAGCAGCCTTCCATGATGGATCTGCAAGTGCTTCTTCTAAGTCAATTGGCTCCTTTACTTCTCTCATAATCTCAATCATCAAGGCCATATTGACTATGTGAGCAGAAGCCCTCCTTTGCTCCTCTATTCTCTGAGACCTCCTTGGTCTGTCTGCCTTCTCCTCAATAGATGCAGGCATAGGATTATTGTGGTCATAGAGCTGCTTCACCCAATGCGGCAATGGCTTTTCCGGTGGGGTGATGTCAGGTTGGTGAACTTTTTCCTCATCATCTGAAGATGATGCTTCCTCCTCCTTAAGGATAGGGATAGCTCTCGGGATAGGTTCATAGTGGACTACTTCTTCGCTTGATGATAAAGTGGAAGAACTTGCCTTCTCCTCCTCCACTGTATGCGGCTCCTCCTTGAACACCACATCACGGCTCGCGATGATCTTCTTTGCCTCTTGGTCATATAATTTGTAAGCCTTCTGCTCATCACTATAACCCAAGAAGATACATTTTCTGCTTTTTGGTTGTAACTTGTTTCTCTTCTCATCTGGAACATGTGTATAACATTCACATCCAAAAATTCTGAAATGTGAGACAGATGGTTTCTTACCAGTGTAAGCCTCATGAGGTGTTTTTCCCTTAAGAGCCTTTGTATAGCTCCGATTTAGAATGTAGACTGCAGTATTAACAGCTTCAGCCCAAAAATGGTTAGGCAATCCCTTGCCCTTTAGCATGCACCTTGCCATCTCCACAATGGTGCGATTCCTGCGTTCCACAACACCATTCTGCTGAGGTGTGTGAGGCGTCGTCAATTGACGCTTGATCCCTTTGCTCTTGCAAAAGCCTTCAAACTCCTTTGAGTTGAACTCACCACCACCATCTGTTCTAAATTTCTTCACACTTTTCCCTGTTTCATTCTCAACAAGTATTAGCCATTCTTTAAACTTACCAAAAGCTTGAGCTTTATCACGAAGGAAGTACACCCACATCTTCCTACTGTAGTCGTCGACAATCAACATAAAATAAGAAGATCCCCCCAAGGCCTGTGTAGGCATCTTACCACACAAGTCAGCATGCACCAACTCTAGAGGAGCCTGTGCTCTATTCTTGCTTTCTTGTGGAAATGCCTTTCTTTGTTGCTTGCCCATCATACAAGCTTCACATGGTTCCTTCAATTCAGTTATTGTAGGTAGGTGAGCAACCATACCTTGCTTTTGCATCTCCTTCAATACTGCAAATCGGATGTGTCCAAACCTTTCATGCCAAAGCTTACTTGTGCCCACTCCAGCGGTGGCTGTAAGAACACTTAGCTCATACAGGTTGTTCCTTCTTTCTCCTTTGCCAACAATTGTGCCAGCACTATCAATAATTTCTGCACCTATCTTCTTGAACCTCACTTCATGACCAAGATCAGTTATGGCAGCAACTGATAAGAGATTTCTCCTGATTTCGGGAACATACAACACATTTGAAAGCTTTTTGACTTCACCATTTGCAGCAACAAAAGAAATAGTACATGTGCCCGCAGCAGGGCATTTAGCATCATTTCCAACCGTTACAGTGATGGATTCTTGTAGAGGCTGCATAGAACTATATAGACCTTTCTTGTTGGTCATGTGACGGGAGGCCCCACTATCCAACACCCATGAGTCAGTGGTAGATTCTTCTTGCGCCGAGGAGCACACTTCCTCAATGGTCGCCATGAATAATTCCAGCTCTGCTTCAGCCGTATTGGCTGTCTCTTTCCCTTTACTTTTAAGGGTACCATTCTTTTCATCTGCCTTCTTGACACGATAATCTGCAATTGCATGTCCTTTCTTCTTGCAGTAGAAGCACTCTCCTTGAAACTTCTTCTTGCCACCCTTCTTCTTTTTGTCACCATCATTTTTGGTGGAGGAGACACCTTTGCCTTTTGCATTGGCAGAGAATGCAGCATCTCCATTGTTGCTTCCTTCTCGGGCTTTCAGTCTCAACTCCTTCTCCATTAATAATGCACAAAACTCCTCAAAAGTCAAAGCTTGAGGTCTCACCTGAGTATTAAGGGCAGTTACTAGTCCATCAAACTTTTGTGGACAAATCCGAAGACACCTCCAAGCTAGCTATTCGCTAGTCTTTTGTATCCCAGCGCCAGCCATCTGGTCACGCAGATTCTTAATCCGAGTGATGAATGCTTCAACCGTCTCTCCTTCAGCAAACTTCTCCGCTGCTAGTTGATTCTCCAAGTTTTGAATCCTTGTTTGGTTTCGTGTTTCGTACTGACTCCTTAGTACATTCCAAGCCTCTGACGCTTTGGTTGTATGCTGAATCAGAGTCAAAACACTGTCAGAACAGCTTGTAACTAAGGCACACAATGCATCTGCATTCCTTCGTTTCCAAGCTCGTAGAAGATCTGCATTCGGAGGAATCATCACACTAGGATTTGATGGGTCGGGGGTAGGCTGTGGTTCTGCGTCACTCCCCAGCACAGTCTCCAGAAGCTCATAAGAATCAAGGATAGTTGTAATTTTGAACTTCCACAAGGTGTAGTTTGTACCATCTAACTTGCCTTCGCTGAAGGTTGGTGGACGAATCCTCAGTGTTTGAATAGCCGGTACAGCAGCACCACCTCCTGCACCGCTTCCTGATGCGCCAGAACTGCTTCCCGGAGTCAACATCGTTTCTCTTTGCTGTTGAAGCCTTTGCCTCTTGCACGCTCTCTGATCTCTAGAGCCCCCTGGGCTCTGATACCATGTAAAATATTACACGGTGCAGCGAACAGAATCTGAGAAAGAGATAGAGAGTACACAACAGATAAGAGGAGAATCAGTAAAAACTCCAAACAACTGATACAAAGATGGCTCTGTCCACCCGTGCGCTTCCACTGTGTGAAGCTTAGATGGCGATCTAGACAGAAGATAGGTGAAGAGCTTAAGGCTAGCTGGAACAACAACTCTGACTGGGTGAAAGATGAGTGTATGATGGCTGCGAAGGGGTTTAGCTTTTATAGCCCGCGAAGGTCGTTAGGTCGGCCTGTTGACCGACCTACCATATGAGCCTCCACTAGTCGGCCAGGGAATATTCCCCCTGGGACCCCCCAGCCAGGGGCCGCTTCCGCGGCCCCCGGACCCCACAATAGGGGCCCCTTTTAACTCCCTTACCACGCAACTCAATGCAATGTGCCTCGAGTTGCTACCAGCTTAACCACTCCGTCTAACCCAAAGATTAGACCCACAACAGTCACCTTTTTGCCATCCGGTCACATAGACCTCATCTGATATACAAGTCAGGACTCAACCAATGTCCGGGCTCACATTTGGCTTCTCCTCATAATGGGGGCCTTACAACTTTGAGCACCATGGATCATTGGTAGCACCTAATGAGGGTGGGGCATTGATCATATCTAACATATCGTGCATGCCACATACAAAGATTGCATGATTTCCTTCAAGCACAAAAAAATGGTTTGTGGCAAAAGGTGCTACGGGCAGTACATAAAACGTATCCTAATCCCGAGAATTCACGATTCTCAGATGATTGGGGATGGTCAAAGGTGAGAGACGTGCTTCATAACAATAGGTCTCACCTTATGACGCGCGCCAAGGAGTCATTGCGGAGACAAGAGCAGGGGCACCCTGGATATGGCCAACCACCCAATTGCCACCGCAAGGAGTGGAAAGAGGCCAAGAAGAGAACAGCGGAGAAAATGACAAGTCGCCAGCATGCAGAGGGACGACATATCCAGATGGCAACCATGGGATCATCGCATTATGGATCGAGTGGCAGGGAGTCGTGGGAGGCTGAGTTTGTAAGTATTATTTGATTTCTTTTTTTAAATTAAATTTTGTAATTTGTTTCATTTCATTATGTAGTGTGTTTTAATACGTTGTATGTTCAAATTGTTTTGTAGTATCATATCGTTGGTAGGATGCCTACTCCTAGAGAGGTAGGCTACCATCGAGGTCATAACCGAGCGTCCACTTGGCAGCATTTCTACGAGGAGGGACTCATCACGGAGAAGCAATATAATCGTGCCATGAGGATTCCACCACCAGAAGAGGTATGTTTTATTTTTTACACGAAAAGTATAGATAACTCTAATTTATTGTTTGTAATGGTATTTATATACCTTAATCCTTTGTGTAGGCGACCCCTGATGCAATTGAGGATAGCGAAGGGGGGACTAGCAGTAGCGGTGGCAGCAATGGCAGCGACACAGGTAGCAGTGGTGGTAGCGATGATGATGCCTCTTCTGAGGAGATATAGAGGAGCCCCATGCATGCATGCCTCCCCTTGGCTTGTAATTTTCATTTTGGATATGTATTACTTTCAGCTAGTGCTTGCGACCATGACGTCACAAGCACTAGAACTCATAATGTAAAAATGTTTCATCTATATATATATGAAATTTCGTGTGCTACATACATTGTTTTGTTTTCAGTATCCAATCTTCGAAATAATCTTTCTATGTTATCCCTAAGCATACAATTTGATGTTGATGGGGGGAAAAAAACTAGAGAGCTCTCTGGTTTTTTTTTCATACCTTTGTTTTGCGCGTCTATCAGCGCGTCTAGGATAAATGCGCGTCTATTTTCGCCAAAAACTTTCAGAGTAAACGCGGTTTTAGACGCGTAGATACACGCTTGTATAGACGCACAATATGAATATGTAAACTTTTTTAAAAATATGATTATATATTTATGTAGCGCGTTTATACGCGGATCTATAGGCACGTCTAAGTGTGCGTGTAACTCTGATCATAACTGCGCTTTTAGACGCGATTTTGTAGACGCGCAAATAGGCGCGTTAATAAACGCACCCGACTTTTTTTTTCACAAATTCAGATATTGCGTCTACAAGCGCGTCTATGAACCCTTTTTGTTGTAGTGATGCTACAGAATGATAGGTCAGATATGAGCATAGCCTTTTCTTATAAATTTTCATTCGACCCATTCTTGAAGCTCCTCCTTAGAGAGTATTCTACCCATGAGAAATATAACTTAGCATTGACTAGGTGGGTAGAAAAGAACTCATTCATCACTTAGATTTTCTATTTGGTTTAATGCTTTCATATTCAAGGAGGATATAAATGTTGTTAATGAAAATCCTTAATCGGCCTATCATATTTCTCAAAACAAAATTCAATGTTTGATGGCCGTGTAGGGCGACCAAATTTTCGTGCGGTCCTCAAATTAGCTTGTGGGGTTGCTAGTGAATGGACAGGAATTGGCATAGAAAGGAGAGAAAGGGATGGTGAAACAAGTGGAACAAGTAGTGCTTGCAGGATAGGTGGCACAATCACAGGATGAAGAGGATCCTACCAACTTATAGTGGGAGATGCCTTTTTGGTAGGAAGATCATCAATGGAATTGACTGATAAAGATGACAACAGTCACCAGGTGAGTGGTCATGGTTATTAGCAAGAGCAGAGATAACTAAGTCTTCATCAAATATGACATGATAGATAAAGAAACAATTTTAGGTGTTAGGATCATAAAGGCGGACGTAGCCCTTTTAACACCATGTGACTCCCCATATCCAATAGACAATAATACGGGTAGCATGAACTTGTAGTTTTTTGGAATCAGCTAGAGGGAAAAAGGCATATCCTGGTGAGCTAAACACATGAAAGGAAGTGTAGTCAAGGAGACGATCAAACCATCGAGTGAATGGAAAGAATTGATTATTTTAGAATAGACTCTATTTTGTATAAAATAGGCGGTTGATACTGCTTCCTCCCAATAAGATGGAGGTAGCCCCCACAACAACAAGCTTACTCCTAGTTGAATCCATCAATGTATGATTACAGTGTTTAGCCAAACCATTTTGTTAAGTGGTAGAGGGGACAATAAACTATTACTTAATACCGCGACTAAATATGTCTTGATTTTTCCATTTATTAATTCATATAAGATGTGGGGAATGGAACTTCCTAGGTTGGTTCTTGAGGGATCTAATCCTCTATCTTCTCTAGTTATAGCACGCTTCTCTCTTGAGAAAAGAGAGTGTATGTTACAACATTACAAGATCATGCACTTAGGTAGTCATAATACAATGTAAGGTGTACAGAAGATTAGTGAGGACCAATGGAAAGCAACTCAATAATGATGGTGGTCTCACAAGACAAGAGTGAAGCATAGATTAAGAATGAGTGAATGATGAGTGTAGCACACAATCTCTGGGATACCAACTAGGGTTGCCTTTATATAGGTGAGAGCGGAGTTTTGAGCCTGGGATGTGCCTAAAATTTGCCAAAAAATCCAAAATTTAGGGAAAAAATATTCGACATCGAAGGCGGCAGCTGCAACTAGGACGATTTTAAGCACCAAGTGAAAGACGGCTTTTAAAAGGCGCCCGAGCGACACTTGTGGATTTTTGATAATTTTTTCGACTGACGTGCGGGATGCCAGGAGCTGCGAGTCAGTGTGGGATGCCGAGACGGACACGCATGATTTTTCAGAGCTCGAAACGGAGTCCCGACGAGGAAGAGGCCACAAATTGGCCAAGATACGAAAGGGTGGACACAACTTGGACCAAAGGGGGGGTGCCCTTTGGTAATTTTAACCCCCCATCCATTTTTGATCAAAAAACATGGAGAAGAAGGACATGAAGATGGTGTGAAGATGCGCCGAAAAATGCGGCATCATCCCCCCAATCATGATATGGGGCTGCAAATACCTCATGTAACAGACATTACCCCTCAATTTCTTCCTCTTGGCTGATGATATCGCTGGTCTTGACACAAGGAATGGCTGTCCGAATGAAGAGAACAGATTCTAGTCTTTCTCTCTCCTCCCTCTCTCTCTTCTCTATGGGCTGTTTATGTGTACCATCTTGATGAAGGAACCGGGGAAGATGAATGAAGAAAATGGTGATGGAGATTGATGGAGATGCTAAAGATTGAAGTACAGCATTGGATTGAGAGCAATGGAGGTTCCGTTTGCTGGTTATGCAGTCATTCAAGGCGTCTCGGGTTACGTAAAAACACAGTATGACCATTTTTATGAATGAAAATGAAGGATTTTTGATAGTTTATGATTATAATTATGTTCTTATTGGATGAATATTTGTTTGTGTACTCGTTTCTCTATGAGTAATTGTTTTTTATCAGAAAATTTTGATTTTGCAATGATTTACATGCTCTATTTAAATCTCGTAAACTCGAAATGCGATTTTTAAGTGGTAAAATGGTAGTTTTTAAGTGGTAAAAGGTGTTTCCATGGGGAAAAAATGGAAGATAAATTGAATGTTAGTATGCTAAAGTGATTGGAATAAGAAAAACTAGAAAATGACGAAATGAACCTCTACACCTATGCAACGAAAGCAATACCTAAACGTAGGGGGTTGGGAGGTTTGAATGGTGTGATTTGCGTGCTGATTGTTGCTGATTTTTTTATGCATATCATGACATAGAGAATTTTGTATTTTAATTAAGAGGATAGTAGCACGAGTGTTATCTCGGTGCTATCCTTACATCACCGCAATGAGTTAGTAGATACATTGGAAAGCCTGGTTGTGCACACTACACATATTTCTGATTTAAAATTATGTTTGAGCACTTTAGGATCATTCACTTTGCATGTGCATGAAACCATGGTATCGGAATAAAATGACTGGATGCATAACACTTGTTATCAATGACAATGACCTATGCTTGAGTGTGGAAAGGCCTCCTAAGCCATAGGATAGACGTTCGTTTCTTGTGGGATTATTTGGGAAGGACACATGGTGTCTCCTGGAGTACTTTCGAAATGAAAGAGTGGAGTTTGTGTGTTTGTTTTATATGTTGAGCAGTGCATCAAGGGCTAATCCCTGCGATATAGGAGAGCTGCAGTGGGGCCGCGGTGTTTCTACCGAGAGGCTGCCTCCCATGTATGTGATTATCATGGTATTTATTGCCAATGTGTATGGGTTCTCCCTCTAAGGAGTTTATAGAAAGAGAAACGTTGGACTACAAAACTATAAAACTATAAACGCATAGATTAGGCTTTAGGACGGTTTGTCCTTTAGGAGCAGAAAGACGCTTCTAGTCCGCGAGGCCCTGAGGGTGTGTTTGTCTGCTTTGAGCATGAGGCCCGGGTAGTGCCATAGCCAGTGCCGGCCCATTTCACGTCCCATCAGTAGGCTACAAGTGGAAATCAACTCAATAATGATGGAAATCACACATGAGTTAACCCAAAGTAAGCACATGAGAATAGTCACAACAAGTTGGAGCAAAGAGTGAAGCACCAATCAACAGTGCGTGAATGAGTGTAGCATAGAACATGTGGAGTGCTAAATATGGTTGTCTTTATATGGTCTACAAGTGGAATGAGGCCCAAGAGGATGAGATTAAAGAGGAAAAAATTAGAGAGGACAAGACTTAGGAGGACGAGACCCAAGACGAGTCTATTTTCGTGGATCTGATCATCCTAGATGTCTATGCTTGATGTATGATGGATTTATTTGGATATATTGAGGATCTTACAGTTGGCGCCATCATCTACTATGTCTTTATCTTATTTGCAACATGTTCTCTGTGATTTACTTCTTATTCTCTGAAGACATGAAGATCCTCAAGGGTAAGGGAATCACATTCCCCATATGTGATCATAGGGAATTGTACATCAAAATGGAGAATTTCCTACATTCTTATGAAATTCCCTATATTAGAGAATAAAAAAATGGGATTCTCTAATTGTAATAATAGGGAATGATATGTCACTAGAGATAGTTTCTATGTTCTTTGAGAATTTCCTATATAGGAGAATATAAGAATTTCATTCCCCAATTCTAACAATAGGGAAAAGACATACATATAGAAATTTGTCCATTTTCTCTCAAAATCTCTAAAGTAAAAATATGGGAAATTCAAGCTTTCTACTACATATTTAAGATCTAGCTTGTAGACACAATCTAAAAATTGGTAAGATTGGAATAAATCATATGGAGATAAACTCAATTTTTTAATGGACACATCCAACCCCCCCCCCCATCCCCTGACAAAAAAACATACATACACACCTCCCACCCCCCTCTCCACTCTTAGTTAACTAGCCATATCTAGAAATAGTTATGGACTTATTTTCCCTAGCACTAAACAATAGAAATAACCACCATATTATAGAAGTGGGAGGCTCAAACTAAGCAATCACTTGATCCCTTGCTAATTACATGGGTGATGTAATTTATTCATTTAATGCCTATTTGGTGCAACATTAATTCCTGCATTTCTTCTCATCTTTTGCAAAAGTAATTCTTAGTCTCATTAGTTTTTTGAGTTAAAGGATTATATATCAATAAAGAACTAGAGGAGTTTTGATTGCATACACTAGTCCACTCTATCCAAAAGTAACTCACTACTTTTTTAACATGCGGTGTCCACACACATGGGTGCAGATTAAGAAAATGCTTATTCTTTATTGCACTTTAACTAAAAGTATTTTATGACTTTGTTAGCATGTGGTGTTTACATACATAGGGTATAAATTAAGAAAATGATTATTTCTAATTTGGTTTAGTCAAAATGAAATTTGTGGCGCTTAGGAGTAAGAAGGGTGTATATCTCTTTCTTGGCATTCCTGTTTTTAGGGGGGATGGTGGGAGAGTTGTGCACCACACCTAATTGGAGAATCTTGAGTACTACTTTTTTATTGTAGCAAAGACTCAAATGTTCAAAAATCACACCATCTATGAACACTTAATTCATGCAGTTTTGCTAGTAATATATTTTATCATGGAGAGTGAAGTCTCCACACCTTGTTTTGGCATTCATATTAGAAATAGGAGTTTATACTATGATTACACCTCTAGACATTGTTTCAATGTTCATATTTAAACTAGAACCTATGTGTGAAACTATAGTTTTATTATATATTTTAGGGAGATTCTCCACTTATTGAAGTGCATTAAATTTTATTGTATAATTGGTACTAGCAAGGGTGGCTATGCCATGCTTCCTTGTTATTCCATTATACTTTCTTCTTATTTTTGATACATTTAAAAATATTTAACCACTTCTAATAACAATTTATGAAAAGTTTTGTGGTATACCCTTTATAAAAGAGCTATGTCTCTCCTCATCAACCTCATGATTTAATTTGCTCTTTTATATTTAGTTTCTATAGTTTCCTCTCAAGTCTTGCTTCCTGAAGCATTTTGAGGTAGAAGTGGTTTTGCATTCAGACAGAAAAACCTTATGATAGTAAGCCTAATCAAATTTCCAATCTATATATAATCAAATCTAAGGTGTTGTTTCTTTATTATATTTTCTTGGTCCAATTTATTGTGTAATTTTGACAAACTAAGGATATATTTATATCTTTGCCATCTATATGCAAGCCTAACTATGTGCCAAGAAAGACTAGAAATTTTACAACTAATATGGTTATGTAGAACCATTATCAACCTTACTTTTGATTACAAAAAGGTAATGTCCAAATAGTGTTATATTAGTTTCATGTTAAGCTAAAGCATGCTTAACTATCATGCTACTCTATTAGTCAATCTCGGTAGTTCATCATGCAAATGCAAGTAGTCTAAGATAAGAGAAGAGCTGAAGGCATGATCTAAAAAGCTATTTTCCATAAACTAATGAAATGCATGCTTTAAATCAATAGTGCACTATCAAGAATACATCACTATGGGGTTAATATTCAAGGCCTTTAATAACTTCATTGGATTATATAAGCCTATGTTAGGATAACAATTCTTATACAAGATAAATATTACTTATGCATATCAAATTGCGTAAATTTATGCTAAGAGTAGCTAAACCCATGAAGAGAGAGAGAGAGAGAAAGAGAGAGATTTTGTGGCTTTTTGCTTCAGTTGATGTGTAGAGATAGCAGCAGTGACGATGGAAAGCATTGGAGGATAGCGTGTATTCGAGTTATCATCTATATTTTGATGGGCGCATACCTTAGGCATGGCACCTATATTTTGTCGCGCCTATTTATCAAGGCGTTTGATATTTATTTATTATTTTTGTATGCGCATGGGCGCACGATTTAGATATTTGTATTTGGACATTGTATTGGGTATGCCTGACTTCTTTGGTGCCCATTAGCTTTATTCTCTATTTGGCACAAAAGCAAACTCAAAAATCCAAAAGCGTGCTATTTTGTAATTTGGGCTATTATTTGAGCTTGAAGATGATTAATACATAAAATACATGCTTTGTGGAGTGCTCACACAAGACATGGGGGGAGATTGCACCCAATTGGTCTCTTATTCATGTCGTGCAAGTCTTCTACATTGATTTGTGTGCAAAAAGTAGAGTTCTTTTGTTCTTGGTGACCTTCTGACGCTCAGTACACGCGCTTACAGCATCCGATCTGTGCATCACATAGTTTTCTTAGCAGGAGCAGGGCCAACATCTGAAGCAATGCCCATGGCACCATGTTGAATGCTATCATGAATTGTAGTCTCATTGTAGCCCTGTGGCAAAATCCTAAAATTTTGATGCATGCAATTTGAAGGTGAAACGAGTAGGAGATAGTGTGCATGATGCAACCTCAAGGAAGTTAGTATATGTATATCTTCTACATCATGTGCGTTCAAGGCCTATTTATAAATATCCTTATTTATGAATTTTTTCTTAATAAAACATAACCCTTTTCTATTCAATATATAAATAGTCCCTTTATACTATACCCTTCTATATGTAAAAAATGGTATTTTAAAAATCCATTATTTTGAACCCACGTGATGCACACATATATTCATGAGTAACTTACCCGAGGATGCAACACAACTATGGAAAAACCTTCCAGGAGTAGATTGTGAATCTCCTTTATCACCAAAGTAAGCTAATATTATGATTTGAAATATATCAAGCTGTCTAGTTATGCTTAGTGATTTTTTGATATCCATGACATAATGTCCAATAAAATGTTTTGTTTTCAAAAGCATTCAAATATGAGGATTAATTTTATTATGTAGAATTTGGGCATATGATTTCAGAGGATTTAATGTGCTTTGGATGAGTGGTGGTTTTCAAGGTTTGCTTTGATTTGTAAGGGAAAATGCACATAAGAAGTGGCTAAATGGTATTAAATCTGCTCTAACTAAGTCTCTGCCTAGTCAAAGTAGTGATTGCCAATGTGCTGAGTATGTTCATGTAGAAAATGAGACAATAGTGAGAGAATAGACCTCATCACAGTAGAGAGAATTGTAATTCTTTGCAATCATTGATGATAGATGGTGATCATGATGTAGGCATTCAAAATATGCAACTAGAAAATTTGGACACATCATATCAAATTAATTTGATCAAACCCCATGAACTAGATTGTGCTCATTCAATGTGGTGTACTAAAGGTTACAAATCTTCCTAGCTTTGGATGATATTTTGGAGTATATAATGCTCATCCAATGTAGTCCTAAGTAAAGTCCAAATCTTGAGTTTCCAACCTTTGTTCCACTTAAACCATTAGCTATGCTTGCTACCTAAGATATTCCATATCAAACATGCACCTAAAGTTCAATAAAAGATTGGGTTTCAATCTAATCTGTAAGAAATGGTATCTTCAAGTTAATGGGCTTGGAAAATATTGTGCAGTATGATATTGTCAAAAGTGGAAATACATATACCAACATATGAGGCAATGCAAAACCAATGTGAGTCATTGGTTGTGAAGGCATTTAAAAAAAAATCTTAAAGATTATAGAATGGAAGCTTGGGCTAGATGATTTGCCAATGATGTAGCCATCCATGCTTGAGGACAATCAACTTCTTTACGCATGTTTTGATCATCAAGAGCATGTGAATAATTACTCAAGAATCCACAAAAAAGGGGAGACAACTGGGAGAATAGATCTATGACAAAGAAGAGCACGATTTAGTCAAGAGGGACTTCTTGAAAACATCCGAAGTCTAAATCGGTACATTGCATAAATCATGACCTTGCAATATAGGTGCTTCTAAGTTTGATCATAGGATAGAATTTTAGTGCATGCCTTTTGTTTTGATGTGGCAAATATGGATATTCATAGGTGAAAGCTCTTCAAAAACATGGGAAAAAGGAGATAACAAAAGAAACAAGCATTATGAGAAGATAAGGGAGGGATTGGAATGGATAGTGGTGACAAGACTACATGTATTGAGAGCATGTACTGGAGGTGAAAGGGATTAATTTTGAAGAGATGATGTAGAGAAAAAGAGAGTAAGGAGAATACTAGGTTCTCTTGACTTTAGAGTATAGCCACATAGCACAAAAGATCTCTTGAGATTCTGGATAGTAAGTTGAAACAATAGTCTCCTTAGCTCAAGCGATGGACAAAATATTTTTCATAGGCCTTTCGAGTCATAGTGCATGATAGGTTGGGTTGACATGCATGTCAACCTTGACAAAAGACTTGGTGGTCCATCAAAGGCTGCAAGTTTTCCTGAATACAGGAAAATATACTTATTAGCTAGTTGTTAGCTCATAAAAATCAGAAGTAGAAGATAGCTATAGTGAAGCTTACATGAGGAGGGAGTCATCCATGAAACAATATGTGCAATCTATCATCATTTTTTATATCTTCATGTAGAGAAGGTGAAGGTAGGTACTATCGCAAGGTCAAAATGTGGGCAGAAAGTACATCTAAAAGTCTATTATAGAATACACTAAAGGGAGTAGCCATCAAATAAAAAATGATGAGTTGTATTTAGCTTTCCGAAGTCAAGATGGAAGATTGAGATAAGGAGCAACTCCTCCTACTTGAATAATAGTTGATATCATTATTATCATTGCTTCCTCTAACATAGGATCTTGATGCTCGTTTTTTGGAAACGTTTTTGCATCTATAGGATAGCTTACATTTGTTCTTACGGTCAACAATCATGCAAGGACAAATTAATGTGTGCCACAAGGTTGCCATGAGCCCTCATGTACTAAAGGTAATAGTCTATACCTTGCAACACCTTAATGAAGAGGGTTTGTATATGCATTTTTGTAACATAAATATTCACATATAATAGTTAGGCATCTTAGTCTATAACTAGCCTTATTTCTTTCCTTAAGATTATTCTTGGATTCACTTAGCTTTAAAGGTTTCCTTGTTCTATTGTCTTATTATATGTTATTTGGTTGACCAAATGCATGAGTATTATCCATGTCTAGCATTTTTGGCAACTTGTTGAGTATCTTTAGGTAGTGGATTGGCTTTCTATTAGAGAGTATGCAAAAAGGCAATGTGTGAATGTGGATCCATGGCATGACATCCAATCTCATAATAGGATCTTCTATATACCATATCAAGTCCTTTGGTGTGTAGATCACTGGCTAATATTTTTTATGGTATGGAATGACTACAAGGGATCAACAATCAGACTTATGGAGTGTTGCTCAAGTATGGCATGTACAGCCAGACTAAAAAGAGGCTACACCTTCAAGAAAGTATGGAAAGTTTTACAATGGCAAGTGCTATATAGTCTTATACTTTGATATAAGAGAACAAAGAGAGAAATCTATTCTATTTTCTTAGTTGGATGACAAGAGCACTATGGTAATCAAAACATGTTTTGTCTGGTGCAATGGTGTGTATATGTGATTATCTTCTTTTTTCACAATTGCAAGCATGTGTATTGGCAAGAGACCCTTTCATCAACAACACAATATGCCAATGGAATTGCAAGTATCATGTTGCTTAAACTTGTTTTTCATATAATGCCTTTTGTTCGAATATAGTCCTCTAGATTGTTTAATTTTCGCTATAATTGTGGTGGAAAATTGAAAGTTTCAGTTAAAAAAACAAGCTTGAACAAATTGAAAGTCTGCCATGCTATCAACCAACCATCATAGTTGTATGTTTTCTATCTAGATAGCCACACAATTGGGTGGCATCATTCTTGAATCATAGATGGACTACACTCATTTTGTTTAGGATCTATCTTGGGTACAACACATTCTCAAAGATGCTTCAAAAGTCACTAATGGTGAACTATGGCGTTATGATAGGTACCCACTATGGCAAGTCAAGACAAAACTAGCAAACTTCCATTCTCAAAGGAGGAGCAAGTGAAGTACAGTCTCTCATTGGAGACAATGGCTTATAATCAACTCAAATTCATGTATATCCTAAATCTAGAAAACATAGTTGTGGAGAAAGCTGAAGTAGTGCAGACTGCAGAGGTACATGGGAAAAGTGGGCCAAGCCATCAACTATGATAACTACACCGAGTTTCTTCGGACCTTCAACAAAAATGGGTGGGGCACTGTCATGGTGCACCTAGAGAGAATGAAGCCCACCGAGTAGAAATCGATCTAAGCCCTCAGCTGGTACAAAAAGCATTGGACTTACCAAAGAAAGTGGAGAAATGGCCAAAGTGATATGTGTACGATATGCTGGGGATGGACAAAGTGATATTCCACACAAACGATGGCATCAGCCTAGTCGACATCCCCAACCTCGAGGTGCAAATCTTGGCCAAAATGATGGATGCTCTGTTCTCTAGTCATCAACGGTATAATGCATTGGTGAATAGAATCAACGTACCAATGCTCAAGAGTATTGCTGACCAGTCCCAAGGTAAACCTCAATGGCTTCGCGAGGAAGACGATAGAGACATTGAAAAAAGCCTTAGCCACCAGTGGAAAGCCCATAAGGGGAGAATCCCTGACCTCCAAAGCCAAGAAGTTGTTATCCTCAAAGGCCTCCACGATTGGCTTCGAAGGAATATTGATAACCATCATAAGAAAAGAAGTAGGGAAAGCATGACACAATGAGAAAATTGGTAATATGCCATATAGGTCTCCTCCGCACCAAGGATAGTAGGAGCAATCCAACAAAAGGACCGTGAGTGAGGACAAAGGTGAGCAAGAAGCACAATCTGGACAAGGAAAGGCCAAGAAGTCAAAGAAAGAGACTCTGTAGAAGAAGGCCAAAGAAGAGAGGAAGAAGAAGGGGAAAACAGACCTACACAAAGCACAAAACGAGTTGAGAAGCACAAAGGAATGATGAAAGAAAGAAAAAAGGGATGAGGCCAAGAGAATAAAAGAGGAATCTAGAAGAGTTGAGGAAGAGAGAAAGAGAAGAGCTGAGGAGGAAGAGGCAGAGCTTAAGAAGGAGGAAGAAGACATAGCTCTCGCTATCCGCCTCTTAGTGGAGCAACCTTAAAGATAAGAGGAGTTGGAAGGTATGAGAGAATACCAAAATGAAGGTTGAAGCACTAGCTCCAAGGCACCCAAAGACCTGCCACTACTATTGACAGAGGGAAAGGGCAAGGGTTTGATGCACCCTATCCCAACTGTCCTTCTACCTGCCACCCCACTCATTCCACCCGCCCATGACTTCTCTACCACGGTCGATGTTAGCGATTAGTGGCATGAGTGTAGTTCTTGGTCAACAAAGACGTGACTCAAGGCACAAGTGCAGGAACCCCTATGATGGGAGCAAGAAGATAGCATCCGCAGATGCAAAATCTAGACGGGACCTCAAACGGTCAAAGATAGAGGCATCTACAACCACTAGTCTCTCTGCATTGTTGTTATTGACAACCTATGATGCCTATGTGTAGAAACTCCTGCCACAGCTAGAACAGGCAAAGGAGGTTGAGAAGATAGCCATCGCTCAACTTGATGGCGAAAGGGAGACCATGGTAGCCTCTAAGTTAGAAAGGACTTGTCAAGGGGCCACCTATCAAAGAGATATCACAAAGCTAAAGAGAAGCTCGAGGCGTCCTAGGGAGGAGAAGATGAGAGATGGCAAGGCAAACTCGTGGTAGAAGCACATAGCCTTATGAACCTACAACACAACTTTCATGAGCTTGTGGTGCTATACAAAGTGCTCCAAAAAGAAAATGAAAAAATCAGAGATGTTGCAAAGTAGATAGCAGTAGTAGAAGAAGAGAGAAGCCGAAGACACCTAAATCATATAGCAAATTTGGAACAAATACTATCCTCGGAGCTTAAAGAACAACAACTCTTAGAAATAGAAATCGAAGAATAAGAGAAACGACTAAGGGCACTAGCCTACAGGCACAACAAAAGCCTAGACGATATGAGGAAATAGATAGATGACAGGGTGACTAGGAGCAAAGAAAGAGTGAGAACCTTAGCGCATTGACTAGCCCTTGCAGAAAGCAACAAAGTGCTAGCAGAGAGTAGGGCAAAGGCCACACAAGTGACCTTAGAAGCCCAATAACATGCCTTCCTCCGCACTCTCATAGACCCTACACAATCTAAGGAAGAGGATGCAATTGAGTCCTTAAAGAAAAAGCTAAAGATCACCTGTAGGGCTCTAAGGCATGGGCTACAAGTCCAAAACACAAATTGCAGGGCCCATAGAAGTAGAGCCACAAGAGTATAAGGGAGAAGAAAGATGAAGGCCATGACTAACAATGCAAGGCCAAGTTTTGAAAGGGGAAAGAAAGCACTGGCTCCTAAGAGGTAGGTTTTTCCAACAAGGATTCCCCCACCACTCTTTTTGACCTACAATGCCAACCAAGATATCTATTCTATGGCTAGATCAATGTGTTGCAAAAAAATAATGCAAGTAACTCACAGTCACTGCACGTAAGGGTCCTCAAGTTAGGTGTGTTGTTCAGTGAATCGGTCGGCCGGCTTCGTCCCTAACCCCCTAGCCCATTTTTCATTTCCCACATCATGCTTAGGACACCTCAATGCTAAGACTCCAAGACAAGTCTCCCCAAGCCACACACCGCACTTCTAGAAATGCACGAGCTGGGTCCTCAAGTGTAGGAAAACACCTAGGCTACCCAACTCCTAGTTCCACTATCATAAGAACAATGCACCACACGGTAAGGTGGACACACGCCCAGGTAGTACACCTTCTTTTATTTTTAGATAAATACAAATGCTGCAATCCTCCAACTTTGGAGGCCCCATCATCCATGCAATGCATTCCTGGCCTCCACCACCTTAACCACTTGATAAATTTCTTCCCAAGGCGAATGCCCCCAAGACCCCATCATCATCGACTTACACAACTGCCCTTTTAAATCACTGAGCCTTCATCAACTCAAAACTTCTAGTGTCCTTGAACTTGCAACCATCTAGGAGGGGGGTAATATTACACAACATGTCACCATGCAGTCCAAACCCAGCTGAGGAAGGCCAAGGAAGCCAATGTCAAGATGTGATTGAGGAAGCTCATTCTGCTCAAGCAAGAATAGTGCAAGAGACGGCAATCTCAGAAAAAAAAAGGGAAGCCCCAACTACTTTGGTGAAGTCCTCTCAAGGATGAGGGAGGCCCTGTCGAGGATGAAGGATGCTCTCCCAACTATGATAGGAAGCACCAAAGATTCTAGCAAGGTGTTAAAAAAGGATGGAGGTAGGCACCGAATATTCTAGCAAGGCTCTCTCAAAAGGATGAGGGAGAACCTCCGAAGGCCCTCCCAAGGAAGGGGCAAGGTGCAATGTAATTCATTTTATAAGGAATGTAGGTTTCCTCTTGTGCAAGTGGTGAACTCTAAACTGACATACGTGATAAGGCACCTTGAAGGGAATGAAGAAAGGCCATGTTCCGCTCGTGTTGTTGCAACCTCTCAGAGAGGACAAGAGGGGGATCCATCCAACACCATCTTAAATTTCAAAGCTAAATCCATCCAGCCGCCATTCTCCAAGGGGGGATCCATCTAACACCATCGTCAATTTCAAGGATAGATCTATCCACGGTCACCATCAACGTGGGACTAGGCTTCACACAATTTTCAATTTCAAGGGCCGATCCATCTGATACCATCCCTTGCAAGGGCTTGTAAACAAACTCAAAAAAGCTATCTAGCAATACCCATCCACCTCCAACTACTATCCATCACTACCATGGGATTGGCACTAGGTTAGGAGGGGGTTAATGTTAACCTCACCACCATAAGAAGAAAGTGAATAAAGTGAAGAAGCACAAGTCGAGACATAAGAGAGGTGGCCCAACACAAGAAAATCAAACACAACGAAAGAAGCAAGAAGGAAAACGGCCAAAAGTGCAAGGGTGGCCTTAAAAGCTAAGTCAAAGGTAGAAGCGCGTTCTTAAATGCAAGGTGCCCATAAAACTTTTTGTAAAAGAGCATGTAATGTGTCCACTAGTATCATCTAGGACACGTCTTAGCAGTCCATCGAAAAGGATATCTAGAAAGCTTTGCCCGGCACTCCCATGGAATGTTACGGGGTTTGCAATCTAGGGCTTTCCGCGTCTGCTACGTAGCGGAAGTATTCCGGCCGTTCCCACTTAGGATCGTCGACCTGAATTAGGGTTTTCCTGATTGGTCATTTCCTAACATCAACTAGCGTCCGACCCAAGCGAACTACTTTACGCAGAAACGCCAAGTATGAAACGGATTCACGCTGCACTTGGTTCAAGGAGAATGGAGAACTAAAGGGATGCAAAGCTCAATCTCTCTGCCATAAGGCATAGTCCCATTCCGTTCCCCTAAAACAACGTAAATTGGGTTAAAACATAACTCTAGGTCAACGCTTTTGTTGTTCGTGTCCTTTGACGATCATCCCGCTGTTCCTCGTGATTTGAGAAGAGTTCCCGGTCAACCGGGACCACCCATCCATAAGACGGACCCATGGCCCATCCTCCGCACTTTCCTCGGGTTGTTTTAGTTATTTAATTATCTAACACATTAGTTGGACATGTAATAACCAGCTTTTTTAATTAACCCATTAGGCACTGGTTCCTTCACGTAATCTTATCACTTGACATAGAAAAACAATATCAGACAAGTTCTTTATTAATAGGTCATCATATTTATCTTTTAAATACAAAGATTTCTGCCCGTAGGCTTATCCACAATCCGTCGGAAGCTATCCAGCAATCCACAGGGATCACTATTCCAAGTTTTCGCCCGTAGACTAGTATGCGGGCCTCGAGATCCAATCCCGAGTCACATTAGCCTCTTGTGCAGGACCCGAAAGGTGAGGGATTTACGGCCAGAGCCCCCCTAGCACCCAAGCGTCCTCCTGCTCCAAGTAGCGCTCAACGGAGAGACCTCTCGCGGTGGGTTCGGTCCACGTTCCCGGCGCGGTCAACAACGCCCTTGGTTAGGGTCAGGCAAGCAGTCAGGGGTAACTGAAGCTGTCTCTCCCTTCAGGCCTTCAACCTGAAGTACAGATATTCATTTATCCTTTAATTCATTGGTCAAACAAGTCAAATAGTGCTCTAAAATTTGTAGCAAGCACAAACATTTCCATTGATCGTTTTTATTGGCAAACTGCTAAGGAATGAATCCTTCCTTTCGAATGCATCCAGCATTCGATTCGGGATGACTTGCAACTTGGCAGGGTCTCCTATATCCTATTAAGCCAACTTGGTCAAACCTTAAGGTTCATTGGGTACTCCAATTTTATGGTCTTTAATCTTCAATTAATCTTCCTTACTCAAGAAGGATATCAAAGTATACATCCTCTTGCAAGATAACTTGCATAAGGATCCGCCATCCTCGTTGCGAGAATTTGGCCTTTCTTCTTGTGATAAAATCACAAGACCATATGACTCTGTACTTGCTGCGCAAGTGCCGCATCGTACTATGTGATAATGGAGTCAGAAAACAATCTGTTTCAGGTTCTTTAAGCTGACGTCATTAGACCTAGGGTTTCCTAGCTTCATTTTTGTAAGATTCTCAGGGTCAAACCCTAGATCCTTTTACAATTACCATTCACTGTCCCTACCTTCAGTAGATGTGGGCAAGTATTTAAGGTATAGATGTTACTTGGAATTTAACTTATTCCCAACGAGTATTTCGCAGCATAGGTGCTTTAAGTTTATATCAATTTGGTTAACTCTAGAAGATAATTTCGAGATTACTTCCACTTGATTTGTTGTCTATGTGTAACCCCACCTTATCGATTTGAGGTTAGGCATAGGTTAGGTTAATTTCAACTAATCTTTCCTTTTCTTTGCGAACACAACTCATGCTAAATAAGCAACTTTCTCTTGCTAAGTTATGCAGTTAACAATGATAATTTCATAGAGTTTATGCATCATAGGAATCATTTCATGATTTGCACTTTCCATGATGATTCATTGTAAAAGAATAGGGTTTAATAGTGCGAGATGCAGTTTTATACCTTTAGGATTAACCGAAGTATACTATTTTAATGGGTAACAATCTAGCTCATAATTCATTTCCATGCATAAAGCTATTTGTTAAAAATGTGTTTATGCTTTATTTATTTTGCATGTTCCATTAGATGTATTAATGACTAAATTCCTTCGTCGTGAACAACTAGGACAAAATATATCCTATTTCTAACAATTCATCTTGCATGATTAAATTACAACGATATAAAATTAAGAAGGAAAAACCTTTGTTTGGGGTGAGATATCCACATGGATACCGGGAGATGACCCTCCCGTGGCTACGCCCTGGACTTTCTTAGGAGGCATCGCAATTGTAGTCATTCGGATGTGGAAGCAGCTTTTAAAACTCTTCTTTGGAATTCCACCATCGCTCCCTTGCACCGTCCGTCAAAAGTAGTTTTTGGAAGGCTCCCTCCTTGAAGTCGGGAAATTCAAAAGGGTGTTTCAGAATCTTTTACGACCAAGACCCATTGAAGCCATGGGGAAGGCTTAATGGACTTTTAATGACTCGTTCAAATGAGGAATGAAAAGGGATGGAAAAGACACAAGGTGCGGAAGAGAACTCCAAGGAAATATAGTAACCCTAAAGGTTATAAGTAAGGTCGAAGGACCCTTAGGTCAAACTTGGAGGGAAGGGGTTTCAATATGCCACAAGGGGAGGGCTAGGGAAGGTTTAAACAAGGAGGAAAGAGGGGTGGTTCCAAGGAAAAAAAAAGGGGCTTAAGGATTTATAAATTATGAAAAAAAGAAGGGGCTTAAGGATAGGGGTTGAGTGAACTTTAAAATCACAGGGAAGATAATAATCCCAAAAGAAAGGACTTAAGGGTAAAACATGGGTTTCCAACACCCATGGGAGAGAGCCATATAATGTTTTAGACACGGAGGTATTTTAGGCTTATGGGATAAGACAGGTGATAAGACCTTTAAAGCCTAAAGGCTCAAAGGATAAGGGGGGTGATAAGACACCGGGGGGGTGAGGTTCAAAAAAACATGAGAAGGGGGTGAAAGGGGGCTTAGGAGGATTTAAAAACCCGGATGGAAAAAGATTTGATGAGGCAACAACAAGCGGGGGAAAGGGGGCTTCTCTAGCCCCCTTAGAAGCTTCTCTTTAGAAGCTTCTATGCTTCATACGTGGCAAGGAGGGAGATTGAACGCCGTGTCAGTGACATGGACTGGCGGCACTTCTGTGAGTCAGCAAGGCCTGCGGGCTGCAGGCGGCGGTGCTAGAAGGACTGGCAGCGTTCAGCCGTCCCTCCCTTCTCTTAGCAGCGGTACTGCATGGTGATATGGTGGTAGCGTCGTCCTCTCCATCTCTGGCCTTCTCACTACCTTCAGTTGTGCGGCCCCCCCAGTTATATAGGTGAGGGGATAAGATTCTCCCCCCCTCATACGTGTCGATGGCATGCATCTCACACACCTGAGAGCACCCATCGAGGTGCTTCTGCGACCTTTCTATTCCCCTCCCCTTCCAACACAACATTCGATTCGGGAGGGGAATAATAATAAAAAAGTTTGCATTATCATAGGCATTTATCAAAATTATCCATTGAAAGGGTTAGTTCACGCGAAGAGAAATGTAGAACTTTACATTCTCTCCCCCTTAGAGAAATCGAGATGTCCTCATCTCGAGATAAACTGGGGATATTGATGGTTGAGAGTGCCTTCATTTATCCAAGTGGCATCCTCTTCGGGATAATCTTTCCACTGGACGAGGCATTCTCTCAGGGTTCTGGATCTTAATTGTCTCTCCCTAATATCTAAGATCCTATCAAGCCTTAGCTCAAGGACTCCTTGACTAGGCATTACAACTTGTTGGTCATCAAGTACATGGTTAGGATTAGGTACATACTTTTTCAATAGGCTGATATGGAATACATTATGAACTTTTAGGTTCTCAGGGAGTTGCAGTTTATAAGCATTAGGTCCTAGGCATTTGAGGATCTTGTATGGCCCACAATACCTTGGACTTAGCTTCTTGCAATCTCCTAAGGATAGAGAACTATTTTTAGGGCATACACAAATGAAGACCATGTCTCCTTCTTCGAAGACCCTTTCTTGATGCTTCAAATCCGCATATGCCTTCTGTCTATCCTTGGCCGCTTGCATGTCCTCTCTTATTGACTTTATTTGGTCATCCATCTCTTCCAACATTTTCCTTGAAGCTTCAACCCTTAGGGTTGGATCAGAAAAGTTTAGGGGACTTCTGCAGTCATGACCATATAATGTTTGGAAAGGGGTCATCTGAATGCGTTGCTGGTAAGAAGTATTATAGGCAAATTCAATCAAAGGCAAGTATTGAATCCACCTCTTCGGTTCTCGACAGCAGTATGCCCTAAGTGTATCCTCGATGACTTGATTTACTCGCTCTGTTTGGCCATCCGTTTGGGGATGCGGTGCTAAAACAGAGTTGAGTCCCAATAGCTTCAAAGATAGCTCTCCAAAAGTGTGATGTGAAGAGAGAATCATGATCACTAATGATTATTCTGGGTAAACCATGTAGCTTGAATATCTCCTTGATAAACAATCTTGCAATGTCTGAGGCTTTATAGTTTGTCTTTACTGGAATAAGGTGTGCAACCTTAGTAAGCATGTCAACCACAACCATGATGGAGTTGTATCCTCCCTGGACTTGGGGTAGGCCTACAACAAAATCCATACTGATGAATTCCCATTTCATTTGGGGGATGTCAAGCCGTTGCAGTTTCCCTGGCATCATGACATATTCGGCTTTGATACGTTGGCAAGATAAACACTCGGTGAGATATTTGAGAATGTCACCTTTGAGCCTCTCCCAATGGTAGCTCTTCCTAACTGCATTAAGAGTCTTAGCATAGCCAGGATGTCCTATGAAAGGAGAATCATGAGCTTCCCACAATATCTTCTGCTTAAGTGACTGGCTTGCTGGTATACACAGCCTTGTTCTATAGTAGACAAGTCCACTATTGATAGAAAATTCATGATACTTAGCCTGCAATTTTGAATTCTGATCCTTGATAGAGATCTCCCTTAGCATTGTTCGGTAGGCTGGATCATGGCATGCATCCTCTCTAGCTAACTCAAGTATAGGGTTGTTTGGCATAGATACTTTTGTAGCTAGAGATCTAGCTGTTGATGGAACGCCCGAAAAGGACAGGCGTCCCCATCAACTTCTCGCACAAAGAATCCTCTTTGTGTATGAGCCCCGGTCATCTAAGTTTACGGAATCCACCGTAAAACCTCACGGAATCCACCGTGGAATATGCCTCCTGCGCACTCTAAACTCATAAACGTTTATTAATTTAATATGTATTTTGCGGAATCGCCCGCTATGGAATCACCCATGTACACACTAAATTAATGAAACGCCCGAAAAGGACAGGCGTCCCCATCAACTTCTCACACAAAGAATCCTCTTTGTGTATGAGCCCCGATCATCTAAGTTTACGGAATCCACCGTAAAACCTCACGGAATCCACCGTGGAATATGCCTCCTGGCATCATACAATCACACAGTACTGATATTTCAAAAAGATACAGTTCATCATTCTACTGAAAGTGGCAGGTGCATAAGTCAATCCGAATGGCATGACTAAGAATTCGTAATGGCCAAACTGTGTTCTGAATGCAGTCTTAAATATGTCAGATTTATCTAGCCTCACCTGATGATATCCAGACTTAAGGTCAATTTTACTAAATATAGAAGATCCTTGCAATTTGTCCATAAGGTCATCAACTCTAGGTATAGGATACCTATTCTTTACAGTGATCTTATTTAAAGCTCGGTAGTCAATACACATACGATAAGTATTATTCTTTTTCTTGACTAAAAGTACAGGTGCACCAAATGGAGAACTGCTAGGTCAAATTAAGCCTCTATTTAGTAATTCTTCAACTTGACTCTGAATTTCTTTTTGCTCTATTTGATTGTGCCTATATGGTGCTTTGCAAGGTGGTTGTGTACCAGGGATCAAATCAATCTTATGGTCTTCTGGACATGAAGGTGGTAAACCTGGTGGTAGGTCTTCTGCAAAACAGGCCTTAAAATATACAAGAAATTCCTTATGCCTAGGGTGCATATGATTTTCCTTTGCTTGCAATTCATTCACCCAAATGAGATATGATTTACTACTCTTGTGTAATGCACGTTTTGCTTGAGTATGCGAAAGCAGTGGAAAAATATTAGATGCATGCATACCATATAATGTAATAGATTTTCCTTGAAAATTAATATTCATTGTGTGTGTGGAATAATCTATATCTGGATTATGCTGGTGTCGCCAAGGCATTCCTAAAATAATGTCACTCGACTGTAATGGAACAACTAAGAAATTTCTTCTTTCAATGTATGAACCAATTTGAATCTCTAAATCTTGAACTTCTTGTGTACCATTATACCTAGTACCTAAAAATGCAGCTTTTATGTGATAATGCGTAGGTACAGTCTGTAACTTCAATATATAAATAGTCCCTTTATACTATACCCTTCTGTATGTAAAAAATGTATAAAAATGGTATTTTAAAAACCCATTATTTTGAGCCCACGTGATGCACACATATATTCATGAGTAACTTACCCGAGGTTGCAACACAACTATGGAAAAACCTTCCAGGAGTAGATTGTGAATCTCCTTTATCACCAAAGTAAGCTAGTATTATGATTTGAAATATATCAAGCTGTCTAGTTATGCTTAGTGATTTTTTGATATCCATGACAGAATGTCCAATAAAATGTTTTGTTTTCAAAAGCATTCAAATATGAGGATTACTTTTATTATGTAGAATTTGGGCATAGGATTTTAGAGGATTTAATGTGCTTTGGATGAGTGGTAGTTTTCAAGGTTTGCTTTGATTTGTAAGGGAGAATGCACATAAGAAGTGGCTAAATGGTACTAAATCTGCTCTAACTAAGTCTCTGCCTAGTCAAAGTAGTGATTGCCAATGTGTTGAGTATGTTCATGTAGAAAATGAGACAATAGTGAGAGAATAGACCTCATCAGAGTAGAGAGAATTGTAATTCTTTGCAATCATTGATGATAGATGGTGATCATGATGTAGGCATTCAAAATATGCAACTAGAAAATTTGGACACATCATATCAAATTAATTTGATCACACCCCATGAACTAGATTATGCTCATTCAGTGTGGTGTACTAAAGGTTACAAATCTTCCTAGCTTTGGATGGTATTTTTGAGTATATAATGCTCATCCAATGTAGTCCTAAGTAAAGTCCAAATCTTGAGTTTCCAACCTTTGTTCCACTTAAAGCATTAGCTATGCTTGCTACCTAAGATATTCCATATCAAACATGCACCTAAAGTTCAATAAAAGATTGGGTTTCAATCTAATCTGTAAGAAATGGTATCTTCAAGTTAATGGGCTTGGAAAATCTTGTGCAGTATGATACTGTCAAAAGTGGAAATACATATACCAACATATGAGACAGTGCAAAACCAATGTGAGTCATTGGTTGTGAAGGCATTCTTAAAAAAATCTTAAAGATTATAGAATGGATGCTTGGGCTAGATGATTTTCCAATGATGTAGCCATCCATGCTTTAGGACAATCGACTTCTTTACGCATGTTTTGATCATCAAGAGCATGTGAATAATTACTCAAGAATGCACAAAAAAGGGGAGACAACTAGGAGAATAGATCTATGACAAAGAAGAGCACGATTTAGTCGAGAGGGACTTCTTGAAAACATCCAAAGTCTAAATCGATACATTGCATAAATCATGACCTTGCAATATAGGTGCTTCTAAGTTTGATCGTAGGATAGAATTTTAGTGCATGCCTTTTGTTTTGATGTGGCAAAGATGGATATTCATAGGTGAAAGCTCTTCAAAAACATGGGAAAAAGGAGATAACAAAAGAAACAAGCATTATGAGAAGATAAGGGAGGGACTGGAATGGATAGAGTGGTGACAAGGCTACATGTATTGAGAGCATGTACTGGAGGTGAAAGGGATTAGTTTTGAAGAGATGATGTAGAGAAAAAGAGAGTGAGGAGAATACTAGGTTCTCTTGACTTTAGAGTATAGCCACATAGCACAAAAGATCTCCTGAGATTCTGGATAGTAAGTTGAAACAATAGTCTCCTTAGCTCAAGCGATGGACAAAATATTTTGCATAGGCCTTTCGAGTCATAGTGCATTATCGGTTGGGTTGACATGCATGTCAACCTTGACAAAAGACTTGGTGGTCCATCAAAGGCTGCAAGTTTTTTTGAATACAGGAAAATACACTTATTAGCTAGTTGTTAGCTCATAAAAATCAAAAGTAGAAGATAGCTATAGTGAAGCTTACATGAGGAGGCAGTCATCCATGAAACAATGTGTGCAATCTATCATCATTTTTTATATCTTCATGTAGAGAAGGTGAAGGTAGGTACTATCGCATGGTCAAAATGTGGGCAGAAAGTACATCTAAAAGTCTATTATAGAATACACTAAAGGGAGTATCCATCAAATAAAAAATGATGAGTTGTATTTAGCTTTCCGAAGTCAAGATGGAAGATTGAGATAAGGAGCAACTCCTCCTACTCGAATAATAGTTGATATCATTATTATCATTGCTTCCTCTAACATAGGATCTTGATGCTCGTTTTTTGGAAACGTTTTTGCATCTATAGGATAGGTTACATTGGTTCTTACGGTCGACAATCATGCAAGGACAAATTAATGTGTGCCACAAGGTTGCCATGAGCCCTCATGTACTAAAGGTAATAGTATATACCTTGCAATACCTTAATGAAGAGGGTTTGTATATACATTTTTGTAACATAAATATTCACATATAATAGTTAGGCATCTTAGTCTATAACTAGCCTTATTTCTTTCCTTAAGATTATTCTTGGATTCACTTAGCTTTAAAGGTTTCCTTGTTCTATTGTCTTATTATATGTTATTTGGTTGACCAAATGCATGAGTATTATCCATGTCTAGTATTTTTGGCAACTTGTTGAGTGTCTTTAGGTAGTGGATTGGCTTTCTATTTGAGAGTATGCAAAAAGGCAATTTGTGAATGGGGATCCATGGCATGGCATCGAATCTCATAATAGGCTCTTCTATATGCCATATCAAGTCCTTTGGTGTGTAGATCACTGGCTAATATTTTTTATGGTATGGCATGACTATAAGGGATCAACAATCAGACTTATGGAGTGTTGCTCAAGTATGGAATGTACAGCTAGACTCAAAAGAGGCTACACCTTCAAGAAAGTATGGAAAGTTTTACAATGGCAAGTGGTATATAGTCTTATACTTTGATCTAAGAGAACAAAGAGAGAAATGTATTCTATTTTCTTAGTTGGGAGACAAGAGCACTATGGTAATCAAACATGTTTTGTCTGGTGCAATGGTGTGTATATGTGATTATCTTCTTTTTTCACAATTGCAAGCCTGTGTATTGGCAAGAGACCCTTTCATCAACAACACAATATGCCAATGGAATTGCAAGTACCATGCTGCTTAAACTTGTTGTTCATATAATGCCTTTTGTTCGAATATAGTCCTCTAGATTGTTTAATTTTCACTATAATTGTGGTGGAAAATTGAAAGTTTCAGTTAAAAAAACAAGCTTGAACAAATTTAAAGTCTACCATGCTATCAACCAACCATCATAGTTGTATGTTTTCTATCTAGATAGTCACACAATTGGGTGGCATCATTCCTGAATCATAGATGGACTACACTCGTTTTGTTTAGGATCTGTCTTGGGTACAACACATTCTCAGAGATGCTTCAAAAGTCACTAATGGTGAACTATAGCGTTATGATAGGTACCCACTATGGCAAGTCAAGACAAAACTAGCAAACTTCCATTCTCAAAGGAGGAGCAAGTGAAGTACAACCTCTCATTGGAGACAATGGCTTATAATCAACTCAAATTCATGTATATCCTAAATCTAGAAAACATAGTTGTGGAGGAACTTGAAGTAGTGCAGACTGCAGAGGTACATGGAAAAAGTGGGCCAAGCCATCGACTATGATAACTACACCGAGTTTCTTCGGACCTTCAACAAAAATGGGTGGGGCACTGTCATGGTGCACCTAGAGAGAATGAAGCCAATCGATCTAAGCCCTCAGTTGGTACAAAAAGACTGGGCTTATCAAACAAAGTGGAAAATGGCCTAAGCGAGATGTGTACGATATGCTGGGGATGGACAAAGTGATATTCCACACAAACGATGGCATCAGCCTAGTTGACATCCCCAACCTCGAGGTGCAAATCTTCGCCAAAATGGTGGATGCTCTGTTCTCTAGTCATCAACGGTATAATGCATTGGTGAATAGAATCAACGTACCAATGCTCAAGAGCATTGCTGACCAGTCCCAAGGTAAACCTCAATGGCTTCGCGAGGAAGACGATAGAGACATTGAAAAAAGCCTTAGCCACCAATGGAAAGCCTGTAAGGGGAGAATCCCTGACCTCCAAAGCCAAGAAGTTGTTATCCTCAAAGGGCTCCACCATTGGCTTCGAAGGAATCTTGACAATCATCATAAGAAAAGTAGTAGGAAAAGCACAACACAATGAGAAAATTGGTAATATGCCGGATAGGTCTCCTCCGCACCAAGGACAGTAAGAGCAATCCAACAAAAGGACCGTGAGTGAGGACAAAGGTGAGCAAGAAGCAAAATCTGGCCAAGGAAAGGCCAAGAAGTCAAAGAAAGAGACTCGTAGAAGAAGGCCAAAGAAGAGAGGGAGAAGAAGGGAAAAACAGACCTACACAAAGCACAAAACGAGTTGAGAAGCACAAAGGAATGACGAAAGAAAGACAAAGGGGATGAGGCCAAGAGAATAAAAGAGGAATCTAGAAGAGTTGAGGAAGAGAGAAAGAGAAGAGCTGAGGAGGAAGAGGCAGAGCATAAGAAGGAGGAAGAAGACATAGCTCTCGCTATCCGCCTCTCAGTGGAGCAACCTTAAAGATAAGAGGAGTTGGAAGGCATGAGAGAATACCGACATGAAGGTTCAAGCACCAAGTTCCACTATCATAAGAACAATGCACCACACGGTAAGGTAGACACACACCCAGGTAGTGCACCTTCTTTTATTTTTAGATAAATACAAATGCTGCAATCCTCCAACTTTGGAGGCCCCATCATCCATGCAATGCATTCCTGACCTCCACCACCTTAACTGCTTGATAAATTTCTTCCCAAGGCGAATGCCCCCAAGACCCCATTATCATCGACTTACACAACTGCCCTTTTAAATCACTGAACCTTCATCAACTCAAAACTTCTAGTGTCCTTGAACTTGCAACCATCTAGGAGGGGGGTAATATTACACAACATGTCACCATCTAGCCCAAACCTAGCTGAGGAAGACCAAGGAAGCCAATGTCAAGATGTGATTGAGGAAGCTCATTCTGCTCAAGCAAGAATAGTGCAAGAGACAGCAATCTCAGAAAAAAAAATGGGAAGCCCCAATTACTTTGGTGAGGTCCTCTCAAGGATGAGGGAGGCCCTGTCGAGGATGAAGGATGCTCTCCCAACTATGACAGGAAGCACCAAAGATTCTAGCAAGGTGCTAAAAGAGAATGGAGGTAGGCACTGAATATTCTAGCAAGGCTCTCTCAGAAGGATGAGGGAGAACCTCCGAAGGCCCTCCTAAGGAAGGGGCAAGGTGCAATGTAATTCATTTTATAAGGAATATAGGTTTCCTCTTGTGCAAGTGGTAAACTCTAAACTGACATACGTGAAGGGATAAGGCACCTTGAAGGGAATGAAGAAAGGTGATGTTCCGCTTGTGTTGTTGCAACCTCTCAGAGAGGGCGAGAGGGGGATCCATCCAACACCATGTTAAATTTCAAAGCTAAATCCATCCAGTCGCCATTCTCCAAGGGGGGATCCATCTAACACCATCGTCAATTTCAAGGATAGATCTATCCACGGTCACCATCAACGTGGGACTAGGCTCCACACGATTTTCAATTTCAAGGGCCGATCCATCTGATACCATCCCCTGCAAGGGCTTGTAAACAAACTCAAAAAAGATATCTAGCAATACCCATCCACCTCCAACTACTATCCGTCACTACCATGGGATTGGCACTAGGTTAGGAGGGGGTTAATGTTAACCTCAGCACCATAAGAAGAAAGTGAATAAAGTGAAGAAGCGCAAGTCGAGACATAAAAGAGGTGGCCCAACAAAAGAAAATAAGACCCAACGAAAGAAGCAAGAAGGAAAATGGCCAAAAGTGCAAGGGCGGCCTTAAAAGCTAAGTCAAAGGTAGAAGCGCGTTCTTAAATGCAAGACGCCCGTAAAACTTTTTGTAAAAGAGCGTGTAACGTGTCCACTAGTATCATCCAGGACAAGTCTTAGCAGTCCATCGGAAAGGATGTCTAGAAAGCTCCGCCCGGCACTCCCATGGAACGCGCAACCATGTCATCTACTAATTTCTTCATTTCGCCTTTCCCAAATTTGGTAGCAAGCGGAGCTCCTATTTGAGTCAACCAGATCTTGCCATCTTGTCCCTACAATACCAAATTCTTTCTCCTTGCATCTTGAAAAGATTCACAATCCCTGCAATGCTGATGGTCCGTACTATTACACCAAATACATCTTCGATCTCTCTTAGGTGCACTAGGAGCACTAGAAGAAATAGTGGGCGTGGTCGAAGCAAACTGCCCTTTCAATTTTCCCACCAATTCTGCTTTAATTGACTCCAGTTCAAATCCATTATGCCTTTGATTATATCATTAAGAGAGAAAGGAATCAAAGGAGCGGATGATTTTTGAGTGGAAGGAGCTGGCATCGGTCTTGGAATAGGAGAAATAGGAGGATTAGAAATAGTAGGCACTAGCACTGGCCAAGTAACTGGCTGAGGAAGAGAAGAAATGACAGGGGTAGAAGTAGACATAGGAGTAGAAGACGACGTCAGTGTCATAGATCTATTCTGTAGGTGGGTCTTCCATATCCATCTCTTGGTCAAAGTTGAGACAGCATCCTGGGCATCTTGCCAATCTGTTTTAAGACCCATAGGATTTGTGCGATCCTCAAGAAGCTCTCCTAATTCTTCCTGAAGAGCAGGATCTGTAGCTTGCAAGAAAAGCTCAACTTTCTCAATATCCAATGCTCTTTGTTCAATAGCATCAAGCTGACTATACCTCTCTTCAAATTCTCATATCAATTCTGAAGCAGCTAGACCTTTGTTTGGCATGTAGATCCACTCTCGAAATGACTGCCATGTAGCCATCCCAAAGTCCTCAAGAAAATACTCCTCTTTCAAGGCCTTCTTAAAATCCTGCCAATGCAAATTTTGAAGGAAAAGATGAGTCACTTTTACCCTCAAGGCGGGTGTGACAAGGCGAAGGAAATATTTACTCATAAGTCCTGTCGGTACTCCAAAAAATCCCATCTTAATCTCATACGCCTTCAAATAAGCCGATACGTTATGGCCATCAAATAGCTTCTTTTCATTTTCAACTGCTTCAATCGCCTTAGTCGCGCTGATTGCATTCTCTTGCTCCGAATATAGTTGCCTTTGTTGAGACAACTGTTGTTGATGTAATTGTTGTTGCTGCTGCATATACAATTGTGTCTGCAGATTTTGAAGCTGCATATACATAGACATATTCTGCAAAATCTGCTTTAAATCATCCGTAGAAGTACTTGAGGCAGAAGTCGATAATAAAGCTGAAGTAGAGGACAAAGCAGGAATCGTAGAAGGGGCTGACATCGATGCTGAAGTATCTCCCATCCTAAAATTTAAATGCGACGCTTTCATGTCGGGTTCACCAAAGATGTGGAAGGGTTTTTGAAATCAAAGTTGCGACCATAGAGGTTCTTGAGGAATTTCAAGATACAAGATCAATCAAGCAAGATCAGGCTATGCAGCAGTAAATTCCAAACTGTTCATATTGAGTGCAAAGATTGTTGATTTAACATGCATCTGAGAGATTTTCCAAAAGAAGAAGACCAATTCTAGTCTGCACAGTGCAGCTTAGTCTCAATTAAAGCTTCGAACAATGAGTCCTGCTAAGAAGATGCTTAGGTGTGTCCAAAACCACGCATATACATAATGTCAAAGTGATGTAATGAACAAGAAACATAAGCCTGTTCAATAAAATTGTTCACAGTGTGAAGAGCTGTTGGATCCAAGTCTGTAGCATCACTGGTTCCAGTAAATCAAAGGCCAGTTTATGATCAACAGTTATTCGACCCTGCATGAGTATAACATACACTATGGTAATGCTTTATTGCTGGGTTCTATGACTCTGCAGAAGAATGATACCCACTCTCCAGTAACTGCTTTGCACACGTCTAAAGATAGATAGTACATTGTTTGAGACTTCAAGAACTTTCTCCTGAGCAGATGCACAACATGATCATTTCCATTGGTGAGCTTTCTGCCTCTTCTGGCTTTTCTTCTACTCCTTCTCTAGCCCGTATTTGAGCACGAAGTTCTTTCTCATTCTTAGTAGCAAGTTGTTTCTGCTATGCCAATGACATCTCGTTGCTGAAGACCAATCGGTATAGCAACCATCTGGATTGGAGATGGTTTCTTGTACCCTGCCTTGTAAACTGCTTTAAGTAGCTCTAAACTCAGGTTACCTTCTTCACAATTACTCCAGATGTAATGGCATTACCATTACTTAGATTATGTGGCACTCCATTGGACTTGAGTCCCTGATCAGAAAACCCAGATGTTGACATTGCAGATCCACCAACCCTTGCAATAATAGAGACATCACGACCTTCTGTAGAGTATGCATGTATTTGTTCCAGCCTCTTGTAGATTTCTCCAAGCCTAGATGAGACAAAATCTTTATCACGTTCAAGTTGATCTTTCTCTAGCACCCCTGGAATCCAAAGCAGGTCACAAGCCTCCCTCAGTGAGTTTGTCAATCAGTGCATGTACTCTCCCTTCAATCTCTGCTTTGTTATGAGCTAGATTAAGTATCTGCTCTGGTGTACCCTTGCTAGCTCTGAACCATTATCCCCAGCATCAATGTCTGTCTTGGAACATAGAGCATCAGAACTCTGAGTTCTTACTCGTTGACGTTCATACCTTCCCAACCTGATCTCAAGCAATGCCCATTCACTGTTTTTCTGAATAATCAATGTGAACCTACATGGATGACACTAGCATGACCAGTCAATGACTAAGACAGTCAAGAGTTTGATATAAAGCCTCTGGAAGGGGAATATCCAACCCTCTCCCAGCAGCACTGCCTATGGTATTGGCTTTAACCCTGAATTCCTCCACAAGTAACCTTTTCCCGACTTCTGATGTCATCCCATATTGGGATATTGTCTATGCAGATAAGCATTCTCATTTCATAACCACAGCCTCAACCTAGACCTATAGACATTAGCCTACTTGCAATCACTCCTTTGTTTTCGTCATCTGGTAGCTCAACATCAGCATATACATTTGACATCAAAACATATGCACCTGATTCTTTAGAATAGTTATGCGCAGCACGAGTGAATACCAGCTTCGCCAACTCCCTATTTCCATGTATACGACATGCACCTAGCAAGCACAACCAGATGGCTGGAGTAGCTTTTGCTTTTTAGTTCTCACTGCTTGCAGTCATGCTGGCGTTACTGAAAGAGGTCTTCAGTGCTATGGCTTGCTGATCACATAGCATGATGTTTGTTTTCAATTGAAGCACTTTTCTGCTTTAGTGGACCTCTTTGGTTGTTCAGGGGATTTTGACAATGCATAGAGGATCATCTTGAGATTGCCGATATTTTTCCTCCTGTTGGCATTTTTCTTTCCCCCCTCGTTGATGAAGATCTCGTGTCCTCCTAAAGACAAGATTGGCATGTCTGTATATTTTGGGAGTTCGCCAAGATTTCTTCCTAAAAAAGCTTAGGCCTATTTTTGCTATCATAATTTCAGTCGCCATCGGCTACCTAGCCTGCCATGCCTTATGTGTTGCATCAACCATCATCAAGCCTTTCAGAATACCACATCCGTCCTTCGATGCATTTTGAAATACATTGTTTATCTTTTGCAAAACCATCGTATATTGTGTTTATTGTAGAGCTTTGAAGGCCGTTGATCTCTAGGCTGCCATAACCCATATCCAATTGAAATTTATAATAGATAATAGGATGCCTCTCTTTTCATTGAACTAATATCGTCTCATTTCTGTTAATCAGCAATTGTAACTCCATGCAATGCTTGATGATTGTCAAGGCTACAAATTTGCACTGAACATCATAATTACGGACATCTGAAGCAGAATTTCATAAACAATCACATGTGTTGAGACTTTCCCTAAGCCTCCTGGTCACCATTTGGTAGCTTTGAAAGTTGGAATGTGTATGACAAAATCATTCATTGAAGGGTTGAATGTTGTAGTAGTTTCAAACCCTTACACATTTGATCCACGCCCAAGTTATATATGTGCATAGAATCCTATAATAGATTGTCTATATGCAAGAAGCATGTAATTATTTTCTCTTCAGTAGATTGCACATAAGATGAAGCCATCTCAAAGCGTGAAAGGTAGAAGTTCTCCTATTGTCGATACCATTTGTATCTTCAGCATAAGCAAACAACTTGAAAAGCTCGGGAAAACCATACTCATTACAGATCTAGAGCCCATTCTCCTTCTAAAATCTTTGTAACAAATACTAGATTCACTCCCAAACAACACTTGTCTCTTCTGTGAAATTGAACATGAACCAACTGAAGGCAAAACGTTCAGGCAGAGCAAAGCACAACGTCTAAGTATGTACAAAGTAACAAATGTCACACACACAAACTTTTTGGTGGATTCCACACCTCGGATGCGCAACAGTATGACAACGATTACAATACCAAATAATGAGTACAAGAAAATTAAACCAAATATCAAATAAGCACAGGAAGCCATACCTTTGATTTTTTCAAGACTCTAGAGATTATTTCTCTAGTCCTTTTTCCTCTACTTCACGTATTAAAGAAGAGAAATCATAAATCATGAAATCGTAACGAATTAGCTCCAAGATAAGTAAAGAAGAGAATTATTTGAAACATTTACCAAACATAAAATCATGAATGCTAAGAAATTACATATTAGCTAAGTAAAGAAGAGAATGATTTGAAATAGCTATCAAATATAAAATCCCTACATAAAGTAGAAGGAATATAAAAAATTACAAACTAAATGCATCCATTAGGCATGTGAGATATTACATCTATGAATGCATTTAAGGTGGCACAAGAAAACCTACAAAGACTAGGCATGTTTACAGTCATAGAAAAAATCATGTTTTTTGTACCCTAGCACATTTACCAACATGGACGCAATCATGTCTGATTATAATTTTTTTCATGATAAATAAACCTTTATAATTATTGACCCCTTGTAGAGTTCCATATTTGCCTCCTTCTTCAAGGCAACAACAAAAGGGTGATTGTCATTGAGAAGATAGTCTGTCATTTCATCTTTATCTAGCTCTATTGGATCCATATTTGCCTCAAGGGGATCATTCGCAGCCCTTAGTTAGATGCATTTTCTATTGGTTTTCCTCTTCAAAGATGTGGAAATGGCTCACCACCTCCACTTGTGGCACCTTAGAACACACCTCACTAGTTTGTAGTTTGGCTCTTTGTGAAAGTTCCTTGACCTCTGGTTCATGAATATTTCATTCATAATCATTAATGAAGTTCTCATAAAATCTTATACAATAGATAGATTCATGAGTCACATCAAAGTCAAGTTAACTTGTCACACAAGTTGATGTAATTGGAGGCATTGACATTACATAACAGTCTACAAGCTCTTATATGATGTGATGATGTCATCTAATAGTTATCTTGCATTGGCTACATGGGTAAGGTATTCTCCCATTAAAATATCTCTAGTTTAAAACATTACCTTGAGCATTATCTAAGCTCGATAAAGTTGGTATACCTAAGTCAGAGTAGAAAATCAAATGTTAAGCTTGTTCACCCAACCCTTTGAGCTTATGATTCTATCAAGCTCAATGTGTATGTGAAGCGTGAAGAAGCCCTTGCGTTTAGTTAGTTTATATATCTACTGCAAATCCACTCTATGTATAAGCAAGGTTTTTTTTACATGTGTACTCTCATGTAACTTGAAGTCTGGCTTATATATAGCCTAGCTATGGTAATCCTAATCCTAATTAACAACTTCTTAAATAGCTTTCTTAATCATAAGTAATAATTTAAAAAAATAGTTTGAGTCCTTTTTCTAGCCTTTATCATATTTAAAAGCTCCTAAAAATAATTACATCATAATCCTTATTCCATTCTAATCTTCATGGTAATTCTAATTTAGAACTTTAAAAAGTATTGTCACTTAAAAATTTATAATTATGTTAGGAACTAGTGATGGTTGGTGAATAAGGTAAGGAGAAGATTATCTTATGCTAAGGATAGAAGGGTAAGAATAACTTTAAACTAAAAGAATGATTAGTACCCAATGATAATGAACTAATCAAGTGTTGGTTATGCGAGCTCCAGATGCAAGTGTATCCCGCTCTAAAACCATTTTGGATTTTGAAACAATATGTTTTATGACTTGATCACATAGTGCCAAACTCAGATGGACTATATGTGCCTCAGTGTCCCTAAAAAAGGAACCCTTAAGTTTGGTTGATTTCATCTCGATGAGTAGACAATGTGATAGGTCACCTATATCACCACCCATACCACTCAAAGTGAGTCTTCACCTCAGCTACCATTCTTTATTATCATGTTTAGTCCCCATGTTTGCTTCAACAACAGCTATTGGAGACACTCCAACAGTTGTCATATTCATCTAGATTATAGCATTTATTGTCCAAGTAGGTCAACAAATCAACTCATGGTCTATTTTAGTAAGCATTTATCTCCATCTACAACTTACTATCTACATAGGGTGATAATAGCAAATATATTTATAATTTATAAATGGCTTGTGGCAATATTATATAGGCCGAAGCCTATGTAGAAAGAGTTGGAACCTTGAGATAAACACACATGTCGACAGATTAAGCATGTTCCATTCCTCCTTAATGGATATGGGACAAGCCCTCGAGTGGATCACTTTGTTCTAGGTAAGCCATTGTGACCTTCTCCTATATTTTTCTTTGTGAAGACCTATCTCTAATCATTTCCTAAGAGATAGATAGAGATATCCCCCGTAACGTTTGTTGTGTGTAAGCTAGGTACCACATAAGCTCGATGGAAGCATAACTACATTTAAGGAGATATGTCTTAATTAGTGAAAGTGGTTGAATGATGGTGTACAATAGCCTCCTCATTAGCCATTCGAACCTATATGGTATAGGATGCATGAAAGTGGACCGAGAAGAAAAGTCCCTTTGTTCAACACTTTTCTAATCCTGGAAGCTCATGTTTGCTCCCACTCAATGAGTTTGCAGGAAGAGGTAGAGGATTGGCCAATAAATTTATGCAATGAATAAAGTAGAGGAGTGAATGCTTATGGAACTCACCACATCAATGTAGGCCCTATGTATCAATGCATAAAGATTCTCCTTTTGTACAATATGTGTTCACAATTTGGGATATGTTTTGAATTTGCATATTGCCTCCCCATGCTGTACCGAGGATGATGAGTAATTGAATTTGTTTATTTAAGATCCTCGGCATACATATTTTTGATAGTAGAGATGTGTGTAAGCTTGGAAAGGTCAATAAGATTAATTAACATGGGGAAATGAAAATAAAGATGGCTCTCCACTGTTTTTTAATGCAAATACATTGGATTCTACAAGGTTAAGTCTAGTGAATTTCGAAGGCAAGACTTTGGCTCCAATTAAATTGAAGACTCTAAAACTTTGGGAATCCCGAATGTGGGATGGTGTGTGCCCCCATGAAGCACGCATGCGACGAGTGAAGATGGGATTGGGGGAGCTTCACACACACACTCACTCGCACACATTTACCGCCGTACTGCGCAGACGGAATGAGAGAAGAGACCGATGCAGACAAGCATGAATGTGCTTGCAATATTCTCCTCTGATCATTCCTTCAACAAAACTATGAATAAATATAGGAAAAGAATCGATTTGTTCCGTTGACTTTAATG